>NC_090440.1:860018714-860643714 GCF_031143425.1 Pleurodeles waltl
TCGGCCAGGGTCCAATAGGGGCCCTTCAGCAAGTGTAGTGACTCCTTTCTGATTGACCAGAGTGTCAGGCAGGGCTGTGTGTTGGGCCTGGTCTTCTTTAGTCTATTTTTTAATGACGTGGTTTAGCATCTGTTAAAAGCCAATCTGGATGTACCGTTTATTGCAGGAAACAAGGTGTTGATCGGTCTTTTTTGCAGATGATGCTTTGTTATTTAGTAGCAAATGAAAATGCATCTCATAGATTATTGGTGGTTTTACAGGCTATTGAAATAGGAATGATTTTACCTTACATATTATGAAAACAAAGGAAGCGCATGATCCATGGTGCTCTCCTACAATGTGTTTCCCAGTAAGATTATTTGGTATATGCTTTGAAGAGCAGTTAAGTTGAAAACTCCAGATGGATAAGGCAACTTTGGTCTATTACAAACTATATTCACCTTCAAACAAAAAGTGGTTAGTTAGACCTTAAGTGCAGTCTTCATGATTTATCATCAGAAAGTGGTGGAGGCTGCTGAGGTGTATTGGGCAGAGTTATGCAAGTATGGCAATTTAAATAAGTCCCAAGTGCAAGAGAATAACTTTCTCAGGTCTCTGCTGATACTAAGCGCTGGGACCCCACTGGTGCTGCCGTCCCTTGAACTGAGTATTTCCACTTTAGCAGATCAGGCTGTGCTGAGACCTGTAGTGTATTGGGTTCACTTACATTGAAATTCTTGTGCTACAACATATCTAACTTCAGCCCAAGAAATATATGTATATGCAGCCAGGAGTGGCAGAAATTGGTTAATTATATTAATAATCTTCTAACATTCTTGCAGCTATAGCTTACTGGAAGGACCTACTCAAGTTATCATGGATTAAACAGGTCTTGTTAAGAGGTGGTACTGGTGCCTTAAAATATGGATATTGAGTTTGTAGAACGCATAGCTTCTTCAATAGAGTTTCCCAGCAGTAGGCAAACACAGGGCAGAAACCAAGTTTTAAAAAGGCAGTTTTTTAAAGAGTTTATGAAAACCACAGAAGGATTTATACCCTCTCAGAGCGTCAGGTAGAGTATTCCATCATTTGAAATCCAGGTAAGAGTAGGTCTTCCCACCCTATCTGGCCCTCCTGAATCTGGGAGTTGTATAAGGATTCAGATTGCTTGAACAAAGGGGTTATCTGAGGCAGTAAGGAGACACCAAGAATTTATGATAGAGTGGACCTATATTCGAAATAGCCCTCTGCATAAAGTATAGGGCTTTAAATTGTACTCACTTCTCAATGGGGAGCGATTGGAGGTCATGTAAGGGATTAGAGACTGGAGAGTGCTTAGGGAGATAAAACAGCAGCTGGGCCACCGCATTCTGGACTATTTAAGGCATCTAGAGAAGGCTTAGAAGATCCTAAATAGAGAATATTCCCATTGACGATTAAGGCCTGAATTACCGTCCTTTGAGCAGAGAACATGAGTATCCAAAGTATTTTTCTTAGCCACTTAAGGACATTAAAGAAGGTGAAGGCTACCTTGGTGACTTGGTGATTTATCAGAGGTTTGTCATCCAACCAAAAGCCCAAGTTCTTAACTACCGAAATGGGGGAGGGGGCAGCTCCCAGAGCATCAGGCCAATAATGAGGATCACAAAGATTAGGTTGATTACCCACTAGCAAGATTTCAGATTTTTTTCCATTAAGCTTGAGAGAGTTATTGTTCATCCAAGTTGCAACCTTCATGAGGCAAGAATTAAGGGTATCAGAAACGTAGTGATCAATGTGAAGAAGAAGAGAAACAATGATCTAGGTATCATGCACATAAGAAAACAAAGTGAGACTACAGCTTTCTATTAAATCAGCCAAACAACACACATAAATGCTAACCAGGTTCAGACTCAAAGCCAATCCTTGTGGTACACCAGAGGCTAACAGAAAGATTGATGTGTAACATTTGATAAAGACCTAGCATGAACGGTCTTGTAAGAATGATCTTAACTAAGCCAGAGTTAGATCTTGAATGCCCATGTCCTCTGGTCTTTGAAGAATTAGCTGGTGCAAGACCATACTTAATGCTGTGCTAAGATCTAATTAGATCACAGCTGTAGTGCCACCACTATCGAGCTGAAGCCTAAGATGCTCAGTGACTCCAAGCAAGGCTGACTCAGTGCTGTAACCAGCTCCGAATCCAGATCAAGAGCGGAGGAGAAAACTGTTGGCTCCTACAAAAGCAGAATGTTGTTGACATGCATTTCTAGGATCCAAAGGGGAGCCGGATTTGATGTAAGTCAGTAAAGAGACAAATAGAGGAAAATCAACAGGCGACAAAGGAGTTCAGAGAGCAGGACAAAGTAGTGGGCAAAATCGCTCCATTTTCTGCTTGCAACAGAGAAGAAGAAGTCTGAAGACATGGAGAAAAAGAAGCCTAGATGTCGGCCACTTTTTTCCAAAAAAGCCAGCCAGATCATCACATTGCTTCTGCGAAAGTATGACAGGAGGCGAGATAGCAGCAGTATCCATCAGGGATTTGATGAATTGAAAAAATGTTGTATGGCAGTTCCGGGCTAAGGTGATTTTGTCAGAGTAAAAGTGGGTCCTGGTAGAGTGACATTCCTTGTGGTAGTTTCTTAAAGCCTCCTCATATTTCAGCTTGTTCTCCTCATAATCAGTCTTGCGTCAGATCCTCTCTAGATGCTTCCAATTGCTTTTGAGCTCACATAGAGTAGCATTAAACCAGGGGGCAGAGGGTAGAGTTCCATAGTTGGTCCTGGATTTTAGAGGACGTATCGAATCAAGAGACAACCAAACCCAATCATCAATAGTAAGTGAGTCGGTGTCATCCGAATGGCTCAGCTCAGGTACTGAAGCAAGAAGAAGTGAGCTAAAATTGGGATTAAATTTGGACCAGTGCCTTGACCTGGTGACATGCCCACAAGACTGGGCCTTGGGGAGAGTATGAAATGCAATAGAGGATGATATTGAAGAGTGACCGGGCATCCCAGTGAGATTGGCAGTCTACCAACACATCTCTCAAATTAGAGAAAAGAGGATCAAGTAGATGTCATCCTGCATGAGTGGGGGGGTTAGTAGATGGATATTGAGGACCTTCAAGCCATCCATCAAAGAGGTAGCAAAGCTACAATTTGGATCATCCAAATAGATATTAAGATCAATTACAATAACAAAGTTGGAACATTTAAGAATAAATGGGTAAAGCAGTTCTGACAACAAAGACCATCAGCTGCCAGCTGAAATGAGAGGACAATAGATTAAAGCACCCAAAAAGGTGACGTTTTTTGTTAAGCTTAGAGAGAAAAAGATAGCCAAAACAAACTGTGAGAGGCAGATTATCGATTTTACATTGATACTGCGATATAAAAATGATGGCAACTCGCCCCCTTTCCTATCCAAGCAATCCTGTCTTACTATGCGGTAGTATTTGTATTTGTATTTTGGATTTGTATTTATAAAGCGCATTCCGGCCGAAGCATCAAAGCGCTCAGAAGGTAAGGAGAGGTGCCCACAGAGTAGAAGATAATTCAAAGGGGAACACTAATGCGGAAAAAGCCAAGTTTTGACCAGCCTTCTAAAGGCTAAGAAATGCTGTTCCTTCCTGATAACCAGGGGAAGAGAATTCCAACATTTGGATGCAGCCACCGTAAATGGTTTGTCACCCCATTTCACTTTATAGGTGCGGGGGATCTGAATGCTGAAAGCTCCTACCGAGCGGAGTTGTCGATTGGGTTTATACCAATGTAGCCTGGAAGCCAAATATTTAGAACCATTTCCGTGTAATGCTTTATAGGTCAGACATAAGGTCTTAAAAATAATACGCTCAGCCACTGGAAGCCAGTGCAGTTGTTTTAAACTGCTACTGGCCGAGGCTGAATAGGGAAGGTTCAAGATAGCCCGGGCAGCAGTATTTTGAATCAGCTGAAGCTTCTTCAGAGATGTTTTAACGAAATTAAGCATCAATGCATTGCAATAGTCTAATTTGGATATTACCAATGCTAAAGTCACTTTAACTCTCCATTCCCTTTGAAGAAAAGGGAAGATCTTTTTCAGCATTTTCAATGTCCAAAAACTAGTTTTAACAATATGATCGACATGTGATCTAAAGGAGAGGCAGTGGTCAAAGTGACACCTACATTTTTTGTAGCAGTAATAGGAGCTGGGGGAGTTCCACAGTCTATCGGCCACCAGCGAGACTTCCACAATTCCTTTTCTGATCCAAAGCATAATATTTCAGTTTTGTCACCATTTAATTTAAGCCAATTTAAGTTCATCCATCTATTGACTTCTTGCATACATTTGTTAAAGCGATCTGCCACTTCCCCCCAGTTTTTGTTGATGGGATAATCAATTGGATATCATCAGCATAGGAAGTCCACCTAAAGCTAAAAGAACGAATCAGTTTGGCTAGAGGAGCAACATACAAATTAAATGAAGTGGGACTAAGTGATCATCCTTGGGGGACACCACAAGGTAATTGGTATGCAGTGGATTTATAGTCACCACAGCTCAACGTGGTTAGTCTACCTTTCAAAAAAGATTTCAACATCTTAAGAGCCTCATCTCTAATCCCTACTTGATCTAAGCGGGATATCATATTCTGAGGAGAAATAGCGTCAAATGCAGCGGACAGGTCCAATAGGACTAATATAGCCCCTTGTCCTTCATCCACCATTCTCCGAATCAAATCAGATGAGGTAATGAGGGCTGATTCTGTACTGTGAGCCTTCCTAAAGCCATGTTGGGAGGCATCTAGTCCTCCTGAAACCATTAGAAAGTTAGCTAATTCCATATTAATATGCTTCACAAAGATCTTGGCCAGAAAAGGAAGTAAGGAAATGGGTCGCAGATTATTCAGGTCATGACTAATTCCATCTGGCTTCTTTTTCAGAGGAATTACTGTAGCATCCTTCCAAGAAGTAGGATAGACTCCAGAGGTAAGGACTTCACAAAAAATCGGAGCTAAGGCTGTCGAAACAGGATCAGGGGCTAACTGAAGAATAAAAGGGGGGGCAAGGATCGGAGGGGGAACCTGATTTAATTTCTAACATTAGCTTTTTTATTCTTTCAGGAAATAGGGGTTGAAAATTAGTTAGCGTGGGATAGTTAATATTTGATTCAAGCCATCCCTCTCATCAGAATGATAAAAACTAGCATACATTTGTAAAATTTTATTTTCAAAATGTGAGGCCACTTTATTGCAAAATTCCTGTGAATTCTCCAACTCTAGGAGACGCGGTGAGAAGTCAGTGCATTAATAACCTTAAAAAGTTCTCTGGGGGCATTGGAGACATCTTTAATTTTTAGGGTATAATATTCAGATTTAGCTTTAGTGCTTGCCTCTTTGTAGTTTTTAAGAGCAATTCTTAATTTTTCTTTCTCAATAGGAATAGAGTTCAGTTTCCATTGCTGCTCTTGTTGGCGATACTTTCTTTGGAGTAACCTTAGGTCCCTTGTAAACCAAAGTTGGCTAGGTTTTTTTGTTTTCCGTGAGTCAAGGGCCTTAAGAGGGGCCAATTGGTTGATAACAATGGAGATTCCCTGATCAAAACTATTGACGGACGACAGGGACACATTTTTAGACCTTTCCCAGCCTGCCTCCAACGCAGGTACTAACTGTTCTTTCTTAAGACGATTCCAGTGTCTAATCAATTTTCCTTTACAGTTGGGAGGCTGAGGTAAAAGACCCTCCATAAATCTAGAAGTTAGGAGAAAATGATCTGTCCAGCTTAGAAGGGCATTGGATAATGCCAGCTGATCCTTAGTCCGGGCAAAAATCCTGTCTAACAGATGTCCAGCTAAATGTGTAGCTGATAGGACTTTCAGCTCCCAATCTAAAGCTGCCATAAGATTTATGAATTCTTTAATATGAGAGTTTTGAGTCTCATCAAAATGAATAGTAAAATCCCCTAGTATAATGGCTTTAGTTGACATAACTAAAGGCTCTAACAAACCTGCCCAATTATGTAAGAAATTTAAAAAAGGACCTGGTGGTCGATATATTAGCAGTCCTTCGAAGTGTAAGAAAGTATGCTGATAAATTTTAAAATACATGGCTTCACATATCTCAGAGGGGGGGTTCGGTCCATTCCATTGGCACATAAGATCTGATCTACAGGAGCTAGTCCTCCTCCTCTACCAGTTGACCTATCCAATCTGTGAAAAGCATATCCCGGCGGAGAAGCCTCAATAAAATCAGGATTAGAGTCCATTTTTGCCCATGTTTCTGTAATAAAAAGGCAATCGATGTTATTTAGCCCAAATAATTCCACAATTTCTGTTTTCTGTTTAATTAAAGAGTGGTCATTTATCAGAGCATATATTAGGGACCCCCTACTAAAAGTCTTGTCCTGTGTTGGCTTTCCCCCTGTCCTATCCAACCCCGAGTTCAGGGCTCTAGCTTTTTCTACGGTCTGGGGCGCTTGAATCACCCAGTTACACTGCTTACAACCCCATTCAGCGGGATAATCTAATACCATTGTGTGCTGGCAGGAGTTACCTGCGAGAGAACAAAGATATATAGGGGAGAAAGTAAGAGTGGTCTGCAAATGGGCATGGTCCCCAGCCCCCGGACCTGGTCGGGCGCGGACAGGCGCTGACGGGCTTGCCTTCGGCGCGCCTTCAGTGTGCCATCGGCACGGCCGCATTATGTGAAAATATATTGCCGTGGTATCAGAGAGCTGAGCTCACGTGACCCGCCGTGACTAGACTGCCGACCGGCCCTTATTCCCAATAAATTAAAACAAAGTTAAAACCCCAAATTCCAGGAACACAAAAAGTTCAGCCCCCAAAAGATCAGAATTTCCGATTAAAAAGACAATAAAAACAGTTGAATAAAAACAAAGAATAACTTGTGGAACACGCGCTCACCTTCCTTAGTGGGTAAGTAGTGTGGCAATAATATCTGAGTGGAGGGGTCATTAAGCCAAGTTTCCATTAGAAAATCAGCATTTGGCAACTTATTCATTAGAAAAGTTAAATATTTCCAACTGATTCTTTACCAGGGGAAAACATTAAATATTAAAGAACCGGTATTCAGTTAGTCTGGGTGATGACATGGTTGTAGCTTTGAGATTGTAACTAGAGTAGTCAGAGTGAGAGGTATATGCTTTTATCTTCAGTTTGAGAATAACAGACTTCTCTGAAAATTAAAATCCCGCTGGTAACACCCAGAAATATCTGTTTCAGGATTTAAAGAGGAAAGATAAGCCTCTAGAATCCCAGGACATAGGGCTCATAGTTGAGGAGGGGAGTACATCATGCTGGCTGTGGTAGGAGAACCAGCGTTTCTGGGCCCTGCTCCTGTCCCGACACAGACAGAAACAGACGGGCTTGCCTTTGGTGCACCAACGGCTTGCCGACTTCGAGTCTGTGTCACGGTGTACTTAAATAGGATATGGGTGAGGAGCAGGAGGAAAAGCCCACCAAAAACTAGAGCGCTGACTGGACTCTACAGTGGTGCAACAAAATGTCAACCTGATATTGACCTGACTGAAAACACCAGCCAGGAAACACTAGTAAAGCACTAATAAAACATAACAAGCATTTGCAATGCAATAGTTCTCACATTTTCTTGAGTTACAGCTATTGGCATTGTAAATTCATAACTGGACTTTTCTTGCCAAATAAGTTGGTCAACCCTGCCTCATAATTTTGTCTGTTCCTGCCATATAATTCCAGTGGCCCAGCATTTAACTAAAGCTCTTCCATTTACCTTCTTCCTCTTTCTTAAAACATATACAGTTATCATATAAACCTTTATCATAAATATACATGAAATTAGAGTGTAATGCTTAAAACACCATTACAACGGATTGAAGGGTGAAAGGAAAGAGGAAGTCCGGAATAAAGATGGAGAGGACAAGTGGCGTAGTAACTGGGTCATGGGCCCTGAAGTAAGAAAGGAAAATGGTTAACTGGAATTTCGGTAGGAAAATCCAACAGTAATTAGAGTTGAGTGAGGTCCGTAGGTCTCTGGGCCCCACTGCCACTGCGACTGTTGCTCCATTGACAACTAAAGCCTCAGAAGAGAAAGCGGATGGAGCAGAAAAGGGAAGCAAAAGGAATACAGACAAAAGGAAGAAAGAGAAGGGAGTCACAGAAATAAAAGAAAGAAGAGAAAGTAAGAACGAGAAAATGAAAACACAACTAAGAGAAGAAATAGGGTGAACGTGTGAGACAAAAGAAAAAGGGAAGGTAGCTAGCAAACAAAAGAAAAAGAGGAAAAAATAATGAACGAAGTGTGAAAAGAAACCGAAAAGTGAACATTAGAGAAAAAAGAGAGATGGTGAGAGAAACAAGCAGCAAAAGAACCAGAGTATGTATGACCTCCCTTAGACAAAAAACACTATATCTGTGTCATAGCACATTCATTTTATTTACTTTTACTTTCAACATGTTACACAGAGTCTCCACTGCTGTGTAATATGGCAGAAGGTAAAGTAAATAAAGGTGATATTACATTGACAACAATGGCTGAATCATGCCACTTTTTTCTGTACTTTTAGCCATGTTGCACAGCAGGAAGATTGCTGTTCAACCTGGCTAATAGAACATTGACAAAGCCAATAGATCTTGTATAGGAGAGACCTATTGGCTTTGCCAAAGCTTGTTTTTCATTATGCAAATTTGCCTCTTCACAAAAAAGAAAGTCAGGAAAGGGAGAAAGAAGGTACAAGAGAAAGGTAGGAAATATAAGACAAAGGGAAACAGGGATAAAAAGGATCCTTAAAGAGGAAAATAAAAAGACAGGAAGTGTAGGGCAATGGAAGAAAAGTGTATGAGGTGGAATCAAGACTAGGCATCCTTGGTATTCATTAGCCCAAGGTTTCAACAGCATAAATGGTGTTTTTAGGAGAAGCTTTGGTGCCCGCACTTATATTTTTCTAATATATAAATTAACCTTTGGAGCACATTTCCTCCCTTCCACAAAATCCCTGTCCAATGTCCACGCCATCTTCTTGTCACACAATTCAAAAGAGGCAATGCACTACTCACTGTTCTCCCAAAATGTTCTTTGACATGAATCAAGCTAGTTCATCACATTGCAGCTCAACAACTCACAATCAAAAGTTAGTTCTGCTGTGAAAAAACTAAATTGGCTTCCTCTCCCTACCTGAGTCCACCTCAAAGTTTATTATCGGATTTATATAGCATGCCAGTTGAGTAAATATGATTACACTGCCTCAACGTGTCTGGTGCTGTGCATATTGCTAGGAGCACATCCCTTGACCTACTGGTAAACTCAAATTTGCTCCTCTAGTGTTTCAATTCAAGAAACAAATTTAAGCCTAAGATTTCAAAATGTTCTTCTCGTCCTTCACCGCATACCTTCCTTACCACGCCTCACCCCAAATATCATGCTGGAATTCTTCAGTATTTTAGTGATTTTTTTTGCCTTGAGTTTTTAGTGCCTGATCTACAAAGTTAGACTTTTGAGTAAGTTTAATATTTTACGTATTCACAAAACTGCAATTTCATTTTAATATTATGACTTTATGGACTGTGAAGTCGAAGCGGAGAACTCTGCACATAAAAAGATAGGACAGGCCTATCTTTTTACATGCTGAGTTTTTTGCCCCAATTGAGAACTCTCTACAGTCGTAAAGCTAGTATTAAACGGCAGTTTTGTGAATACCGAAAAAGAGTAACAGCGTATAATTTACCTTTGTGAATCAAACCCCTTGTGTCTTCAGGCAGGTCACTATCTGTGACCAATTGTGAAAGGCGATAATCACAGGGATCGTGGCCTGCTGGGCTCAGCAGATCACCATGTCTGTGATTGCTTTTAAATAAAGCAGTCTTTTTTTTTTAAACGCAGCTCGTTTTCCTTAAAGGAAATGCTTTTGCATGCATTCACAAAGGGGAAGGTGGTCGTTTGTGAATGGGTTACCACCTACTTGAAGTAGGTGGTAAAATGCAAATGTTTTGCGACCGCATTTGGTTCACAAAACATTCCTTTATACCCCTGCAATTTGGTATTAGGATGGGACGCCCTTGAAACGCCCCTTCCTAATACCGAATCGCTATGTAGTCGCAATTCCAATTTGAGATTTGGTAACAAGTTACCAAATCATAAAACTGGAATTCATACATACAAAAATGCATTTTTACAATCTCAAAAATTCATGATACATCTGCCCTTGGTTACTTATGTTTACCATAAGAGATGTTACATTTATTTGCAACTAGAGAGCTATCTTGTGCAACTATAAGGTATGCAGTGTGTGCTCATGACAAATAAGATATACCCTATCTTGTCTGAGCATGGAAGGTGGACACTCTTGGCAACAGGAAGATCTCCTCCAGCAGGAATCACTATTTGAGGTGCCACGATTATAGGACACCCCTCACAGTCTGTGGTAACTCACAGAGCTGGCCTCACTGCCACCTAGGTTTCCGCTATCGCCCCCTGATGCGGGATGTGCTGTAAGCACTTTTCTCCTGTAGACTGACCTCTCACAACTGATCTTAGTACTCTTTTGCTCTATCAACATAAGGAGATCCTGCTTTGGACAACACCTTCTAATGCCTTATTAGTCCAAAAGTTGTAGTTACTCAGGAACCATCAGCATGATGTAGTGTTAGTCATTTGAACGGTGTAGCTCGAAGTTGTAGAACGGGGGGGCCTAAAAATTACAATTGGCAGACCTTGCTAATCTGTTGATTGCTGTAAAGTAATTTCAAATAATTCAAAAATTGCTTCTTGTTAGTAAAAACTATGCGAAAGCTAAAAACATAAATATTGCTCCTCATTATCGCCCTACAAAATGCAATGAAACCCCCCTGAAGAAAAATGTAAAAAAACTGAGGGCAAACTAAAGGCAAAGTTTTTGTTATAACTCTACTTCGGCATTGGTCAATTGGGGGGTCAACTAGTGTGGGCGTCAAACGTATTTATGACAGCTCTCATAATCCACAAAGGAACGTGGGCATGTACTCGGGATCAAGGCGCTTTACATGCCCAAAATGACAACGTGAAAGAGAGATGGCAGAAACGTACATGCATCATTTGGAAACACGAAAGAGGAAGACTGTGAAAAATAAAATGTGGTAATGCATTACCCCTGTTGCTTTGAAGCAGGGGCAATATTGGGCAGGATAAATGTGAATTAAAGCCATTTGTTTCTTTAAAAATCGTGTGTTTATCACCTGAAAGAGCCCTGTTAGTACCTACGAATTATAGCTACCCCCTTTGCAGATAGCAATGTCTAGATATACATTTTCCATAGCTACCCTTTCATCTTTCTTTTGAAATGGAAAAAATGTATTGCAGATGACAGACCATTAAGGGAACTGTGCTCAGATCATATTTGCATCAAAATTAGAAATTTATAGTGGGCCTGGAGGTCAGAACTAGTACCCGCTGGGCAGCCACCTTACAGCACACTGTAAATCATGAAATGCACTTTGTTTAGTGGTGTACAGGACTGACACAGACATACAGGGAGCAAACTACTCGTCAGCGTGCAGCAAGGGTAGTCACTTGAATCAGGGATGCAGGGTATGGCTTTAGATGTATTCCCTCTCACATTATCTGTTTACAAACTCTAGCCCTAGAGACGATCCCAGATTTTCGAACATTTTGCGATTTTTGGTGCAGCCAATACACAAAAGGGCCTATTTGTGTTGCCTTGCTTGTCACTATTAAAAAATAACGCAACTCAGCACCTTATGCCATGTTGTTACTCTGTGTCGGTTGGTGTTACGTGGGAGAAGTAATAAGTCTCTGAGGATTGTTTTTGTGCACAAAGGTATCCTTCCTGCACATAAACAATTCGGACCAAAATGCAGGAATCCTTGAAATATGATGCAAGGATGTCTGCGTTGGAGCTAGGCAGCCACAAGAGTGCCAGTGAAGGTAGAGAGCTAAACAGTTGCATATTTTTATAATTATCAGCTCTCTCTCCATTCACATAACGCAGCACAGCAACTTGCCTTGCCGAGTTGGGCTGCGTAAATCTGCCCCTGGATTCTAATGTGAATGAAGTCCATTCAACCTGCAAGGGTTTGTAGATTTTCACTGGTGCTCTTTAGCTGAGGAAGACTACAGATAGGACCACAGGGCAAGTTCCCTCACTTGTATTTGAATATGATATGGTCCGCAAGGCTAAATGAAGCCAGTTGCCGAATGTAGCATTTTTAAGCCAAGCGCTTTAAATGAAGGTCTATTTAAATGAATCCATGAGCTGAGAAGAGATGGTAGCGTCTGTTTAATTAGATCCGCTCCCTTAGGCTGCCTGGGGGCAGAAGCCATGCTAACAAGCGGTGGGACTGGGAGAATGGGAACTTTCTAAATGAGGGCAGGCTGACGTGTGAGGGATGACCTTTGCCCTTGTGAATAGAACATCATTGTCGGATTGTGATGGGTTGTAACTAGTTGAATGTTTTGGGAGTTTGGTTCGTGTCCATCTCAGGTAAAGACGCCCTAGAGAGCTGACTTTTTTTTCAGTGAAGGCTTGTGCTACTCCAAAGGGCAAAGGGCTCCGTTGCAAGAATACTTATTAAAGAAGGACTGTGTATAGTGCTGGAAATGGAAATAATATGTGTACTCTGATATCTCACAAATTGCAGGGCAAAGGGCAGGAAGGCAGACCCCTGAGGAAACCAGTACTGACTATGGACCAATGGTTTGCAATTAAATATTCATTATTTTTACAGTCTGCACCGAAAGAAATGCAATAAGAAAAATCGTAAAGTGGTGCTGGTGTCACAAACAGCCTCTATACCATGGGTCCTCGCAAACATTTTCCTGGGCCAAAAAGTTTGGTCTGTGTTGTGGCCGAGGGCTGCATTGATGCCAGCAGATGTGTGGTTGGGCAAGGGGGTTGGGAGGTCTTACGGTTAGTATGGGAGGCCAAGCGAAGGATATACTTCTAGTGGCTGAATTGAGCAATATGAAACCAGAAAACCTGGGATTAGTCTCGGCTTTCCTACTTTTGCAAATTGTGTGATCCTAGGCAAATGCCTAATTTCACTTTCCCTCCTTTTTCTTCATTATCACATCTGAGAATAGCGAAATTTCAGGGTCTGCACTGTACAAATCTGCCCCTGTGTTTGATTTAAAAAACTATAATGTTGTTCATGTATAATAGGAACCGAGGCCACTCAAAAAGTGCACATAACATCTGACTTGCCTCTTTAGTACATTATTGGCATAGTTGTCAGGGTAGGGGTAAGAATTGATGTTTCTAGATTCATGTTTGAAAATGATCACTTTTAAATTAATACTTTTCAATGCACTGATATAATAAATTATAGTTGTGTAAAAGGGTCTGCATGTTAACTTAGTACACTTTTTTAATTTTGAGGCAACTGTTATATTTTTACACTTTTGCTACAAGATGTCTTTCAAAATGAAAGCTCAGGACTCCCCAGTTACTTCTTTTCCTTAACACCAGTTGACCTTGAAATAAAGGACTGTGGGCGCGTCTTACCTTATATTTGTTTTGATAATTTATTTTATAAAGGGACATGTAAGAGTAACCAACCATCTACCCTCATGAGGTCGAATGAACCTTTGGACTCAGATAGGTGTGAGTGTTTGGCTCTGACAAAATGAAGTCAACAATGAACAAAAAACAAACAATACCATCATAATCAACATTAAAGTCAGTAATTTAAACACACCATGACCTATTTGGCCATGAATCACCACACCAGTTTAGTAAAAGTTCAAACATTTACTGTCCTTTAGATTAACAACGCTAAGATCACGTAAACCAAACGCAAAACCAAATTATAATGATACATGAATAACACAGGTTGCCCAAACCTTCTAAAGAATCTCAGCTTTGACAGAATATGAATCAGTAGGCACTCAAGAATCACCATACAGAATAACAGCAATACCACTTGCACAATTAAGATTGAATACAGTGAGTCAACAAAGATGTATTATTTACAATCAGTTATTTTGCGCAGCCAAATTCAGAATGTGGCATTCTATCTATTACCCTAATTATATTTAGCATGTTGGACTTCATGCAAAAAAAAGACGAAAACTAATTTGGAAAACATCTATCTATGGCACTAGCAAAAATAGCAGTTGGGTTTCTAGAAGAGTAAAACATGAAAACCTGCAAGAAAGACAAATGCGCAATTTGTGTTATACCTCTCCTTAATGGGTTCAGCATGCATCGAAGTCTTCTTCAGTGGAGCATCTTCTGGTCATCTTTAGTGAACAGTGACATATATGGGAACAGTTCAGTAATGTTTGGCCTTAATGCATCTGAACTGTCAGTGGCACACAGCACATTATTTCACTATGAAAAACAAAAGCACATCTGAACACAGCCAGGAACAGGAAAGAACTGCACTCCAAAAGCAGGGAAGACTTCTGCATAAGACCGAGGACAGCAAAGGACAAAGCAAAATCTCTTCAAAGTCTGAGCTTGCATCACAATATTAAAGTCCCAAAAAGTAACTTGATACTCTGCCATTGGTTAGACCATAGGGTGGTTTTGAACAGAACCAATTAAAACTAAAGCACCTTTCTTCAAGTTGCATTTCTTGTATTCTTTTCTCCCTCAGTGCTTCAGCTCCTTTCTCTGCCATCACCTGTTTCCATTGAAATAAAATGTTTCAAACTACATAAAACTACTGAAAGCCTTTCTTTCTGTGGAATACTAACTAATCAAATGTTTAAAAAGGTACAGCACAAGAACATTTCTCTCAGACATTAGATCATTAGACAGGATGTTTCATAAAGAACAGAAACCTTCTAAGCATCACATTCATTTAATTTTGAATTAGCTTAACATAGGTCTTTTAAAAAAACACAGTAAAATGTGCAAGGTACAACATTTCATAAAACTCAAACTATTTATTTTTTAAACATGTAATTATTTTTTCATTACTCTCAGTTAGTAAATAATAAAATACATTTAATTAGCCAGTGATTTATTTTCATTTACGAAATATCTGTGTCAATTATCAGTGTAGGCCTCATTTTTATTTGAGCCTTGCACTTTTAAACCCACATTTTTCTTTCAGTTAATCACGCAATTTTATTAGTAATTTTCACACTCTAATAGGATTGCCTCTCTATTAAAGATTTTTTTATTGTTAGAGCTGAATCGAGTGAACAGCAGCCCTGTACTCTTGTTGCCCAGGGGGCCACATGCGCCCCCCGGGCCATACTTTGAGTATCCATGTTCTATATTGTGCTGGCTTCAAGGGCTAAGGAACCTGCCAGGACACCTATTTCTATCCAGCAACGTATCATACAGATTGTACAGCTTAGGTGGGTAAATGCATAATGAAAGATTTGGATAAAATGTTTGATCCCAGATTTAAATATTTACTTAAAGTAGCTTAAAGTGTTAATGTGCTGGGTGCAGAGCATAGCGCATAATCTGTAGGTCATGCATTTTTATGCTAGTGAGGTAGCTGAGTAGGTTACTACATTTCTATAGAGGACATTATGGAATAATAAGCTCACAGACTCTGAACCTAGTAAAATAGCTCAGCCTGTAACTTTCAATGATTGTTTGAATCCTTTATGTTCTAACACATTTTAGGGCCAATTAAGAGTTAGCAGTTAGGGGACACCATCATGAATGTAGCAGAGCTCCCTGTCGATTGAATCCTTGTCTTGCCTCCTCTATTAAAAGTCAAGCACAACATTTTCTTTCTGAAGGTGGTGTCCCTACTGGCGTCACAGTCAGAAATTTAGTCTGATGGGCTGATGGAATAGTTTCATTCAAAGTAATGCCATCATAAAATCCTCTCTAAAATTGGTACAGGAATGGAAAAAAGACTAATGCCCTGCACACCCTCTGAGAAAACTGTGAGGTTGTCGGGGTCATCAGTTTGTTTTTGTTTTTCAAAAACCAAAACGTTTGGTGCGCAACCGCCGGAAGGACAGTAACCATACATTAAACTTGGAGTGCCTTCAGAGGAACTAACATTATGCGGTTCGTGTGATTGTACAGAGATATGGCATGCTGTAGTATGCCTGGAAGGTGGATATAGAGACCTCTGCCTGCCTGGTGAAAGGCAGGGCTGCATGCCAAACTCTAAATTGGCCCTGTAGTTTGCATTGTGTGCTATCTAAACAGTAATTTCTCGTGTAATTACACAAATGCTAGACCAACCTTATAAACAAAGTGTTTAAGAAAGTAAACCACTTTCAAATTTCAGTTTCTCCTTTACCAACTTGTGACATGCTCCTCATGGAGCAATGGAGCCATATCCATCTTTTGTCCCTTTGATTTCAAACATATGCTCTGAACCAGGACACTACCTTGACAAAAGAAACTGGCTATCAATCAAATTAGATATTTGGAGTAGGGCAGGGGCATAGGAGTAGGTGATTAACCTCTAGTGCACCTGCATACCACTGTTTCACATTCTGGTTTTGCCCCCTGCACAATTCACTCCTGATGCCACCACTGGCTTTGTATACACATTGTACCGACCCCGAAAGGAGACATCTTTTGAAGAAGAGAAGGCCTTCAAGTATAGATGCCACATCAGTTAAACAGTGTTTGTCTGCCATAGTGTCTTCTTTATTGATATCTTTATTTTTATCAATATTTTTGTTCTAGTTTTCCTGCATTTATGAACAGTCTTCCCACTAGTTCCAGTGATTGGTGACATATGATTAAATTGGCAGTGGTCTAAAATGCCACAGCCAGAGTTTTCATTTGAACTTGACAGAAATGAAGTGAATTGATCTCCATAACATCTAAAAATCTCTGCTACCTTCCCATCAACACACACACATCACTGTCAAAGCCTTCTGACTTATTCATAAATGCATTCATGGGAAGGTCCCAAAAACTGTAGCAAAGGGTTGCTAGGTAATACACCGGATGCTCAGTGTGAAAGGTATCGTATCAGATGCTCAGTGTGGATATACATCATAATTCCAACAATGCAAAAGTCTACATCCACAATATAAGCACTCTCCCATGGCAGCTGAACTTCAATAATCATCTGAACCCCAATATTTGATCACCCAAAATGTTTTCTAAAGTAATTTGGATCAAATGTCTTCAGTTGATCTAGCAGTTAGAGACTTCACTCCTCATCAGGAAAACACATTTTAGTAAAGTTAAACAAAATAAGTAGCGGGAGTGTAAAAGACTGAGTTTTAGATCAAAAATAGGGCAAAGGTACATTTATTACAGAATAGTCAGCATGCAGCACAGAAACAAACTACATGAATTGCCATGAAAGCCCAATTACAGAAATACAAATAAATTAATAAATCATAAAACTACATAATCCCTAGTTAGGCAGGATTTAAGCAAAAACTGTAAGTGTCAAACTCATAAAGAGCACAGATGGCAAAAAGGAGCATTGCACGTCTCCTACAACGAAAATAGTAGAAGGATCCCAAAATCTCCCAGAGAATCTAAGGCAAATGGATATAGAAAATAAAGTCTCCCAGTGACAGGGGTCTTAATAACAGCTGTAAAATTAAAAAAGGAAAAGGACAAAAAGAACCCTCTATCCTAAAATTCAAGAGTTTTCATACACAAATCACACTTTCTATTAACAGATTCTACAAATTCAGCATGGTATGATCAAGGTTATGGTTGCATTGGCAAATCAGAAATAACAACATAATATTCTAAGTCTTTTGTACTAGTCCATTTCTTAAGATAAGCGAAATGTTACACCAGCTTCCTCAGCAAGTGCACCCTGGAGATGTATAATACAAAATAAACATTTTTTAAACAATGGCTCGTAGAATTAGCACATCTACACAAAGTCTTCCAGCAGATGTCCTTGAAAATGATACTTTGAGTACATGATGGAGACTTAATTCCTAAGACACGTTTTCTAACAAATGTATATTGCTAATACGTTTACATCATTCTCTTGATGCTCCACAGAAACAAGGGGAGAAATGGCTTTGCAGCTGGACAGTGATTGGGAAGGGGAATGATCAAGAGCAAGTCGAAGAGAGCACTAGAAACTGCATCCATTTGTAAAATAATGGCGTATTGCACGAAAATGTTGCATAGCTCTTCATGGAATTATTTACACTTCTAAGTGACCTAGAGATCTGGTTTCTGCTCCAACTTAATTCATTTATCAGTTACGAATCTATGAATCATTAAAAACATTAATTATCAAATATAATTTTCACACAATATTTGCACATTTTGCATATTTTGAAAACACTACAACAACCTTGAAGGAGAGATGAGATGCCTGTATGAAAATATGGCTCTAAGTGGATTGTAATTATAGACACTGCAATAAAAAAGAGGATAGGTCATCCTAAGCTACAGGATTGGTCAGCTGCTCCATCCCCATCACTCTTCCCATAGGCTCAGGCAGGGCAAGGTTGTTTAAATGGAATAGCAAAAGTCCATTGATGGTCACTTAAGGCAGGCTTGTCTGTGGTTCAAAACTCCCTCACAAGACGCCACTCCTTTGCTCTTCCCTTTTTCCATCTTCTTTCATTCCTGAAGCTACTAAAGAGGTAAGATAGAGTGGTAATAAAACAAAGATAAGTTAATTCAGCAAAATGTATTCCTCCTCTCTCTTCTCATTCGAAGGAGTGACTTCTTTCCCATCAGGGACTACTTAGAATAGTTCATCCCAAGGTATGTCAGGTGTGTCACTAGTGAAGACCTCATGGTTTTGGTTCCTTAGTGAACCTACCTAGGGTCACTTGTTCTCTTCCGAGGCACCCTGGAAAGCAGTGTTCTCGGCATGAGGGTGTGGGGGGCAAAGAACAAGTAAGTAGGTTCTGGTCCATCCATCTATGTGGTAGCAACAATCTGTCTAGTAACCTATCTGACTGCATTTCAGCTGCAGGCAGAGCCAGAGATGTCAGTTGTACTTGCATGACAAGCCCAAATACAACCCAGATAGCATCATCTGATTCCTTGATTTTGCTTATTTCTATAAGGTGCTTTTGAAAATTGGACGCTTATGGCTGATGTTATTCAGACATAGCCTTTTAGTCACAGAATATTATCATAATGCTGAATTCAAATGCTGGAAAACCTAAAGTGTTGTACTTATGGCAGAAGATGAATCCCATGAAAAATGTGGTCAATCCTAGGTCCACATTTCCACCAATACTTGTTCAGAATTATATCTTGGCATATCTGAAATAAGATAGAAGTTGAATATCTATAATCCCTACAGTTTCCCCATTCTCTCATAATGTAGTATCACAACATGGTTGCTTGGAAGGACTTTTTGTTCCTTCAACCTTTTTTTGAACAGGGCCATCTATTCTTCATTATTTGTGCTAGTTTTTAGTCACTATCTTGATTACCATCTCAAGTTGAATCTTGGCATGCTTTCTGAACTTCTTCTTTGTGTCTGACCCATTACTGTTAATCATGAGATCAAAACATATATTAAAATAGAGTAGCTGACATGTTTCACTCAATGGAGGGTGAGGACCCTTAGGCCAAGACCAGCCTTCTTAGGAAGTTTGCAAAAATAGACTTTTAAAGTATGTACTTGTTAGAAATTGAGTCTTTGGTTGGCAGTCAGGTTCCCCCCTGTCCACGCAAGCACCCCCACTCTAGTCAGGGCAAAGGAGAAACACGCCTGGTTAACCCCACCCACCCCCTTGGTAGTGTGGCACGAGCAGGCAGGCTTTACTCAGAAGCAATGTGTAAAGTATTTGTACCAACACACCAGTAATACAGTGAAAACACTACAAAATGGACACCACACTAGTTTAGAAAAATAGGCAATATTTATCTAAATCAAACAAGAATATGAATTTTCAAAAGAATAAGAGTCTTACCCCCTAGAAAACAATGCAAACGATGATTTTGCACAAAGTACCTGGTTAGCGTAAAAAATAAAGCGTAAAAGGCAGCGATGCGTCGATTCCTCCTCGCACGGGGGGGCGTGTGTTGTGTCTTCTCCAGTAGGGTCGGCGATGTGTCATTTTTCTCCCTCGCAAGAGAGTAATGCGTTGATTTCCTCTGCTCTCCAGCTCTTCTCCTTGGCAGAGGTTCCTCTTGGTTCCAGAAGTGATCTTGAAGAAATCTCAAGTCTGGGGTTTTGGGTCCACTAGTTATACCCTTTTTCTGCCTTTGAAGTAGGCACACTTCAAAGGAAAGCCTCCGTTGTTCACTAGATCCTACCTTGTCCAGGCAAGGCCCCAGACACACACCAAGGGGTTGGCGACTGCATTGTGAGAGGGTGGGCACAACCCATTCAGGTGTAAGTGACCACTCCTCCCTCAACTCTAGCACAGATGGCTCATCAGGATATATAGTTAACACCCCAGCTCCCTTTGTCTCACTGGCTAGAGGGGATTCATAAACAGCCCAACTGTAAAACTGAACCAGACAGGGAATACACAAACAGGCAGCGTTGCAGAATGGTTTAAGCAAGAAAATGCCTACTTTCTAAAAGTGGCATTTTCAAACTAACAATCTAAAAACCAACTTCACTAAAAGATTTATTTTTAAATTGTGAGTTCAGAGACACAAAACTCCGTATTTGTATCTGCTTCCAAAGGGAATCAGCACTTTAAAGTTTTTTAAAGGCAGCCCCCATGTTAACCTATGAGAGAGATAGTCCTTGCAACAGTGAAAACCGAATTCAGCAGTATTTCACTGCTATGACATGTAAAACATATCAGTACATGTCCCACCTTTAACATATGCTGCACTCTGCCCATGGGGCTACCTAGGGCCTATCTTAGGGGTGCCTTACATGTATTAAAAGGGAAGGTAGTGGTCCAAGTATGAGTTGATCCCAACACATTGGAGGGTGGGGGGGGCACGTCTATTTATTTTAGGCAAACTAAGGCAAGGTAAACAAAACGGTTGCACTTTGTTGTGCAAGAAGGGAGAAAGTAGCACAAATCCATATTTAATAAAAATGATCTGCTGCTCGTGTCATCCACTGCTCTGGCGCAGTATAAAGGCTAACTAGTACCATGACAACCTTTGCTTGTGCTATTTACCATAGGATTTGTACTGGAAGGATGCCCTTCCAGTAGAAATCCTGTGCGAAATTCTGAAACATTTCACCTATTATCTGCATGCTGTACAGTGCAGTTCATATGTAATATTTGGAGAACTGAAAACATTTCTCCTTGTCAGCACTTACCTCAAGAAGGGGTGTATTTACATGCAAAGGGCAGTTTAGCTATCTTGGTAGATCAGGTTTTGCGTCACAATCTATGGGTACTTGCCAAGTGAAACTAAGTAGTGCCCCCTTGATGAAAAGTGGCTCAAACCAGCAAAAAGCTCTATTTGTAAGAAAAAAATGGCACCTTTTGTGCAAAATAGCTTTTCCAGTAGTAAGTAAATACCACTACAGGACTTTGCACCGCTTTGCCTAATTTTGAGCAACTTTGGCCAAGTGCAACTTCTTTCCAAATTTGGGATATAAAATGTTAATGTACCCATCTCAATGAGGGGATATACACCCTAGAGAGTAGATCTCCCAGAAGTGGGTGGATCTCCAAAGAAGTGTGAGGATCTACCATAGTGATGTACAGGTCCAACACAATAACCTATTATTGATGTGCACCTTCATTAGGCTCTGGCACTGAAAATCCCAAATTGCTGGCAATGCCTACCGCACCCTGGCACATGGCATAAATGAGGAAATCAGAGCAAAGTCCATGCAGGGTGAGAGATATGGGTCGCTGTGTGGTGCAGTGGTATTCAGGTGACTGAAATGACAAGTAGCCTGGGGAGAATTTCAATTAAGCGAGAGTAATCTGAGTGATTTGGGTAATTCTGCGTAATTCTTTGACCAGGAATTACTGAAAATAGCATGATTATGCCCTGTTACGCAATCAAGAGTAATTTGGGGGCAATAAATCCTACAGCAAGAGCACATTTGGTGAGCGTGAGCTGTTATTTGTACTGCTGTTTGTATTCTGTTGTATTTGGTGCTAGTTCTGTAACACAAAATGCGTCCTTGCTCCATTTTGAATGTGAGGGTGCATTTTGGGCTAAGAAACTAACACTAAATGCTGGGAATAAGTTCGGGAAAAACCATACCCCAAGTGCACATTTAGCAGGCACAAGCGGCTGTTCACACTCACTATTCATGGTCTGTTTCATTTAGTGCTATTTCTTGCCGCAAAATGTACTTTGCATACATTTTGGACACGAGGGGCAGTTTTTTCTAAGAAAAATTTGATAAATAAATAATTACTCTTCTTGCGTAATTCTATACAATCTTGCTAATTGTTTGGATGATTTAATGATTACACTACACAGAATTACCCTAGTTACTCTCACCCCTAACAACAACACAGGAGTTCAGCAGCAGTCAATAGGGTGAGCGAGAGGGTAACATAAAATGATTAATGTTTCTGCGAGCAGGGAAGCATTCTGGGGCATGGAGCTGGGAGCGCGGGGAATTCAGGCCTCATTTAGCTTTCATTTTAACAAATCTTTTAGCATATGGAAAGTTTGAAGTGCTTTTATTCCAACACGGGGATCTGGACAGGGCTGTGAATAATTAATATCAATGTTTCATAATGTGTCTGGGATCGTTTTGTTGTTTCTTTTAGCTTTTTTCTTTTACACTAGTGATTTTAGGGGTCTATCAACATGTGATTAGATGACAGATTATCAAGTTAGCTTTGATATCCATTCTATAAAATCTCAATTTGATATAACAATGAATGCAATTTAATTCACAAAGCCGTCCAGATGTAATAATGACCATTTATATCGCGCACATCATGAAATGATTTGTCTCTTGCTTCTTAAGTAGAATTATTTTGCATTTCAATGTAGGATTTGCAAAGCCCCTCGTACCTCTCACAAGGCTGTGAAGAACTTAGGTTTCACTTTCATTCAATATTGCTCATTTTAACAACCATGAAATGCAGATTAAGGAGTGAGATACTTCTTACAAAGACCCATCAGTGTCTGTATTTGGACCAAAAGGGACATTGTAAGTGTGAATGACTTGTAACACAGTTTTATAAATTTGGGGTACTTAGTTGATGGAGTTAAGACCCACCTCAATTAATCTTCACAGTCCTTGTTAGGGTGAACCACTAAAGTCACTAAATCAACCTGAGCTCAACCATCTAGTAGCTACGGCGTAGACAGGCTTAATTTAGAGCCAACATGTAAAGTATTTATGCAGTCCCAAAACAGTAATACATTTAAAACACAACACAGGACAAAAATCCCACACCAATTTCGAACAGCAGGGTACATTTTAATAAGTAAAATGACATTCAAGCAACTAAAATACAACAAAGGGAACTAGAGATATTCAAGCCCTCAT
Organism: Pleurodeles waltl; assembly: GCF_031143425.1. Taxonomy (NCBI): domain Eukaryota; kingdom Metazoa; phylum Chordata; class Amphibia; order Caudata; family Salamandridae; genus Pleurodeles; species Pleurodeles waltl. The sequence continues at coordinate 860,041,908 of NC_090440.1, forward strand.
TACAATCCTGGTGGTTGGTGTACAAGCGGTGGTAATACCGTCAACTGGCTGGCAGCAATTACCGCCAAATTATGACCATGGCAGATAGATCTCAGATAGACAGCCACTTTACCACACTGACCGCCAGGGCGGAAACAACAGACACCATGGCGGTAGCTGCCTGCAGCCAGGCGGAAGTCATTGTTCCTCCCACTGTATTAAGACATGCCAATCCGCCACTTATTCTGGGGCGCTACCAATGACATTAAATGCCTGGCGGAAACACCGCACAGAAGTGAAAGGACTCACCATTGGAGACACAGGGAACAACCACGCCGCCATGGAGCCCGAGCTGCATGTTTTCCCCATGATCTTCTACGTGCTGCACCACCACGAACACCAATGACGGCGAAGACGACGACGGTGAGTACAGTCGCCTAGCACACAAGGGAGGGGGGAGGAAAAAGAGAGTGACACACACACGCACAACACACACCCCTTACACACACACCATACACACAACCAGCTGCACAAGAAAACAAGTTATTCCCCCTAAATCGGCTGAATAATGTAAGGACAAAATAAATTTACTAAAGTGAGTGTAATAAGATCAATATAGTATAAATAAAGATTTAGCCAATGTAACAGATATTTACAATTGTACAGTTCAAGGGACACTGCCCAGTCCTCAGTTTGCGTGGGCCACATGGCCACAGGCCAAAGTCCAAGGCCCCACTCGTCACCTGCATCAACACGGAGAGAACACTGCAGGGGCATCAGTTTGTAGATAGGCAGGCACCTCAGGGGGACGAGGGACAGAGGGGGGGCACATCAGCCGGGAGATGACACAAGACCACTGGTTCTGGAGAGGGCAATATGCCTTGTGCTTGGTCCTAGGGAGTGCAAGGCCACAGTCTCTCAGGTGGGTGACTTGCTCACTTGCTCTGGCGGGGGCAACATACCCTGTGCTTGGTCCTGGGGTGGGCAAGGCCACAGTCTCTCAGGTGGGTGACGTGCCCACTTTCTCTGGAGGGGGCAACATGCCCTGTTCTTGGTCCTGGGGAGTGCAAGGCCACTGTCTCTCAAGTGGTTATTTACCCACTGGTTCTGGAAGGGGCAGCGTGCCCTGTGCTCTTGATCCTCGGGAGGCTGGGGTTGGTGGGTGTCTTACCCACTGGTTCTGGAGTGGGCAGTGTGCCCTGTGCTCTTGATCCTGGGAAGTGCAAGGTCACAGTCTCTCAGGTAAGTGTAATACCCACTGGATTTGCAGGGGGCAGGCCGCACAGCAACCCATGGAGGCAGGTCTACATACCGTCCGCCGGCGGTGAAGGATGCTCAGTGGTGGCAGTGGTGCTGCTGCAGCCGCTGGTGGGGGGAAGCTCCAGCCCATCCCTTGCAGCCTCGGATGGCTGCCCACTGGAGGTGGTGGTGGTGCTGCTGCTGGTGGGGGGAGGTTCCATCCCATCCCCTGCAGCCTCGGATGGCTGCCCACTGGTGGTGGTGGTGGTACTGCTGCTGGTGGGGGGAAGCTCCAGCCCATCCCCTGCAGCCATGGATGGCTGCACAACCGTGGTTGGTGGAGGGCGGCTCTGTCTGAGTTCCTTCCCCAGGCTCCCTGCCCTTCCGGCCTGCTGATGCTGGACAGTGGAAATTGTGGATGTTGGTATGTCTACATCTGGATGGTGTTTGTGTGAGTGCCTGTGGGATGAAGTGTGGTGCTTGTGTTTGTCTGTGCCACTCTTGTGTGTTGTCTTGTGTGCATGCTCTTCTGCCTGTGTGCTTGGGATAGGTTGGGGTTGAGGGGAATGGGTTTGGGAAGAGGAAGTTGGAGTTGGGAGGGTGGGAACAGGGCCAATGACTGCCATCAGAGAGGAGGCCAGAGCCTTGATCGATCTCTGTTGTGCCGCCAAGCCAGTGTGAATGCCCTCCAGGAATGCATTAGTCTGTTGCATCTGGGGTGACAGCCCCTGGATGGCATTCACAATGGTTGACTGCGCAGCAGAGATGGATCTCAGGAGGTCAATAGCCTCCTCATTCAGGGCAGCTGGGCTCACTGGGGCAGGGCCTGAGGTGCCTGGGGCGAAGGAGATGCCCACCCTCCTGGGTGAGCGGGCACGGGCAACTCGCTGAGGGGCTGCTGGGGGGGGCGGTGCTGGTACGGGGTGTGGTGGCTGTACCTGTAGCTGGGGTGGTCACAGACCACAGGGAGCTTCCATTGGAGGAGGTATCTGTGTCCGAAGTGTCCCCTCCAGTCGCCGCTGTGGTGCTCCCCTCGCCCTCTGTCCCACTGGTGCCCTCGCCGTTGGTGGACTCTGCTTCCTGGGTCCCGTGGGATGCAGCTCCCTCTGTCGCCGGTGCCTCTGCTTGTCCGCTAGATGATGTTAATGCACAAAAGGACAGGGTGACAAAACAAAAAGGGGGGAGAAGAGACAAAGGATACACTTGGTCAGTGGCTGCACCAACACCACCGTTGGTGTACACAGCACACTCACACACAGGGTACAGGCCTACACACTATGCATTGCACTACCAGTGATATTGCTAGCCACCAAGGCATGGGGAGGGGCACACACCGGCAAATCCAGCACACCTGGGACCCACGCAGCCTTGACCAGTAGTGGATGCCTACGAGCTAGGTAGCAGGATTATCCCTTCTGCACCCTTGCCACCAGGGGACCTATGCTGCAATGTCAGGCCTGGCCAAGGGACACCCACGGACACACATCCACCACATGGATACCACCCTACCATGCGTAGGTTGTAATGATGGGCACTGTACTCACCCCGTTGTAGCTGCTGTGATGCCCTCAAGTGCCTATCCAGCTCAGGATAAGCCACTACCAGTATGCGGGCCATCAGGGAGGTCAGGGTTCGATGGGCACCCCTTCCTCATTGGGAGGCCATTCCCAGCTGGGCCTCCACGGTCTTCCGTGCCCAGCATCTGAGGTCCTCCCACCATTTCTGCACGTCCTTGGCGATGGCACGCCATATACCCTTCTTTTGATGGGCGCTGACCTGCAGAGGCAATACACACAGGTAAATGGAATTAGTCAAACAGTCCTGCTGTTACACTTATGGCCCACCATACCCCTTCACATCAACATTTACACACACATGGTGCAATACACAACCTGTATGCCGCCCAGGGGACATCCACCCATCCCCCTTACATGAGGCCTTCACACACACCACTCGCATTCATGCCACATGCATCATGCCCACAGTGTACTCACCTGTTGATCTGGAGGCCCATACAGCAGTCTGTACTGGGGTAGGGCCCCATCCACCAGTCTCTCCAACTTTGTCGAAGTGAAGGCAGGGGCCCTTTCCCCAGTCACACGGACCATGATAGATTCCAGACACAGGTCACAGCAGCACATGCAGTGTAGGTCCTCTCCTGTTGAAGTTCAGGTAGCAAGTGAGGAATCAGATAGAAAATGGCAGTCATGTCCACGGCGGTGAATACCGTCACCACCGGCGTATATCACCATTGGCCACTGTAACCCACAGAGCCCAATGTTAACCAATGAGGAGTTGCACGGTGGTTCCCGACTGCCTCCGGCAACAGAGCACAACGTCAGCGGAATTACCTCACTTCCATCTGTCCCACCACACAGGACAGACGGACACCATTTCGGGGGGGGGGGTGCAGGCCCTGGTAAATTACTGCATCACTGTTTATATTTGGACATACAGGACAATTCTCACTGACCCATTACAATTTGTCAGCTTGCATCGTACTGTTGTTGCCCCATTGTTCAGTTTGTGACCAGCTCCTCACTCTTTTGTCCCTTAGATTGCTACCGCTGTGGATGAATAGAAGATGGAGACATACCCCCTTGTACAGACCCCTAGCGGACTTGGCAACAATGGAGGACAGGCACATCATCCTCACCTATAGACTTGACGGGGCCACAATCACAGAGCTGTGAGCCCAATTGGAGCCTGACCTGATATCTGCTATATGTCAACCCACTGCGATCCCCCCTCTTGTGCAAGTTCTATCAGTGCACCATTTCCTGGTAACTGGTTCTTTCCAAGTGACAGTGGGCTTGGCAGCAGGAATGTCACAGCCAATGTTCTGACCAGAGTGTTGTCTGCCCTGATTAAACACATGTACAGCTACATTGTATTTCCCCAGGTGGAAGAATTGGCCACGGTGAAGGCTGACTTCTATGCAATGGGACATATCCCCAACATAATTGGGGCGATTGACGGAACACATATTGCTTTTGTCCCCCTGTCAAAATGAACAGGTGTACAGAAATCGTAAGAGTTTCCACTCAATGAATATATAGATGGTGTGCTTGGCAGACCAGTACATCTCCCATGTCCATGCTAAGTATCCTGGGTTGGTGCATGATGCCTCTGTCCTGAGGAATAGCAGCATCCCAAATGTGATGGGCCAACTCCAGAGGCACGTGGTGTGGCTAATAGGTGAGCCCTGTTCCCCACCCAGTAGATGTTGGTGAATGGGTATGGTGTGGGCCATATGGGATAGTATGTGGCTAAATGTTGTCACTCAATATTTGTCGGTGACTCTGGTTACCCCAACCTATCATGGCTACTGATCCCTGTGAGGAATGCCAGGACAAGGGTAGAACAACGTTACAATGAAGCACATGGGTGAACCAGAAGGATCATAGAAAGAAACTTTGGCCTCCTGAAGGCCAGGTTTCTGTGTCTCCATCTAACAGGTGGATCCCTGTGCTACTCACCCAAGAAGGTCTGCCAGATAATAGTGGCATGCTGCATGTTGCACAACCTTGCCCTGAGACGCCATGTACCTTTTCTGCAAGAGGAGGAGGCTAGAGATGGTCGTGTGGCAGCAGTGGACCCTGTGGACAGTGAGGATGAGGAGACAGAGGATGAGGATGAGGACAACATAACATCAGTGATCAGACAATATTTCCAATGTCACACAGGTAAGACAGTGTTACTTCACATTTCATTGTCATTGTTTTTTAATTCTTTGGCACTGGCATTCTGTTATTTCCATGTCCACTTACTGTACCCTTTAGGAATTCATTTTTCAAATGCTGGTGCCTCACAATAGCTCCTGGTGTGATCGCTGCAGCCAACTACAGGTCTTTCATATGTGCTCATTTACTGTACAGTTGAATTGCAGTGTTTGTACATGGTTAAATGTATACATACTTAAAAAAATTCACATACTCCATAATTCTATTTTTTCCCAGGGTGTTTATTGAATTGCTAAGATATTGAGGGGCAAGTGCAATGGGATGGGGTGATGTTGGAGGAAATTTCAGTGTATAGTTCCAGTCTGTAGCATTGTCCATGGAGCCATAGGAAGGGGAGCAATGGCCGTTCAAGGTGGACAGGGTGACAGAGTGGGACACAATGGTGACAATCAGGAGAGTCTCATTTCCTGGTGGGGGTCTTGGCAATAGTCTATGGCTTCTGCCTGGATCACAGGGAACATTTGCAGGGTGGTTCTCCTTCTGCAGGGGGAGGGGTGCTGGTGGCCTGTGTGTCCTGTGGCAGGGCTTACTGTCCACTAGCGGCAGCGGAGGTGGAAGGCCTGCAAGTCCTTCCTGATCCCCTGGTACTGTCCCTCCTGCAGCCACCTGTTCTCCTGCACATTGTCCAGGATCTGGCCCATTGTGTCCTGGGAATGTTGTTATGCTCCCAGGATCTCTGCAAGTGCCTCCTGGAGAGTCAGTTCCCTGGGCCTGTCCTCCCGCTGGCGCACAGCAGTCCTCCCAGTTTCCCTGTTGTCCTGTGCCTCTGTCCCCTGAACCGTGGGCCCACTGCCACTGACGCCAGGTCCCTGATTGCCATGGGTATGCGGTGTGCCCTGGGTCCCTTTAGAGGTGGACACGGTGCTGATTGACGTGTCCTGGAGACAGAGGTTTGGGTACGCTGGGTGGGTGCTGTAGCGGTGTTTCCAGATGGGGGAGGCTCTGTGGTTGTCTGTGACTGGGCTTGGGTAACCAACTGTCCAGACGTCCTTGATTGGCCAGGTTGGTCATCCGGATCCAGGCGACCAGAGTTGCTGTCATCACTGTGGGCCTCTTCAGTTGGGGGACTGGATATTGCTGGCACCTCCTCTCCAGTGACATTGGCTGGGATACCTGTGGGGATGTAAATGCTGTGTTATTGTTTCTGTGTCTGACATATTGTGCATCTGTGGCTTGCCCTCTTTGGTTGTATTTACCCTAGCAGCTTCCACCTGTGTAAGTTGGTATGTGGTGGGCTAGCTGATTCTCTCTAGTGTGCATTCTTTAGTGATAGGTGTCCATGCAGGGCTGTGAGTGGTGTCCATGCATTGGTATGGCATGCAGGGCTTGGCATTGGGATGAGTGAGATGTGATGGTGTGCGACATGGTGGAGTGATGGGAGTGAGGGCGAGGGTGGGGGTATGTAATGGCAAGCAGGTAGGGGGGTGATAGTAGTAAAGAGTTGACTTCCCAGAGTCCAGTCCTCCTACTCCGGCCAGGCCCTCAGGATGCATTATCACCAAGTCTTGCTCCTCCCATGTTGTTAGTTGTGGGGGAGGAAGCGGGGGTCCACCGCCAGTCCTCTGTACAGCAAGTTGGTGTCTTGCTGCAATGGAACGTACCTTCCCCGTAGGTCCTTCCACCTCCAGCTGTGTTCTTCCAGATTCTGGGGATGGCGGTGAGGGCGAGTTGGGAGGATCTAAGGTGCCTGGTAGGGGTGTAGATAGTCAGGCGGTGGTTGAGGTAGGTTGGTCCTATGTTGTGCAGTGCCTTTTAGGTGTGTGTTAGTAGCTTGTTCGTGATGCGTTTGTCGACCCGGAGCCAGTGCAGGTCTCTGAGGTGGGTGGTGATGTGGCTGTGGTGGGGATGTCCAGGATGAGTCTGGCTGCTGAGTTCTGGATTCTCTATAGTCTTGTTTGGAGCTTCTTTGTGATACTGGTGTAGAGTGCATTGCGTATTCTAGTTTGCTGCTAACAAGCGTGTGGGTGACCGTCTTTCTTGTCTCGGTGGGGATCCACTTGAAAATCTTCCGAAGTAGACGGAGGGTGTGAAAGCAAGACCATGACACGCCATTGACTTGGCGGGTCATGAAGAGCGTTGAGCCTAGTATGATGCCCAGGTTGCGTGCGTGGTCGGTGGGGGTGTTTCCTAGGTCAGTTGACCATCAGGAGTTGTCCCAGTAAGAGGGGGTGAAGCCTATTATGAGGATCTCTATCTTGTACGAGTAGAGTTTGGGGCAGCTGGTTTCCATCCAGGCGGGGACTGCTCTCGTTCTGTCATTGAAATTTCTCTTGGCTGTTGATGGGTCGCTGGTCAAGGAGAGGATCAGTTGGGTATGGTTGGTGTTGCATACAATGTTTAGACTGTGCTGTCGGACTAATTTAGTGGGCGGGCCATGTAGATGTTGAAGAGGGTTGGGCTTGGTGCGGATCCCTGGGGTACTTCACAGCAAGTTTCTTTGGATGCAAAGGTGAACGGCAGGAGTCTGACACCCTGGTTTCTTCCAGTGAGGAAGGATCAAATCCATTCCAGTGATTTACTGTGGATGCCAGTGTCATGGAGTCTGGTGCAGAGGGTGGAGTGGGAGACTGTGTCAAAGGCGCGAGAGATTGAAGAGGAAGAGGGCGGCTGTGTCTCCATGATCCAGTATGGTACGGATGTGGTCAGCGGCTGCAAGGAGGGCTGTTTCGGTGCTGTGGTTGCTCCTGAATCCAGACTGGGAGGGATCTAGGACCTGTTTTGCTTCGAGGAACTCCATGAGTTGCATGTTGATGGCCTTTTCAGTTACCTTGGCTAGGAAGGGAAGCAGAGAGATGGGTCTGTAATTCTTCAAATCCCTTGGGCCAGCGGAGGGTTTCTTTAGGAGTGTGTTGATTTCTGCATGCTTCCAGTTAAATGGGAACGGGGCTGTTTCGATGGAACGGTTGAAAGTCCAGCAGAGCTCTGGTGCAATGGTGGCACTGGCCAGGTTGAAAACTTGATGTGGGCACAGGTCTGAGGGTACTCCTGAGTGGATGGACTTCATGAGTTTCTGGGTGACTTCTGTGGAGACAGAGGCTCAATGGTTTAGGATCTCTTGTGGCGTGAGGTCCGTGGTGGTGCTGGTGGATGGTGGGTGGTGGGTGCGGGCTTTGGTTTTGAATCCTTCATATATGTCCTAGATTTTCCAGTGAAAAAAGGTGGCGAGGTCGTCACACAGGTCTTGAGGGGAGGGATGTCTGATGTGCCAGTTCCAGGGTTTGTGAATTTCTTGACTATGGAGAAGAGCTCCTTGCTGTTGTGTGCATTGGTGCAGATGCATTCTTGAGTGGCAACTTTCTTCAATGCTCTGATGAGCTGATGGTGCGTAGTGGCTGTGATTTTGTAGGCTGTGGTCTTCAGTTGTTTTGCTGTTTTGCTGAACTGGGGTCGGGCCCAGGTGGTCTGTTTGCGAGAGTGCTATGGAGGAAGGTGTTCAGAGCAGTCTGGATCTGGAAGTGTAGGTGTTATAGGGTGGTTGGTAGGTTCTGTGTTTCGATGGTGGTGATGCCTCCTCCTGGGCATTTGGCTCAATCTTTGTGGACAATTTTGTAGCCATCAGGAATGGCGATGGCGATGTCCGGGGATGAGGTGGGTGTGATCCAGGTCTCTGTGAGGAAGGCAACATCATGGGTGATTGAGTTAAGGAGGTCCCAAACTTCTACCTTGTGTTTGACAAGGGAGCAGATGTAGAGGAGTATGCACATGAGGTGTCCGTTTGGGGTTGGTACGGGGGTCTTGTGGTGACTGGAGGCAGGTGAGGGGACAGAAGCGGCTGGAGAATGGCCCATGAGTGATCTTTGGGTCGGCTAGGTGGCAGGCTGAGGATCTTCCAGGTCTGAGGGCATGCAGAGCTTTGATGGTGTGCCAACAGGTAGTGCTGGAATCAAGGTCCGTTGCACTAGGCGCGGTCCAGGCACAGACAGGCACAGATGGGCTTGCCTGTGGTGCACCCGCTGCACAGCAGCGCAGGGCCCCCATTAGGAAGGGGAGGGAGGAGGGCAGGAAAGAGCTTTGCTGGGAAGGGGCGGGGCCGCAGGGGCAGCAGTGGCAGGGAGGAAGTGCGGGGAAAGGCACAGCACGAGAGTGCAAAAGAGAGAGAAAAAAATCTGACAAGCAGACAAAAAAAGTGAAAAAGAGGAAAAAGCAGAAATCACAGAGACAGACAGAAGCAGATGGCCACTAGGCCACTAGGGATTAGGTGCAGGTGTGTGCCTGTGGGTGGAGGCAACCTTTGAACTCAGAGCTGGCAGGCTTTTCAGTATATTGGACACAGAGGCAGCAGCAGGTGGAGTTGGGCAGGAAGGAGTGAACAGATGCTGACCAGAAGGTCAGTGGAGTCGCCCTTCACTGCGCAGCGGCCACCATTAAGAAGAGGAGGGAAGAAAGAGGGACTGGTCTGGGAGGCGGGAGGGCAGGAAAGTGCTTTGAAGCGAGGGGGGCGGGGCTACAGAGGCAGCAGCGGCAGGGAGGAAGCACGGGGAACGGCACATCACAAGAGTGCAAAAGACAGAGGAAAAAACAGACAAGCAGACAAAAAGAGTGAAAAAAGAGGAAAAAGCAGAAAAGACAGAGACAGACAAAGGCAGATGGCCACTAGGCTACCAGGGATGAGGCACAGGTGGGTGCCTGCAGGTGGAGGTGGGCGCCTGCAGGTGGAGGTGGGCTTCGATCTCAGAGACACCAGGCTCTTGAGATCGGACGCAGAGGCCAGACAGGAAGGAGCAAACAAACGCTGACCAGAAGATCAGACCCTTAGTCGCAAGTACTGGTCACAACATACAAACTTCATGCTGAGCCTCACCATGCTCATGTACAGCTTCAGTTTGGTAATATGGGGATCTCAAGCTCTCCTTTGAAGTGCCCCTTCCTCCTTCTTGCCCTTCCTCCAGAAAGCAGTCTATCACAGCAGGAGTGTCTCTAAATCTGACAGCCCAAAGGAGTAACTAGTGTGGTAAAGCACAATAGGGCCCGCTTAGTGCCTCCATTTAAATTTTTTTTTTTAACTTAGCATTTCTTTTCTGATGGTGACCTTTTACATGACTTTTCACTCATGCGATAATGTAGTGAGAAATCACTGCACATGCTGCTTGATTCTTGTAAGCGCTGATGCCATCCAGGCTTTACACTCCGTATAAAGCTAAGCACACAGAACAAGATAACCTGAGTATTCTGATTGTCCTTGGATACAGCTCTGCATTTGTACACATATCATAGCCTTCACCTCTGACACAGTGTGACATGAACAGTGCTTGTATAATAAAAACCGCCTCTGTGCTACATTCTGTAGAGAAGCACTTCCACTGGGATTATCCTGGAATGCAGCACACAGTGCCTGAGATAGATCTTGGTTGACTCTGATGCTGATCCTGATCACTAGACTGCACAGGACAACATCCCACACTACATCAGACTGAGCTCCTAGTTTCCTTGTACATTTACCCAGGTATGGTGGGGTCAGGCTAACCCAACTGATCTGGTAGAGAGTACTCCCACTGTGCTCTCAATAGTGTAGGTAGTAACAGATATGAGTATAACAACATAATAACATTGTCATGGTTAAACTCTTTAGCTTTTTCACTATTTTCATAATGCTGGTTACTATGCTTTGTAACATGTGCCTAATAATTGCAGGTTATCATTGTTATGCAAGAATAAGGTTGTTGCAATAAATATTCTAAAATACATTTCTGCATATTTCTTATGTCTCTTCTACACTGAGAGACAATGAAAGGGTTGATCTGTTTCCACAATTTCCTTGAGAATCTTAGTAGTCATGTTCCAGGCTGCAAATACCATCTGATACCCTGGTGTGCTTAGAGGTTCAGATAGGGCACTGTGAGCTACTTTCCTGAAGGTATATGTGGACATTTATGTTGACGTTTATGTTGATCAGATACACAGTTCTACTTGATTCATAGGAACCATATATGTCAGCATCAGTCATATGGGCATCAAAAGGTTACAATGGGCCCAGTACTACTCTTTATGATTCCCTGGTCAGCCCCATTTCCTTCCTGGCATATGTCCTAGCCCCTTTGATCAGTGACCTCTTTCAGATTCAAACAGCCTGGCTTTCCCTTCCTTTATTGTTTGCTTCACCCAGATATCAGGAATGCAGCAGGAATGCAGCAATCCACAAATCTGTCTGAGAAAGGGGGGGGGGGTTCTCCACCTACACATGTTCCTCCAGCAAGCCCTGAGGTCCCCATTATGGGACCCACAGGCCCTAAGGCACTGTACCACTCACATGCACTCATGTATTCTTAGCACTGCAGGGAAATGTGTGTAGCTCTTCACATACTATGCCACTTCCTGGGCACATATACACACCAGATACAGATGCACACACTGCCTCCATATACTGTATCACACACTGGCCCAAGTACATTCTAGCACAGTCCACTCCAACATGCATGTACTGTTTCCATGTACTGTAGCACACACTGGCTCACATACCAGTGCACTCAGATTTGCACATGCTGTCTCCCCATATCCATCTTTATGTAAGCTAATGTTTGTCATAAGGACCCTTGCATCTCTACAAGACTGCTGGTTTAGGGGTGGCAGCGCCACTGATTGTAGGCGACTGTGTCACTCCCACAACAGTTGGCAAGTGTCAGGCCAAACATCTCGGCTCTCTAGCAGCACCTCACCAAAACATGAACAGTAAAGGTGATTTCTGGCAGCCTGGCGCATGGACTCGCAGGGATTTGCGGTGCAACAAGTGCTACCCTTTTCTCTCATTAGAAATGAGTCCCTTGCACACTCACACAGGTGAAGGAAGAAGATGCAGGAAAGGAAAGTTTTCAATATATTTATTGAAAAGACTGCAATCTACTGTAAAATACATGAGCTGCAATGATTAGGATAATCACAAGAGACAAAATCAGGATTGTGAAAATAAGCGATGTGAACATGAACAATCCTAACATTTCCCAATACATGTGAATACACAAACTCCTCCCTAAAAGCGTATTGTGTACTCTAAAGAGAGGAAGGTGTGATAAACATAATCTGCCCAAACCATGTCCATGATAAGTGCCCCGCCCCATTACCTTGGAACAAGGTAGGCCTCCAATCCCCAAATCAGGCGTTGTAGAGACGCAAAGGCTGAGGTCTGCTGCAAACTGTTGTGCAGTATAGATGGAGTCTCCTGGATGGAACCTCCTCTAATAAGCTTGGTTTTGCAGAGTGTTTATATAAGGCCCATGTTCTTAGTCATGCAGACATCCTGATGTGGGTATGAATCTAACCGTTAGATCAGTGGTTCCCAACCTTTTGACCTCTGTGGACCCCCACTATATCAATATGGGGACCTGGGGACCCCCACTGAAATATTATTGGAATCCGGGGACTCTCCACAGAGTCATTACTGAAAGCCGGGAACCTAATCTGTTAAAAAACATTCCATGTTCTAAGCAGTCCCAGACCCTCTGAAGAGACTTTGCGGAACCCTGGAGGTCCCTGGACCACAGGTTGGGAACCACTGTGTTAGATTCTGTGTGTGAACTTGGATCGTCAATACCATATCAAAAATGCCTGACATGTTCATGTTTTGTGAAGTAGAGGGACATGATGACAATTCAGTACATACATTGCTGATAATGATGCTTTCACGGAATAGCAACTGATTACAACAAAAAATATATTTCTCATAAAATGCAGGAACTGCAAGTACTGTTAAAATGGATAGAAGATGAATAATAAAACACATCATGTTTATGTAGGTAAAAAGGGCACAAGCCTGCAAGCTGGGGCTAAACTGAACTCCTGTACCGGAGCAAACTAAAATGGATCCGCGACAAGTTGAGCTGACCACTAAGCCGCAGAACTTCCTATGAGTTGCCAGTAAGCCCCATTTTCATGACCAAGGTCTGAAGGTTTGACCATATTACTTAATTACTTGCTATAAAAAAACGATATGCTGCCACCACTGCACTCATGCTACTCTGCTCTCTGTAAGAGCGGTAGCCCTCCACCACCATGAGGGTATTACGTGGTGTGCCAATTCCAGTCTAGCCAGACTGCAATCCATGAGACAGGCCTAGGTCATGGGGTACACACATGATCGGGTTTGCCCATGACCAAAAATTTGTTGAAAAGGTTCCCGATATCATCACAGCTTGTGCACTCTGGTCACAGTTCATGTCTACTACCATGCAAGGGGCTTTTCTGTCTCAACATCTCCCCACACATAAGTCTTTGTCTCCTTCTCTGGGAGCAGTTTTCAAACTACATTCAGGAATAAGAACTCAGAAGGCTGCAGCAGGAGGCTAATGCAAATTTGCCTCCAGAGGCTTTAGGAAGATTAAAAGGTTACTTTTTATGTAAAAGTTCCCTAATAGTTATTTAAAATCTGACTTCACTAGTGAATTGGGCATTTACTAAATATTTCAAAGAATCCAAGAATGAAGTTTCTTGGTGCTTCCTAGCCTGAGATTTGATTATTAAACTTAATATTGCATCCCAATGCTTTCCTACGGAACAGCCAGACTTTTTTTTCTTTGCATATCTTTGTTGATTTCAATAAATGGAACATGGAACCATTTCAACCAGCAGTCCAGGACCCAGAACTGGAAGATTAGGTCTTTGATGTCCTTGAGACTTCTTCACAGGAGGCAAGCTCAGTTTAAGCCCTTGGAGAATCTTCACCAGCAGGATACACAGCAAATTCCAGTCTTTGTCCTCTCTAAGGGAGATACAGCAACTACAGGTCAACTCAGCAAAGCACACACAGCAGAGGGGCAGAACTAATCCTCACAGCTCTTCATCTGTTCTCCTTGGCAGTGGTTCCTCTTGTTCCAGAACTGTTCTTAAGTTTTGGGGTCAGCAGTCCATTACTTATACTCATTTCTGCCTTTAAAGTAGGCAAACTTCAAAGGAAAGCCTTTGTAGTACACAAAACCCTACCTATTCCTTGCCCTGCCCCAGACACACACTGGGGGTTGGAGAAGGTAATGTGGGAGGGCAGGCACAGCCAAGGTGACAGCTCCTCCCTCCCACACTAGCCCAGGAGGACTCATCAGGATATGAAGGGCACACCTCAGCTCCCTTTGTGTCACTGCCTAGAGTGAATTCACAAACAGCCCAACTGTCAGACTGACTTAGATGTGTATTCAGTAGCCAGGCAGAGGCACAAAATGGTTAAACAAGAAAATGCCCACTTTTTAAAAATGGCATTTTCAAACAGTCAATCTAAAAAACTATTTACCAAAAGGTGTATTTCTAAATTGTGAGTTCAGAGACCCGATACTCCATATCTCTATCTGCTCCCAATGCGAAACTCACTTAAAAGAGATCTAAAAGCAATCCCCATGTTAACCTATGGGAGAGATAGGGCTTGCAATAGTGAAAACTGAATTTGGCAGTATTTACTCTCAGGACATGTAAAACACATTAGTCATGTCCTACCTTTTAAAGACACTGGACCCTGCCCATGGGGCTGTCATGGGCCTATCTTAGGGTTGACATACATGTAGTAAAAGGGAAGGTTTGGGCCTAGCAAGTGGGTGGGTCGAATTGGCAGTGCAAGACTGCACACACAGATACTGAAATGGCAGCTCTGAAACAGGTTTACAGGGAAACTCGTATGGATGGCACAATCAGTCCTGCAAGTCCACTAGTAGCATTTGATTTACAGGCCCTGGGCACCTCTGGTGCACTTTACTAGGGACTTAATGGTAAATCAAACAGTCCAAGCATGAATAATTCAATCATCAATACAATCATCAATACAATTTAGACAGAGAGCATATGCACTTTAGCACTGGTTAGCAGTGGTGAAGTGCCCAGAGTCCTAAAGCGAACAAAAACAGGTCAGAAAAAAGAGGAGGAAGGAGGCAAACAGTTTGGGGATGACCCTGCACAAATGGCTAGGTCCAAGAGCAACCACCAATGCATCATACATCAGGAATTGTCCCACTGGGATGGCATGGATATCCCCAAGTTTCTGGAAGGGCAGGAAAGTCCTTTCTCTTAACAGGTCCCCGGGGTGTTCTATTCCGGCATCCAGCTAACTCTGTATCTCATGGTTGAGGTGAAGTCCCTGGAGCACTGCTGTGTGCCAGATGGGGAGCAGTTGTGTATACACGGGGCGAGTCACATAACTGCAGATTTGTTTCTGGCAATAGTAATATGCAGTTTTCATCTGTGCGTCACATGGGGAGGGATACAACCCAGGGGAGGCTAACCAGATCTATATATGTGACCTGTCCAAGATATGTCGGATATCTGCCCACTCTGAGCAAGGGGCCACCCCCAGCTATCTTACTGGCCACTGCAATACTGGCCGCTGCCGATTTTTAAAGTTCATAATTAGGGGTCCCATGTATACCTTTGTGCAGTGGTTGGCAGACTTTGCAAGCGCTACCTGGAGTGTGCCCAAGCCCCATATCAGTTCTACTAAAATCCTATTTAGGTCTATGAAGAAGAATGTGGGAATAACAACAGGCAGAGCTTGTAGGAGGCTGGCATGGTTTGTAGTGGGTACCCTAGGTACTTACACCTTATATCAGGTCCAGTTATCCCTTATTAGTGAAATGTAGTCAGTGTTCTAACAGCTTAGGCTGTTAGAGGTAGCTGTAGCAGAGCAGCGTAGGCTGAACTAGGAGACATGCAAAGCTCCTGCAATACCACTATAGTTACACCGTACTTATACACAATAAAAGACAATACTCAGTGTTACCAAAAATAAAAGTACTTTACTTTAGTGACACAAGGCCAAGAGTATCTTAGAGGCAATACTCCTTCTGGAGGTAAGTATTATACACAATATATACACTAGAGAACCAAATCAGGTAAGTAAATAGTCACAGACTAGTGCAAACAGTAGAAACACCATAGAATGCAATAAGAAGAAATAGGTCTAGGGGCAACACAAACGATATACTAAGAAAGTGAAACATTAATCACAAAGTCCCCCCTAGGCATGTGTAGTGTGTAGTGGGTTTCTGGGAGTGTAAGAAAAGCTCAAAGGTGAGTAAAATACCCCACCCCAGAGCCCAAACCGGGAAGGCAAGCTCTTACCTCTGCCACATTTGGACAGCTGGACATTAGGACAGTCTGGGTCGAAGGGGTCTATCACCTGTGTTCCGGGAGCATGCATTTCGTCAGGAGAGGAGTCCCAGAGAACCGGTAGTCGTCTTAGAAAGTGCCTGCTGGAGCAGGGAAGTGAATCAGCCACTCTAATGAAGATTTCTTCGGTCCTTCTGGTGCAAGGTGAAGCCAGGGAGTCCTCAGAACGTGCACACCTTGGAAACTGTTGCAGTTGCTGGCTGGAGCTGAAGTTGCAGTGTCACAGTAGCCTCTTGGATACTTTGTTGCAGTTGCATCAGTTCCTGGAGCAGTATGCGGTTGATCCAACGGTCAGAGGATGAAGCAGGAGTTACAGAGGATTTCTGGTGGAAACTTGCAAGCTGAATCTGAAGAGGAACCCACAGGAGAGACCCTAAATAGCCCTGAGAGGGGGATTGTATATCTAACCAGATATACACCTATGAGGAGGGGTCTCTGACGTCACTTGCTGGCACTGGAGATCTCAAGAGTGTCCCGACAACTGTGAAAACTAGATGGCTAACGCCAGGGACACACTGGAGGAGCTCTGGGCACCACCCCTGGGGTAGTGATGGGCAGGGAAGTGGTCACTCCCCTTTCCTTTTTCCAGTTTCGAGCCAGGGCAGGGACTGGGGATCCCTGAACTGGTGTAGACTGGCTTATGCAAGGAGGGCACCATCTGTACCCTTCAAAGCATTTCCAGAGGCTCTGGGAGGCTACCCCTCCCAAGCCTGAAAACACCTATTTCCAAAGGGAGAGGGTGTAACACCCTCACCCCAATGGAAATGCTTTGTTCTGCCTTCCTGGGGCTGAGCTGCTCAGACCCCCAGGAGGACAGAACCCTGTCTGTGAGGTAGCAGCAGCTGTAGAAGCAGAGCAAGGCTCAGAGAGCTGGTTTGGCTGTACTGGGGGTCCATGGTGGAGCCCCCAGGATGCATGGGATTGCTCCCCCAATACCAGATTTGGAATGGAGGGACAATTCCATGATCTTAGACACCTTACATGGCCATATTCGGAGTTACCATTGTGAAGCTACATATAGGTATTGACCTAAATGTAGTGCACGCATGTAATGGTATCCCCGCACTCACAAAGTCCAGGGAATTGGCCCTGGACAGTGTGAGGGTACCTTTGCTAGTGCAAATGTGCCCTCACTCTTAGTAACTTTGCACCTAGTCTTCAGTAAATGAAGGTTAGACATATAGGTGACTTATAAGTTGCTTAAGTGCAGTGAAAATGGCTGTGAAATAGTGTGTGCACTATTTCACGCAGGCTGCAGTGGCAGTCTTGTGAAAGGGTTTATCTGAGCTCCTTATGGGTGGCAAAAGAAATGCTGTAGCCCATAAGGATCTTCTGGAACTCCAATGCCCTGGGTACCTATGTACCATATACTAAGGACTTTTTAAAGGGGGTCCAGTGTGCCAATTGGAATTGGTAAATGAAGTCACTAAACTATAGCGACTAATTTGGAAGCAGAGAGAGCATAAGCACTGAAATTCTGGTTAGCAGAACTTCAGTGACATAGTTAAAAACTACGGATAACACACACATTAGGCCACAAACTATGAGCAGTGGGGTCCTTGCTAGCAGGATCCCAGTGAGACAGGAAAAACACACTGACAAATAGGGTTTTCATCATCAGCAGTGGGGTCCTGGCTAGCAGGAGCCCAGTGAGACAGTAAAAACACACTGACACACACTCACATACAGGCCAAACGTGGGGGCAACCATGTTAGAAAAAGGCTACTTTCTCACAGAGCTGCAAATAAGTACAGCAGTTGTGGGAGTATGAGCCTCTTAGATAACCATCCGCCCCACAGGTGATAGTGGCAGTGATGCCCATTTGACATTTAGAAGGGCACCCAACAGGGTTGCCCTTTGTCACCCTTGATCATTGCCCTGACCAGGGAGCCATTGGCCTGCAAACTGTGATTGCCAGCCCCCTAGTGGAGAACTGAGACACTAGACACTCAACACGTGGTCTCCTTATATGCCAGTGATGACTTTGTCTACATGAGAGATGTCTCACTCCCGGGCTTAATGGCTCTATAGGATGACTTTAGGGCAGTATTGGGCTTAAAAATGAACTCATCCAAGTCCTATCTGTTCCCTCGCTGCCCGATTCTGGAGCAGGACGGGGAGGACTACCCACTTCTTGACTCTCATGGCAATTTGCCGCATTCAGATACTTGGGCATACAGATTGTTTCTGACTGCTATCTCATTGAGGGAGAAGTGGGTAGGGCACTGACCTTGATTCGGGTTCCTACCGTTCTGGGCATAGAATTTATCCATATTGCCGGAGGTTATGCTAAAAATCTGACATACATTTTATTCGGCCCTCTTACACCTACATTGGACATCCCAGCCCTGGGGCAACTGCAAAAAAACAATAACAAGGAACAAAATGGACTATTTTATAAAAATGCAACTGGTTGTTATGTTCTGGATGCTGGAGTGCAACTAAAAGAGGTGTGCATGCAGGCTCTAGCCTGTCTCATGGCACAGTAACATCAAAGTGCAAGGAAACAGAATCCTATGGCATGGCTGAGAGAGTCCCCAGAAAGAGGGAGGCGATGAAATTGTCTGTCCTTAGCTGGAGACCGCATTTTTCAGGCCGTGTAAGTACTGCACTGTGGCCTTACAAGCCATGCTGTCCTTTACCGGTTGCTGTGCCCAGGACAGCCACTTTATTACATGAATCAGGGGTCGGTGGATCAAAAACGACCCCTGATTCATGTAATAAAGTGGCTGTCCTGGACACAGCAACCAGTAAAGGACAGCATGGCTTATAAACATCCCCTAGCCAACAATGGAAAATCCATTGGTGAGTAATAGGCTCCAGCTTTGATGAAGAACTCAGAAATTAAAGAAATATTGCCCTTGAAGAAGGGCAGTGCTAGGCCTGCGTAAAAGAGACAGACTTTAGCACTGGCCTTGGAAATTTCAAATAAATCCAGTGACGATTTCAGCTGATGGACAGAGCTCCAGAATTACACTGCATGGATTCTTTGCCACCAGAGGTGGACGCCCGGAAGAGTGCAGTGTGGTCGTAGTGGATTGTCGAAGCAATCTGTGAGCTAAATTTTACACAGGCATTTTCACGAGCAGAGTATCCTGTAACACTTCAATAGGGGTATAATGTAGGCTCCTGCAGCCCCATCATTGGTGAATTAAGGCCACCACTTCAGGGGCCCCTCAAGCCTTCATGGGGCCCTCATTTAGCCAATTAATGTCCGTGTGACATGGAAGAATATGGCCCAGCGTAACATTCTTCAATAGGTGTGGGTATCATCCTGTGTTGTGCCACTGACTTCATTTTTGTCACTTAGTTGCATGTTCTTATAAACAGATACTACTTTGCGCAAGAAGCTGGGTAGCCTTGCACTTCTAGCTCCCTCTGCAAGTAGACACCAGAAACAGGTGTAATCCTATCAACAAAGATGTTGCAATTTCCTAAGGACAGCTATAGTATTCCAAAGGGACATGCCTCTCAGGGATATATGTTGAGTTGATTTCCGCTTCCCATATCAGAAGTACCTTTTTAAGACACTATAAATTCTTAAGTGTTATGTCATTTAATGCTTCATTGCAATATCTTGCTGTCAATGACAGCCTATGAACAAGAAATTCATCATAGCTATTTCCTACTTTTAGGAAATTATATTTGGAATTATGGAAATTTGGAATTATATCTATATTTGGTGTTCTCATCACTAGATTGTGTACTTCGAGTCCATGTATAAATTGTGAGTGTATTTTGGCTGGGGTGATTGTGTCTAGTCTTTGGGGCTCTTGGCTGGGGCAGTGTGACCAGTTTTGCAGCTCACATGTGGGGTACAGTGTGCAGTTGAAGGCGCTGGTACAGGATAATAGGAGAAGGTGTCTATTTTCAATGGAGAGATTGCATAGACAAGGCGGCTGCATTTGCAGTGCTGTGTAGACTTAGAATGAAACGAGGATGGAGGACGAGTGGGTGGTGTCTAAGAAGAACAGTAATTTACTAACTTCAGATAGATCCTCCATCAGGAGAATGGCAGGGGGCAACACTAGTACATTCATTTCAGGGGCTGTGGCACAGGACAGTGGTGGTTGCAATGAGGGTCCAAGGGTAAAGCTAGACAGCAGGTAGGTGCCAGGAAGGCCTCAATAAGTGTAAAATTACATGTCCAGTGCTTAATTGGAGCCTATGGTTACCAGTGGGGCCCACCAGCACTCATTTTTGGGGTCCGGCACTTATTATTCTGCATCAGACATTTGCCAAGAGCAAGAGAATTAAGAAAACCTAAAGGGGAAAGACAGTGGAAGAGAATGACGGGAAAAGTGTCACAAGGGGAGAGGGCAGGAACCTGGAGGAGTGAGGTAAAGGGACACGAAGTGTCTGGTAGTGGATTAAAGAGGCTGAGGTTGATTTAGGACTACACAGCCCTGGTATTCCTTTTGTGCATATTTAATTGTACCCGCTGCATAATTTGCATAGGAAATAGCAACCGATCTCACAAAATATGCTGTGCCCCTCTAACAAGAACCCCCTATGCTCTATACCCCACTTAACTAATCCCCACTAACACCTGATACCGGGGCTCGAAAAATCCACTCAACCACTTCCACTGGCAAGTCTTATTTGATCAGGTCGAGCTATTTTTAATACTTATTTGCCAGTTGACACTGAACAGTTGTTCTGTTCAGTTGAAAAGTGGAGGGGCAATAAAAGATGCCTTTAAATCTTGTTCTTATGTCACATTTGCTCTGTGGTCACAGACAGAGGTCAAAAGTCAGTTTTTCATACAATTAATTTTCCTTCTAACTGCAGAGTTCCAGGACTTTGTAAAGGGAACTGTGTGACCTGCTGCTTAGAATGTAAAATAAAAGGACAGAGGGTGCCAGGTTTTTCCTAACACACAACATTTAAAGGACTAAGTCAACTGTGCAAACATTTTAAAATATATTCCAGGAGTTGCAAAAGCCCTTTTTTTAAATATTTCTGTGTGATGAGAAAATATTTTAATAGGATGAAAACAAATCATAATAATTTACATGTTGATGTGCAAAAGAAATGTTTTCTGAAACCCAATTTTTACAGATTGTTAATACTCTATGGCCCTCATTACAGCCCTGACGGTAAATCTCGCTTACCGCCGTGCTGGCGGCCGTCAAGATACCATGGCCGCGGCGGAAATCCACTACAGGTATTACGACCCACATCTCGTAATCCGCCACAATACAGACACCCACACATGTCCGTCACACCAAAGGTCAGTGATAAACTGGCGATAGCAAAACCCACACCGTCACGCCAACAGAAATATGCCCACACTATCACGACCCACGAATCAACGCAGAGGTCATTCAACTGCGGTAATCCATTGGCAGTACACACCGCTGCGCTCAAAATGCACACACATTTACAAAACACAACCACATTGGACAATTCAAAATACACACACCTGATACACATACACAAACCACACCCACACACTCACACCACTATAAAAAACACACCCACATTACCCACAACCCCTTCAAATGATTTTTTTGGAAGAAGCAGAGAGAGAGAATAGGAAACAGAACACCAGCAAACACAGGCACACAACACCATCACTCATACAACATCCACGCACCTCAAAGAACACACACCAACACAACACATCACACAGCACAACACACCTCACCTCCCACATCACCCACACCACATTATGGCACCTCAAAGACACCCCAGGTTTTCTGAGGAGGAGCTCAGGGTCATGGTGGAGGAAATCATCTGGGTAGAGCCACAGCTATTCGGATCACAGGTGCAGCAGGCGTCCATTGCTAGGAAGATGGAGCTATGGCGGAGATTTGTCAAAAGGGTCAACACAGTGGGACAGCATCCAAGAACACGGTATGACATCAGGAAGAGGTGTGACGACCTAAGGGGGAAGGTGCGTTCCATGGTATCCAAACACCAGGTAGCCGTATAGATGACTGGCGATGGACTCCCACCTCCTCCCCCACAACTAACAACATGGGAGGAGCAAGTCTTGGCGATAATGCATCCTGAGGGCCTCGCAGGAGTAGCAGGAGGACTGGACTCTGGTAAGTCAAATCTTTAATGATATATCCCCCCACCGTACCTGCATGCTATTACAAACTCCTACCCCAACCCCCACAGATACCCCACTATCACAATCCACACATTCCAAAACCAAGCCCTGCATGTAACACCAATGCATGGACACCCATCACCAAAGCATGTCCAGTAGAGATACTCACCCAGGCCCCAAAATCACCATACACACAAGGGCCAAGACAATAATGCAAGCACAGGAGTAGAGGGTAACTCAACCATTGCACAAGATGGCACACACAGATACAATAACTATGAATTTACACCCCAACAAGACCCTACCCAATTTCACTGGACAGGAGGTGCCAGACATATCCAGTCCCCCCACAGAAGAGGCCCACAGGGACAACAGCAGCTTTGCACGCCTGGATCAAGATGACCAGCCCAGCACATCAGGGACCTCTGGACAGTTGGTTCCCCTGCCACAGTCACAAACCACCACTGAACCTCCCCCCTCAGGAAACACCACCACAGCACCCACCCAGCGGGCCCATCCCTCTGTACCCAGGACAAGTCAATCAGCAGTGTGTCCACCACTACAGGGACCCCAGGCAACCCCACTCACCGAAGACAATGAGGGACCGGGGGTCAGTGGCAGTGGGCACACGGTTCAGGGGACAGAGGCACAGGATAACAGGGAAGCTGAGAGGACTGCTGTGCGACAGGGGGAGGACAGGCCCAGGGAACCCACTCTCCACGGGAGCAATACACCATTCCCAGGAGACCATGGGCACGGTACTGGCCAAGTTTCAGGAGACCCAGTGGCTGCAGGAGGAACAGTACCTGGGGATCAGGGAGGACTTGAAGTCCATTAACACCACCCTGATCACCATTGCAGGGGTACTGGCAGACATGGCCAACACCATGAGGGACACAGTGGCACACCACGGGCCCCTGACACTAGCCTGAACAATGAACAGCCCTCCACCTCCACCGGCGCTAGTGGACAGGAGGTCCCGTCACAGGAACAACAGGCCACCAGCACTCCGCCTCCTGCAGAAGGAGAACCAGGCCGCCAACGGTCCCTGAGATCCAGGAACAAGACAGAGAACATAGCCAAGACCCCCGCCAGGAAATAAGACTCTCCTGATTGTCACCCTTTTGTCCCACTATGTCAACCTGACAACCTTGAACTGCCATTACTCCACCTTTGGACAATGCACCTGTCATACCAATCCACTGAATAGCACTTAAATAAACACCCTGAATCACAAAACGATCTGGAGTCAGTCTGTACTTTCACAATTGTGTTATTACAACCTCTCTGAAAAATAGCAATGTCAATGTTCATTTTCACATACCAATGTTCAACAGTTGTTGGGCAGCAGTAAATATAGCAGAAGGCAGAAAGTGGTACCCAGATATGTGAAATGGAAAGCCAAAGTGAATTTTCAGGGTCCATACACAGAGGTAAAAAGGCAGAATCATGCAATGTCCTACTGTAGTCTGATATGAGAGGAGCAATGCCAGTCTCTTACCTGTGTCTCACTGGATGTATTGCATGATGGTGTTGTTTCGGTTGCCTATATCTTCTTCTTCTGCCTCCTCTTCCTCACTGTCCACAGGCTCCACAGCTGCCACAAGACCAACATCAAACCCATCCTCCTGCAGAAAAGGCACCTGGCATCGCAAAGCCAGGTTGTGCAACATACAGCATGCCACGATGATCTGGCACACCTTCTTCAGTGAGTAGTATAGGGAGCCACATGTCAGATGGAGGCAGCGGAACCTGGCTTTCAGGAGGCCGAAAGTCCGCTCTGTTATCCTCCTAGTTCGCCCATGTGCCTCATTGAAGCGTTCCTCTGCCCTTGTCCTGAGATTGCTCACTGGGGTCAGTAGCCATGACAGGTTGGGGTAACCAGAGTCACCTGCAAATATTGAGGGACAACTGTTAGACACACACCAACACATAGGGACTCTCCCATACCCAGACACCTCTTTAAACTGTGTGGGGACCTTGGCCTCACCTATTAGCCACACACGGTGCCTCTGGAGTTGCCCCATCACATAAGGGATGCTGCTATTCCTCAAAATGTAAGCGTCATGCACTGAGCAGGATACTTGGCAGTCACATGGGAGATGTACTGGTCTGCCAAACACACCATCTGCACATTCATGGAATGGTAGCTTCTGCGGTTTCTGTACACCTGTTCATTCCTGCGGGGTAGGACAAAGGCCACATGTGTACCATCAATTGCACCAATGATGTTGGGGATATGTCCCAGGGCATAGAAGTCACCTTTCACTGTGGGCAAATCCTCCACCTGAGGGAAAACGATGTAGCTGCCCATGTGTTTCAGCAGGGCAGACAACATTCTGGACAACACGTTAGAGAACATTGGCTGTGACATCCCTGATGTCATGGCCACTGTTATTTGAAAGGACCCACTGGCCAGGAAATGGAGTACTGACAGGACCTGCACTAGAGGGGGTATTCCTGTGGGATGGCAGATAGCTGACATCAGGTTTGGCTCCAACTGGCACACAGTTCATGGATTGTGGCACAATCAAGTCTGTAGGTGATAATGATGTGTCCGTCTTCCATTGTCGACAGGTCCACCAGCGGTTTGTATACCGGAGGATGACACCATCTCACACCTGCCCCAGCGGACGTGCCCTATGGAGGAGAAGGGTGAGCTGAGGGTCATAGCTGACCACATAGCTTGCACAAGGGTGTTTTGAACAATTGTGATGTAATCGGTGTGTGGCACTCTCTGGCCGTATTCCTGCCCAAAAGTGCTGAGACGCAGTTAGTTGCCCTGCCATGTGGCCCCCTGAAATTGCGGCTGCCTGGCCTGTAAGGAGGGACAAGGGGAAATGAGGTAACTGCGCTGGCGTTGTACAGCGTCGCGGTAGGCAGACGAAGTCCACGGTGCAATTCAGCATTGGTTATCATTGGGCCCTATGGGTTCCAGGAGCCAATGACGATGTACGCCGGCGGTGACGGTACGCCCCGCTGCCGACGTAACCGCCATTTTCTATCTGTTCACTCACTTGATACATGACCTTCAACAGGAGAGGACTACACTGCAAGTGCTGCTGTGTCTGGAAGCGACAATGGCTACAGTGTCTGGGGAAAGAGCCCCTGTCTTCACCTTCAGAGGAGTTGGACAACCTGGTGGCTGAGGTCCTCCCCCAGTACACGCTACTCTACGGTCCTCCAGAAAAACAGGTGAGTACACTGTGAGCATGACGGATGGGACATGAATGTATGGAGTGGGGTGGGCTGAGGCCAGCATGTGATGATGGTCAATGTATGTGTTTCTGGGCCAGGGTGGGAAGTTGTGGCCAATGAGTAAGAAGAACTGGACGGGGGAGTAAAATCCATTCTTACTTCTACTTTTCCTCTAGGTCAGCGCCCACCAGAAGAAGGATATTTGGTGTCCCATCACCAAGGAAGTGAGGACCCTGGGGGTCTACCATAGACGGAGCACCCACTGCCGCAAAAGATGGGAGGACCTGCGCTGCTGGACAAAGAAGACGGCGGATGCCCAGCTGGGGATGGCCTCCCAACTTGGAAGGGGTGCCCGTCGCACCATGACACCCATGATGTACCGTATCCTGGCGGTGGCATATTGTGAGTTGGATGGGCACTTGAGGGCATCACAGCAGCCACAAGGAGATGAGTACAGTGTCATTCAGCTGACTCTGTGCACTGTATGTGGTGTCTGGGTGGGGGAAGTGGGCTGTGGGTTCCCCTAGGCCAGGAAAAACATGCCAGGGTAGGTCCATTGCCAGGCTCCTGTGGGTTCCAGGTGTGCATCAAATCGGCTTAGGAACAGTCCCCCATGGGCTGGTGATTTTCCTATGAACTGTTAGTGCATGGCCTAGTGCATAGGGCTGCTCCCTGTGTGTTGTGTCCGCCAACAGTGGTGTTGTTGCTGGCGTTGACCATGTCCCCTCCGTCTTTCCCCCCTTTTTGTTTTGTCACCCTGTCCTTGTGTGCATTAGCTTCATCTGGTGGAGGAGCATTGGCACCGGAGCAGGAGAGAGCTGCAACCCACATGGCCCAGGAGGGTGAATGTACGGAGTCTGAAGGCACCAGTGGGACGGAGGGCGAGGGGAGCTCCACGACGGGGACAGGAGGAGACACATCCAACAGCGACTCCTCCTCTGATGGGAGCTCCCTTGCGGTGGCGGGCACCTCTGTGCCCATCCCAACAACAGGTACAGCCGCCACCCCCCCTACCAGCACCGCCCTCCCAGCAGCCCCTCAGTGTGTTTCCCGTGCCCGCCCACCCAGTAGGGTGGGCATCTCCTTCGCCCCAGGCACCTCTTGTCCTGCCCCAGTCAGCCCTTATGCCCTCAGTGAGGAGGCTATTGACCTCCTGAGATCCCTCACTGTTGGGCAATCAACCATTTTGAATGCCATCCAGGGTGTCGAGAGGCATTTGCGGCAAACAAATGCATACCTGGAGGGCATTCATTGTGGCGTGGCAGCCCAACAGAGAGCATTTCAGGCTCTGGCCTCAGCACTGATGGCAGCCATTGTCCCTGTGTCCAGCCACCCCCCTCCAACTTCCACTACCCAGACCCAATCCCCTCTACCTCAGCTTATCACAAGCACACCATCAGACCAGCATGGACAGTCATCAACACACAAAAGTGGCTGAGGCAAACATAAGCACCACACATCCCACAGGCACTCACACAAGCACCATACCCATGCAGACACACCAACATCCACTGCCTCCACTGTGTCCCCCTCCTCCAAGTCCTCCTCCTCTCTCCCAGTCTCGTCTCCACTCACACCTGCATGCACTACATCCTCAGCTACTACCTCCATCACCAGCACGCCCATCACCACACACCGCTCACGTGCAATCACCACCCCCACTACCATTCACACGTCCCCTGTGCCCTCTCCCAGCGTGTCTGTGAGCCCTCCTCCTAAATTACACAAACGCAGGCACACACCCCCTCAACAGCCATCCACATCACAACAGCCTCCAGCCCATGCACCTTCACCCAAACTCAGCAGACGTACACCTCCTACAACCACTACCTCTTCCTCCACTCCCAAACCCTCTTCCTCTTCCCGTCCCAGTGTGTCTAAAAATCTTTTCTGAGCTAACATTGACCTCTTCCCTACACCTCCTCCCCCCCGTCCTTCCCCTAGGGCCAGGATGTCAAGATTCCAGCCCAGCAAGGGCGGCACCCATCAGGGCTGCCAGCGTACCACCTAGTGAGACCAAGGATCACCCTACTCTGCCACCTGCCAAGGTGAAGAAGGGGCCCACATGCCGCAGGGAAAAGCCGCACCAACCACCCAGGCCTCCTCCAAGACAAAAGAGGACAGTGCCAAGGTCCCAGCAGCGACTTCCAAGGTAGGGAAGCGAGACAAGGCCAAAGGGAAGTCAGCTCAGGGCATGGAGCCTCCGGGTGAGAGACTGGTGTCACCCCTTCTGCGAGATAGAACAGCAACCTGTATGGCGGTGGCCACCGCCTCAACCACTGCCACCTGCACCACCTCCTGCACCTCCACCTGCATGTCTGCTGCCTCTGCTACAGTCCCTAGCATCATCCCCAGTGGGCAGCCATCCGAGGCCGCAGGAGATATCCTGCTGTCTCCCTCCACAGGTGCTGACACCTGCACCACCGGCAGCATCTCCGCCACAGACACCGCCACAGCCACTGCCACCGCCACCTGCCCCGCGGCATGCCCAGCCAGTGCCACCACAACCAACAACAACATCATCCCCAGTGGGCAGCCATCCGAGGCTGCAGGAGACGTCCTGCTGTCTCCCTCCACAGGTGCTGACACCTGCACCACCAGCAACATCTCCGCTGCAGCCACCGCCGCAGTCACCGGCACCTGCCCTGCGACGTGCCCAGCCAGTGCCACCACAGCCAACATCAACATCATCCCCAGTGGGCAGTCATCCGAGGCTGCAGGAGACGTCCTGGACCCTGCACATACTACATGAGGCACCACAACCAGCACTGGCAGTACCAGCAGTTGGCAGGGTAAGTCGCCGCAGGGTGG
The DNA here is from genome assembly GCF_031143425.1 of Pleurodeles waltl. Classification (NCBI taxonomy): domain Eukaryota; kingdom Metazoa; phylum Chordata; class Amphibia; order Caudata; family Salamandridae; genus Pleurodeles; species Pleurodeles waltl. Next base: position 860,070,012 of record NC_090440.1, read on the forward strand.
AGTGTATCTCTGCCTCCATCGAGTATCATGCTACCTGTTCCCAGAAATTCTCATGGCTCAGACACCCAGGTGAGGGAATTGGAACTGCCACACACCATGTGCAGCACTCTGGACACAAAGCCCCCTACAGAACCAGTGGAGAACAGCATCCACTACCCCAGTCCTTGGCAGGATGAAGCACTCTGGGCACAAAGACCCCTCCAGAACCAGTGGAGAACAGCATCCACTACCCCAGTCCTTGGCAGGATGAAGCACTCTGAGCACAAAGCCCCCTCCAGAACCAGTGGAGAACAGCATCCACTACACCAGTCCTTGGCAGGATGAAGAACTTTGGGCACAAAGCCCCCTCCAGAACCTGTGGAGAACACATCCACTAGAGAGACTGTGGCATTACACTCCCCAGGACCAAGCAGTGGGCAAACCACCCACTTGAGAGACTTGAGAGACTATGGCTTCGTACTCCCCAGGACCGAGCGGTGGGCAAACCACCCACTTGAGAGACTTGAGAGACTGTGGCTTTGCACTCCCCAGGACCAATCAGTGGGCATGGAGCCCCCCTGTGGAGCAGTGGCGTCGTTCCATCATCCGGCTGAGGTGCCCCCCTCCCCTTCCCCCTGAGGTGCCTGTCTTTTTTCGACCTGATGCCCAAGCAGTGTTCTCTCCGTTTTGAGGCAGGTGTCATGTGTGGGCTTCGCCCATGCATTTTGGGACCACTGGTCCACGGACATTGAATGGAACAGTATCCAGACTTGTGTAGTTGCTGTACATATTTGTATATACTGATCTTTGACAGTTATGATGGCCTATCTGGATTTTCAATGATTACACTTGTTACAATCATTTCATTTGGTCCTTGCGTTCTTCCAGGGGGTTACAGGGAGTAAAAGTAATGTTGCTGCATGTGTTTATGAGTGTGTTGTTGTGGATGGGGTGGGAGTGTTGCGTGTTGCGTGTGTGTGTCACTCTCTTTTTCCTCCCCCCCTCCCCTGTGTGCTAGGTGCAGTACTCACTGTGGTCATCGCCGCCGTCTTTGATGTTCCTGGTAGAAGAGGAGGTAATCCAACATTGGTAACACCTGTAACTCGGGCTCCATGGCGTCCTAGTTCCTCGTTGGGTGTCGAGAGGTGAGTGGTTTCTGTTCCAAGTACTGTTTCCACCGTGCTTTTGTGGGAGTTGGTACCACCCCGGAAAAGCTGGTGGATTGGTGCCTTATAATACAGTGGGTGGTACATTGTCTTCCGCCTGGCTGTTGGAGGTTACCGCCGCGGTGTATGTTTCTACCGCCATGGCGGTTGGAGTGTTAAAGTGGCTGTCTGTGTTGGCGGTTTCCGCCATGGTCGTGATTCAATTTTGTTTCCCCACGGCCTGTTGGCGGTATTACCGCCACTTTATCACCGACTGCCAGGGTTGTAATGAGGGCCTATATATTTTTATCAGTAAAGCTGCAATTTAGTGAAGAGGTTTTTGGACATTTCTTGGAAAGTTACTGTCTGTAGATGACAATAGGTTACCACATCATGGTTTAGTAATATATTTATTATAATTGAGTGTTTAAACAAACTGAGAAACACTCCTGCCCTGATGGCAATGTTGTTAGTAAACTAAAATAAGTCCTATGGTTATGTGGGCTAGACCTCATGGGTATGTGGGCTAGATTCTTGTGGTGCATGCAGTAAACTTTAGTCTACATAATCAAACAAAAGAGGTTTTTTGTACTACAGAAATGCTGAGCTCACATATTTGAAGGTGCAATCATATGTGAGAATTAAGAAAAAGGCGACTCTGTGAACTATTTGCCTAGGATCACACAATTTGAAACCCGTTTACAGGTCAAGTACCTTACAGTTAGATCGAGTAGATTATTTAAGTTACTCGACCTGCATGTCTAGTAACATTTTTATGATTTTCGGAGCCCTGTTCAAACTTCACCAGCCTCCTCTGTTAACAATGTTATCATGTTAGAAGGAGGAACACAGGCCTTTTGACTCAAGTTAGCAAGGGCAAAGTGCACAGAGCTCCACAGTCAGAAAAAACAGTTATGATAAAAATCTGGGAGTACACCACCTGAAAGTTGGTCATTTTCGAGATGTAGGAATGCTTATCAAGATCAAATGGCTGCCAAATGGCCATCCAATCTCCTCCCACTCCCTGTAAGCCAACCGCTTCTTAACTACTGTTGATTAAGCAGAAACCATGTGGCCAATATGCCCCCTATGAATTATATTTAAAAATATCATTTCATTCATACCATCTCTTCACTGTTGTCTCTGAGCATCCCAAAAACAAGTCCCCCCTATCATGCAAAACCCGTGATGGGACCCAAAGAGATTTTTATACCTAGAATATCGGACAAGAATCCTAATCAGCTACCTCAGTGTTATAACTGTGCCGACTGGGAAACATAGCACAGAACTGTCCACATAAAGTAGAGAAACCAGAACCAATGGAAATCGGGGTCACTTGAGGGAGAGTTCTCTATATGGGCAAAGACACTTCTAGCTACATCAAGGAAATGCGAATAAATGGACAACCCACCAGAGTCAATAGATTCCGGATGTAGCCAGTCGGTAATTCGTGCAAGTTTAGTAGACACAACAGGGTCAACAAATGCTGAGTATGTCTCTATTTGTTGCATTCATGGAGATATGAAGCAATACCCTTTAGTCCAAGTGTCCATCGAATGGAGAGGACAAACAGAGACTCTTATGATGGGGGCAATATCACACCTACTTGAAGAAGTAATCATAGGTACAGACTATGACAATTTCCCTGAGTTATTGGACAGTGTCCAGGACAGACAGAAGCTAGACTTATGGTAGGATGAGGCTCCTTTTTCCCAAATCCCTATCACCACGGGAAAAGAAAAACTAAGACTAAGTAAAAGAAAGAAATCTTCTCAAATGAGTGACTGGTCTGGTAATCTAATCTCAACAGACAAGTTGGTGTTGGCCACACTACCCCCTTTTCGAATCAGCCAGAGAGAAGACCCTACACTACAATATGCCTGGGGAACTGCTGTAATAGAAAAAACGGGAAAGGTGGGTCCATATTTTCTTGTCCAGAAAGGATTATTGTATAGAGTAACTCAACATAACAACCAAGAAAACACACAGTTAGTAGTGTCCCAACCATATCGCACCCAGACATTACATTTGGCACACATCCATATGGGGGGTGGGCATTTTGAAAGGGAAAAAAACGAGGAATACTTATTACAGTGGTTTTATTGGCCAGGGTTTTTTTCAGAGATTCATCGGTTTTGTCAACAGTGCCTAAAATGTCAGCTTGTCAAACCAGGTCCACAAAGAAAAGCTCCCCTTTTCCCTTTATCACTTATTGCTATTCCTTTTTCTAGAGTAAGCATGGATTTGGTATGGCCCCTAACTCCCTCTTCAAGAGGGTACATGTATATTCTTGTTTTGGTAGACTATGCGACAAGGTACGCGGAAGCCATCCCACTTGTTAGTATGACCACCAAAAGTGTAGCACAAGCCATTGTAGGGTTTTTCTATCGGGTTGGATTTCCCAAGGAATTACTCACAGACCAGGGAACCACATTGATGTCCCGTTTGATGTCACAAATTTGCCAGATATTAGGGGTTAAACAAATTCGTACTTCAGTCTACCATCCCCAAACAGACGGGCTAGTAGAGAGATACAACCGCACCCTTAAAACACTATTAAAAAAAACATAAATGACTCTGGTAAAGACTGGGATAAGAAGTTACCATTAGTACTTTACGCCATATGAACACATGTCCAATCCTCTACTGGTCATAGTCCATTTGAGTTGGTATTTGGATGACAGCCCAGGACCCTCCTAGATATGAATGCAGAGAGGTGGGAGGAAGAAGAAAGTGAAGATAAAGACATTCTTGTATGTACACAACAATTAAAGGATCAGGTACATACTGTTTGGGAAGATGTCAGAATCCATCTGGAGGGGGCCCAAGAGAAACAAAAAAAGTACTATAATAGGAACACTGCTCTTAGACAGTTCCAGACTGGTGACAAGATATTAATCTTACTACCCAGTCCAGAGAATAAATTGTTAGCCAAGTGGCAAGGTCCTTTTAAGGTACTAGAATCTGTGAGCCCTGTTACATACAAGATTGAGGTTTCCAAAAATAAAAAAAAACACAGATATATCACATTAACTTATTAAAGAAATGGGAAGAAGCTGATGGTCCTCCTGGAACAACAAAAGCCGGGTTCTTATTAAACAATGTGAAAACCCTGGACATTAATTTATGTCCACAAAGCACCAAACAAACTGACCATCTCTCCTCAATTAACTCCACCCTCCTTCCAGAACAACAAAGACAGTTGAGAGAGGTATTAAACAAACATAGCCAATTGTTTTCTCTAACTCCTGGGAAAACCCTGTTGATTTAACACAATATCAGAACTCAAGGAGGGAAAATCATTCATCTTCGTCCCTAGAGAATCCTGGAAGCATGTAAAAGGGTGCTAGAACAAGAAGTCAAAAAGAAGCTACAGTTAGGAATCATTGAACCCTCTATTAGCCCTTGGTGTTCACCAGTAGTTCTGGTGCCAACGCCCAATGGATCTGTCTGATCCTGTATTGACTTTAGACAGTTAAATAATATTTCCCAATTTGATACATATCCCATACCCTGGGTGGACAAATTGCTCGAAAGATTAGGTAAAGCACGATACACGTCCACGTTAGATCTTACAAAAGGTTACTGGCAGATTCCATTGCACCCCCCAGACAAGAAAAAAACAGCCTTCTCTCCCCCATCTGGGTTGTACCAATTTACAGTCCTATCTTTTGGTTTACATGGGGCCCCTGCTACATTTCAAAGATTAATGGACAGGCTTTTACGTGCCCATACAAGATATGCGGCAGCATATCTCAATGACATCGTGATACCTAGTGAGACCTGGGATGACCATGTACAACAACTAGCTAAGGTATTCCAAACGCTACTAGAGGCAGGATTAACTGCTAATCCTGAGAAATGCAACCTGGCACGTGATACCATTGCTTACCTAGGATATCATTTAGGGAAAGGACAGATAAGACCTCAATTAAATAAAGTTGAAGCTATCCTCAAGGTACTCCCACCTACCACAAAAAAGGAAGTGCAGTCCTTTTTAGGATTAGTGGGGTACTACTGACGGTTTATCCCGAATTACTCCACGGTAGCAGCCCCTTTGACTGACCTAAAAAAAGAAAGACCCTCGAAGTTTAAGGAATTAAACTAATACCAACTCTGTAGTTATGAGACACTCAACAGAAGTCTGACAACAGGACCTGTGTTACGGTGTCCCAGCTTCACGAAAATAGTCTATCTACAAACAGACGCATCTTACGTTGGTATAGGGGCCGTCCTATCCCAGGAGGATGAATAAAATAACAATGACCCCATTATTTTCATCAGCAGAAAACTACTACCCCGAGAACAACGTTATCCTGTAGTAGAAAGGGAATGTCTGTCGATTAAGTGGGCGATAGAAAGCCTCCGATACTATCTACTGGGTCACCCTTTTGTCTTACATACTGATCATGCTCCCCCTTACTTGGTTAGCACGACAGAAAGACACAAATCCAAGGATATTGAGATGGTTTGTGGAACTTCAACAGTTTATGGTCCAGATTCGCCATCTCTCGGGTAGCCAATTGTCTACTGTGGACTATCTCTTTAGACAACCTGTGGAACAAGGTCTCGATCAGCCCTTTCCAAGAGGGAGTGTGTATAACAGGGTCTCAACAACCCTACAGCAGGACGCGGACACGGGCCCTTATTATCGTACCCCTGGGGTATTGAGGAAGACACCGAAGGTCGGATGCTACTTGAAAACCTGGATATCCGGGTTAACAAGACAACAGATGAAAAGGAGGCGGATCCCGCCAAACAGAGCGAGGATGGAGAAAGAAGACCGAAGAACAATGGCAGCGAGACCCTCAGGACAGAGACGGCTGGGTCAAAGAAGGCAGAGGAGTCGACCGAAGCAGCACCGCAGCTCGCTACCACGGCACAAATCACCAGAGCCAGCCACGTCCCTGGAGAGACGTGGATCACGCAGGTACGTGCCTGCTTCCAAAACCGCTCAGGATATTGGTGGTAGAGGGGAGGAGGGAAGGAGAAAGTGATTAAAGTATGAGCAGCCCTGAAACCAGGAGGAGGGTATTCCTGTGCACGTGGGATCCACTGTACCTTCCGCTCCACAGAGGGAAGATTTAGCTGTAGTATTTTTTTCAATTATCACAACAAGGTGTCTACACTATTATCTTCCACTTCTTTGACCACACAGGATAATCTCACTAGCTATTTGTCCTTTCACACCCCCCTTTCATAAACATTAGTTAAAGAAAAGAGTCCACTTACCTTTGTCTCCTGGTTCTGTTTTGTCTGCATGGTCCCACCTGAGCTGAAGTACTTCAAGGAGCTCAAACCCTGAAAGAGAAGAAAAACAAAAGAACATCAGCACATCCATCTAGAGGAGTGCAACGAGACAAGAGAGAAGACAAGAGAGAAGAACTATGAAAAGAGAGAAAGTAAAAATGGAATAGGCTAAAGCCATTTATTTGTAAACCCCACAATTTAGGAAAAAAACAATTAAACTCACCATGGTCGTAATATTTATTATCTAGCTGTGCTCAGAGGTATGCTGATCTATCAGCCTTAAGCATCTGGATTTGACCCTCAAATTTTGTGTGGACTGAGTCTTTTTGTGCTTCATCTCAAGCTTCCTGAGGTCTGCACCTAACTGAAGACGCATTTCTTCCCAAAGTTTTTGGAGGCATGCTGCTTTTTACTAGTAAAGCACCCAGAATGTGGCTGCACTCATTTCTCCAGAATCGTTATGGAGGAGGTACTCTTTGATCTCCCTCTTGACGTTAATAACCATCACTGGGTCTTTCAGGAGTTAATCCTGGAGCCTCCAGGTGATAGTTGTTCTGGGTAAGCAAACTTGTGGTGCCCGTAACCAGGAGCAACTGCCCAATGAGAAGTAGAACCTCAGTCCTGTAGGGGAAAAGAGCCTCTGTTTTCATGTTTAGCAATGATGGTCTCTAGTAGGTTCTGTATGAAGCTTCTTAGGTCCTTGCTTTCTTTGCCCAAGGTCACACCTCTGATGTGGAGGCTGCACCAGCTGAACCAATTTTAAAGGGCTTCCTGTTTTTCTTGGAGCACTGTCAATTGATCATTCATGTTCACCATGCGGGAACGATATTCCTCTAGGTCCAGTGTGCGTTCATCCTGAGTAGTCTCTAAACTGTCAACTCTGGTCTTCAACTCTTGGCGATCCCCTCCAGGTTCTGATAGCTTATGTTTGAGGTCTGTCTGCACAGCACTCAGCTCGGTCTTCAGCGTGTAAAAAGGTAGACCAGAAAGCCTTTGATGGGGGCCCCTGAATCGTCCCCTATTGCCATGGACTCTTGTTCTGAGATCATCTCCTGTTGCACAGAGAGCTTATTGGCAGTATCTTCCTTTGTAGCGGACAAAGCTTGAAATAGGGCTTTAATGGACGATTCACTTTTGTGCCTTGTAGACGCCATGGTGTCAGATTTATTGACTGCTGTGCGGCTTAAAGCAATTTCCCGAGGTAAAGACAGGTCCAAGCCTTGTCCTCCCTCTCCAAATGGTCCACATGTGTGTCAAAAGGCCTTCTGACAAGTCTTGCCCATGAGTCAGTCCCCAGATCAGCAGTAGATGTGGGGGACAAACTGCACCAGAACAGAAGGCTCAGCACTGGGTGCAGGGGGGGCAGCAGTTTGTTGTGGGTTTCTCTGACTCACCAGCCCTTGGGTCATCCCCTCCTGATATGCGGCATGCAGGACCTTCACTCCTGTGGCATCCAATGGGGAGGGCACACCTACCTCCCAGCCTCCCACTGCACCATTCATTACAAGTCAATGACAGGGGTGCTTGGGGTGCTAAGGCCCCCGGATGAAGGGGCACCCCAAGGGTGTCTCTCACCACTTATATCACTAGGCCCCTGTTTTCGGCTCCGCTCATCATTGAAGGCCACAGCCAAGTCCAACCTTGCTCCTCCTCCCAGATGGGGCCACCCTTACTCCCTAGCCCCTGCAGCTCCAGGCCCTCTTGTGGTGTATCTTCACCTCATGATGGGTGCAGGGTGGCTCTGTGCTGTGCACAGTTGGGCCCCAGCGTCAGGCAGGAGTTCCAGTGGTTTGCTGGCAATAGCTGGGGCCCTCTTCAAGTCCCTGTTCTTAAGCCCTTTACCCAATCAGGCCATTCAGCTCTAGCCCTGGGTGTGGGCGTGCTACGGTTCCTCACCTGCCACCATCTTACCTGCTGTGTGGCTTGGCTGCGTGCTCCACAGTACCTTCAGTTTTTTGTCGGCCCTGGGGTCTCCGGGTCTTTTGTGCCGTTGATGACTTTCCAAGCCAGCACTCGGCCCCCTGGGGAGTCTGCTAACCTGACAGGCACCCCGAGCCCATGCAAGCGCTCTCTGCTCAGGCACCCAGCACCATCATGGCTCAAGCACCTGGCTCCATAGGATATCACATTTTAAACCTGTGTGACATTATGTTGTCAAAATTCCTGAATTTTGCATTATTCCAAGTTTGTGTCAAAATGTTCACTTTTTGCAATTTTGCATAATTTCTGCTCAAAGAAGACTGTTTCAAATTTTCTGCTTGACTCAGTCTCCGGCTAGTATCTTGTAAGACTTTTTTAAACAAGGTGAGACATGTGATCAGAGTAAACTCCATTTCATCCCCAAAGTGTAATTTTGCTGAATGTTCTTATTTTTTGTACAATTTCACGAAAGAAATTCATAATTTTAAGCAGTTGATACACCTTTTGGGCCATTTGTTTTACCCAAATCCATATCACCAACATTGAGGATTCCAGAATGTGTATTTGTTTGTTGGAGTCTGCTTCGGTTGTGAGGGCTACTGTAAAATCCTTCAGTGAATGAGCATCTACGAACAGGGGCCAAAGAGTGCGAAAACATGTGGAACTATCTTTCACCGTCAACACATCAATGGCATTTTAAAAAAACTAATCAGAAATTGACAGCGAAGATTGCTCAGAGGAGTCACCAGGTCTGGCTATCGAAAAGGTCTACAGCACCTTTAACATCTATGATGTGCTAGCGCTTTTGCTAGAAAAGATATATCTGATTATTTTATCTACACCTACATCATGGTTTATTATAAATAAACCTAGCAACTTTCAATATCCAGTAGCAATGAATTAAACATCTTCCTTGGAATGAAGTTTGAATCAGCAGTGATGGAATCTCTACCCAAGACGGTTCCTGCTGTTAGCTTAGTGAAGACTCCTGAGACCTGATCACCAGGTGATGCAAGCAGCTGTCGTGTTGCATAGAAAGTATGGGCCCTGTGATGCTGAGTAAAATGGTAGTGGGGTCAGTGAAAGAGGATGGGATCAGAAACGTAGATTAAAAATATCTAACTATTTTGATTGTCTTTCAAACACAGGTAACTATATGAAAGATAACGCACACACTTTAAATAAAAAATGGATGGTAAACTAATCTGTGGTGTAGTTGAATTCCTTTTCAATAATAAAGAAGTGACACAATTCTAGTAATAATTGAGTATTTATAAGTAAAATAAAATAAAACAAAACAAAATACGGCCAGGAGTACAGCACAGTTCTGCAACTGAAGCCACACTCAACTCAGCTCTTACACCCAGTGATTTTTATACACTTGGTGGGCACTTAAAATCCACCTCCTTCACAACACTTAAACTTTGCACTTGTATAGCCCACTACTCACCCATTAGGGTCTCAAGTTGCTGTACGCATACCACTGTGGAACCCCTCCTGGCTTTTCCCTTTGAGGTACCCACTCCTGGGAAACCCACAGGGTGAAGCAAGGCATCCAAGCACTGTCAGGGCCATTGTGGAGATTAAGCAAGCTATTGCCCAGAGGGGGACCCATTAATTAGATTAGGCACTGAGGCGAGAATTATCTGGTCCAAGGGAACTGAGCCCAAGACCCACGGAGGCAGCAACTGAACCCTGGTCCTGCGCCTGATTTCTGCATCAGGGCCTGCCACTCTAACCATTGTGCCACACTTCTCCACTTACAATTAACAAAAACAATAATTCTTTGTTATCTGACTGCTTGTTACAAAAATACAATCCTGACAGATTTATTGCATACATAGTATCTAACATACACAATGTCCTTCGATCCTGCCCTGTGACCTCTACCAATATGTTCCCCCTCCACATCTACCAGTCTCTGAAGTTTTACGTCCTGTCACCTCCTTTCTGCCAGCCTTGATACACAAACATCTAACACAGTGTCTCCCTTTCAAGTCTGTCGTGATCTACCCTTCTCCTTTCCTGCCATCAGCAAGTAGCTCAGGCTCTCCCTTGTGTGAGTGTGCGTCCTTCTAAGTTATCTGTGGTATGCTGAATCGTAACTGCTTTACCCTGCACTTGGCCTCTCTTCTCATTCTCCTTTCTGTTTCTGCATTCCTTCTTGACCATTATGTTCAAACCGAGGCCTGTACTTTTCTTGTACAATAAAGACTTCTGCACGTTTGTTTTCTAATTTGTGTGTTGACATGTGGGTGAATGGAATTGATCGCGTAAATTCCCTTTTGGAAAGATAAAACATTATTTTGCATTAATAAATCAAATTATTTGCATGACTCGATTGCATTTACAATAACATTGGAAGCTGGGCTTTACATGTTTATGTCCCGATCCCATTTTTTTCTTTGGAGTGCAATAAAGTCTCTCACCACAGAGCCAAAGACAGGAATTTGCACCAGTGGCTTGTGGTGAGAAGGGAGCTTCAGGTGTAAGATTTCTGTGCTGCCCATGGAGAAGAAGGAACCTGGGAAGCACCTATTTATTATGCATTATTCCTCTGGAGAGTTTTAGATGGGAACCCCCAAAGTCTTGGACATGGCTCGCCCATCCCTACTTCATTCATTACACTACCCTCCGCTAAAATGACACAAAAAGAAGAGAACAAAGAAAGATTACCGAGGGACGCCGCCATCCCCAGAGCATTCTCCATTCATGCCAAACGGGTACCCGGTTGTCAAGCGCGCCGCTGGCAAGGTGAAAGCGTATCCCACCTGGGCAATGGCGCTTGCATGAAGTGTCCATCACGCCTGACAGGCCCGGCTCCCTTCCGCCGCTCTGGCTGTCAGGTAATAGGAAAAGGAGAAAATAGAAAGCGCTACTGTTGTCTAATAAACCATGTCTTGGTCTCAGGGGAAATTCTCAGTGACAAGTTTACTGTCCATGTTCCCGTCTGTTTGCTTAAATCTCTCTCACGGCCATCTGAAATAATACTGTAATTTCACGAAGCCTCATCCATCACGCGTCCGGACCACCACTTCTGCAGACTCAAGACAGGCTGGGGCAGGCACAGGTTACACGAGGCTTGCGTGGTCGACGTGCATGTGGCGACGTCATACAGGGCAGACAGAAATGACACTGAATGAGATTTCGCACTACTGGCATTTATTCTTGGAGTGGGGGTAGCTCGCGTAATTCTGTCTAATCACGCGGAATTACCCTCCTGTCCAAAACGCGCTAAATGCCACAGAACACAAACAGCGAGTGTGAGTAGCTGCTCTGCTGACTAAATGCGATTTTGGTGTAGGATTTTTAACCCATCCTACTCCTGGCATTTAGTGCTATTATCAGGGCAAAATGCACCCTTGCATCCAAACTGGACATGAGGATGCATTTTTGTGCTAAGAAATAACGGTAATTCTGTGGCAAAAAGTAATGCAGAATTACCTAAATTACTCCGATTATGCTGGCATAATTGAAATTCCTCTGAGCCCTACTCTATTCACAAAAGCTAGGCAGTCCTGCTCAAATTTTCAAACATTTAGCATAGGCACTTAAGTGACATAGATAAACACGTACGGATGCAAAGTAGTGCAGATAATAGCTTAGAACAATTTTTGTATTCACAATTTTTTGCGTCGAAAGTCACAGTGAGCACAGTGAAAAACATTGCATTGTGTAGTGTGAATCCCTTATCGTATATGCAGATTTATAGAATGTATTTATATCAATTTTTGTATTCACAGGAATGTTTTGCATCCAAAGTCACAGTGAGCACAGTGCAAAACATTGCATTGTGTATTGTGCAACCCCTTATCGTATATGCAGATTTTTAGAATGTATTTAGTTTTGTAATTTTATATAGTGAAAACCTATCCGAGGACATCAGTTCTTTGCAACCGAACCAAGACATGACAGTCTCATCGTGGATACCATAGTGGTGCTTTACAATGGAACTGGAACATGACAATCAAAACCTGAATATGATAGAGATGCAAACTTGGAGGGAAAATCAGAAGTAAATGGGAGGGACACTGTACATAAGTAAAGTTCACCAGTGGGCAGTGCAGGGTATACTTGAGATACAGCTTCATAGTGTGAGGTCTTCCCTGGTAGAAATATGATGGCTTGCCTGATGCTAGATAGATTGGGGGGTCCCTCAATTTGGCGGGCAGAGTACTACACCATGTTTATGGTGGGCTACCCTGCACACCAAACTCTTAATCATTTTTTTAGATAGTGGAAGAAGACAAGAGGAGTTTACCCCAAGTGTTTTACAAAGAAAAGAGATTTGAGAACTTTCTTAAAGGTATCATGACATGAGGTCAAGTGGTGGGTCAGGAGGAGGGAGTCCCAAGTTCATGTGGCAGTCCGTGAGGCACATTGGTTCATGAATTACTATCAATTCAATGTGGAGGGCTCAAGCAGAAGGGATTGAGCATTTCTAGACCCCCGACTGATGCTCAAAATGTTCAGTTTCTCAGGTAGGTATGAGGGTGAAGATGCATGAAGTACTTTGTGAGTGGTACCAGCTGTTTTAAAGTGGACTCTTAACTCTATCAGAAGCCACTGAAGGGATCGTAGAGTAGAAGGGATGTGGTTACATTTTTGTGACTGGTCACAAAGCAGGCTACAGCATGAAGAACTGCTATGAGCAGAACTAGATGAACTTTGGGGTAGCCTGAGACATTTGTGACCCAATGGTCAAGGCTGGAAAGAACCAATGCCCGAACAATGGACTTTGTTGTCCCATACAGGAAAACAAAAGTATATCAGAACATCTAATCTAGTTGGGTGGATAGTCTGCGGTACTTATACCAGCAGCCCAATGTCCATAAGGCAGTCGGTGTAAGGTTTCTGCGGGCAGAGGCAGCTGAGGCTCCTCTTGTAGAAACATGATGGTTTGCCTGAAGCTAAATAGTTGGGTGAAACATCAGTTTGGCCGACAGGGTACTCTGCCATGTTTGTGGTGGAGTACACTGTACACAAAACTCTAAATAATCTCCTTTGCCTCTACACTGATATAGGATGAAGTGCACTATGTACAATGGCCTGGTCGCAAACTACTCAATGTTTCCGCATGCATGAGGTCCATTACTAATCAGTCACATTGCAAGATATGCATTTGTAGAAGGCTACAAAACCTCCTGCGTAATAAATATGAGCCAGGAGGCATTTTGTGACCTCCTGCAAATGTAAGCAAATACAAAAGACTTTCATTCCTGAGTTCACTTGCACAGCGCATGAAAATTTTTTAAGAACCCATGTCCCTGAAAGGAACAGGGGCTGGTTTAAAAAAAGTTTGCATGCAGGAATCATTGGGGAGACCATGCAGTGATCCCCTGTATCTCTGTCCACTTCCCGTAAGGCCACTCACCATGATTTGCAAAGTGTAAGGGGTCCAAATGGCAATGATTCCTCTTTGTGAATCTGATACTACCCTAAGTCAAATGTTAGTATGTGTTGAATGCTTGCAAATTAAATTGTGGTTGAAAAAAATTGCTACATGACATTCTGAATCGCAAAAAGGAAGAGGATACACCTTTCACAGCACCTTCTCAACGCAATTTGTAATGGGTGGCAAAAGGCACTTGCGAACCAGAATTCCTTTTTCAACTTTTCAAAGTAACTTTATTTCATTTGCGACTCCTGATTTCACAGTTGCAAAGCCTGGATTTTGTGATTCTCATGCTTTGTGTCTGAAAAATGAGTTTACACATCAGAGCAGATATTCACAGTTTAGCTAAAAGACTGATATGCCGCTCCTTGGAGAGAGAAGCACTTTTGAACTGTCTCTGAATGTATGCAACCTGCAATGCCTCTAAGGTTGATGAATTTGGATGAGTGATGGTGTTTAGTGCCTACACCAAGCTATCTCTAGCAGCACAATGGTAAAGACATTTTAACTTGGTTTTGGTTGCCAGCCACTAATAAATACACTAGGATTACAGTGTGCAAGGGAACTCCAGCTGGCACTGAATCCAGCAGTCTCTATAGCCAGAGTTGGGAAATGCAGAAACCAGAATTTGTCTTGAATCAGGAGCACCTACCCCTCTGGCATGCCCAAAGCCAGAAGAACATTGACAGTCCTATACAAACACATCCTTGTGCATGAAGGGTGTCATGTCAACCTTACTTATCACTTCCAGGTGTGGTGCCTAAGAAGTATTCTTTATCTAGCGGAAAGATAGCTTTTTGATTGAACAGATCCCTCGATCTCTCAGTGATTGATTCGTCTATTCCCAGTGCTCTGGTTGGGGCTTCTACAAAGGTTCACTGTAGATGTCAGTAATGATGTCATCAATGATGACATATAGCATGTCATGAGTGATGTCAAACATGACATCACAAGAAGTTAAACAGTGTTCACAAAGTGCTCTGTGATAGAACCTTCTTTGATTGGAATATGTGTTTATGATTCTGGCCCTCATTATGACTTTGGCGGTCACAGTACTGCCACGCCGGTCGTGGCACTCGGACCACCGCCAGGCTGTCAGTGCAGACTGCAAAATTATGACCCTGGCGGTGAACCCACTGTAACACAGCCAGTACCCACAAGTACCACCAGTGCAATCCGACTGCTGGCTAAGGCAGTTGACATCTCCAGGCTGGCGTGAAGCAGAGAACTGCCCACCCTATTACGAGTCAGCAGACTGCCACAATCTCCAGGGCGGACCGACCGCCACAAAAAGATGGTGGAAATGACCAGTATAGAAGGTGACACTCTCCTCCAGGGATACAGGCGAGTCTGCGGATGCCATGGAACGTGCACTGGAAGTCTTCCCAGTGCTCTTCTTCGCTTTCCTTCTACAGGCCTAGCAACGCCGACAAAGACGCCATCGATAAGTACACCTGCCTAGCACACAATTGAGGGAAGGGGAGTGTCACACACGCACACACTACGCATACACCCGGCACAGACTGCAACGCTCACACGCAATACAACACCTGTACAGATACACACACATACATTCACGGACACACACACACAGACAACACACACACTCACAACCAAAACACACAATCATGCCCAACACACACATCTCTCACACACACACACACCCCCAAGTGAAAATCATCACAACAGAACCTCACATACACCCACCCACAGCAATCCACACTGAATAGGCCACAGAAGTAATGCTGGCACCCTAAAGCTGTATAAGACAGGGCCAGCAAGCATAACAAAATGTCAACACAACCTGTATGGAATAGAAACATACAACACAACCAATTCAGAACGGTCAGACATCCATGCAAAGGGAACATTCGCACATCATGGACACAGAACATACCCATACCTCCACACATACAGCAAGATACTCAACCACACAAATACCACAACCAAGCATACACAAATATAGCAATCCATAACCACTCCACTACTTAAACGGCCCAAGTCATGGATCCAGCCAATGCAGCCATACAGATGCAATGCATAGTTATGCAAAGTAAACCCCACCCACAGACATTTGTACATGAACCATGAACTGAGAAAGGCTCGATAAATGTCTGAAAGTGTCACCAACGTGGCCTGTTGGGTAGTTGTATTTAGACTGTGAAATAAAAAACAGTTATATACAAAATTGGGCCATAGGCCAGTCCAAATGTAGATCACTGCCAAAGAACATAGGCCCAGGCAATTGGCCCAATTTGACTCCTGACAGCCTCATGGACTCCACAGGATAGGGACATCAATGGGGCAGGTAGGCAGGAGGGGGTAGTGGTGGGGGTCAAGGTTTGGGAGGGGGGTTCTTGGGCTTTGGCTTGGGAGAGCAGTCCTTGGGCTTTGGTTATGGGAGGGGGTGGAGGATCAACTTTTGATTTGGTTGGAAGAAGAGGCGTTTTTGATTTGGCTTTTGGCACAAGTGTTTTTTTTGGTACAGGAGGAGGATTTTTGGTGGGGGCAGGGGCATGGGAAACAGAAGGGGGGTCTTGGGAGGACTTGGAGATGGAGGAACTGGGTGTGGGGAGGGAGTCATGATGGCAAGAGGCAACAAGAAGTGGGACAGGATCAGGGAACAGATCAAGGCAGGCAAGGAAAAGCTTCTTAGGAACGGGGTGATGGGCTTGGGGGCAGGTCTGGAATTGGAGGTAGAGGGCATGCTTGTAGGACGTGTAGGTGTGCTGGACATGGATGCAGGTATATGCATAGTGTGTATGTGTGAGGTGGAGGAATGTTGAGTGTCTGAGTGGGAGCGTTTATGCGTCTTGGGAGGAGGGGGGTAGAGAGGATGGGAATGGGCAAACAGGTCACACGAATGCTGGGGTGGTGCCTGCAAGTAAGGTGGGTGTGCTGCATGTGGTTGTGATGGTGGTTATGGTGAGTGAGGATGTGGTGCGTGAGGTGCATGTCGAGTGTCTGTTGTTGTGGTGACTGTGGGCAAAACAGAAGTGGTGGCAGGATCTGGGAGTGAGGATGCAGTGCTGGCAGGTGTGAGTTGTGATGTGACTGTAAGACAAGAGTTGGTGGTGGAGACAGAGGAGGCAAAGGCTGCTTGTGAGTGATGAGTGTGTGCATGCTTGTGGTGTGACTTGTAGTGCCTGTGTTTGTCTTTGTTTGCCTTGTCTGTTGCTGTGGGTGAACGCTTGTTTGAATGCTTGGGTTGGATGGTTGAGGGGAGAGGGCTCTGGAATTGGGCACAGGTAGCTGGAGGGAGGATGGAAAAAGTAGGGACACTAGCTGCCGGCAATGAACAGGCAAAAGCCTGAAACGATCTATGTAGGCCAGCCAAGCCACAGCGAATGCCTTCCAGGTAGCCATTGGTCTGCTGCATCTGGGATGCCTGTCCCTGGATGGCATTCACAATGACTGACTGCCCCACAGAGATGGATCTCAGGAGGTCAGTAGACTCCGCACTGAGGGTAGTAGGGCTGACTGGGGCAGGGGCAGAGGTGCCTGCGGCGAAGGAGATGCCCACCGTCGTGGGTGGGCTGGCACAGGCAATTGGGTGGGGAGCTACTGGGAGGGCGGTGCTGGTAAGGGGGGTGGCAAACAAGGATGTTGCTGGGCTAGTCCCAGAAGGGTCTGCCACCACCAGGGAGCTTCCATCGGAGGAGGAATCAGAGTCAGATGTTGCAGTTCCTGTCTCCCCAGTGGTGCTCCCCTCGCCCTCCAACCCACTGGTCCCATCGGCATCAGTGGAAACCTCCTCCTGGGTCCCGTGGGCTGCAGCCTCCCCACTTACCGGTGCCCCCAATCCTTCACCTGCTGATGCTAATGCACACAAGAAAAGAAGAGGACAAGGAGAGAGGGTGGGAGAGAAAGGAAGGGATCATAGGGTCAATATCTACACACCTTGCACGTTAACACAATTTTAGCCATTAGCATAGCAATCACAGCTATGCAACGCCTACTACATAACCACATTCTGCAACACTCCCAAATTGCTACCCATAAGTAAGTTAGCACAACCATCATCCTTCTACAGCACAATTCTGGATCTGGTGGACTCTGGCATACCTCTATAAATCCTGTTACTAAATATTATAAGGGAATCCCTAAATAACAACATTGTAATGTCATGCCAACCCGTGTATGCCCTTACAGAACCAACAAAATCAGAAGAAAACTGTACATGAGAGTCACTTACGTCCTGTCCGGTCCTAGATTGTACAACCTAACACATGCCTGGCATCCTTAGGTACAGACACTTACCTATCTTACAAACCTACACACCTTGTACACAAAATCCTGGCTACATACTCCATCATATACACACTAGGCATCTACCATTGTATATCTCCCTCATCCTGTCCATTCAGAGTGAACTAACACAAGAAGTACACTCTGTGACTCACCCCCTTGTGGTTACTGTGTTGCCTCCATGCGCCCATCCAACTCCGGGTAGGCCGCCGCCAGTATGTGAGCCATTTGGAGGGTCAGGGTCTGACGAGCACCCTTTCCTCATTGGGAGGCCGTCCCCAACTGGACATCTTTGATCTTCCAGGCCCAACGTTTCAGGTCCTCCCACCGCTTCCGGCAATGAATGCTCCGCTGGCTATGGACCCCCAGGGTCCACACTTCCTTGGCGATGGCTTTCCACAATGCTTTCTTCTGATGGGTGCTGACATGGATGGGAGACACAGAAAGACAGGCAAAGTCATGGAGACTCATCAAGCATGAATATGATAGGACTACAAACAGTATACATCACACATCCATCCACTACATTACACTTATACTTTTTTTCCAGCATGTGTGTCTGATGCATCAACCTCCATAGGGTATGCAACATGCACATACTATTCTCCACACACAACCATGTTGCTAATAATACACCAATATGCAACCTACCTGCTGCTCTGAAGCCCCATACAGCTTTGTATACATGGATAGGACTCCATCCACAAGTTTCTGCAGTTCTTCTGTTGTGAAGGTGGGGGCCCTATCCTCTGTGATACGTGCCATCATGGCTTCCAGGAACAGGACACAACAGCACATGCAGTGGAGGTCGTGTTGGCTGGAGAGTCGAGAGTCAAGTAAGATGGCTGTAGAAAATGGCGGTCACGGCTGCAACAGTCTGCACCATCACTGCTAGCGGTCATCATCATTGGCAACCGTTTCCCTCAGACATCAATGTTAACCAATGAGGAGTTGCACGGTGGTTACGACTGCCTACCACCATGATGGCATACGCTGGTGGAATGAGCTCACTGTAATCATTCCTCTGCATGCAGGACAGGCAGCAGCCATTTTACACATCTAATGTACATTGTACAGTATTTCATGTGTGTCAGAGCTCATACAGGCAATATACATGCCAAGCAGAAACTGTTGTGAACAATGTTAAGCATGTCTTGTCAGTCGTAACGTCAGAGTTATGAGGAATGTTGTGCAGACACATTAACAGCCTATCATTTTTTAGTAGGAAAAAGGGTGACTGTACATTAATGATGCCTGACACCAGACGCCACAAATATATGGTGTATTCGTTCCAGAGCATTTCAGTGAGTTTTTATATTGTAGGAACTGTCTCTTTTCCAAATTCAGGTCTGAGGGGGTCATTATGACCCCGGCGGTCAGTGGTAATGTGCAGTAGTACCGCCAACAGGTTGGCGGCACAACCCCGCCAGATTATGACATTGTCGGGTTGGCTGAAGCCAACCCCCCAATGTACCACTCCGACCGCCATGGCGGTAGCAGCCGCCAGGCTGGAGATAAGAATCTCCAGCCCGGCAGCTGCTTTTGTACCGCCTCAGGCATTTTGACCCTGCCTACCGCCATGGTTTTCATGGTGTTCATAACGCCACGAAAACCATGGTGGTAGGCCCTATCAGTGACAGGGAATTCCATCCTTGTCACTGATACGAGGCTCCATCCCCCCCAACAACTCTCCAGATGCCCCCCAACCCCTCCATCCATGCTCCCCCCTTCCAATCCTCCCCTACACACACAAACACACAAATATGCACCACAAATACACACACCCACTCACACAGGCATACACACATTCAGACATGCATGCATCCATTCATTCATACACACATCCACACCACATTCACACTGACACACAGACACAAATTCATATATCCATACTTACACGCATTCTCACACATGCATACACGCACACACGCACACAACACTACACATACATTCTCATTCACAAACGGTGGGGAATGGGACAGGGCACTGCTTCCTCCAGCAGCGCCCGCCAGCAGAACACTGCCAGGCCATATTTTTTCTCATGATACAGCTGATGGTGGTCTACTGGCATGGAGCTGTTGGTGGTAGCAGCGCCACCTTAACACCGTCCGCCAGCATGACCGCAGCCAGATTCCCACCCTTTTTGTGGCAGAAATCCGGCTGTGGTCATAGTATGGCGGATGGCTGTTACCTGCGGTGACGGTCTTTTGGCGTCCTTCGCCGCGGTGGTAGGCGGTACTTACCGCCAATGTCATAATGACGGCCTGAGTATGGAACTTAGTTGCAGGTGTGATGCATATTGTAGAAATATTGTCACAATAGGGGATGAAAGAAGTGTACTCGTAGTCACATTTGTGTTGTTTGCTATATCTAGATACCGACCACTGTGGAGGCTGAGAAATACACCTGTGTACCAGCCAATGGATGACCTTGCCACCATGGAAGAAAGACACATCATAGTCACCTATTGTCTCAACCGTGCGACAATCAGGGAACTGCGTACCCAGTTGGAGTCAGATCTGCTCAGATCTGCTGCCAGCCATACGCCAACCTACAGCCATTCCTCAAACTCTGCAGGTGCTTTCAGACCTCCACTTTTTGGCCACTGGCTCATTCCAGGGGACAGTGGGATTGGCAGCAGGTATGTTTCAAGCTATGTACAGTATTGTGTTGGGGAATGTCTTGTCTGCCTTGTTGAAACATGTTGGAAGCTACATTAAATGTCCCCATATTGTAGATTTTGCCAATGTGAAGGCTGAATTCTATGCAAAGGGACATATCCCTCATGTTATAGAGGCCATAGATGGTACCCGTATAGCATGGGTACCACCCACAGACAACAAGCAAGTTCACAGAAATAGAAAGAGCTTTCATTCAATTAATGTGCAGATGGTCTGTTTAGCAGACCAATACATCGCCCAGGTGACTGCAAAGTTTCCTTGGTCTGTACATGATTCCCACACACTCAGGAATAGCAGTTTCCCACATATGATGGCACATCTACAGAGGGAGAGAGCCTACCTAATGGGTGATTACGATGAGTGTGTGTATAATAACTGTGACCTCAGCAATCCTATTCTTTCCACTCTGACCATAACAGGACTGTAATGGATGTTACCACAATCCACAAGTGATTCACGGTATCCAAATCTGTCCTGGCTACTGACACTAGTGAGGAATTCAAGGACTGGGGTGGAGATTGGTACAATGAGGCTCATGGGAGGACAAGAAGGGCCATTGAGAGGGCATTCAGTCTTCTGAAGGCGAGGTTCCGGTGTCTGCACCTCTCTGGAGGTTGCTTGCTTTGCTCACCTCAAAAGGTGTGCCAGATTGTCATGGCCTGCTGCATGCTTCACAATTTGGCACTAAGGAGGCAATGGCCATTGCTGGCGGAGGAGGTAGTAGGGGACGTACCAGTAGCAGAAGAGGGAGCAATGCACAGTGACGAAGATGGGCACGTGGTTGTTGTCGTCATAAGGAGGCAGCTCATCCAGCAATACTTCCAGTGACATTCTGGTAGGTTGATCTCTCAATATGCCAGTTTTCACGCAGAACTACAGTATGGATGTTGTTTGTAATCTATCTGTGATGTGAGCAGTGTTATGTCTCAGTTAGGTACATCAGTAGAGTGTACCTGATAGGTTGGTATGATTGCCCTGTAGTGCTACTGCCACTGCTATTGTCATTCTGTATGTATTGATTTCAATTTTTATGAAAATCCCTTATGTGCTCAATTATATATGATATTTTGTGGTACTGACAATGTGATGTACCTTCTTAATAGCTGTCTACATGCATCACCTCAGTGGACAATTTCCCCAAGTCTGGTTTCTCTGTTTTATAAATCTGTCAATTGTGGGTAGCATTCTGATAATTGAGCTAGACAGCACTTCTGTTATGTGTCATGTGTCAAAGACATAATTATGTTCTAAATATTCTCTATGCGTAGTTACAATTTGATATGTTTGTAGACACTTTCCATTGCAGATGAATGAAGTATTGCATTGCTGTGGTGATCTATCATTACAGAGTTTTTCTTTACACTTTTCACAGAAGACCAGTCACTGGATGCTGAGTTCCCTTCCCCCTCTGCTACCTGTGGCCCAGAGATGTGTGGACATTGACAGTGAGCATCTGACACCGACCTGTATGGACAAAGGCTTACCATTTTTTACTTTTCTCACAAAACTTTGATTACTACACTGCATTATTGTTTGTTCATTGTCACTTTTTAAACACACAAAAACAATGGTTGTGTTCATTTCTGTTGATTACAAAAGGATGGGTTGGTGCAAAATAGTGGGGTCATGGTGTTTGGAATCATCAGCTTGTTGGGACAAGCAGTAGGTACCACAGGTCCAGTATCCAGTAGTGATAGTAACATGGAGCTATGGCAGTAGTAAGTCTGCAAGGTGTCTCAGTGGCAAACAAGGGAGACAGTTCAGGGGAGGCTCATTTCCTGGCAGTGGGAGTTGGTCTTGGCTTCATTCCCTGCAGGATGTCTGGGTCTGTGGCTAAGTTTGCATGAGGGTTACTCAGCTACATGGAGAGGGTCACTAGTGGCATGTGAGTCCTCAAGCAGGGCCACCATCCCACTAGCTGCAGCAGATGCAGAGAGCTGGTCAGGACTGTGACTATTGGACAGGGCCTGGTGGTGGGTGGAAGACTCACGCTGGATGGATATCAACTCCTGCATCAACCCTTTCATGGAGGCCATAATGGCATTGTGTTCCTGCCACTGCTGCATGGCCTCCTGGTGGTATTCCCTCTGCAGCATTTGGTGTCCCCCCAACTTGGTGTTTATCTGTCCCATCTTGTCCTGGGATTGGTTGTATGCTCCCATGACTTGTGCTATAGGCCTCCTGGGCAAGTGGCTCCCTGGGTTGCCCCACCCTTTGGCTCACAGATGCCCTCCCACTGGCCATAGCCCCCGTGCCTGTGTCCCTGGCATAGTGTACCCACTTTACTTACACCAGGACCTTCATCGTCTTGAGTGGTGGGTGCTTTTTCAGGCCCCTGTACAGGTGGGCACACTATAGATTGTCATGGCCTGGAGACCCTAGTTTGTAGGTGTTGGGCAACTGGTGTTGTGTCTGCTACAGTTGTGGGGGCTCAATCTTGGCCTGGGTGAGGCTAGTGGAGGTGGACTGGCCAAAGGTGCACAATGGGCCAGGGAGGTCATCCAGTACCAGATATCCTGAGTAGCTGTCATCACTGGGGTCTTCTTCTGGTGGAGGCCTGGCTCTTTGTGGCTCCTGCTGACAGGTGACATTTTTTGTGGTACCTGTGGATAACAGTGATTGTTATTCACATCTACCTAATCTGTTTGTCATAGGCTGCTAAGTGAGTGCTATTTGGCATGCTTTAGTATGCATCGCTACCTATGTGAGGGAGTGTGTCCATTGTTAGGTTGATAAAGTGTGATGCATTGTGGGATTCATAGTGCTTCATGCTGAACATATCATTGGGTGCATTTGTGAGTGCAGATGTTTGGATTGGTTTTAGTGGGGTTGGGTGGGCATGCGGGGGATGGGGACGCATACAATGCAGGTATACTTCATTCAAGGGATTATAGGTGAATTACCAGTCTCCAGTCCTCCAGGGATTCCACTGAGACCCTCAGGATGCAGGATTGCCAAGACCTTCTCCTCCCATGATGTCAGCTCCAGGGGAGGAGGTGGGGGCCCACTGCCAGTCTTCATGAGAGCAATGTGGTGCCTGAACACCATGGAACGGACCTTCCCCCTCAGGTCATTTCACCGCTTCCGTATGTTGTCCCTTGTGGGTGGATGGCTTCTCACTGTATTCACCTTGTCTATGAGCCTCCGCCACAACTCCATCTTCTTTGCAATAGATGTCTGCTGGAATGTGCACCGAATAGCTGTGGCTCTACTCTGATGATTTCATCCACCATTGTCTGCAACTCGTCATCTGTGAAACGGGGGTGCTTTTGTGGGGACATGGTGATGGTGATGTGTGTGTTTGTGTCCAAAAATGTTATGTGAAGTGTGATGCATGTGGGGTGTACAGGTGGCTGTTTTGTGTGTGTGCAGTTCGTTCTCCTGAGTGGCCCTGAAATCTGTTGTAATAGTTTGTGGTAGCAAAGGGTTGTGGGTTGTGTGGATGTGTGTTTTATGGTGGTGCCTGAGGGGGGTGGTGTATGCGTAACAGGGGTGGGGTATTCCAATTGGCCAATGTGGTGTGCTGTTGTTGTGGAGGCTCCTTTTCGACCGTGGCGGTCCGCACCAGCATTGGATTACCAATTACTATGATGTGCTGGTTTGAGGGTCCTAATATTGGCCGACTGTTTTTGTCATGGTGGTGTGGGTGGTGAAACCACCTCTCTCCCTCAGCCCTTCAGCCAGGCGGTGCCAAATTGTGGCTGTTTTCTAGTGATTCATTTTTTGTGAGTCGTAATAGGGAGGGCACATTACCGCCACTGCTGCGGTCTTTTGGTGGCCGCCGGCACAGCAATCTTTGGAAATGACCACCAAAGTCGTAATGAGGACCTATGTGTTTTAGAAGACAATCCCTAAGAGAAAAAAATAACTTTGAAATGGCTTTACATCTAACACTTTTGTCATGGGTACTCATGTACTCTTTTATACCAGCCTTTTAAGCCAAGTTCATTCACCAACTCATTCCTACGCACATGTTCTATTACTGCACAATCTAGGCATTGATCTCTGTTGTCCAAGTGGCATGGACAGAGTTAGAACAATGTCTTCTATACAACATAAAATCTTTCTGCAAGACCCCATTCTTAAAACATTGGGGAAGGCCCACTTTCATATGCTTGCCTTATTTCTACATGTAAAAAGAGTAGGATATGATCAAGAGGACCCTGAAATACAGCATTTTTCTTGAAGCGCACTAGATTCATTTTTTTTCCTGATGTGTTGAGTGGATTGCAAATGGGTCCATATGAGTGTTCCTTCCTCTTTGTGAGATCCTTGAGGTTTTTTTGGCATGCTTTTATGTTTAAGCAAGAGAGAGACTCCGAAACAGAAAGGGTGACATCAGGACTTGATAAAACAGTCCTTTTCTACCAACTTTTCATTTTTAGGCTAGCTGTTAAGTAAACTACAGAATTCTGTAGTCACAGTTTGTTGCAGCTTTACCTATTAAACTAAAGCTCCAGATCCAAGGCATTGGCCAAGACCAAACAGAATGAATGGGAGAAAAGGTTTTAGTCACAGGATGGCCTGAGGCATTGTCAAGGGCCTGAAGTATTAGAAAGTACAAGATGAACAGTTGAGGGAGATAAAGCAATACACGTTTGAGGAACAGCCAAACGTTTGTGACAGATGGGTGGACATGTGCTGATGAACTGGTAATAAGTACATGGAACTGGTGAAGGTGACATGTTGCACCACAGTTAAAAATGTAACAAAAGACCATTATTGGGCCCCATAAGGGAATTTCGGGTCAGGAAAGTGTACTGGTGGCCTGGCATGGATTCAGAGATGGATATGTTACTAATCTTTGTACAACGTATGTCAGTGGTGATAAAACTCACAATACAAGCGTGCTGCCAATGCAGGCAATGGAAGCTCCAGGAAAAGAAAAACAGCTGATGGCTTTAGTGTTGAAAGGCCGGATAAAAGTGCTTGAGTTAGGCGTAATTTCTGTTTGATTTTAGCTGATTATTGCTGAATGTGAGCGGAAGAACAGTTTTATCAGCCAAGTAGAAGAGGACAGTGTGGTGGATTCCCTAGTCTGCCCAAGAACCTTAGGACAATATCATCCAGTTTCATTATGGGGAAAACATCTACAATGGTAGAGCGTGGGCCATGAAATGATATGAGCATTGCACTTTCAGACAAGTTCCTTTTGAGGCATGCATGGGAAATACAGCTTTTGTGCATAATCCCAATTAGATGGACAGTGAGGATGTAGCGAGTTAAGCTGAAATCTGATGAACTATAAAGGAATGTGCCCAAATGCTGTTGTGGTAATAGAGACGGAGTGAAGATGTGCATTGTTGTGAAAGGTGTCTTGGTGAAGGGATATTTGAGTCTGTGAGCATGAAATTCGTGTGAAGGTCATAATGAAGGTTAGTTATATTTTTATAATTTATTTTCTTATCCTCTGCTACAAGGTTTTACTTATACTCAGCTAATTCATCCAACACGATTAAAGAATGTATTGGGGTGCTTCTGTAGTGTCTTGGTAGTTGTTATTTTAGATCATTAACTTGAATAACTTTTGCCTTTCACTGGGCTGCCCTGGTGTATATGAAAGTGTTTTTCTTGCAACTCCTGGGTCTGCAGATGAGAACATCTGGTGCCTTTATCAATAACTGATGAGACTGTTGGGTTACTTCCTGTAGTGAGCCCCTGACCTAGGAAGGCAGGAGAGACATTTTGCCTGCTTTTATAGAAGATGAAGCTGCAAACATTCTCCCATCATTTAAGACTGGTGTCATTAAGTATTTGTTTCTCCAAACTATCATTTCCCACTGTGTCACATTTACTTATTTTTATTTGTTGGATACCTATTTTATAATTTAGAGAATCTTTTTATGAAACACACTTATATTTCACCCTTACCTTCATTTACCTCTACCCACCATTAAACCCTGTAATCATCCTTCCCACAATTTACCTCTACCCACAGAACCCTAAAATCACTCTTATCTCCTTTTACCTCTACCCACCCATGAACTATAAAATCACCTTTCCTCAAATTTCCTCTACCCGTGGCTGAAACCTAAACTCACCCTTACTTCCATTTATCTCTACCCACCCCAAACACTAAAATCACTCTTTCCTCCTTTTACCTCTACTCAACTTGAACCCTAAATTCACTCTTACTCCTGTAGCTCTTCCCACCAAACCTTAAAATCACTTTTACCTCCCTTTACCTATATCACTCCTGAAACCCTAAAATCATCATTAACTCTCTTTATTTCTATCCACCCCTCAACAATGGAATCACCCTTACCTCCATTTAGCTGTACTGTTGTGTAGCCATTTTAGTTATAGCTCCATGCATGTTAATTTAGCACAGTAGGCCTGCAGCTGTGCACTTTAACCTAGATATATTTTATTCAGCTTCATTTATTATTTTAACAATAGCCACTTTTGCGGTCTTGTTATATTTCTATCTAGCTGTTTTAACTTAGGCCAGCACTACGTTCTCAAACAAGACATTCGTGTTCACTCTGTGCTTCCTTCAAGGCTGTAGTAAGATAGGTTGCCGGTGAACGTGGTAAAAGTTTTGTCTCTGACATTCATAGAAAAACACACATCCTTACTTAGGGACATTTTCTCAGAACATCAGCTGTTTTATTATAAAAACTCTTTCCTGTCTCTTGCACGTTAGAGGGAGATTCAAGCCAGAGAACCACAACTGTATGCTGATTGCTGAACGCTTCGCTACAGCTGCTTATGCAGACTTCAGGCCTTTGCTCAGGTATGGGGGATGATGTCTTCCCAGGGAAACCTGAAGTGCAGAATTGGAGCTTAAGATGCTGTGCTCTATTATAGCCTAGGTAGGAATTAGTCTATTGACTCTAGTGACAATATGGTAGCGTTATTTCTATGCTTTACTCTCCTTGTCACAATTTTAATATTGTCATGCGGTATCATCCTGATTATTGCAGTACATGCTTTGCTATCTAAGATGCAGTCGCTTCATTAAAACCTTTTTGAAGTATATACTGCCTCTGTTTGTCATTGTGTATGAGAGACTAATGTAACTGAGAGAAACGGATGAGACCTGAGTCACCACGATTTCCCTAAGAAATCAACTATGTCATGCGCTTGGCTGCCCAATCATCCTTGCCCTTGGGTAGGGATGAGGCACTGCTAGTTAGCCAGAGCAAAACCTGGATTAGGGCGACCGGCATCATCTGTAGTGGGTAAGACTCAGTCTCCCACACCGCAGGCGATTCTGCCGCTCAAAATCCAGTAGTCTCATTAGAATAATGAGAGCCTATGCGACAGTACCTACCCCTCAACCCTAACATTTACCTTACCTTTCTTTACCTCCGGTCATTCCGAACCTCAAAATCACCTTTGCATCCCTTTATCTCTAGTCACCCAAAACCTAAATTCATCAACACCAATGAACCTAAAATCACCTTTACCCCTACCCACCCCAGAACCCTAAAACAGCCATACCTCTTTTTTACCTCTACCCACACTTGAACCCTAAAATCACCTTTACCTCTCTTTTCCTATGTCCATCCCAAAATGTAAAAACACCCTAGCTCCATATACTTCCACCAACCATGAACCCTACATTCATTCTTACTTCTCTTTACCTCCAATTCACCTCTGAACCCTAAAATCACACTCACCCCCTTTACCTTTACCCGCCCTCAAACCCTAAAATCACCTTTACCTCTCTCTACCTTTAACCACCCTTTAACCCTAAAATCACCTTACCTCCCTTTACCTTTACCAGCCACTGAGCTCTAAATTCACCCATACCTTCCTTTACCTCTAACCACCCATGAACGATAAAATCACCTTTACCTTCTTTTACCTCTTCCCACCCCTGAACTCTAAACTCAGTCTTGCCTCCATTTACCTCCATTTTCTTCTTCCTATTCCTGAACCCTAAAATCACCCTTATCTCCCTTTACCGCTACCCACCCCTAAACCCTACAATCACCTTTGTTTAAATGATATAAAAGTATGTTGTTTAAAAAAAATACTTATGTGCATGGTAAAGTACTACATAATAAAGTTAAAAAAGGTACAAACATTTTCCTTTGTGGTAAATCAATCAATTAATCAATAAATCAGGATTTGTAAAGCATGACTAATCACCCTCAAATGTACCCAGGCACTTGCAGGTCACAGTGGCACTTTCGATTAGCCAGGTCTTGTGGGCTCTATGGAATTCTGAATGAGAGGTGATAGTCCAGAGATGCGTGGGGAGGCTGTTCTAGATTTTTGCTGTATGCGGGAGAAGGCACGTCCTCCACTTCTGATTCAGTGGATGTGTGGAGTGTGAGCAAGAGACAGGGAGGTTATACGTAGTCTTCATGACGGTTGGTGGAAATTCAGGCTGTGGGTATTATAGGAGGGTCATTGGTTGTGCAGAGCTTTGTGTGCGTGGGTCTGTAGCTTGAATACACACCACTTTTACATGGGGAGCCAGTGGAGTTGCTTGAGGTGTGGTGTGATGTGGGCTTGTCAGGGAAGGTCAAGAATGAGTCTGGCTGCGGGGTTCTATATGGTCTGAAGTTTCTGTAGGAGTTTTGGGGCAATTCCTATGTAGAGGGTGTTGCTGTAGTCTAGTTGATTGGTGATGAAGGGCTGTGTCATGGTGCGTCTTGTGTGCGGGGGAATACACTTGAAGATCTTACGTAGCATGCGCATAGTGAAAAAGCAGGGGGAGACAAAAGTGTTAAACTGTGATTCCATGGTAAGCCTGATGACTCCAAGGCTTCTGGCATGCTCGGAAAGAGTGGGTGCAGGTCCTAGTTCTGAAGGCCACCAGGAGATGTTTCATGTGTTGCTGGCTTTGGTAAAGATCAGAACACCTATCTTGTCTGTGTTTAGCTGCAGGGAGTTTTCTTTCATCCAGTTAGTGATGCTTGTCATGCATCTGTGGAAGTTGGTTTTGGTGGTGGTGGAGTCATCAATGAGCAAGAGGGTGAGTTGGATGAAGACTGCATACAAGATTATGTTGAGGCCATGGGTTCTGATGATGTTGGCTAGCGTGGTCATATATGCATTAAAAAGAGTGGGGCTGAGGGTTGATCCTTGATGGACCCCGCAGGTGATGTCTTTTGGTTCAGAGATAAATCATCCATGGTAAGTGTCAGAACGTTAAGCTTCCTGCTCTGCATGGCCATTTTGGCAGTGTCTTAATGAGTGGCCAACATATGAACTTGAGCTCAGAGGTAAGATAATTAAACAAGTGAGTTTTTTTCCTGGAATACCTTGTATAAACTTGTGACTTTCAGATATCACAGCCACAGCATGATCTTTCTCGTTTTTGACAATTTCACACCGCATTAGGTAGATGGCATCCCTCACATCTGTATACAGATATGGGTTATTATTTATTTTTGTGTTTTCCCCAGCACCCTCAATCTTTAGCTCACATTTCTTGCATAAATAGGTATTTTAATTTCTTTTTGGCTTATGTTTGCTGACAAGGTGTCATTGTTATTTGTTCCTGATTTTTGTTGTGAAAACAGAAAATAATCCCATCATTACAAAATAGTTTACTGGATTATGGCACCTCATGGTCAGCACTGGCCATGTCATAGTGCTTTTCCTTCTAACTTTCAATCATGCTGCACAGCTCCCATGCCACTGCACAATATGGCTAAATGACATTGCAAAGCCAAGTGCTCTTGCATAAGCGAGACCAATTGGCTTTGCCAATGCTTGTTAGATGGTGGTACTTAAAGGCAGAAAACGTCAGTGCTGTAAAGCAGGATTGTCACCTTTTTGCCTTCTATAACTTGTTGCCATTTTCTACAAAAAATTTCTAGTTTCCCCGTAAAATAATGATCTTTCTGGACTATACCAGGATAGTTCAAGAGCAGTTGAAGTCCTTTACAGATGCAAAAAAGAAACTGACCTGACTAAATGGTCACTATAGGTTGCGCTACCCTGCCAAACTTAAAGTGATCTTCCAGTCCAAGACCCTCTTTTTCAATACTCCTGAGGAGGTGTTCCATTGAATAGACAAAAGATTTCAGCCTTGACCACATACTCCTCCTTCTCTTCATGCAGATTATCCCATAAAGGCTAATGTTTGGTCCTCCCCATGGCAGACCAGAAATCGGGTTGCTATTGGAAATGCTCGCACTTATCCAGACGTAATAGATCCAGCAATTTGGAAGGGTCTTGGATGACACAGTGAAAACAGACGAGACCAAGTCAGAGATAGAAGGCAAGGAGAAGACTGGACCTGCCCCTTCGGATCTCTCGACCACATGAACATTCCTAAGAAGGAGCGGGACAGTGAGGACAGTGGACCTCAAAAGCCCTGGTTGAGCCATGTGTTGCAGTTGAAATTAATGTAGGACAATTGAAGGCAATTTTTTAAAGTCAGACCTCGGGCCATAAGATGCTGTGCCACAAGATCGAAGACCGCCACTCCCACCGCCAGTGCTGGATAAGCCTTTACAGTGAATGCCTTAAAGTGTCACGCTAAACAGGTGGCATTGGAGCTAGTTTGATAGGGGCGGGATAAACTTAGGACATGGCAGCACTGACTCCTTGTTAGCACCGGGGGTTGGTCTGTCCCACAACAGACACTTCATATATTCAGAGTATAGAGTAGGAAGGGTGGGGTATTTATTGTTTTTTTCTGGATTATTGTTCATGTTGCCAGCCATATCCAATAATCACTGACTCACAGGCCACAGAGACTCACTCTCCCCGTAGATGACAGGTACAGATGACCAGACCCTGCAAGACTGGGTTCATTTAATGTCTTGGAATGTAAATGGTATGCTGGAAAAGGTCAAGAACACAGCAGTTCTCTGGGCCACCAAGAGGCTAAAGGTTAACATCCTTTTTCTCCAAGAAACCCACTTACTCTGAATCAAGGTTCCTCTCCTGGCACACTGTGATTACACTCACGGGCATATTTATACTCTGTTTGCGCTGGATTTGCGTCATTTTTTTGTTACGCAAATCCGGCGCAAACTTAACTCTATATTTAGATTTTGACACTAGACATGTCTAGCTCCAAAACATTGGAGTTAACGTCATTTTTTGCCTGCAGAAAACTACCTTGCATCAATGAGATGCAAGATAGGCATTCCCGGGCAAAAAGTGACTCAAAGCCCCCAGCGCCTTATTTATCCTCCCGTGCAAAAATCACGCACGGGATGAGGCGGGCCTTAAATGGCGCTAAGCCTGCTTAGCGCCATTATTTAACACCTGGGTCAGGGCAGGCATTAGGGTACCTGTGGGGTCATTTCCAAGGTCAAAGACCATGGAAACAGCCCACAGGAGCCCTTCCCTCCCCCCAGGGACACCCCCACCCACCTGCACACACACCAGGAGGACTCTTAAGGATTGGGGGACCCATCCCAGGTAAGTCCAGGTAAGTATTTCTATTTTTTTTTTTAACTGCCATAGGGGGACCTAACGTGGGCCCCCCTACACGGCACTGTGCCCAATGGCCATGCCCAAGGGACATAAGTCTCCTGGGCATGGCCATTGGGTGGGGGAGCATGACTCCTGTCTTCACTAAGAGAAAAGTCATGTCCATGGGGGTTGTGCATCAAAAAAATGACACTAGTCAGGTTCGAGTCATTTTTTTTACTCTAACCTGACTAGCGCCATTCTTTCCCGCACAACCTCCAGTTTTTTCCCTATGTCTCCTCTACCCGGTTAGCGTAAAAATGTTTTACGCTAACCGGGCCTAGCATCATAGCTTAAATATGGCGCCCAGCTGGCGTCCAGGAATGGCGCTATCTGCCGCTATACTTTTTGACGCAAACCTGCGCTAACGCAGGTTTGCATAAAAAAGTATAAATATGGTCCCCAATCTCTTCATCCTGGGTTTACAAGAGGCTCCAGGGGAGTAGCAATACTAATTAAAAGTTTCCCCCCTTTATGGTAAAACAGACCTGGACTAATTAATGGGGCAGATAAATCGCCTTCACCAACTTTATATGGGAAACCTTTGCAACTGGTGAATATCTATGTCCCGCTTGATGCATCCTTTCCATAGGTGATCATGAAACTCATTGGGCAACTCCAAATGGGACCCCTAATGCTGGGATAGATTGGAATTGAGCAGCTAATGAAGAGGTCAGTAGACTCAGAGGAGGGGGAGGACCAGCATGCAGCTACTCCCTGTTGAAACCATTTATAGAAGCAATGAGGTTGTCAGATGACTGGCACAGGTTCCACTTGGAGGATAGAGGATACACAATTTATTCTGGGGCACATAATACTCTATCCCAGAGACATTACTTTTTACTCGTGAAGATGCAGATGTTTGAGGTGACAGATGCACAGATCTTGCCTCGTGGACTTTCAGACCATTCTCTGATAATGCTCCACTTGCTCACTTCTTGTGTCAGAACATAGCTCAGATGGTGACTAGACACCTGGTCACTATGGGACAGAGTGCTGACCTCACATGTGGGAGAGACAATAGACATCTACTTAGCTCAGAATCAGCACTCTTTGGAATCCCTTAGCATTCTGTGGGAAGCCCTCAAACCAACACTCCAGGGGGAAATCATAAGTTATAAGGGAAAAAACATAGAAAGTGTCAATCTGTCAGGGACCTAGAAATGCAAATTTTAACTTGGAAACTCGTTACATTTATATTTCTGAACCAGGGGTGTGCAGAGACCTACTTCACACTCAGTCTCAGTTGCAACATATGCTGCTAAATGATGCCAAGAACATCTGGCTCGCCACTTCACAGGGATATCTTTATCAGTGGGAAGATAAATCCAGCAAACTATTACATTACTTCCACACTAACATTAAACAACATGTCCCAATAAAACACCTGCTAGACTCACCTGATTAAAAAAATACTGGTAACAAAGCTATAGCACAACAAATTGCGCACTACTAAGCTGACTTATTTGGCCTACATGACCCTCGGCCAGAGCCGCACATAAACCGCTTTGTATCGGATCTGCTCCTTAAGAATCTCTCAAGGATTGAGAGGGAGATTCTGGATGGGGACCTCATGACTGTTGAGTTAGCAGCAGTTCTAAGTTTATTGCAAATCAGAAAAATGCTGGGTGTCAATGGATTTCTGGGTGAATTCTTCAAATTATTTATAAACAAGCTCAGTGCCCCCCTGAGTGCTGTTGTGAAAGAGGCTGTTGAACTAGGGTGGCTGTGTCCAGAATATAAAAGGACATTGGTTGTGATGCTTCCTAAGCCAGGTACACCACCGTACCTATGTTCCTCTTATGGCCCCATTTACCTCTTACTCATAGCTAAGCCTTGGCTGACCATCTTCTTAAGGTTATACCCTCTCAGATTCAACCCAATCAACCCAGCTTCATGCCCGGATGAGCCATCAGACACAATATCTGAAGTAGTGTTTAACACGCTGGCTCTAGCTGATAAACTGGAGTGCCCGGTAGCAATATTGCTGGTAGATATACAAAAAGCATTCAACTTCTGTGACTTAACTTTGGCCCCAAGTTTATTAATTATGTTCAACTTCTATAAACTGACCTGTCAGCCCATGTCCGAGTGGGGATCAAGGTCTCTGACCCTTTCAATATCTCGTGAGGCATGTCTCAATGATGATTATTTGCTATAGCTGTAGAGCCTCTGGCGAGGGGGTTTGACTAGGATACAGGGATCTCAGATAGGATTGGTCTGTATGTAGATGGTCCATTGATCTGACTGATCCTGAGGCCTGGGATCCATGGATACTTCAAATCCTCTGGATTTTTGGAGGGACGTCAGGCATCTCCATTAACCTGACTAAGTACTCAGTCCTTCTGGTTCCTCTTCATCGCCAGAACCTAGAGTGGGTATCTGACCAGCAAATAGTCACGCGTATTTTAAAATACCATCACCAATGCCTCTGTAGCCTGGGAGATTAATATTCAACCGCTCTGAGATGCGCTGGCGGCTGATATTAGAGCACAGTCTGCACTCCCCAATCCCTTATGGGCCTACCTGCTATATTCATAAGGGTGTTGATGCCCCACCTCTTAAACATACTACTTTTCTCCGTTCCCTCTACCCCACTCCTTTTTCCAGACAGTGTAATCGATGTCCCATAGCTTTTTTATGGAATCAAGGTTACCCCCCACATAGCGCTTGACAAATGATTAAAGTCTACATATGGAGGGAGTATTGCCGTGGCTGCTATTAAATCATACTACCAGGTGGCCTCCCACCTGGTGCTCATCAACAAATGGTGGTGATCCTGCCCACATCTCAGAAAAATGGTGACTGTAAGGCATCCTGATCCAACACTTATTGTATAGGGAAAAGACACACTTTCCACTTCCTCTGGTGAAGAGGGTGGTACTTCAAGTATGGATAACTGCCTTAACAACAATGGGCTGGTATCGGAGACTCATACGGTAGACTCCCCCTGGCTAGGGTCAGTATTGTACAATGTGGAAGCGCTGAATGGAATCTCCAAATGAGACATCATTGCAATCTTTACCCTGGGGGATGTAATGAAAGGCACAACACCAAAGTCGTAATTAGCTCAGTAGAGTGAATACAACCTACACCTTAACCAGTTTCATCAGTATATTTGCCTGTGACATGACCTGACACCATATCTAAAGGGACTGGAGGAACTCCCCAAATATAATCCCTTGGAAGCAAAACTACTCCTG
Organism: Pleurodeles waltl; assembly: GCF_031143425.1. Classification (NCBI taxonomy): domain Eukaryota; kingdom Metazoa; phylum Chordata; class Amphibia; order Caudata; family Salamandridae; genus Pleurodeles; species Pleurodeles waltl. The sequence continues at coordinate 860,105,224 of NC_090440.1, forward strand.
TGTCAGTTAGGAAACCATGAGATAACACAAACATATAATTCATTCATACACCAAATGCCTGACACCATTGCCATACTGTTTGCTGCCTTGGAGCCGGATCTAAGGGTCTTTACAGATGAGAAATGGACAGGGCATCCCGGAGACCTTCTGCAAATGCAACACTACTCCACCTCATCCAACTGAAACAACTCCATAAATTATACCCAACAAGACAGGTCAATGGGTGTAATTGCTTCCCTCTCCTTCCTCTGATGCAGGACACAAGAAGGTGACCTACTACATACTGTATGGGTTTGCATTAAAATACACACTTACTGTAGGATTGTACTCTCCTGTTTGGGCCATGTGTTAGGGTGGACTATACCGCAGAACCCCAAATTGATTCTTCTACATATTGCCACTAACGTTGAGGAGGACTGTTATAAAAAAAAACATTGTGATGTCTGGGCTTGACTGTGGTAAAAGGGATATTGCCCGTCAATGCAAAGCAGATGTACCACCCTTGACTGAGGAGTAGAGGAAAGGCCTGAACTGGTGCATGAGCAGGGAGGAGCCAGTTTATGAAGCAAGGGTTTGCCCCCAAAAATACATAAAAAGATGACAGTGATGGGTGGATTACAGAGAGAGCACCATCACACCGAGGGATTCTTGCACTACTACTTTAGAGGCAGAAATTCATCATTATGTGGGTCAGAGGTGTTGATGCAGGCTGGGGGGACTGTCCTACAAATACCAAGTGGGGTGGGTTTCTAAAGGGAGAGGTGCGGGGTGTACCGGGTACATACAACACCCTACTGCAATGTTAGTGCGTTATATTGTGATACTTATATCTCTAAAACTATTAAAATATGTTTTATAGTTCCAATATTAGTGAAATTGGCAACTATTTAAAAGAAATAAGCAAAATAATATAAAGTTGTGAGAAGCATGGCATTTCAAATTTCCACCCCCTCACCCCATGATCTTAATACAGCAAAATTAAAATAATGGACCTTTGACTGGATCATAATCTGAGTGTTAATTCACAAATTTGCTTAGTTGTCCAAGGATTTTTTTCAAGTCATATACTTCAAGATGGCCGGAATGCTGCCATCTATTTCAAATTTGACGTGAAGATAAGGGATTCGGGATTCTTAGCGAGTCAGACCTTAATAAGTAAACTTACAAGGGGGCGCGAATAGGTCGATGAACCTGTTGACTCGCAATTAAGATGTTCACACCATAACTCCAGTACATGCAAATCAATGATCAATAACCAATATGCAATATCAATAATCAACAATAATCAATAACATTGATAATCAATAGAGTCTGTAACTGTTACACACCATGACCTTTCAGCCATGAATAACCACACATTTTAGCAAAAGTTTGAATATTTATTTCCCTATACAGGGAGTGCAGAATTATTAGGCAAATGAGTATTTTGACCACATCATCCTCTTTATGCATGTTGTCTGACTCCAAGCTGTATAGGCTCGAAAGCCTACTACCAATTAAGCATATTAGGTGATGTGCATCTCTGTAATGAGAAGGGGTGTGGTCTAATGACATCAACACCCTATATCAGATGTGCATAATTATTAGGCAACTTCCTTTCCTTTGGCAAAATGGGTCAAAAGAAGGACTTGACAGGCTCAGAAAAGTCAAAAATAGTGAGATATTTTGCAGAGGGATGCAGCACTCTTAAAATTGCAAAGCTTCTGAAGCGTGATCATCGAACAATCAAGCGTTTCATTCAAAATAGTCAACAGGGTCGCAAGAAGCGTGTGGAAAAACCAAGGCGCAAAATAACTGCCCATGAACTGAGAAAAGTCAAGCGTGCAGCTGCCACGATGCCACTTGCCACCAGTTTGGCCATATTTCAGAGCTGCAACATCACTGGAGTGCCCAAAAGCACAAGGTGTGCAATACTCAGAGACATGGCCAAGGTAAGAAAGGCTGAAAGACGACCACCACTGAACAAGACACACAAGCTGAAACGTCAAGACTGGGCCAAGAAATATCTCAAGACTGATTTTTCTAAGGTTTTATGGACTGATGAAATGAGAGTGAGTCTTGATGGGCCAGATGGATGGGCCCGTGGCTGGATTGGTAAAGGGCAGAGAGCTCCAGTCCGACTCAGACGCCAGCAAGGTGGAGGTGGAGTACTGGTTTGGGCTGGTATCCTCAAAGATGAGCTTGTGGGGCCTTTTCGGGTTGAGGATGGAGTCAAGCTCAACTCCCAGTCCTACTGCCAGTTCCTGGAAGACACCTTCTTCAAGCAGTGGTACAGGAAGAAGTCTGCATCCTTCAAGAAAAACATGATTTTCATGCAGGACAATGCTCCATCACACGCGTCCAAGTACTCCACTGCGTGGCTGGCAAGAAAGGGTATAAAAGAAGGAAATCTAATGACATGGCCTCCTTGTTCACCTGATCTTAACCCCATTGAGAACCTGTGGTCCATCATCAAATGTGAGATTTACAAGGAGGGAAAACAGTACACCTCTCTGAACAGTGTCTGGGAGGCTGTGGTTGCTGCTGCACGCAATGTTGATGGTGAACAGATCAAAACACTGACAGAATCCATGGATGGCAGGCTTTTGAGTGTCCTTGCAAAGAAAGGTGGCTATATTGGTCACTGATTTCTTTTTGTTTTGTTTTTGAATGTCAGAAATGTATATTTGTGAATGTTGAGATGTTATATTGGTTTCACTGGTAATAATAAATAATTGAAATGGGTATATATATTTTTTTGTTAAGTTGCCTAATAATTATGCACAGTAATAGTCACCTGCACACACAGATATCCCCCTAACATAGCTAAAACTAAAAACAAACTAAAAACTACTTCCAAAAATATTCAGCTTTGATATTAATGAGTTTTTTGGGTTCATTGAGAACATGGTTGTTGTTCAATAATAAAATTAATCCTCAAAAATACAACTTGCCTAATAATTCTGCACTCCCTGTATTAACAATGCTAAGGACATGTAGATTAATCTCAAAATCAAATGAAACACATACAGAAACAATACTGGCTGTCCAAAGCGGCTGAAGAAACGTAATCTAATCAAAGCTTGAAGTACAATACATTCTAAGGTTATGGTGCAAATTAATAACAAAATCAACTGTGTCAGAATGATTACATACATTCGAGTTCAGCAGAGAAAATCATCAAGCATTGTTCCCTATTTAGCAGATGTTCATTAGTGAGGATCCTTAACTAACATCAGATTAACATCGGCATGATGGGCTTCATGCAAACCAATTTAGTAACACAAATTTGGAAAACATCTAACTATAGCTCTATCTAAACAGTGCAGTTGGTACCTAGAAAGAAAAAGCAAATATGCATGATAATCAATATTCTAATTCATAATACCTATCCTCAGTGTGGATAAGCAAGCAGAATCAATCTTCGTCCTCAGGACATCAGTCGATCAGCAAGGCATCAGGATTCAGCATCAAAGTTCAGAAAACACAAAGGCCCTCATTCTGACCTTGGCGGGCGGCGGAGGCCGCCCGCCAAAGTCCCGCCGTCAGGTTACCGTTCCGCGGTCGAAAGACCGCGGCGGTAATTCTGACTTTCCCGCTGGGCTGGCGGGCGGTCGCCTTCAGACCGCCAGCCAGCCCAGCGGGAAAGAGGCTTCCACGATGAAGCCGGCTCGGAATCGAGCCGGCGGAGTGGAAGCTGTGCGACGGGTGCAGTTGCACCCGTCGCGTATTTCACTGTCTGCGCAGCAGACAGTGAAATACATGTAGGGGCCCTCTTACGGGGGCCCCTGCAATGCCCATGCCAGTGGCATGGGCACTGCAGGGGCCCCCAGGGGCCCCGCGACCCCCCCCTACCGCCATCCGGATCTCGGCGGTCCGACCGCCGGGATCTGGATGGCGGTAGGGGGGGTCGGAATCCCCGCGGCGGTGCAGCAAGCTGCGCCGCCGCGGAGGATTCAATGGGGCCGCGGTACACTGGCGGGACCCCGCCAGTGGTGCCGGTCCGACCGCGGCTTTACCGCCGCGGTCGGAATCCCCATTGGAGCACCGCCGGCCTGTCGGCGGTGCTCCCGCGGTCCTCCGCCCTGGCGGTCAAAGACCGCCAGGGTCAGAATGACCACCAAAATCTTTAAGCAATAAAGTTAAGCACGTCTCTTGTCAAGACGCACAATGGGCAAGAATAAGCTAGCCCCTCCATGTGCAGTCCCGTTAAATCAAAACCAGTAAACTATGTCTCAAATCCCCATTGGTCAATTAAACACACGTTCACAGTTTGTCCAATAAAACTAAAACTCCAAATCTATGAATTCCACTATTACTCCATCCACATGTCGTTGATTGGTTGTCCTGCAATGTCCTCATCATCTGGCTTATCAGGTAACAATATTGTTATAGCTTCTACTCCAGTTAGTGTCTTCATTGTTCTTCACCTGAGAAAGTCAATCTCACATACATTACACACAAAATGTTACATTAGAAAGAACAGCATCTTCTAGCAGTCAGTTCTCACGAGAAAACTTGTCAGCTATGAGCACATTTACACAATGCAAATGGAAAATCAAAGTTTAACTCTCTAGTACAGCCATTTATTAAACGTTAAAAAAATACTGCTTTGACATGAGGCCTGGCAAGTAGGCCAAAACCTTCGCTAAATTAAGGCCTACAATTAATAAAGCTAATACATAATGCATAACCTTCAATGTGACATATTACTACAGTAGTCAAACATATATTCAACATTTCACAGTATTAGACTATTAGTAAGTACACTTTGTGAACATTGGCGGCCACTCATTGTAATCACATTTTCAAATGTGTGCATTATTTTTCTACTTTATTATATTTTCTACGCAAATCCATTATTCAGAATACATGAACACTCCTTACTACTTTTTATTAGAACCCTGCGCTAGCAGGATCAGCGGTAGCAGTACTTGATGGAGGTCAGATCATCAAGTGAATTGCTCTATGGGGTTTTAAATGCCTTCATAGTTTTGTCCGTACCTATACACCCGAAGGCGTCTGAGAGCCACAGACCAGTCTCTGCTGATTTTCCTAACTGTCATATGTCAAAGAAGAGGTGAAGGTAAGTCCTCTGTGCAGAATCCCAAGTTGTAGAATCTTCTGCCTTTGGAGAAACAACACATCTCTACTGCATTGGGCTTCAGTAAGGCTGCTGATCCTTTGTATTCAACAAAGCACCCTGTGAGGCGGTACAGCCTTTCTGCTTCCACGCATAGTTGTGATTAAGTTTGCAATACTTGTGCGATAATAGACATCCTTCTTTTACATTTTTTCAGTTATCACTTCTGTGGGTGCTTGTGTTGTGATGTTGCCTGTGTGCTTGTTTGTGGATGGGATGCATTGCAATGTACTGGCAATGGAACCGGAATGCTGTACTTCAATCTGCTGAGGGACTCTGATAGATGCAGTTCGAGTTGACTTGTCACTCTCGTTGACTTTGTCATGTTGATTATGGGATTGAGTTGATTATCAATCATCCTCTATCTACCTCCATTGCTGATGCTCTCAGTTTTGGCTGGAAGGGAACTGAGTCACTAGGAAATGTAGACATTTGCGGAGGATCAAAGGTTTTGGTCTAGTGAACAAGACAACATTAAAAATGTTATCTCTTGTTACCGGAGCCTGTACTATAAGCTCAAACCTAACAGCATCTCTTTCCCTTTTCACTTGAAGCCGAGGCCTCGTACGAATGTACTGTAAATCTAGTGCAGGAGAATACACATTTACTGAATCCTCTGTTGCCATTCTCGCTTCCTTGTGGTACCCAAGAGGGTGTTAATTGCAGCAAAAGCATAACTGTGTAATTTTTCCTCACTGAATCACTGAGTTATATCGCACCATCCATTCATAAGAAAGCCATCGTCTATGCTGCTAACAATGCCGCCGGTGTTAGTCATCACATTGTGCAGAGAGTCTTTTATGTTGTCATCCTTTACAGTCTGGCACTGAAAATTGTTAGTTGGTACTATTCATTGAGTCGTTTGTGATAACGCAAGGCTGAAGGCGTATGCCGTTGACATTCCTACCAACAATAACCGTGTGTATGTACAATATTGTAGTAGGGTTCACAGAAGATAAACATCCAAATGGTGAAAGTTTATAGTTGTGACCATTAACTGAATTTTATTTCCAAATAAGACCCACAACCTCTGAAGCATCTGGTGAGTCTGCAATCCACTAGCAACTGCCATTACTACTGGATTCCAGAACTCACCTTCAACTTCCAAAGATGCACATGAAAAACAATGCATAAAGGTAATTACCATAATAGTACATAAGAGAGAGTAACAATTACCAAGATAAATACAGGTAAGTGAGAAATACATACACAAACAAAACTGCATACTATATCATCCCTCTTCTAAACACGTGAAAAATTAAGAAAAAAACTATATTCTGAAATCTAGCTGGAAGCTTATTAGCATGAGAACTTCTTACTCGTGAATGGGTAGAATTACCCGAAAACATATTTTGCGTTTCTTGTGGTATACTATTTTTGGAACCAACATTAGAGTTATCAGAGTCAGGATGAGCTACACTGATTTGATCCCATGAAATTTGAGGAAAAACATTCTGAGTTTTTTCAACATCAGCTGCTACCATTAAGTCATGTTCATCAGAACTAGAGCAAGTGTGGCCATATATTTTTGCCTGTGCATCAGAACAGGTGTCACACTATTGTTATTCCATCACCCTTTATCAGGGAGAACAGAAGCTTTATTTACCTTAATAAACTTAGTAGGCTCATTAAACTTTGACTACCCTTTCATAACTTTGAATGTTTTTTAATCACACCAGTCCTCCTTCCTTCAGCTTTCTCTCTTTTACATTATTCTTTTAATCAAAGTATTTTTTTATACTGTTGTTTTTCATCATTCTGCTTCTCAAAACACTCAAAACTTCTTTTGACTGGTCCACGAGCTTATCTCAACACCATACATCCAATCTGGAGCAAAGTTCGACCTGGCTTCTCTTCCTCTCAACAAAACAAAAGGAGAGTCCCCAGTGGTAGAATGCGGACTAGTTAAGTAGGCCCAGATTTTCTTTTTTAGAAAACCATGAACATCCAGGCCAGAAGGCATAGCAGTTGTATCCCCTCTTTTAACAATTGGTTGGCGCCCTCAACCAAACCTTTGGAAGAAGGGCTATATAATGCAACCTGTAAATGACAAATATCCTGATTTTCGAGGAAAGATTTTTAATTTCATTAGAAACGAAGTGCATACCGTTATCACTTACAATGTATCTAGGAGCACCTTCCACTTTAAAAACATTTTTGAAACAAGCACTTGCCATGCTGTACACCAGTGTGGCTGCTGTTCAGGATGGCTAAACATTAGTGGCGTGGAATGTCAGAGTGGAGTGGGGGAGTAGAATGTTGTGGAGTAGATTGGTTGGAGTGCTGTAGAGTGGCGTAGTGTGTCATACAGTTGAGTAGATGGGAATCAAGATCAGTGGTTCGGTGGCAGAGAGTTTCAAGGAGTGGAGTGGGTTGGAATAAGGTGAAGTGGGTTGGAGTGGATTGAGGTAGTGAGGTGAATTAGATTGGAATAGAGTGGGTGGATTGGATTGGGGTAGACTGGGATGGATTGAGTGGAGGGGGTGGCTTAGACTGGAGTGGGGTGCAATGAAATGGGGTGAGGTGGATTGGATTGGGATGGATTACATTGGGTTGGGGTGGATGGTTTGGATTGGAGTAATAGGGCTGGGGAGGATTGGAATGGGGTGGAGTTGAGTGGATTATGCTGGGCTAGAGTGGGGTGAATTGAACTTGAGTGGGGTAGATTGGATTCACTGGATTAGAGTGAGGTGGATTGGAGTGGGGTGGGGTGGAGTGGAGTGGAGTGGGGTAAGGTGGTTTGGAGAGGAGTAGTCTGGATAGATTGGGTTGGAGTGGGGTGGGGTGGACTGAACTGGGATGGGGTGGGGTGGATTGGATTTGGACAGAGCAGGGTGAATTGGAGTAGAGTGTGGTAGATTTGAGCAAGTGTATTGGCTTGGAGTGAGTGGGGTGGTTTGGAGTGGGGTGGGTGTAGTGTGGGGTAGATTAGTTTGGAGGGGCTGAGGTGGATTGAAATGGGGTGGGGTGGACTGGGTTGTGGTGGCTCCAGTGGGGTGGATTGGATTGTAGTGGGGTGGGTTGGATTGGATTGGAATGGGGTATATTGGACTGGATTGGATTGGGGTGTACTGGAGTGGGCTGGATTGGATTAGGGTTGATTGCATTGAGGTGTGGTGGATTGGAGTGGGGTGGGGTGGATGGATTGGATTTGGGTGGACTGAACTGGGAAGGTGTGGGGTGGATTGGGGTGGTTGGATTGTAGTGAGGTGGACTGAAGTGGATTGGATTCAGGTGGTGTGGACTGGAGTCAGGTGATTTGGAGTGGGATAGGCTGGTAGGATTAGATCGAAGTGGAGTGGATTTGAAGGGAGGTGGATTGGGTTGAGTAGGGTTGATTGAATCGGGTGGAATGGATTGAGTGGGGTGGATTTGGGTGGAGTGAGGTAGATTAGGGTGGGCTGTAGTGAGGTGGACTGGGTGGAATAGATTAGGGTGGGATGAGGTGTATTAGGGTGGGGTGGATTGGATTGAGTGTGGTATATTGGATTGGGGTGAATTGGATATGGGTGGGGTGGATTGAAGTGGGGTGGAGTGTATTGGAGTTGGATTGGAGTGGGGAGGATTGGATTGGGATGGGGTATATTGGAGTGGGGTGGGGTTGGTGGGGTGGATTGGATTGTGGTGGATTGAACTGAGGTGGGGTGGATTGGAGTGGGTTGGATTGGGTTGGATTTGAGTAGATTGGGTCGGAGTGGGTGGATGGATTCTGGTGATGTGGATCGGATTTGTGTATTGCGGAATAATTGGACAGGGGTGAACTGGATTGGAGTTGGGTAGATTAAGTTGGTTTGGAGTGGGGTGAGTTGGACTAGAGTAGGGTGGATTAATGTGGACTGGATTGTATTGGAGTGGGATGGATTGGGGTGATGTGGGTGGATTGGGTTAAGGTGGATTAGGTGGATTGGAATGGAGTGGATTGTAGTAGTGGATTGGGTTGGGTTGGATTGGAGTGGGGTGGAATGGACTGGAGTGAGGTGGGTTGGATTGCAGTGGGTTGGATTGAAGTGGGGTGGGTAGGACAGGTGTGGGGTGGATTGGACTCCAGTGGGGTGGATTGTACTGGAGTGGATTGGGGTGGAGTGGATTGGATTGGGGTGAGGTGTAGTGATTTGGAGTGGGGTTCATAGGACCGAGCTGGATGGGGGTGGATTAGATTGGTGTGGGGAGTACAGGATTGTAATGGGGTGGTATGTGGTGGAATGGGGTTGGGTGAATTGGGATGGAGAGGAGTGGACTGGGGTGAGGTGGATTGGATTTGAGTGGGGCGAACTGGAGTGGAGAGGGGTGATTTGGATTGGAGGGGGGAGACTGGAATTGGGCCAACTGTTTTGGATTGGAGTGGGGCAGATTGGGCTTGGGCAGACTGGTGTGGGGAAGATTGAATTAGGTTGGATTGGAGTGGGGTGGATTGGAGTGGAGTGGGGTGATTTGAATTGGAAGGGGGAGACTGGAGTTAGGCCAAATGTTTTGGATTGGAGTGGGGCAGATTGGACTGGGGCAGACTGAGGTGGGGCAGATTGAATTAGGTTGGATTGGAGTGGGGTGGATTGAAGTGGGGTGGTTTGGATTGGAGAGGGATGGATTGGGTTGGTGTTGGGTGGATTGGTTGAAGATGGGGTGGGTTAGAGTGAGGTGTATTGAGATGGAGTGGGGTGGATTAGATTGGGTTGAGTTGGATTGGATTGGAGAGGGGAGTATTGTTTTTGATTGGAGTGGGGCAGATAAGTATGGGGAGGATTGGGGTGGGGAAGACTGTTTTGGATTGGAGTGGGGCAGATTGGAGTGAAGTAGATTGAAGTGGGATAGATTGTTTTAAATTGGAGTGGGGCAGATTGTTTCACTCCACTCTGCCCCACTCCAATCTGGCCCACTTTAATCCAAAATAATCACCCCCATTCCAACCCCCCACTCCAGATTGTTCTGGACTAAAGTGGGGCAGATTGGAGTGAGGCGGATTGGAGTGGGGCTGATTGTTCTAGATTAGAGTGGGGCAGATTGTTTTGGATTGCAGTATGTCGGATTGGAGTGCAGCAGATTGTTTGGATTGGAGTGCAGCAGATTGCAGTGGGACAGATTGTTTTGGATTGGAGTGGGGCAGTTGGATTGTGGTTGATGGGGGTGGTGATATTGTTTTGGATTGGAATGGGGCATATTGTTTTGGATTGAAGTAGGGTAGATGGGAGTGGAGCAGATTGTTTTGGACTGGAGAGGGGCAGATTGTTTTTCAGAGGTGCAGATTGTTTTGGCTTGGATTGAGATACATTGGAATGGGGCAGATTAGATTGAGGTGCGTTGTTTTGGGAGGATTGGGGTGGGGTGGGCTGGAGTGGATTAGATTGGGGTTAGTAGTATAGATTGGAGTGGGGTGGATTGGTGTGGAGTGGGGTGGATTGGGGTAGATTGCAGTGAGGCACGATGGAGTGGGGTGTTCTGCACAAATATGTGTTAAGGCATCATTTCAGACATTATGCATAATAAAGAAACAATGTTGCTTTACAATATTTAGAGCAAGCTAATACTCATCTTTTCAGAACAGCACCCACAAGCAAAAACAAAATAAAACATAAGTGCAAAGTGAGAAAGATGACTTGGCAAAATAAAAGAAAATTACCTATAAAAAATAAAGCTTTGCAATTTTGTTTGTCCTGCTGGGCATGTTTTTGCCAGTCACTAGTCTTCTGTTTGTAGGGAACTAGAAGTAAAAAAAAAAGATATATAAAAAAAAAAAAACAATACTTCAATGATGTCAAGAGCAGCAGACAGGCACTGATTGGGTTGAATCAATCAGTGCTTGGTCCCTGCTCCACACAAAGGAACAAAATGATGCCAGGCCTGCACTGCCAAATTACAAAGTTGTACAGAAGAGTGACATTTTTGGTATTGGGTGTGTCAACAGAGGAAAAGTATATTCACTTAGAGAGATAATAAATTAGAATTGATGAGAAATGATTCACCTGCAGAGTTTATCTTCTATGGAGATTTGCACCGCTGCCCTCAGTTTTTTCATTGCTGCTATTAAGCTATAAAGAAATTATGCACTTTAACGTTCTAACTGGATGATTGCTTTTGGTACTTGTTTTACCCCCACAAGCTTTATTATTTCTGTCACTATATTAAGAAGACTTGATATATTTTGATTGTTTTATAGAACTGCTCTTATAATGATTTTTTATAAGCTTTTATGAATTTTAATGTTTTTTTCAAGTGATTTATATAACGATATGGAATTAATTTTATTTGTGGTTTTATAGTCATATTCAGTGACCGAATAAAATTATTTTGACTGGCTCACTGACTGATTGAGAATAATAAGATAACTCATATCTGATGCTAAGAAGAGGAATCGACCAGCAAAGTCCAGAGCTCGTTTATCCAAAGCATTGGTAGGCAAAGGAACTGGAGATACCGAATTGGTAACTGTCTTCCAATGCTTGCCCGACACTAAGCACTGAGGACAATCATTGATGAGAGCAAATACTTGGTTGTCTAAACCTGGCCAAAAATAGTTTTGTCATTTTTTTTACATGTGGCAGAAATGCCCGGCTATCCTTCATGTCCAACCGTCAAAATGCGATCACGCACACTTTCAGGCGGAATAAATAGCCCGTTTCTCATGCACACTTTGTTTTCACTTGAAAGTTCAGGTGATACTTGTTGGGAAATTCTCAACTCTCCAGATAAACTCCTTTCTCTGGGCCAACTTTTCTCAATAAAGTAAAAAACTTTACGTAAAGTGACGTCTTTGTCCATAGCCTCCAACAGCTCTTCCTCTGAAATAGAACTAGCAAATCCCTGAATAGCATCAACAGTTGCAACAAGGCATTCATTCTTCAGGTCATCATCCAAACATCCATGACCAGGCAGCGGCAGACGTGACAAGCAATATGCTCGGAAATTCTTTCCTCCCTGGATGAATTTCACTGTTACAAAATATCATTGCAGTTGGATAACAGTCTCACTAAACAAGCAGACACATTACCCAAACCATTGCCTTCCAATAAATAAATAGGTCTGGGCCGAGGGACCGAAAAACTCCACGAATTCGACGGAGGTCCGCAAGAGGGCGGACTACAGATTGTAGGTGGATGTAAACATGAGACTGCACAACACAACATGGATTAATGTCCTAATGCTTACTTGACCCTCTTCCAAAAATCCAGATATGGTTGTTTCATGAATACCCCCTCTATTGCAGGCAGTGGGGCACTCGAGGCTCGGAGGTAGCCGTCCGCCGCCTCTTCCCTTGCCTGCTGTCTCGCACCCCCACGTTTCAATCTGCTGCCTTTTATTGCAAGCTCAAACACATACAGCATCTGTCACATCTGTCTTGGGCTCGTGGCTCGTACAGAGGGACTTCACGCACCAGGAGGTATCACTAATAGCACTCACACACACCAGCGTAACAAGCGCTAGAGTAACAGCTGCTTCTACAATTGAGGATTGGTACTTATTGTATTGTTGAGGCAGTGTTTTGTTCTGAAGTCAGACAGTGCACAAGAGCTCAAGAGGGGGGCTGGGAAGGTAATACCCTACCATTCTCTGAAGATTCAGTAAAAAGGATTATTTCGTTTTACCCCTCTCACATTCCTGCAAGATTACCAGCCAAAACGCACCGGGGGCTGAAAGTAAAAATGAATGACAAGGGAGGGGGAGAGCATTGTTGAGGATTGCAATTACCAATTAGGTACATTTTAAGACATGGTAATGCAAAATAGGTACATTTTAAGACGTGGTATTGAAAAACTGTGAAAACTGCAGTGTCTCAGTGAGCTGGCTGGTGAGTGGGGGGTGGTAGAACCCCCCGCATGTCCACAAAACTTGAAAGTGTTTCAGCTTCCTGAGGGATAAAAGGTTGTTTTGTAACATAAATATTATCTGCAGATTTGAAAGCCAACAATCAGCGAGCCCTGCTCTCTTTTCATCATTATTCAGAATCCTGGTTTTATTGACCCAATAATGGTGGATACCTGAGTTATAACTTATTACGGTCGGGATAGACAGTGCATCTTGAATGTTGCAAATAGATTTCCACTGCAGACGCATGAAACAATGAAGCAATGAATGGCCCATAGTATTTATAGCAGACATAATGGATGTCTTCCACATAGCACAATGGGTTCATGTGCCTGCAGAGGAAATCTGTGAGCAACGATCACTGTAGTCTAGCAGCACATGAGTCATGATGACGCAAACTTGACGAAGAGCTTACTCACCAGCATGGGCTCCATTTGTACAGCTGGCCTAAGCCCTGATCTCTGACTACCTTATACAGACTCACAGGACCCAACGTTTGTGCAGCTGGAGAGTAACTCATCAAGCATCTCGGCACTCAGAGTCCACTCCATAACCCGCCCACTGGTGAAAGACGGACGCATGCAGCACCTAGATAGTATATTATGCAGGGGCAGCTAATTCACATTCTCGCAACCAATGAATAGTGAACTGACGCTCGCTCACCCAATCCTAGGTCACAGTTCTGCCTCCAAGACCTGGCAGTCAATCAAACATTACAAGCGCTCCATTATAATTGGGGACAAATGCAATAACTTACTGTGAAGATATCTGCTTCCTGCTTAGAGAACCTTTTGTATTATTCCATGAAAAATATAGATGTCTACTTAGAAGTACATATAATATTTATTTTATTTATTGCAGGACTGTTGAAAAGTGTCTTTATTATAAATAGCATAAATGGGTGAGCATGCTGGTAAAGCCCGCTTTGTCGGTGGTTGGCGGAGAAGACTTTGCCAAACTCCGCGCTCCAAGTTGGGCGTGGAATGGCAAAACTCCACTGGCGGGCCGGAGTTTACTACCCACCATCATAAATAAACAATTGGCTTGTGATCTATGAACATATCAAATGCAGTTCCCCAGATGAAAGTTTTGAATTTTTGCACTGCACAAACTCATGCAAGAGCCTCTCGCTCTATGGTACTATAATGTACATCTGCCTCTTTCAGCATATGTGATGCAAGTGCCACTGTTTCTCTTTCCCAGACACCCATTGTTCAAAGACCACACCAATGCCTCTCAGAGTGGCGTCCACCATGATAAAAGATTTCCATTGGGCATGTAAGAATTTAATGTAGCTGCGTGTATCACCAAACCCGTGTCATTTTCAAATGCTTCATTCACTTGGAAAGACCATTCAAACTTAACTCTTTTTTTGAGCATAGATCTCATGGGCTGCGCAATTAATGCATATCTGGGGACAAACCTAGCATGGTATTCACATAATCGTAGGAAGGAACGCAAAGAATCCTCGTCTGAAGGAGGAAATGCTTTAAAAATGGCATCAACATTACTGAATTTTGGTTTGATACTTTCCCCTGATACAGTATGGCATAAGTAGTCAACTGGTCATATCACTAGATGACACTTTCCTGCAAAATACTCTAAATGTTGCTCTCCGGTCTCCATGAAAAAGAGCATGTCATCTCGGAAAATCCTGCACGTTGGGCATAGCCCCAAACATAGAAACCATAATTTTCTGAAAAACACTGGCTGCAGAGGCCAAACCAAATGGCATATGTAAATACTTAGCCTGCCGCTCCTACAGCTCCTGGTGGGAATCCAAGTCCCAGGAGCCTTTGCTGCCGACCGGGGGGGACGGACACCAGAAGCGGGTGCTTCAAAGTGCGCCACATAGTCCCCGCCACTTGCCTGTCGCTCCTACAGCTCCTGGTGGGACTCCAAGTCCCAGGAGCCTTTGCTGCCGCCCGGGGGGCCGGACACAAGACGCGGGCGCTTCAAAGCGCGCCGTGTAGCCCCCGCCACTTGCCTGCCGCTCCTACAGCTCCTGGTGGGACTCCAAGTCCCAGGAGCCTTTGCTGCCGACCGGAGGGGGGGCCGGACAATAGACGCGGGCGCTTCTAACTGCGCCGCGTAGCCCCCGCCACTTGCCTGCCGCTCCTACAGCTCCTGGTGGGACTCCAAGTCCCCGGGGCCTTTGCTGCCAACTGGTGGCGCCGGACACCAGACACAGGTGCTTCAAAGCGTGCCGTGTAGCCCTCGCCACTTGCCTGCCACTCCTACAGCTCCTGTTGGGACACCAAGTCCCAGGAGCCTTTGCTGCCGACCAGGGGGGCCGGACACCAGACGCAGGTGCTTCAAAGCGCGCCACGTAGCCCTGCGGCGCGGGACGTGCGCGGGCCAAGGGCGGGCCCATTCGCGCCCGTCTGAGACCGAGTGAGGCCGGGCTGGGCCATCTCTCTTGACTTCAAGGTAGGAAACCACTGAGACTCTGCTGGGATTCCATATTATTGTAAATTTTAGCTCCCACAATGTTAAAGCCCAAGGTGAAAGGAAGGCCAAATATGGCCTCAGTGCAACCTAAACTCCAGAGACTTCACAAGCCATCGAAGGCTCCTAACAATTGTGTAACCAATGAGATTGATAACTTGATTGAGGAGGTTGAATCTATAATTAAACAAAAAGAAATGAAGTTTCCACAGAAAAGGCCCAAATCTGGTCCCCTTGACCCTTTTTTTTCCAAGCTGTTCATCCAAGGGGAATTCCAGTTCCAAGGAAGTTATCTCGCTAGCATCTGGATCCCAGCTTGATGGCCCAGATGCTATACTAACTGAACAGCCTTTAGTTCACCTGGCACTAGACGATATTACGCCAGACTCTGCGATCGTCCATAATATTCTTTGCTCAAATTGTTTCTTCCCCATTGCCTCTCAATCAAGCGACTCCGGGAGCCCACTTCTGAATTTTCAAGCTTCGGACTGTTTATCCTCCGTGGTTTCCTCCCAAAAGGAGTTGACCTCCGTTGTGCTAGGTCTGCAAGAAGAGGTTAGGGATCTAAACTAAGCATTAGCAGAAGTATTATCCTTCCTGTGTGTTATTAGCCCGTCGGGGCTTTAGTATCCTCACAAAATAAAGCTTGGACGAGTACTACTGCTCCTTCAGCTTTGCTCCCCAATCCGACCATGAATGCAGCTAGTCCTAGCACCTGGCCTTGGCCACTACACGGTGCAAGTGAAGCCCCGTTCAAGCATCACGAGTCTTTGCATCCCAGCACACTATCTAGTGTACCTTCAAGGATAAGCCGTGTCCCAAATTGAAGTGGGACTCCACGGCAATTCATTAACCTTGCACACGTCCTATCACAACCAACTTTTTATATATGTGCAAGGTACCCCCTTTATCCCCGAACTTGCATGAAGATGATGTATCTCTGAAAAACAAGGTTGTGTATTGGCTAAGACATACTAGACAATGTTGTTCTATTATTTATTCTGATATAATTTCTGCCAAATGTTACACTGACCAGTCAAGCCAGTGGCACTTTGTCAGATTAAACTTAGCCAGTCCAAGTTTGGTAAAGGGATTGTTATCCATGGAAGCCCATTTCCCCATGCAAAATGGCTCAAGTGTTTGTCTTCAAAACACCTGCCCTGAGCCTATGTCTACGCAGAATGTAACCCCTTTATGTGCTAGTAATAGGCCCTCCAAGATGGGTGTCGATAACATAGAAAAGCCTAAAACCCAAAGTTGTGTACCTATGGAAGGGGGCTCATCTGCTGAAACACAAACTAGGAAATACGATTTTATAGAGCATCGATCTTGCCCAGCTGTCCTAAACCCTCCCAGAGGTTTTATCTGACATTGATTGACTACACGCTAGGACAAGCCTAAAAGACAGAAGCTTATCGCTCCCTAAATCCTTTGTAACCACAGCTAATGGTCGGCTTACAGATCCCCTTTTACAGTGGATTCCAGCGTTGCCCCCCGAAGATATTATATCTAAAACATAATTCTCCCAGCCCCAAGATAGGGTGAGCTTACCTGATATCCCCCAGGAAAATCCTAGGGTCCATAAGTTACTGACCTTAACATTTTTAACATGGAATGTGCCCGGGATTAGAAACAAAATTGTTGATGCCGTCTGGGGGCTGTTTATAGATAAATTTAGTATATGTCTGTTTCAAGAAACCTGGGCTATCACAAATATATATAGACATGGGTTTACTTCTTTTTGCAAGGTAGCCAGGCGTTCCCCTGCGGGAAGAGAAGCAGGAGGGCTTATCACATGGCTAAGAATATCGGATGTGGGTGAAGTTAGAGAACTCTATGTGGATTCACCAGATATATTAGCTCTGTCTATCCAGACAAAGCAAGATTTACCTTTGCTTTTTGTCAATGTATATAATAGACCTGGCCACCATAACCAACCATCTAAAACTATACAGATTTTGAACGCTTTTTTGTCAGTCTACAGCACGACTCACTGTATTATTATTGCTGGGGATTTTAATGTAATGCTGGAACCCAATTCTGCTTTCACAGAATCTACCTAGATAGACGATAGTGTATGGAATATTCCCCCCATATGTAGCACAGAGAAAACATCCAAAATCCAATGCCAGGGCTTTGCAAATCGTCGACCTTATGCTAACTTATGGTCTTCGTCCAGGAAATGGCCGTTTTCCATCCGACACCCCTGCCAAATCCACATATTTTAGAGGGTCCTATAGCAGTATACTTGACCTCATACTTATTGATGTGAAGCTGTGGTATACTGTTTTAGACCCCAATGTGAGTGACCAACATAATAGCGACCATGCCCCTCTTAATATAACTTGTGATAGCCAACTTCTTTTGGGAAATTCTGTTCGACCGCCTCATGTAGTTTCTCTCCCCCTAGAAATATCTTCCAACAAACGTACCTTGAAATGGGACTCTTTTAGAGGTTCATCTAAACTATGGGGGAAGTTTTGCAAATTAATTTCAAGTTATCAGCTGCCCACTATCTCTTCTTTGAACTCCCAAAACGAGGTGTTGTATTTGCATGGGGACTTATTTGCAGCGGTAAGCATGCTACTCATTAAATCCGGTGGTGGGAACAAATGATTTGGAAAAGAGTTGAACTTAAGGTGGTTTGGCAAGCCATGTAAGGATGCTAAGATTAAACTCTTACGAGCTATCAAATCGAAAGACAGAACTGAGATAATGCATGCTATGCGAGAATACACATCTGTTATTAAGTCCAGTAAACACTTATGGGAGGAAACATTGTGGCAGAAATTATTGATGGTGGCTAAGGATAAAGACTCTTTTGTCTTTTGGTCTCTGGTAGCTAGAAATATGTGTGGCGACAACTTAAGACCTGATTGTCATATTCCTTCTGAGGTTTGGACTGCTCATTTTACCGAATTATACAGCCGTGATTCTACTACCACTTATGTCCTTGAAAATGATCTCATTGAGGAATTGCCTCCTATATCCAGCCTTATTCCCTTTTCCCTTAAGGAAACTGAGATGGCTTTTAAGGCCCAAAAATCAGGCAAAGCACCCGGACTGGATGGTATACCGGTGGACCTCGTTAAATCTGTTCCTGTCTGTTGGGGTACCTAGATAAATAGGGTGTCCAATGCCGTCTTAGAAAGTGGCAACTACCCTAAGACCTGGAAAGGAGCAATTATTGTCCCTATTCATAAAAAAGGCAAGAGGGGGCTGCCGGGTAAATATAGGCCCATTAGTTTGTTGGACAACCTCCAAAAAATATTTTGTCATCAGGTACTGGGTAGATTAAAGGACTGGATGAATGGCAATCAGGTATTGGGTCATTTACAGGCTGGCTTTCGACAGAAAATTAGCACGGTTGACCAGGCTTTTAGTTTCCTCACGATTAAATGGAGGGTAGTGGATGTGGAGGCCAGGAAACTCTTTGTCGCCTTTGTTGACCTTAAGAATGCCTTTGATTTGGGCCCACGTAGGAAACTATGGGGTGTCTTGAACAAAGTTGGAGTGCCGGGCCCCTTAATAAATCTGATCAAGGAGTTGCATTCAGGGAGCTATGCTAGAATTAGATGGGGGACGCAAGGAGAACTAACAGGCGAGATTCCAATAAGTAGAGGAGTTAGACGGGGATGTGTGTTGGCCTCTACCCTATTTCTACTATTTATCAACACTTGCATCCCCTATCTAATGGATTGTGACAGTGACGCCCCCAAGGTTGTGGGAGAAAGGTACTGTGTTTGCTCTTTGCTGATTATACCTTACTATTATCGCAAACTGCCTCTGGCCTAACCAAATGGCTACATTCGTTTACATGTTTTTGTAAAGACTATGGTTTGGAAATAAATTTTTCCAAAACCAAGTACATGGTGTTTGGTAACCCTAAACAAAAGGCTAGAAAAAAAATTATATCTGGAAAGAGAGGCCTTAGAAAGAGTCAGTTGTGAGTTTAAAACAGAAATCGGGATGCATTTTGAGATAAGTTGCGAAATCCCCTAGTTTTGCAATCACTCCTCCACTAGAAATGTATAAAGCCCAGGCCAGGGGTGAAGCACTAAATGGCGCAGAGCTATGGGGTTATTGCAATCTAAACGATCTGGAGAAAGCTGAAAACTCCTTTTAGAAAATCCTATTAAAAATCCCTGCAAGCTCTCCAACCTTTCCCATTCGGTTGGATTTAAACCTTTATTCTATTTCACATATTGCCACCTTACGGCCGTTGACTTATTGGCTCAGGCTATGGCCCTCGGATATTTTTGGCCCATATAGAGCTGGGCTTAGTACTTTAGTTAGCACGCAAACCCTGAAAAGGGTTAGGTGGTGCACATATGTGAAAGAATCTTTATTCGCCCTTGGATTGAGCAGTTTTTGGTTGGATCCTACACAACTCCCAAAAAATGCTGTCCAGCTTGTGAAGGATGCATATTGGTTAAAAGTCCAACTAGAAAAACTAGCAGAGGTTTCCTCACCTGGCTTAGCTAATGTTTTTTATCCTTGAAGTGCCATTATGAATTTGAGAATTTCATGGATATGATTGTTTCTCCTTTCGCACAAGCCCTTTTTATTAGATTCAGGTTGGGAACACTGCAACTTTGTTAGCTTATTTGCAAATGGCCCAACTCAGGTGTTAGCAGTGATTTATTGCCCAATGGGATGTGGAGTCATTGAGCACTTAGCGCATGTATTATTCAGTTGCCCTGCGTATCGTAAGCAAAGAGAACAATGGATCATCCCATTTTTTGGATCCATGGGCTTTGAGAGCGGGTCAGCAGCTTTTAGGATTCTTAAATCAAATGCCAATGGCGAAGTGGCATGCCCATTGGCGAAGTTTCTGGCGGCCATATGGCCAACCAGACATAAATCTTTGAAGCCAGGAATATGCCATCCAATTTAATCTTACTTCGCTATGAGCTGGTAATAGCAGTTGATGCCAATCTTTTGTGCTGAGTTCAAATGAGCTTTATGTGCCGTGGATTGTATTTATTTCATTGATATTTTTATGCATTTTATTATTTTTTCTCTTTTTAAACGTAATTTATGTATCCCAAATGAGGGTTGAGGTGCTTGATGTACTGTTTTTTGTCACCATTTTTATTCACTTATTTTAAGACTTTTTTAATATGATTTATTATGTTTTTTATCTGCTTTGATGGTATTATTTTGCTGAATAAAGCTACATATCTAAAAAAAAAAAAAAAAACTTAAATGCCCCAAAGGGTATTATAACAGTAGTATGAGTTTGTGCATCATGACTTAGAGCAGTCTGGTGGTTTGCAGAGTGCATTCAATAGTTGAGAAATATTCAGCATTGCCCAAATTAGACAACTTTTCCTGAATGTGTGGCAAATGGTAGCAATCAACCAGTATCTCTGGTTCAGCGACTGCAGTTCAACACAAAGTCTGAGTTCCCCGAGCATTCCTTAGTCAAGACGACTGGTGAAACTCAATATGGAGAGTCTGTGGGTTGAATTCAGCACACAAAGAATCCCAAAGTGATTTTAATACATTAAACACTATGGGCAGGGCATATTTTGTAGTTTCAGTTAGTGTTTGAAACCTCTGACAGTGTCTATCTCATCCAGGAGACTGGGAAATCAAAGTATGTAATTTCAGCTTCAGAACCAGAACAAATAGACACAAAGGGAAAAACCCCAAACACAACATGTGGATCACATCCTGGTCTGAGATGTGCCCTAACTTGGCAAGATCCAGCTAACCCACAATGTAGCACCTTTTGACAGCCACATATACTTTAGTCCATGTTTGTCTACCTAGACATTCTAAATATGTGTAGAAGTAACCTAACAAATCTTTATCTTGCTCCCCAAATGCTTTAGGGCTAATGTCAGGTTTTGTCAGTTTAACTGATTTTGCCCATTTCTCATGGAACAGAGGGCCAGATTTACAGAAAAGTGGCTCAGTGTGGTGCTGTGCCAAAATTGCAGCACTGGGCTGCGTCACCTTAGAAACGCAGGGATGAGCCGCGTTTAAGTGAATACGGTGCACCCCTGTGTTGTCACCTGCGCTGGCACTAAATTTAGCTGCCAGCACCAACGCAGGCAGCCTTGCGCAATCGTGCAAGGATGTCTGTGTTGAGGGGTGTGATTGTTTATGTGCGGGAAGGTGTCCCTTCCTGCACATAAACAATCACGAATGGCGCTTTGGAACTTCTGTTTATGTGCAAGAAGAGAAACCTTCCCGCACATAAACAATCAATACTGGCATTTTGCTCTTTCTATGCATGCTGCAGAATGCAGCATGCATAGAAAAAGCAAAAAACGAGGAGGAATAAAATTATTCCTCCTCGTTGCGCCCTGCTAACACCACCCCTGGGCGTGGCGTTAGAGTTTGACGGTGCCTCAGGTTTACGAAAGTTCATAAACCTGAGATAGCGTCAAAATAAAATGGGTGTTGCTGTGGCACTCCTACAGCAACACCCATTGCACAGCCCTTCCACGCACAGTAATGTGTGGTAAGGGGCCATATTTACAAGATGACGTTAAGCCACAAAAAGTGGCTTAATGACACCTTGTAAATACGGCGCAGTGCTTAGCGCCACTGGAGCGTCATGAAAAGTGATGATCCTGTGGCGCTAGGGGCTTATAAATATGCCCCATAGTGTCTGCCAAAATGGTGACAGACACACCAGAATCAGCCATCACCATTATAGCTTGACCATTAAAGGTAGTGTGGCATAAAGGTCCTATGACTCTTTTCTCCCTCCCCCTCCAGGAAGATCGGGAGTATCTACAGTAAGACATACATTAGTAAATTCTTCAACACATTTTTGTGCATTCTCTTCTTCATGCACAGTCACGTTTGCAATTTTAACTTTATCACTACTTCCTGTTTTTTTTCCAAACCACTTGAAAATGACCTGTCTTCCAATACTGATTAGATTTCTTACCTAGTGCTGGACAATGAGCATTATTCCCTAACTGCCCCCTTAACCCACACGTAAGGCAAATGCACTGATTCCTCCTTGGTCTAGCATTTTTAAAACTGATAGCACAAATCTGTGTTTCCTGCGAAACGTAACTAACAGAAGATAACCCACCTCTTGCTGAAAATAAAACTTTGATGGTAACAATAAACCTCTATGTACTTGTGGCAATGTATTTGGCTTCTATCAATGTAGGAATTCGACAGGCTAGCAGGAGCTCCTGGATTTTTTAAGAAAAGCAATTCATGACAAATTGATCTCTTATATATACCTACTTTGTTTTGAAATTCACAGGTGGCAGCTAACACCCTAAGTGCTACAATATATTCTTCCACTGATTCTTTGCTCGAATGTTCACACTTAAAGAAGTTGTGTCTCTCTAAAAGAATGCCAGATTGTTCATCAAACTGCTTTGCAATCCTTGCTTTACCCTCTAAGTACGCATTCCATACTCCTTCCTCTTGAGCTGGTGCTGGAATAACTGGAAAGGTCTAAAAAAGCCCTCTGCCCATCAGTTCTCACATGATTAAAGATCAGCACTAGTTTTCTAAGTGGATTATATTCGCTGGCATCAATAGCTGCAAGATAATTTTCAAAAATGTGGATCCTTTCCTTCCACTTGAAATCTGATTTGCCTGCTCTTTGAAGAAAATGGGGTGGTTGTATATCTCCATGCACAATAGCCATAAATAATCAAATTAAAGCACCCACCTGACACTTAGAACAGCAGCATGGATAACTGGTGCAAAAGATGGATAGCAAAAAAGGCTTGAAGCTGTGTAAAAAAACAGAAACTAAGTACACCCCCTCACACACAAATACAATGATCTTGAAGTAATTAAGGCAAACAAAATGTGTAAAAAACTGAGAACAGACCAAGTCCCCGAACAGTGTGTGAAAGCACACTTTGTAGATTATATAAATGCACTATGAAAGCATGAACAAATACGATAAATTGATCAAAGATGGCACTTGTGGATGACAATTAGCCCCTTATAACAAATGGTCTCCTAGCAAAGTGTTCCAGTTCACAGAAATGCAGGAAGTAGCACAAACACGGGCGCATAGGATTATGGGGGGGCTCAGAACCAAGGAACTATGGGGCAAAAATCTGAGTGTGTCTACTCGAATTCTTTCCCTGCTGAAAGTAACAGCGTATCGTCAAAAAGTAACAGCGCATCTTAAAATGACACTGTAGAGAAGCTTTCACCCAATCTCGGCCACCTGAATCTTTTTAGACCAGCAGGTAACGCGTGTCTACACAAGCGCACAGGAAACAGCTACCTTGGGTCCAAAGTTTGTTTTTCAATAAACCAGTGCACACGCAGAGACCAATTCTTCTGTACTTCAGTAATTTCAACAGGTGCACACCCTTCACTGACAGTGGCGTAAGTGCTCTTCCCTCTTGAGCTGCTGCTGTTAAATCACACACATCCTACGAATGTTGGGAAATGTCACGGCGATCGCCATGGCTAAAATTATTTTCTTGTTGTTGTCTACGGGGGTCAAAGTTTTCTCCTCCTTAACACTGGCTCATGCACCAGCAAGGACTCCCAAACGGTCAGGCCAAAATATGCCAAAATGCAGCCAAACAAGGAAAAACCTCCAGAATGGCGCAGCAGTGCTCCATAACATCGCACACTCACCTTAGAAGCGAGAAAGTAAAGGCTGGCAGAGTCTAATCCTCAATAAGTGGTTGGGTGAATGGACACCTCACTCCTGGTACCAAATGTAGTACGAGTCACAACAGATAAACATCCAAATGACTCAATAGTTGTGACCATGAACTGAAGATTATTTTCAAATAAGACTCAAAACCTCTGAAGCATCTGGTGAGTCTGCAATCCACTGCAACTGCCATTACCACTGGATTCCAGAACTCATCTTCAATTTACACATAAAGAACAATGCATAAAAAGGTATGTGACGGGAACCCTAGGGGCGCGACGCTCACGGAATTCTGCCTATCGTGCCCCAGGGGGACCTATGAGGGGGAGACTGCAAGTGCAACTGAGATAGCGTGCACCAACGGCAGTGCTGATAGGTTGCAGGAACAAGAAGTGAGGCGAGCAATGTCGGGAGATGCCAACAGTACGAAGAGACGAGGGAAAATTAGAGTGGCCAGAGCGAGAGAAGCCGATGGACGGAGAAGACGAGGATTAATCCAGACCACCCAAGACATGTCTGTGGACCAACTTCAACAGGCCTTGAGCAGAGATCGGAGCATTTTCTAGTCGCATTCTAGGAGGGACGTGGCTCTCTCAGAGAACAGCATATGCGGTCAGAACGGGTGGGTTACAGGCTGAAAGGGGAAGACTTGGGAAGGGGATACATTGACCCACCAAAACTTCCATTTATTCCTTGTTCAAACACTATTTCCTTTTGTTTTTTTTTTCCTTTCCTGTTTGCATGGACAGGATTCACAAAACTGATAATGAAAGTAAAAGTGGAGCTTCCGGTGGCTAATTTCAACAGTGGCAAAGGAGAAACCGAAAACCTGGGTGGAATAAATAGGAATAATTGGTGCCCTCATAAGACCCCATCACTCCCTTCCCTTCCCCAACCCTTTTTTTTCATGAGCACTACGAGTATAAAAGCCCCAACGCTGACATCACCTCATTGTACCTTCTTCCTGAGGTACAGAGAAGCATCCAATGCGAAGAAGGAATTCTCACCTAAAAAGAAAAGAGGAGAACAGGAGAACTATGGCATGACCGGAGAAAAAAAACATTGTTTATTCATTTTCTCTATATGGTGTCTCACCAAATAAAACAGAACGCATAAAATAAATCTACAGATAGCCTTCTTGGTCGTTAATTGTAATCAGAACAGAACACTCTAACATGTAATCCCATCTACAGTTATGTCAGAAGAGGGATTAACAAAAAAAATATATAATAGTATCCATGAGTAAGGCTGCTGCCGAAATGCGTTGGATGTTCGTGCTGAAATAAATTAAATTGCACTTTGGAGGTGTCCTGGGTCTCCTGTTATTTTAAGGAGTGTTGGAAGCTATATCATATTTTATATATATATATATAGCGGGGAAGATGGAATGGAAGCTCACATTGGAGGACATGGTCGCCCAATTGGCAGAGGGACAGAGACACCTCCAGTTGGTGGTAGAAGGACAGATGAAAGAGGCTCAACAAGACAGGGAGAATCTACAGAATGCCCTAAAACCTCAAGCCACTGCAATGGTAAACAACCAACTAATGTATGAAACTGCCTTGCAAAAGCTCACAGACACCATTGCCAGCTCCAAGGTCCACCCAGTGTACCGAGTTCGGTATTACAAAAATATCAAACATGGGAAAACCCTGATGCATTCTTCACCAATTTTGAAAGATTCGCTGTTTACGCAACTTGCCCCATGATCGGTGGGGTAAATACGCTGCACCTTTCTTACAGGCAAACTACAAACTGCAAGTGCAAAAAGAAGACAAAAGCAACTGCTTAAGAGAGGCCCCATTTCAGGAGGAACAGATTGAAAGGGGTAAGGAGAGAGGCCTGTTAAGTAGAAGTAAAAAATGAGAAAACAAGAAAAAGTTCCGGCTATATCATAGTCCTAATAAATCCTTTCTTCCTCCTGACTACCCCAATGAGTTTTTGAGTGTGCCAAAAAGAAGACCCCTCCCTAAGACATGCTTGGACCTTGGCTGTCACTGAAGAAACAGGACAAGTAGGACCATAATTCCTAGTAAAAAAAGGTCTTTTGTATAGAGTCATTAAAAAGAAGGAAGTTATCATCACTCAATTGTGTGCCCACTGGTTTTCGTTCCCAGGTCTTGGATTTGGCTCATAGTCAGACTGGAGGGGGACAATGTGGCAGGGGAAAGACATAGGAGTACCTCCTAATGTGCTTTTACTGCCCAGGGGTCTTCTCAGATATCAGATGTTTCTGCAGCATGTGTAGCCGATGTCAACTGGTAAAGCCCCCCAAGTCACCAAAGCCCCTCTGCAACCTCTGCCTATTATTGATATACCTTTCTCAAGGGTGGGGATGGACTTGGTAGGTCCTCTCATGCCTTCCTCTTGTGGCTATCAGTACATACTAGTCCTTGCTGATTATGCCACTTGGTATCCTGGAGTCATCCCTCTAACAAGCATGACAACCAAGATTATCACCCAAGCCATGATAGAGTTCTTTTCCCGGGTGGGGTTTCTCAGTTAGCTCCTCACTGACCAAGGTACCCCTTTTATGTCTAGACTTATAACTAAAATATGTAACCTGCTTGGGATTACCCAAATACACACATCTGTCAACCACCCAAATCAAACAGATGGACTGGTGGAGTGATACAACAAAACCATCAAGACCTTGTTAAAGAAGGC
Organism: Pleurodeles waltl; assembly: GCF_031143425.1. NCBI lineage: Eukaryota > Metazoa > Chordata > Amphibia > Caudata > Salamandridae > Pleurodeles > Pleurodeles waltl. The sequence continues at coordinate 860,131,872 of NC_090440.1, forward strand.
CATTTCCGAGTCTGGGAGGGACTGGGACAAAAAACTACCACTTGTCCTGTATGCCATTCAAACCCACTCTCAGACTTCGACTGGTCACAATCCGTGTGAACTGGTCTTCAGCCGACAGCCTTGACCTTTACTTGAAATGGCTGCAGAGCAGTGGGAAGAGGAAGAAAATGAGGGGAGAGAAATTCTGGACTATACACAGACACTAAAAGAAAGAATTAACAATTTATGGGATAACTTTAGAGCCGATATGGAGAAGGCCCAAGACAAACAAAAGAAGGGGTGCGACCACAATATTAAACTCAGAACCCTGTCGTTAGGGGATGAAGTCTGAATCCCCTTTCCTTCCTCTGATAATATGTTATTAGCTAAATGGCGAGGTCCCTATTCAGTATTGGAGCAGGTAATCCCCGTTACATATCGCTTAGACGTCCCTCATGCCCCAAAAACAGGTCAAATCTACCATATCAACCTCTTAAAAAGATGCAAGGGGGAAGACAACGATCATACCATGTCATTGTCAGCCTTGTTGATCACTACTTCTAATCCCCTAGACATTAAATGAACCTCCCATCATGAACAGGGAGTCCCAAAAGTGCCCGAAATAAGGGATGACTTAACCCAGACACACAAAGCCCAGATCATGACTATTGTAAAGATTCATCAAGATGTTTTTTCCGTTATTCCGGGGCAGAACTCCTTACTAAGACATGACATCCAGACTGAAGAGGGTTAATTAGTCTGTTTAAAGCCATACAGAATACCCGAAGCCAGGAGACAATTAGTAGAACAGGAAGTCCGCCAGATGGTAGAAGGAAACATATTCGACGTCAGTCAGCACTTGGTGTTCTCCTGTCGTACTGGTGCCAAAACCAAATGGCAATGTTCATTTCTGCATCGATTTCCATCAGCTTAATGCTGTTTCCATGTTTGACATGTACCCAATGCCACGGGCTGACGAAGCACTTAAAAGGTTGGGACAAGCCAAATTCCTGTCTACTCTGGACTTGACAAAAGAATACTGGCAGATACCCCTTTCTCAAGCAGTGCATGAAAAAAATGCTTTTTCCACCCCTTTGGGGCTGTACCAGTTTAAGATCATACCCTTTGGGCTACATGGAGCCCCCGCCACATTCCATTGGCTTATGGATATTCTGCTGAAGTCCCATCAACCATATGCGGCTGCTTATCAAGATGATATTGTTGTCTATAGCCCTACCTGGGAACAACATTTGAAGCACCTGGTGGCGATATTAAAGACCCTACGTGGGGTTGGTCTTACCGCAAATCCCAAAAATGTCATCTCGCCAAAACCTCCTATGTTATTGAGGAGGGCACCATTCACCCACAAATAGACAAAGTAGATGCTATTAAGAAACTACCATATCCTCATACGAAGCGCGAGATTATGTCGTTTTTAGGTTTAGTAGGCTATTACAGGTGGTTCATTCCCCCCTTTTCAATTCAAGACGCTCCTCTGATGGATTAAACAAGTCTATGGAAATCTGGAAAATGAGAAAACATCTACTGGTGGATTCATGGGAATGCCATGCTCCACCCATGGAGTGTCTCCCAAGCTGAAATGTAACACAACACAGCATTTCATTACATTCCTTTAGAAAGCCATGCAAGGCCACGCGATTCAGGACTTGCATGAATTTGAAAACATTACTGTAGCCTTTATGTTGTCCCTGCATCTTCCTGCATGACCCAAGAATAACGCAAAGGCTTCATGAATATGGGCCTCAGTAAGTTCACTGGTGTTGTCCTTTTTGCTTTTCCGGGACGTTCAATGTTCATAGTTTTTTTTTACATCCTAGCCTTCATCCTTTGCTCAAAGAGCATTCACAACCTTAATTATTTCAGTATTAATATGAGCTGACAGTTCCTTGAAAAACACCTCAGAGTTCTCAATTCCTCTTGCAATGGCGATGCCGGTTTCCAAATTTAGGTCTGCCATAGAAAACAACCTTCCTTGAATCTTCTTGTAGCTCGTTCTTTCAATTAACTGATCACAAATTATCCCATCTTTGAATTCGCTGTAGTTGTATGTTGTTACTAATTGTTCTAAGGCAGAGCCAAAGTCGTCAATTGATTCTCCTTCTTGTTGTCCTCTTTGTAAGAATTTATATCTTTCTAATACCACATTCCTGGCTGGAGAAAATATTTTATAAAGCATTTTAATGACTGAAGTATACTTGTCCACTAGTTCAACAGCTGACCTCTCAACAGATGCACCCTCTGATTCAAATGTAGCTTTACTACTTTTAGAGACAATGGCGCGCATTATGACATTGACGGTATAAACCACCTACCGCTGCAGTGATGGCCACCAAAAGACCGTCACCGTGGCTACCATCCGTCCGTCAGATTATGAACACAGCCGGACTTCCTCCACAAGAAGGGCAGAAATCCGGCTGTGGCCATACTGGTGGATGGTGGTAAGGTGGCGCTGCTACCACCAGCACCGCCACGCCAGTAGACCACCGCCAACTGTATCATGACATATGATACGGCCTGGCGGTGTTCTGCTGGCGGGCACTGCTGGTGGTAGCAGCGATTTGCCTTGTTCCCTGACGGAAGACCAGCTGGATGAAGCTAAGTTGGGCTTCCGACAGGGGAGGGCGGTGGGGGGTGGTGTGTGTGTGTGTGTGTGGGAGGTTGTGCGCATGAATGTGTGAGTGTGTGTGTGAATGCGTCTGTGTGAGTAGTGTTGTTTGCATGGGTGTTTTCATGTGTGTGAATGCGTGTAAGAATGGAACTGTGAATGCATGTCTGCATGTCAGTGTGAATGTGTGTACTGATGTGTGCGAGCATGACTGGATGTATGCGTGGTGCGTGTCTGTTGGTGTGTGTGTTTATTGAGGGGGTGGGGGATCGGGGAAGGGATTGGCGGCATCTGGGGAGTGTTTGGGGGGGTGGGTTAGCCTCATTCCAGTGACAGGGAAGGAATTCCCTGTCGCTGGTAGGGCCTACCACCATGGTTTTCATGGTGTTGCTAACACCACGAAAACCATGGCGGTAGGCTGGCTCAAAATGCCGCCGGCGATACTATGACGACCGCCGGGCTGGAGATTGATATATCCGGCCCGGCAGCAGGTACCGCCATGTCGGTATGAATGGTAAATTGGCGGGTTGGCTCCTGCCAACCCGCTAATGTCATAACGTGGCAGTATGTACTGCCAGCCTGTTGGCGGTACTACTGCCACCTTAACACCTACCGCCGGGCTCATAATGACCCCCAATGTGTTTAAAATAGATCTCCCTTCCGGATCTAGATTGTGTACGAGTAAAGCTTTCTTCTTTTTGTTTGTGAAAGAGTCCTATTGATGGCATCGAAATATGTCTCAAAATGTCTCTTTTCCCCAATCCAGTTTAAAGGGGTTGCCCCGGGTGTTGGTAGAAAAGGAAGAGGGTTATTGATAACCTTTCATAGTCCCAATAACAGCTGCATGCAGAGCGAAAAGAGTAAATTTGCCATGCACTAATCAGTTTTGTAAACAGGTTTATGGAGGAATTTAATACATGCATAGCGAATTGAGATGGTGGCCACAAAAGTTAAAAAAGATAAGGCTATGAACTCAATCCAAACTCAATCCAAAACATAATCGCTTTCACTTCGAACAAAGAAATGAGCCTCCTCCTAGGTGGCTGATGGCAAGGGTGTGTCACCCTGTTAGGCAAACATACAGGGTGGGCAGGGTGCATGATGTCGTAGCTTCCTGAATGACGTTTTTATACATCGATATTTCCTTCTCCCGGACATCACCAAAGGACAGGCATCAAGGGGTCCTCGATTCGCAGATGGCACAAAACAGAGATTGATATGGGGAGGATCCGAGTGAGACAACATCAAAATGGAGTGGATTCCACACCCACAGATGTGGCAAGCTGGTAATCAAATGTGTCCAGTTCCTCCTTGCCACCAATAAAAGGGAGTGAGGATGCTGTTTGAAAACATAAGTGACTAGTTTATTTGAATAAGTCACAGGAAGTAGCCACTAGCGCATCGCCCATTGCCTAGCCTTCCAACCTTGCTCACTGGCATTCTCGGACCCCCCCACCCTTCCACATTCAATTGCCCTGGTCGGAATCCCAAAACATAGGGGGTCATTATGACTCCGGCCGGCGGCGGTAGCCGCCGGCCTGGCTGGGACCGCCAGAAGACCGTACCGCGGTCAAAAGACCGCAGCGGTCATTCTGGGTTTCCCACTGGGCTGGCGGGCGACCGCCAAAAGGCCGCCCGCCAGCCCAGTGGGAAACACCCTTCCACGAGGAAGCCGGCTCCGAATGGAGCCGGCGGAGTGGAAGGTGTGCGACGGGGGCAGTAGCACCCGTCGCGAATTTCAGTGTCTGCTGAGCAGACACTGAAATTCAAAGTGGGGCCCTCTTGGCATGGGCACTGCAGGGGCCCCCAGGGGCCCCACGACACCCCTCACCGCCATCCTGGTCGAAACCGCCAGGAACAGGATGGTGGTGAGGGGGTCGGAATCCCCATGGCGGCGCAGCAAGCTGCGCCGCCATGGAGGATTCCCATGGGCAGCGGAAAGTCTGCGGTACACCGCTGACTTTGCGTTTCTGGCCGCGGCTGTACCGCCGCGGTCAGAATGCCCTGCGGAGCACCGCCAGCCTGTTGGCGGTGCTCCCGCCGACCCCGGCGCCGGGGTCAGAATGACCCCCATAGTCTCCACAGTACCTCTGAAGTTTATTCCATCAGTCAACCCTAGATTGGACACCCATTCTAGCAGTTAATACAATATGGGATATCTATGACAGTAGGCAGCCTTTGTTGGCACACTGTTTACAGTAGATAGTTAAGAATGTAATGCTAATTGTAGCTGACAGCCCAAAACAGTAAACCTGTCCTAGTAGATATTATTTCCTCTATTGCTGCAGTGGCACGCATCTGCATGGCCTGTTTACAGCACATTAAAGAGGAGGCACACGCCTCATTACTCTGTGAACCTATGAACTAGGCAGGGTGAGAAAAGGCCCGGCTGGTGTACTGCTCGGGTGCACTTGACCTTCACAGGTGTGGCTTGCTAGCCGGCTGTTGTGTGGCATCTGGAGATGTAGTCTAGAGAGGTTTTGAGCTGGATTGTTTCTTTAGGAGGAAGTGCAGGGAACGGCCCATTGCCCTGTTGTGTGCACTGCTACCTTGGTGTACCTGGTTTGGACTGAAGGATGCAGTCACTGCATGAGGGAGCAAACAACTGTATTTCAGTCTGTCACAGACTAAGAGCACCTGAGTGGGTGAATGTAACGTCGGAGAGGTGTGTACTACCCTTGGGTGTGCCACAGACTTGATATTGGTTTAAGCAACACTACAGGCAAAGCCTGACAAGGCACAACCCAAACTGCAGTTCAATCTGCACAGATCTGACAAGGGCCAGGAGGGTCGCTCCCAACATGGAGGGCTCAACAGCGGGCGCTGGGCAACAAGATATTGGCAGTGACTTATGGACTATACTGGCAGAGAACTGCGACATAGCCTCACAACAATTGATGGGAAAATCAATGCCTTTTCTTCTTGGATGGGCAGAATGTCAGAGCATCTGGGCAAGCGCACTGAACGCTTTGATACAGTGGAATGGTGGGTGTCCGGGATCAAGGATGATCAGGTAAACACCACAGCATCTCAGAAGAAATTAGACAAGACCATGGCAGCTGGGCAAGCTAAGGCTGAGGATCTTGAGGTACAATCCTGCCACAACAATCTTCAGATAGTGGGAGTTGTGGAGTCTACAAACACTGATAATATCGAGCTGTACATTGAGCAACTCCTAATTGATCTCTTAGGGTGAGAAACATTTTCGCACTTTTCATGGTGGAGCGAGCTTGTTGGAAATGGCCCTTTCTGCAGGGTCAACCCCAGACTTTTTTCCTTCCTCCTTCTCGTTTCCTGACCTTTTTTTGTTGGTTTTAGAATTCTGGGCACTTTACCACTGCTGACCAGTGCTAAAGTGCAGGTGCTCTGTACACTAGACATTATAAGTTTGGCTTCTCCACAACTGACATACTTAATTTACTTGTAAGTCCCTCATTTAGTGCACCATGGCCCATATTTATACTTTTTGACGCTAAACTGCGCTAACGCAGTTTAGCGTCAAAAAATTTAGCGCCGTCTAACGCCATTCTGAAGCGCCATGCGGGCGCCGTATTTATGGAATGGCGTTAGCCGGCGCAAGCAGACCGGCGCTGCCTGGTGTGCGTGGAAAAAAAACACGTAGACCAGGCAGCGCCGGCGTTGGGAAAAAATGACGTTAGGGCGTCTTAAAATGGGGCAAGTCAGGTTGAGGCAAAAAAATCGCCTCAACCCGATTTGCGACATTTTTTTACGACGCCCAGACGCCATTTCATGACTCCTGTCTTAGTAAAGACAGGAGTCATGCCCCCTTGCCCAATGGCCATGCCCAGGGGACTTGTGTCCCCTGGGCATGGTCATTGGGCATAGTGGCATGTAGGGGGGCACAAATAAGGCCCCCCTATGCCACCCAAAAAAATTTAAAAAATATAAAAAATTATACTTACCTGAACTTACCTGAATGTCCCTGGGGTGGGTCCCTCCATCCTTGGGTGTCCTCCTGGGGTGGGCAGGGGTGGCAGGGGGGGTCCCTGGGGGCAGGGGAGGGCACCTGTGGGCTCATTTTGAGCCCACAGGCCCCTTAACGCCTACCCTGACCCAGGCGTTAAATAGTGGCGCAAATGCGGGGTTTTTTGACCCGCCACCTCCCGGGCGTGATTTTTGCCCAGGAGTATAAATACGACGCATTTGCGTCGCCGTCATTTTTTTAGACGGGAACGCCTTCCTTGCATCTCATTAACGCAAGGAAGGCGTTCACGCAAAAAAATGACGCTCTTTACTCATACTTTGGCGCTAGACGCGTCTAACGCCAAAGTATAAATATGGCGTTAGTTTTGCGCCGAATTTGCGTAGAAAAAAACGACGCAAATTCGGCGCAAACGGAGTATAAATACGGGCCCATATGTGCCCGGGGCCTGTTACTTAAATGCTACTAGTGGGCCTACACCAGAGGCTGTGCCAGTGACTACAGTAGCCTTTTACACGTCTGAGTCCTGCCACTGAAGCCTATGTTGGCACACTGTTCACACTAGATAGTTCAGAATGTAATGCTAATTGTAGATGCCAGCCCAAAACAGTAAACCTGTCCTAGTAGATATTCTTTCCTGTATTGCTGCAGTGGCACACATCTGCATGGCTGTTTAAAGCACATTAAAGAGAAGGCGCACAACCCATTACTCTGTGGACCTATGAACTAGGCAGGGTGAGAGAAGGCCCGGCTGGTGTACTGCTCGGGTACACTTGACCTTCACAGGTGCGGCTTGCTAGCCGGCTGTTGTGTGGCACCAGAGCATAGAGCAGAGCATTAGCGGGAGACTCCAGGTGTAGTCCAGAGAGGTTTTGAGCTGGATAAGTTCTTTAGGAGAAAGAGCAGGGAACGACCCATTGCCCTGTTGTGTGCACTGCTACCTTGGTGTACCTGGTTTGGACTGAAGGATGAAGTCACTGCATGAGAGAGTGAACACATGTATTTCAGTCTGTCACAGACTGAGAGCACCTGAGTGGGTGACTGCAATGTCGGAGAGGTGTGTACTTACCTTGGGTGTGCCACAGACTTCATATTGGTTTAAGCAACACTACAGGCAAACCAGACAAGGCACAACCCAAACTGCAGTTCAATCTGCACAGATCTAGCAAGGGCCAGGAGGGTCACTCCAACATGGAGGGCTCAACAGCGGGCACTGGGCAACAAATACTGGCAGTGACTTATGGACTATACTGGCAGTGAACTGTGACATAGCCTCACAAAAATTGATGGGAAAATCAATGGTCTTTCTTCCTGGATGGGCAGAATGTCAGAGCATCTGGACAAGCACACTGAATGCTCTGATACAGTGGAATGGCAGGTGTTCGAGATCAACGATGAGCAGGTAAACAACACAGCATCTCAGAAGAAATTAGACAAGACAATGGCAGCTGGGCAAGCTAAGGCTGAGGATCTTGAGGCGCAATCCTGCCGCAACAATCTTCGGATAGTGGGAGTGTGGAGTCTACAAACACTGATAATATGTAGCCGTACGTTGAGCAACTCCTAATTGACCTCTTAGGGTGAGAAACATCTTCAGCACTTTTCATGGTGGAGCGAGCTTGTTGGAAATGGCCTTTTCTGCAGGGTCAACCCCAGACTTTTTGCATTCCTCCTTCTCACTTCCTGACCTTTTTTTGTTGGTTTTAGGATTCTAGGCACTTTACCGCTGCTGACCAGTGCTAAAGTGCAGGTGCTCTGTACATTAGACATTATAACATCGGCTTCTCCACAATTGATATACTTAATTTACTTGTACGTCCCTCATTAAGTGAAAAACTTCCGCCCCATCTCGCTCCTCCCCTTCCCCGCCAAGGTAATAGAGAAGGCCGTCAACAAACAGCTGACCACCTTCCTGGAAGACAACAACCTGCTCGACCCTTCACAAACCGGATTCCGAACCAACCACAGCACTGAAACCGCCCTCATCTCAGTCACAGATGACATCAGAACCCTGATGGACAACGGTGAAACAGTCGCCCTCATCCTCCTCTCGGCTGCCTTCAACACCGTCTGTCACCGCACCCTAATCACCCGCCTCCGCTCCACCGGGATCCAAGGCCAGGCCCTGGACTGGATCGCCTCCTTCCTCTCAAACCGATCCCAAAGAGTCTACCTCCCTCCGTTTCGCTCAGACCCCACCGAGATGATCTGCGGCGTACCTCAAGGCTCATCACTCAGCCCGACACTCTTCAATGTCTACATGAGCCCCCTCGCCGACATCGTACGCAAGCACGACATCATCATCACCTCCTACGCCGACGACACCCAACTTATACTCTCCCTCACCAAGGACCCCGCCAGCGCCAAGACCAACCTACAAGAGGGCATGAAGGAATTCGCAGATTGGATGAGGCTCAGCCGCCTAAAGCTGAACTCTGACAAAACGGAAGTCCTCATCCTCGGCAACACCCCGTTCGCTTGGGATGACTCCTGGTGGCCCACGGCCCTCGGCACCGCACAGACCCCCGCAAACCACGCCCGCAACCTCGGCTTCATCTTGGACCCTCTTCTCACCATGACCAAGCAAGTCAACGCCGTGTCCTCCGCCTGCTTACTCACCCTCCGCATGCTCCGCAAGATCTTCCGCTGGATCCCCGCCGACACTAGAAAAACCGTGACCCTCGCCCTCGTCACGAGCCGCCTGGACTACGGCAACACCCTCTATGCTGGGACCACCGCCAAGCTCCAAAAACGCCTGCAACGTATTCAAAACGCCTCGGCCCGCCTCATCCTCGACGTACCCCGCAACAGCCACATCTCCGCACACCTGAGACACCTGCATTGGCTCCCAGTCAGCAAAAGGATCACCTTCCGACTTCTCACCCACGCACACAAAGCCCTCCACAACAAGGGACCGGATTACCTCAACCGTCGCCTCAGCTTCTACGCCCCCACCCGTCTCCTCCGTTCCTCGGGCCTCGCGCTCGCTGCCGTCCCTCGCATCCGCCGCTCCACGACCACCCAGGACCACTCCGCATTCCGGAGACTCCTAAAAACCTGGCTCTTCAAGCAGCAGTAACCCCCCCCCTTTTTTCCCCTAGCGCCTTGAGACCCGCACGGGTGAGTAGCGCGCTTTATAAATATTAATGATTTGATTTGATTTGATTAAGTGTACCATATGTGCCCAGGTCCTGTTAATTAAATGCTACTAGTGGGCCTACTTCACAGGCTGTGCTAGCAACTACAGTGGCCTTTTACACATCTGCAGAGTCTGTGTGTCTGTGTGTGTAGTTTTAAACTGCCGTTTCGGCCTGGCAATACTGGCAGGCCAGGCCTAAACCTTCATTCTTATTACATATGTCACCCCTAAGGTAGGCCCCAGTTAGCTCAAAGGAGAAAAAAGGCAAAGGGAGGGGACGTCCCTATAACCCCCCTGGAATAGGGACAAAATATAGTACAACAAAGAAGAAATCCAGAAGGAAAAAATGTATACACAACTATCCAAGCGAAAACCTCAATTTCTCACTGGAACTCAATTTCTTTTAATATAGTCAAAATGATTAAATCATAGTGTCAGCGAATTAACATTCGACGCTTTTCGGCCTTACAAAATCCGGCCTCTTCAGGACAATGGAAAAGGTGCCTCGCGGCAGAAGATGCAAATATGCATCAACTAAATGCTTGGTAAAAGACAACTTTGAACTCGAGTGCTCTTAATAAGCGGCAAACCGGCATTCTAACTTCCCGGGAACCTGCTTATAGAGGCACCTTTTCCATTGTCCTGAAGAGGCCGGATTTTGTAAGGCCGAAACGCGTCGACTGTGAATTCAAAGGAGTGCCCAACGGAATTTCTGAATTATTGGACTTATAACTTGAGGATTGTATCGGACTTTTTTCCAGTGATTGGTTTCTCTCACTGAGGCCAGATACTCCCTTTGGACTACGGTCACTACCTGTTTCTGTTACTGCTTGCCACTGGATGGTTTAAGCACCCTTTTGCTTTATTATTACGGTGCCCGAATGTATTTGTTGGGTGTGGTGCTTTATGTATAAGATTTGTATATATTTAGATTTTATCTGGTGTTCTAGTTTTTTTGGTTGCACAGGTAATTCACTGACACTATGATTTAATTATTTTGACTATATTAAAAGAAATTAAGTTCCAGTGAGAAATTGAGGTTTTCGCTTGGATAGTTGTGTATACATTTTTTCCTTCTGGATTTCTTCCAGTTAACTCAAAGGGCAGGGTTCGGTTTATTTAAAAGGCTGGGCATGTACCTTTAAGTTTAACATGTCCTGGTAGTGAAAAACTACTACATTTGTTGTTCACCACTGCATGGCCTATCTCTCCTATATGTTAACATTGGGGTTACCTGGAAGCAGCCTTTAAGTGTAACTTTCAATTGGGAAAAGATAGACATTTGGAGTTTGGTGTCTCTGGACTCACAATTTAAAATCACAACTTTTGGTGAAATAGGATATTTAAATGTGAGTCTGAAAATGCCACTTTTTTAAAGTTGGCAATTTCTTACTTTGATCATTCTGTGCCTCTGTCTGTCTCTGAATACACTTCTGGGGTTGGTGACAGCTTGGCTTTGTGCATTCCCTCTAGACAGTCACACACAATGGGAGCTTACGTGTGGCTTAATGGGCATTAACTGTCTTGATGGGGGTGGAGCTTAGCACTGTCTCACTTACACCAGAATAGGGCTGTGCCTCTCCCCACACAAAGGGCAGCAGCCAGTGAAGGAAGGGCAGGGACCTTGTGATCTTTAAAGGCTTCTTTGAAGTCTCCTCCACTTCAAATGCACATTTGAGTATGAGTACTGGACCCCAAACCGCACCAAATCAGTACATGTCTGGACCTGTGGATACTCTGCCAGGAAGAATGACTCGTGTGCTGCCAGGAGGGAGTGCCATTCTGCTAACTGCATTGCTGTGTTGGCCTACTGCCTGCTGTGTTTTGTGCTGGAAGAGGGACTGCCACTTTGCTGCCTGCATTGCTGTGTTGGCCAGTTGCCTGCTGCTTCTTGTCTGGAGGTGAGAAGGATTGGACCTGCATCTCTACAACCTAGAACCCAGAGATACTACAAGGGTCAGCTGAGTGGCCTCCTGTTTTCTAAAGTCTCAAGGGCACAAAAGGCTTCCAACCCACCTGCTCCTGCACCTGGACTCTGCCATCTGGGAGCCCACCCTGCCAAGTAGTCCTGGACCCTTGGAAGTGAGCCTAAAGTGCTCTGCGGTCTGTAGTCCTCGCCGGAACAGCTGCAAAGCCTTGGAAAGCAATGCTGTGCAGGCTGCTCACCGGGATTTAAGGTACTGCGTTTAGTTGGCCTAAGTGGGTACCTGTATCAGACCCCGGCTCTATTGTGGTCAGCCTGAACTCTTTACTTTGTCCCGGTCTGGCACGCACAGTTTGGCATGACCAGATAACCACAGTTATGCACTATTTTCACCTACATCTTTAAAATCGCATATCTCAGGATCTACTTATTGGATGCGTGTTGTTTTGGTCTTATTTTACTCAGATAAATGTTCTCTATTTGAGTTTGTCTGTGGTGCCTTTCACTGTGATACTTTATTTGAGTGTTGCACAAATACTTTATACATTGCATCTTAAGTTAAGCCTGACTGCTCTGTGCCAAGCTACAAGAGGGTAAGCACTGGTTAATTTAGGGTGTGTACCTGACTTACCCTGACTATGTTTGCGGTCGCTATTTGGACAGGGTGCATACCTCTGCCAACTACAGACCCAATTTCTAACAGAGCTGAAAGGTCTCTGATTCCTCATCCGGTGACCGGTAGCGAGGCCGCACCCAACAATAGCACAGTGCTAAACTATAGGGATTGCAATTCTGCAGTTCACAGGGCCTGGGAATTAAAGGTTCTGTAACATGGAAAGTCAGAGGTAATCTCTCTCTACCCCGGTTTTAAGCAGCAGGTGCAGGACTCATGGAAGAAACCAATAGTGGGGAAAAGGAAACTGCAGGAGCTCTGCATAGACTACATCATACTTTATCCTTCCCAGTTGATGCTGGATGGGAAACCCAAGATCTCTGGTGACCCTAAGCAAGTGCAAATGTACCCTATACAACTTGTAGACACTATATCCAGGAAAAGCCCCTCTCGAAGGTGTGATGAGAATGCTGAAGACCAGCAAGGATGTGATGAGCAAGATTAGACTTTTCAAGAGTTTCAGTTATTTATGTTGGTCTCTTGTATGCACCAATTCCCAGTGGCAGGGGAATATTTGAGGGGGAGGGGCTGGCACTGGTGGCACTAGCTGTGGACTCATGCACCCTGAAGAGTGTGGACGGCACTCACTCCATTTGGACTGGATTGCCTGTGCTGACTGCTGCTGTGCTGCCCCTCTGTAGAAGCCCAGTGAGCTGGACTGACCCAGTGTGATTGTGCTGTTAATTTATGCAGTTGGAGGCTCTCCTAAATGAATGTTTTGATGCCGACCTGCGGCGTCTGAAGTTGACTTGACTGATCCTTTTACCTGCTGGTGACATATTATGTGCAACACATGTTCTGTTGGAAGGTGGCCCCCTGCTGCTTTCTGCAACAGGGGTGGGGGTTGTCTGGGCAGCTTCTGTCCCCATGTGTGCCCCACAAGGATTGGTCGATTTCTGTTTTTTGTGAGTTGTGGGAGGGGTTGGAGAGGATGTTGGTTTGTTGCATGGCAAGTTGGGGTCTGCTTGGTTGATGTATTTGGCCCTAACTTTGATGATCTGCAGTTTTATTACGACTTGCATGCTAGCCTTGCACAGTACGGTGATTTGCCCAGACTATGGGGTGGTGATTTTAATTGTGCTCTGAGCCTAGTAATGGATCTCTCTTGGGCCCACCTCTGTAGCCTTTGGCTGCTGCTCGTGCCCTGCTAGATATATCTGACAGGAGTGTGTTGGTAGATGTTTAGTGTCACAGATCTCCAGATGGCGCAGGATACATTCCATACCCGCATTGATAATTGGCTGCTGGCTTGGGGCTTGGTTACCATGGTCCTTTGTTGTAAGCACTTGCATCGCACCTATTCCGGCCATTCGCTCATATTGCTGTAATTGGTGCTGGACGATTGCAACCATTCAGCCTTTGCTAGGAGGTTCCATTTGCACTCTCTTCTTGAAGTGTTTCGGGGAGAACTAATACTGGCGATTGATGATTTTTTTGTTAATAACCGGGGCTCCATGGATATGCTTGAAACTGTATGGGAGGTTTTTAAAGTCTACATCCGGAGGGAGGGTGGGGTCACCATCTCTAAACATGCAGGGGTGTTGAGGTCGCTTAGGAGTTGGTTGCAAAAACTAGAAGGTGAGATAGCTGCACTGGGATCTGCACATGGTGCAACGGGTGGCCAGGCAATTTGGCAGAGATTAGGGCAAAATTGAAGGAATATTGTGAGGTGGCCAAAAGTGAAATAAAACACCTCGGTAAATATGCTATTGCCATGATCTATGGTAAGGGGGAGTGGCCTATGGCGACCCTTGCAGCACTTTTAAGGCCCAGGTGTGAATGTCAAAGGTTAATCGGGGAGTTGCTTAGGGACAGATGTATCAAGGGTTTTCCCCATACTATGTCTATGGGAAAATGTGTTCGTACACATGGCCCTTAGCTCCTACGAGCAGACAGTGGGGCGTTTCCGCCGCTATCACAGAGAATTATATACAACATGTATCTCCCATGATCAGCGGGCCACAGCTGAGTATTTAGCTCACAAAGCCATGAAATGGATGTCCAATGGGCATACAGAGGATTTAATGGTCCCACTGCTCCCGGGAGAGATTGTGGAGGCCCTCAAAACTAAAGCATGTCAGGCAGGAAGGCACCTGGTGCTGACGCCCTCACAGACAACTTTTATAAAGAATATCAAGTGAGGTTGGTACCACAGTTCATCATCCTCTTCGAGGAAATGACCCAAGTGATTGAATGCCTCCAACGCTGCCGCAGGCCCTCATCGTTACCGTTTTGAAGCCGGGTAAACCTACTTATCAATGTTCATTTTACCAACCCCTGATGCTTTTGAATACCGATACAAAGATCTTTGCAAAAGTATTAGCTAGTAGGTTAGTGCCCCTTATGTCAGGCTACATCAGACCGAAGCAGGCTGGTTTTATACCTGGCAGATCGCAAATACACAATCTTAGAATCTTTTTCGGTGCAAATACCAGAATCAACCCTGAGATATGCCCTGTTGCAGTATTTCTCAACACACAAAAGGCATTTGATTCAGGAGTTTATACTGGCAGTCCTGCGGTGTGTGTGGGATGTTTTCCTTCTACTTCTACAGGCCTTACACACCAGGCCAACAGCGTGTTTTAAGGTTAAGGGCATAGTGTCTGATGCCATAGAAATTACAAGGTGTGCTCAGCAGGGCTGCCCACTCTCATCCTTCTTGTATGTCTTGGTGACTGAGCCCTTAGCATGCGATTTTTGCAGTTTGCGCCATACAACACGGTTCGTACATCTGGCCCAAAGTGTCTATCATAGCAGATCACCTAAAATAAGGCTCATCACAGACAGCCCTAGGTGATATGTCATTTTCAAGGAACCCACGAAGAATGATGGCTAGGCAATTCAGCTTCTACCATCATCCCTTGGTACAAAGGTAAATGTCGGTATGCAATGTTTTTGAGAAATTAAATTTGGGCAAACAACAAATTTGTTCGACTGGGAAAAAAGGTAGCTTAGTGAGTTGTGTGCACAGTGTATGAATGCATTTCATTCCATCCTTTTAATATGAATAATTTGTGTACAGTAGCATTGAGCTCTAATGACACACCTGTTGGCAAGAGAAACTTCGGGGCATATTTACCAGCCCCTTGCGCCACTGGACCGTCACTTTTTGTGACGCTCCGGTGGGGCTGTGCACTCCACTATATTTACAAGGCAGCACTAGGGCACTTTTTGTGGCTTAACACTGCCTTGTAAATATTGGCCCATCCGACTCAGTTTTCTGTGGCAGAGGGGCCTGCAATGGGTGTTGCTGCAGGTGTTTCCACGCAACACCCATTTCTTTTGAAGCTGCCCCAGATTTCCTAAGAATCGTAAATTTGAGGCAGTGCCAAACACTAACCCCACCCCAGGGTGGTATTAGCATTGCGCAATGAGGAGAAATACTTTTATTTCTCCTCGTTTTTGCTTTTTCCATGTGTGCTGCATACTCCAGCAGCACACATAGAAAGTGCAAGACACCATGAATGATTGTTTATGTGCAGTAAGGTGTCCCTTTCTTTACATAAACAATCATTCAATAATGAAGATTTGTTACTTCTATGTGTGCTGCATTGTGCAGCACACATAGAAGTGCCAAATTGCCATTGTAGATTGTTTATGTGGAGGAAGGGACACTTTGGTGCAAGGGTGCCTGCATTAAAACTGACAGCTAAATTTTGTGCCAGCGCTAGGGGAAACACATTAAATACGGTGCATCCCTGCATTTCAGAACTGGCGCAGCCCCATGTTGCCAAGTTTGGCGCAGTGCTGCGCCAGTTGCTTGTAAAGCTGGCCCTTCATTCTGTGTTGAGTGTTCTTCAAAAGGTCAGTATTATCACAAGTAGTGGCCTGCCGAAGCAGATTTTAATGTCATGATGTGAATTAGAGACAAACTGCATATCAACTGATTGTAACTGAGCTATTTCATTATTTACCATTTATGGGGGAAATGGGAATAATTTATGTTCCAGTCACTTCATTAAAAATCACAAAGGTCATTCAAACCTAGTGCATATTGGTTTAATCAATCAGTATTTATTTGTTCCAGCTAATAAGCCATACAAAAATTAAAAACGCATTGCTATAGTAACAGACTGATGTGGAAGTAGTTATTTATAGAATAAAAACATCAACTAAGAATACAAAACTAAGCAAGTGTTATTTTGGTAGATTCCAAGCTGACATATTGTATGATGCCACTTTCTGGGTCACTCCTTAACCCCTTCACTGCCAAGCCTTTTCCCCCTCCTGTGCTAAGCCTTTTTTTTTTAGCTATTTGGGGTAGTTCATGCATAGGCCCCCATAACATTTTGCCCACATTACCTATCCATGGCAAACTTGTGTCTTTTTTCCAAACATCCTGGGGATTCTAAAGCTATCCAGAGTCTTTGAATTCCCATGGTGGGGTCCGAGAAATTTGCCAAACTACAGCTACAATCAGTTTTTTTTGGGAAAAATGGGAAAAAAGTGCTGCAGAAGAAAGCATCTGTTTTTTTCCCTCCAAACAGCAACAACCAAGGGTTTGTGGTGCTAAAATGGCCATCTTCTCAGTCTTCAGGAACAGGCAGACTGTAATCCGAAAGCCAAATTTTTCAACACAGTTCTGCCGAGACATACCCCATTTTTCATTTTTTTGTGCTTTCGGCCTCCTTCCAGTTAATAAAAGAAATGTGCGTGAACCAATGGTGAATCCCAGAAAGCTATTCCTTTCTGAAAAGTAGACAGAATTCTAAATTCAGAAAGGGGTCAGTTGTGTTGATCCTTCAAGGTTTTCCTATAGAGAGTAACAGTTGAAATGAAAAAATATTGAAATTGAGTTGAAGAAAGACAGTTGTTTCTGTATACATTTTCATCTGTAACTTCTAACTATGGCAGATTTTCAAAAGCAATACACCATTACATCTGCTGGACCCTTCTGGTTGCAGGGATATATAGGGTTTGTAGATTCTCCAAGAACCCAAAAGAGTGAAAAATATGTATCAAGGAAACCTCTGTATTTCTGATATGGAGTTTAGAAGCAGTGGTTATTTGCACATCTCTGAATTTATGGGTACCTACACTAGCATGTGAATTATAGATCATTTCTCAAAATGACTTCTTTCTTACCCACTGTTTTACAAATGAAAGGCGCAAATGCAGAGAAAGACAATTGGTAATAACACTTGTTTTGCTATTCTGTGTTCACCCAAGTCTACCAATAAAAATGGTACCGCACTTGTGTGGGTAGGCCTGGTGCCCCCAACAGGAAACTCCCCAAAGAGCAACGTGGACACATCACATTTTCCCACTGAAAACTAGTGTGTTTTTTTTGCAAACTGCCTAGTTGTTGATTTTGGGCTCTAGATCATCCGGCACTTAGGGAAACCTACCAAAACTGTACATTTTTTAAAACAAAACATCTAGAGGAACCTAGGAGGGGTTGAGTTGTGGGGCTCCCACCAGGTCCTTTGCAAACATTATAATTTGTCTAAAAAACAAATGTTCCTCATAGTTCTGTGATGCAAAGTTCTGGAACCTGAAGGAAGCCACAAATTTCCTACCACTCAGCAATCCCCCAGGCCTCCCCTTAAAAATGCTACCTCACCTGTGTGGGTGGGCAAAGTGTCCGTGACATGGAAGAGCCTATAATGCAACGTGAACACATCAAAATTATCTATCACAAAACAACCTGTTTCTGCAAGAGGGACGCCTGCGTTTTTGGTGCCGGGCTCGACGGCCATCTAGGGAATCTTGACAAATACAGAAATTTCTGAAAACTAGACACCCGGGGGAATCCAAGAAGGTATGGCTTGCATGGATCCCTCAAAGTTTTCTTATCCAGAAGCCCGTGCAAACTTCAAATTTAGCTAAAAAAAATAATATTTACTTCACATTTCTGTGTGGGATCACCACACTGGCCCACATTTCCTACCACCCAGGGTTCTCCTTGGTCTCCCAATAAAAATGATACCTCACTTATGTGGGTGGACTTAGTGCCTGCGACAACACTTTTTACAATAAGGAATAAACAAGTGTGACTTTATCACAAAGACCAATATACTCAAAAAAGGTAGACAGCTAGACTCACCAGCTCCTACTCTGCACAGACACAGCAAGCACCAACGATATCCCACTACAAAGAATTAAATAAAAACACATAAGACAACACAATACAAATTGTGCACACATCTAAGGAGAATTTCACACACAATAAGACATAAGCTAAATATTCTGCGATTATAAAACCATTTATAAAAAAAATTCAACCATGCATGGTAATGATACTAATTTGGAGTTAACAGTATAAAAACGTTTTTCTTACCAAACACATGCAACTACGCAGCTGCAGGTCTACCACTGCCAAAATCACATGAAGGAGTCTCAGCAAAGGAATCAAAAGCTTTGAACTAGATTAAAAAGGAGAAACAAAACATTATGATCACAAGTGCAAATAATGCACCAGTCCACAAACTCCCCGCCACTAAACATTTAGTAACTCCTGGTGTCTAGTCGTGTTCTGCACTCTTTGGGGACAGATGGGCCTAAACAAACTGCCAAAATACATGCTCCCCAAAAGGGAGCAACCCTTCCTCAAAGGGCTGCTCCCCAAAACACAAAAATAATGCTCCAATTGAAATCCCTTGTGACTAGTGGTTTCTGCTCTGCTTGGGAGAAGATGGGCTTAAAATAAAGAGGCCAATCTGCCCCCAAGGAGGGCAGAAATGCCCAAAATACATCTTCCCAAAATGGAGCGACCCTTGCCTAAGGGCCCGCTCCCCAAAACAAATAATATGCCAAAAATAATATCTGGTGTCCACTGGTTTCTGCCCCCATTGGGGGCAGATGGACCTAAAATAAAGAGGCTGATCTGCTTCCAAATGGTTTGGGGGGTAGAAATAGGCAAATTACATATCCCTAAAAGGGGAGCGACCCTTGCCCAAGTGGTCGCTCCCATGCAATACACAAACACAATCCCTGGTGTCCAGTGGATTCTGATGGGCCTAAAATAAAGAGGTCGATCTGCCTTCAAGGGGAAGTGCTTCTGCTGCTATCCCTGCTGGGAGTTGGAAAAGGGTGACCCATGGGGGGAGCTCCAGAGTTGCCCCGTGGGTGGGTGCGTGCTACGACAGCCAGGAACTGTCTGACACACTGGCCCCCCATGTCATTGGATGGCTCCTGGCCGGCCAACTCCTGAATTAATTAATCACTATGTCATGGCCTCTCTGCATGATCCTATATTGTGCTTCCAGAACAAGGGGTGGAGAAACAGCTTCCTTAAAGATAAACATCTGGTACAAACCAGCATAAAAAGTGGCCACGTATTTCACAGGTAGAGTATTGCAAGCAGTCTATAGTGATGAGCCATTTCTTTAACATAAGATAGAACCGGTAATAACAGAAAGCTTACATGTTATGTGAAAACTTCTTTCTTGCTCTGATACCATCTGATCCAGATAAGGTTTATAGCTATTAAAGGACTTGGGCCCAGATTTATATTTTTTAGCGCCGCATTTGCGCCGCTTTTTAACGCAAAAGCGACGCAAACTTACAAAATACAATTGTATTTTGTAAGTTTGAGCCGATTTTGCGTCAAAAAACGACGCAAATGCGGCGCTAAAAAAGTATAAATATGGGTTTTGGTTTCCAGGTACTATAGCGTCAGCTTCACTTTGTCTGATATTATGTAGCTCACCCGAATGACTTGTTCCCAGTACCATCTTTTCACTGTTGCAATACTTAATTTAGTTATCCGATTGAGAATCCCGGTAATCAGTTAGACCAATCTTCTTTACAGTACGTTTAACATGCTCCAACCATTGTAATTTTGATGTACCTTTATTTCCCTGGATGTCAAGAAGTGTTTCTAGATAGACTGGTATTGTAGGATTTTTTATTATTCTAGCCCAGTAAAGTATTGGTTTGAGATGAATAAACAATTCTTCTTTCTTCGTAGCTCAGTTACCCTTCTGTGGTCCCACACTTCAGCTCCATACAAGGTTGCAGCTACTACTTTTATGTTAAATATGTGCAGAATGGCCTTTATAACACACAACTAAAATTGTTCTTGTGCAACAGCACCTGTGTTCTGGCTCGTTTCGGTTGCCATCTTCCCTTGTTGTTCACCCAAAATAATTTGTGGTAGAAGCAGATGCGTGATGTTAAGTTTATTGATGTCAAAAAAAGCATTCAAAACCATTCACTATACAATGCATAGCTAGTTAGATGTGCGTCAACAAAACTGTGACATCCACAACAAGCATTGGCAAAGCTAATAGGTTTTGTCTGTGCAAAATCTATTGGCGTTGTCAATGTTTTTACACGTTGCCCAGGAGAGCGAGCTGTGGTGCACCATGTCTTAAAGAAAAATAACATAAAAGCACTATGATGCAGCAGCATTACACTGAAAGCAGAAGATGGTGGTTGTTAAGAAACAAAGGAAAGCGGGAGGGTAGGTTAAAGAGAGCCGGAGGAGGGTTTTTAAAAGAACAATGGCGAGCAGGTGGGTCTTAAAAATAACAAAGATCAGGGGAAGGTGTATAAAATAAAAAAGAGTGTCTGCAGGAGCCTTCAGTGGAAGGACACTGTTGAAGTGCAGAGAGGAAGATATCCAGCATCCCTAGATTCCTCAGGGTGGACCAAAGAAGATTTATAGCAACTTAATTGAATGCCATTTTCAGATCGATAATTGGCAAGTATAGAGCGGATCTCCTCAGCGTTATGTATTTAATGCACAGAAGATAAAGGGCCAGATTTATGGGCCCCTTGCGCCGTTCCAGCGCCACATTAGTGTCATTTTTTTTGTTGCTAATGTGCCGTTGAAAGGGGAAAAACGCCGCTCCATATTTACAAAGTGGTGCAATACATGCATTGCACCACTTTGTAACCCCTTGCACCACATTATGCCTGCTCCAGGCATAATGTATGCAAGGGGGGCATCCCGGTGCTAGCGGGCCTGTAAAAATGGTGCAAAGGAATCTATGAGTTTCCTTTGCACCATTTTTATTGGCATTTTTTAATGCTTGCTAAATGCAGGCATTAAAAAGAGGCTCTCGATGATTAAAATGGGCCTCTGGGTGCTTTGCAGGATTAGCATCATCATTTTGTACACTAATCCTGCAAAGCGCTGGTCTTGCATAAAAGATTATTACTCTAGTCACCCTAACTACCACCATGGTGCACCGTATTTTAAATACAGCGCTACAATGGTAGTGTTGAGGGGTGCTAAAGGGCGCAGGAAAAGTGGCGCTGCACTAGGTGCAATGCCACTTTTCATAAATTTGCCCCTTAATCTTTTAGCCTGGCCTATTGTACCAACTACCTTTCCCAATCCCTCTTGAAAGTTAAAAATGATCAGAACACTTTTGATCCAATCTTAGTTATTCTAGAATAATCTTCCCATAGATTTTTGCAGCTCTGTCAAGAAGTGAGATTGGTTGATAATTCTCAGGATCGAAACATGAACCATTTTTGAAAATGAGGATAAGTGGAGCTCCCTATGAGGATTCAAGTGGATACTAGGGTTGTCAGTAGTAGGGTGATCAAGGCCTGCTGGAGCGACTATTGCTCTCCCTGTTTCATGGTTGGCCAGATAAGTCTGGTGGTGATGATGTGCTTGAGTAGAAGTTCTCCAGTTGTGTCCATATGTATTACAGTTTTTGACGAGTAGATATGTAGCCTATAATTGAGGATATTTCCACTGCAGCGTTTGGATGTATTCATAAGGAGTGCTCAGATCTGAGGAATCTTTTGAATTCGCCAGGTATGGGTGGCTCCATGGAGCAACCCTGACTGGTAGTGAGATGAGTTTGCCTTGGAAGACTATCATGAGCTCATCTTGTAGTCTTTGCCATGGGGTAACCTTATGCATATTGGCAAGGAGTGAACCAGCTTTGAATGGATCATGGCTAGTTCTTCTGAAGATTTTGACTCCCAGTGGTGCATGTCTGAATGCTCCGCCTACCACCCCATCTCACTCCTGGTTCAACGTGCCCCAGTTCACCCTCAGTCATGCATACTAGCGGCCTCCTCGATCACCTAGCAGAGGAAATGCTCTAAAAATGGAAGCCTGCACGCTGTCTAAAAATTATGGCTTTTCACAGTGCTTAATTTGTAAGTGATGGGCATAGGGTTTCAGTTTTGGAGAGCACATCTTATTTTTCATCAACAGGCATTGACCCTAACCAAGAGAGAGGAATGCAAAGGAGAAAGAAGGATAAGAAAGCAGTGACCAAGGGAGAGACAGGAATAAAAAGGGACCTTTAAGAGCGAGGTAATGAGACAGGAAGCGTAGGGTGATAGAAAGAGGCCTAAATAAGGGCAAAGCAGTTTGGGTGTTCAGTAACCTCGTCATATGGCAGAGCCGTGGTAGACTCTTCAGAAAAACGTTAAGACCTTGTACCTACATGTTTTTTAACAAATTAAGCACGTCTTTTCCATAAATAACTAAAACCATTCTCAAAAGAATCCTGCGGCATATGTTCTTTGACTTCTGGTACCTCACTTATGTATTTTTCATTTTTTTCCACACATGGTCCTCTGTACAATCCATGAATGCCTCTAGTACGAATAATGATTGGATTGATGATTGGAAATGCAAAAAAGCCTGGGACTGAGCCTTAGCCAAACACTAGGCAAAGGTTGCATATTTTTAGCTTAGCTTTGAGTTAACATGTTTAGCTTAATATTTCACCTTTTCCACGATTCTCCTTTAAACTAGAAGCATGGTTGCACTACCCATAGATAGAAATGACTGTGGCGCAGAGGCACCCTGCGGGTGTGACCCCAGGTCAGTTCACAAGTTACCTCTAGCATCATTTGCTTCTCTGAAGTAGATGTCACCCAGTCTTCAGTGGGAACTGCAATCGACTGGTGGTTCACGTCTGCCAATCACCTGCCTGCCAATCATTCAAGTCACTCAACCTCATCATAACAAAATATCACACCTCCCACCAGTGGTCCAGGAAGCTTTACCTTCAGACCAGTAAGCTATTAAAGCTCTGGAATCTCCAGCTGCACAGACCCCCGGTGAGGCTCTGCTCTCACAAGGTAAACGAAGGCAGTAGTCTTTGGCCGTCATCATTAGGGGCCAGATGTAGCAAAGTATTTGCACGTCGCAAACGGCGAAAATCGGTACCGACTCGCAATATGCATTTCCAACTCGCAAATAGGAAGGGGTGTTCCCTTCCTATTTGCGAGTCCGAGTGGTATGCAATACCATTTGCGACCGCGTACGCGGTCGCAAATGGCATCGCAGTTACCATCCACTTCAAGTGGATGGTAACCCACTCGCAAATTGGAAGGGGTCCCCATGGGACCCCTTCCAGTTTGTGACTGGACCCACAAATATTTTTTCAGAATACCGAAACTAAAGGTTTCGTTTTTTTTTTTAAGTGCAGCTCGTTTTCCTGTAAGGAAAACGGGCTACACTTAAAAAAAAAAAACTGCTTTATTTAAAAGCAGTCACGAACATGGAGGTCTGCTGACGACAGCAGGCCTCCATGTTTGCGAGTGCCTATACTCGCTATGGGGCCGCAATTTGCGACCCACCTCATGAATATTCATGAGGTGGGTCATTGCGACCCCATAGCGAGTTGCAGTCGGTGTCTGAGACACCGTACTGCATACCAATTTGCGAGGTGCAAAGTGCGAGTCGCATGGACTCGCACTTTGCACCTCGCAAATTTTAAATTTGCTACATCTGGCCCTAGGTGATAAGTCATTTTCCATCTGAGTTGCAATGCAAGGTACTGAGAACAACGGGCAAAATGAGAAGCTCTAGATTGCGGATTAGCAGGCTGTGTGCCTTATGCCCCGGAAGCACGTGCTAGATGGGAATAGGAAGTTGAAGATGACTGCTTTTCTGTGCTGATAAGCTATAGGCTTAGAACGGAGAATAAATCCCACCTGTAGGTCTGAAATCCTGTTCCTCGGGTAATCATGGGCCACTCAAAAAGTTGAACCCAAGCAAAGGTTTAATGCAAAATATGCATTCTCTGTCAACCCACCCATCTCAGCATTTCAAACACCGGAGAGGTGAACATAGTGTTGATGCATTTAGTGGTAGTGGGGGACTTTTCACCATGCCTACACGTGTGCTTTATTGTATACTTCAGGGGGCATATTTACCAGCCCCCAATGTCACCTTGCGCCACTCTAGCGTCATTTTTTTTAACGTTAAGGCGGCGATAAGGATGCCTTTCTCTCACGCCATATTTACAAAGTGGCGACATGCTTGCGTTTTACCACTTTGTAAGCCCTTGCACCACATTATGCCTGCACCAGGCATTATGCGTGCAAGGGAGGCTTTCGGACGCAGGGACGCCCGAATGGCAAAGTGAAATTTACAACATTTCATGCGCCATTTTTTCCGTCATTTTTAACACCTGCTCAGAGCAGGTGTTAAAATGACGTACCCATTTTAATGAATGGGCCTCCGTATGCTTTGCTGCATTAGCTCAAATTTTTTGATGCCACTGCAGGAAAGTATAGCACAACCATGGTGTTGCTAGGTGGGGCCGGGGCGACAAAGGAAAAGTGGTGCTTTGGGACGATATGCCACTTCCTTGTAAATATGCCCCTAGGTGTCTTCTGTTGTGTGTTCCTGTCGTTCAGAGAAGGATACACTATTGGGCAGGCGCATGGGGCAGCAGTGAGGAAACTCAAGGGAGGAGTAACAGATTATGTTTCAGACTATCACGAAAAGGTGATTAATAAAAGGTCAGCCCTGTTCGTTTCTTTAAATGGGCTGGTATTTTAATTTGAAAGGCAGTACTAGCACTTCTTAGCAAGTATGGGATGCAATATTTATATTGAGATTGTACCGTTACTCCTCAGTAACAGATACTTAGCCCATAATTATATTTTTTGTGCCGCGTTTGTGTCATTTTTTGACGCAAAAGTAGCTCAAACTTACAAAATATAGGGGCATATTTATACTCTGTTTGCGCTGGATTTGCGTCATTCTTTTACGCAAATCGGGCACAAACTTAACTCCATATTTATATTTTGATGCTAGACCCGTCTAGCGTCAAAGTATTGGAGTTAACGTCATTTTATACCTACGGAAAACTACCTTGCGTCAATAAGATGCAAGGTAGGCATTCCCGGGCAAAAAATGACTCTAAGGCTCTTGCGTCTTATTTATCCTCCCGTGCAAAAATCACGCACGGGAGGAGGAGGACCTTAAATAATGGCACTAAGCCTGCTTAGTGCCATTATTTATCACCTGGGTCAGGGAAGGCGCTAGGGGACCTGTGGGCTCATTTCCATGGTCAGGGACCATGGAAACTGCCCACAGGTGCCCTTCCCTGCCCCCAGGGACACCCCCTCCCACTCCCACCCACACCTGGAGGACACCTAAGGATGGGGGGACCCATCCCAGGTAAGTCCAGGTAGGTATTTTTTAATTTTCTTTTAAAGTGCCATGGGGGGCCTAACTTGGGCCTCCCTACATGGCACCGTGCCCAATGGCCATGCCCAGGGGACATAAGTCCCCTGGGCATGGCCATTGGGCTGGGGGGCATGACTCCTGTCTTTACTAAGACAGGAGTCATGTCCAGGGGGGTTGTGCATAAAAAAAAAGACACTAATCAGGTTAGATTAATTTTTCTGACTCTAACCTGACTAGCACCATTCTTTCAGCACAATCTCTTGTTTCCCCTACATCTTCCCCACCTGGTTAGCGTCATTTATTTTGACGCTAATCGGGCCTTACCGCCGGCTAGCATTATTCCTTTAATATGACACCCGGTTGGCGTCCAGGAATGGTGGAGGCCGGCGGTATACTTTTTGATGCAAAATTGCGCTAACGTAGGTTTGCATCAAAAAGTATAAATATGGTTCATAATTGTATTATGTAAGTTTGCGCCACTTTTGCGTAAAAAAATAACGCAAGTGCGGCACAAAAAAGTATAAATATGGGCCCTAGGGCCAAATGTACGAACACTTTTTCCCATAGACACAGAATGGGTAAAAACCTTTGCTACATCTGGCCCCTAGTGTCTTCACTCCTAAATTTCCACTTCAAGCACTGAATTTTCAGTGTGTGCCTCATGCGTGCCGCCGGTGCGCGTTACCGCTGCCCTCGGATATATCTGAACTCATCATCACATGACAACTTGGTTTCCAAATTCAGGCCGTGCAAGTGTTTTCCTTCATTAATAGGCTTTTTTGGGCCAGATGTACCAAGCATTTTGCATGGTGCAAACTGCGAAAAATCGCAGTTTGCACCATGCAAAATGCCGATTGCGATGCTCATTCACAATTTGCGAGTCGGTACAGACTCGCAAATTTTGAATGCGACTCGCAAATAGGAAAGGGTGTCCCCTTCCTATTTGCGACTTGCATCGCAATGCTAAATTGCTTTGTGACCGCGAATGCGGTTGCAAAGCAATTCGCAGTTACCACCAGTGTCATACTGGTGGTAACCCATTCGCAAAAGGGAAGGGGTCCCCATGGGACCCCTTCCCCTTTGTGAATGTTGCCAAAAAGGGTTTTTCAGAGCAGGCAGTGGTCCAATAGACCACTGCCTACGCTGAAAAACCGAAACCAAAAGGTTTTGTTATTTTTTTTATTTTGCAACTCATTTTCCTTTAAGGAAAACGGGCTGCAAAATAAAAAAATAAAACTGCTTTATTTAAAAAGCAGTCACAGACATGGGGGTCTGCTGTCTTCAGCAGGCCACCATCCCGGTGAGTGCAGGGACTCACTATGGGGTCGCAAAATGCGAACCCCCTCATTAATGTTAATGAGGTGGGTCTTTGCTACCCCATAGCGACTCGCAGACGGTGTCTGAGACACCGGGACAGATGTAGCAAAGGCTTTTACCCATTCTGTGTCTATGGGTAAATGTGTTCGTACATATGGCCCACCCTTCTGCATCCGATTTTGCGAATTGGAAATTGCGAGTCGCACCGACTCGCAATTTCCGATTTGCAAAATCGGACAATGCTACATCTGGCCCTCAGTTCCTTCTATTGTTTGCTACCCATTTATCCATACACTCGGATGGCTGGATGTACACACGGATTTAGGTTCCAAGGCGCGCCTCTGGAAATGGCCGGGGGCACATAGCGCGTCATCTTGCCTCTTTACCGTGACATGAAACTTAGCATCTCCAACTCACAACCCCACTTAGAAAGCTCTTGAGGTGGTGAGTCAGAGGTGCAGCTGTAGGCTGCAAGCTCACACTCATCCTCTGGGGAAGAAACTGCAGCCTCCTTAACAACGTTAATTTTGCAGGGTCTGTTTCAAGCCGTCAGACACAGAACGGCAGTGCCATCTTCTGGCCATGAGAAGTAGACTTAAAACATATTTGTATGATATAAGGTTATTTCACTTTAATAATTACCAATTACTTCCCCGCTACCGTAATACAGCGTTGTCTGCGTTTGTATTTAGTTCTAGCGCCATCTAAATTGACCTTGGATGTTTTTATCCTTTTATGTTTCGAAAATGTTTTGATTAAGTCCAAGAATATTTGTCTGGAGCACGCGCGGTTTACTAACAATCAGAGCAAAACATATTACCTTATCAACTCCTAGATAGCTTGCTGGGTATTGCAACTACCATTCTTACATGAAATGTTCTGTTGAGGTGCTCCAACACTCAAACGGTAGGCCGCATACAGGGCTGTAATTCGCGACAGCACAAACACACAGGGGCATATTTATACTCTGTTTGCACCGAATTAGTGTCATTTTTTTAAACTCTAATTTGGTGCAAAACTAACTCCATATTTATACTTTGGTGCTAGACCCCTCTAGCACCAAATTTATGACGTTAAAGTCATTTTTTGAAAGTGGAGACCTACTTTGCCTTAATGAGATGCAAGGTAGGCGTTCCCGTGCAAAAAATGACTCTATGGCCTTAACGCCATATTTAGGGGCATATTTATACTCTGCGGCATATTTATACTCTGCACCGAATTAGTGTCATTTTTTTTTCACTCTAATTCAGTGCAAAACTAACTCCATATTTATACTTTGGTGCTAGACTCATCTAGCACCAAGGCCCTGATTTAAACTTTTTTAAAACTTTTTTTGCACCGCATTAACGTCATTTTATGACGCAAAAGTGGCGCAAACTTACAAAATATTGGCCCTTATTTATACTTTTTGCTGCAAAACTGCACTAACTCAGTTTTGCACCAAAAAGTTTAGCACCGGCTTGCACCATTTCTGTGCACCAGCCGGGCACCATATTTATGGAATGATGCAAGCCGGTGCAAAGGGTAGGCTAGAGTTAAAAAAAATGACTTTAGTCTGGTGGGGCTGGCAGTATAGAAGAAGAGGGTTTAGCACAAAAAAATGGCTTTAGGCAGGTTAGAGTAAAAGAAAATGACTCTAACCAGATTTGCGTCATTTTATGGTGCTAAACCTACCATGCCACATGACTCTTGCCTTAGAAAAGGCAGGAGTCATGCCCACCACCCCAGTGGCCAGCACAGAGGTCAGGGGTCCCCTGGGTATGGCCATTGCACCCTGTGCCATGTATGGGTGCCCATTTCAGGGCCCCCTATGGCACTTTCAAAAATAAAATGCACTTACCTGTACTTACCTGGGATGGGGTCCCCCATCCTCGCAGCCCTCTAGTGTGGGTGGGGGGTGCCCCTAGGGCCTAGGGAGGGCACCTCTGGGCTTATTCCATGGTGTTCCACCATGGAAATAGGGCCACAGGTCCCCTAAAGCCTGACCTGACCCTGGTCTTAAAAAATGGGGCAAAGCAAGCTTTGCCCCATTTTTTGACCCCTCCTCCCTCCCTTGCACCATTTTTACATGGGAGTATAAATATGGTGTTAAGGCCATAGAGTCATTTTTTTGCACAGGAACGCCTACCTTGCATCTCATTAAGGCAAGGTAGGTTTCCACTTCCAAAAAATGACTTTAACTCCATAAATTTGGTGCTAGACGGGTCTAGCACCAAAGTATAAATATGGAGTTAGTTTTGCACTGAATTAGAGTAAAAATAAATTTACGCTAATTCAGTGAAAACAGAGTATAAACATGGCCCTTAGCGTCAAAAAATGATGCTAATCTGGTCAGAATCATTTATTTTGACTCAAAACTGCCTAACGTCATTTTTTTTTAAGCTAGCCTACCCTTTGCACCGGCTTGCACCATTCCATAAATATGGTGCCCAGCTGGTGCTAAAAAATGGTGCAAGCCGGTGCAAAACTTTTTGGGGCAAAACTGCCTTAGTGCAGTTTTGCACCAAAAAGTATAAATAAGGCCCACAGTACGGCTTCACAATACTCTGGCCGCAAACCACGAGCGGCTGCGTGCCACTTTATTTATAGCACCGGGGCCGAGCCCGGCCTTCAGGGTGAAACATGGCAACAAAGTAAAGGAGAGCCTGGATGGCTCTGTACATTCATCCCCTATTTTAGTTGAAAAAAAAAAAAAAACACCATTCATTGTTGTAAGCAGAAAGAGGGGTAAGATGGACGAGACAACAACATGTAATAAAAACTTCAAAGAAAAAAACATTTAGGTTCAACAAACAAAATCTCGGAGTAGCTGCCTGGGAGTAGGGTTGAATCGCAGGTTGTACCGTTCACTCCTGTGGACTGATTCGCGGGGGACCCCACTGCTGGGTTCTGGGGGTCCCGACGGGCACCGCTCCTGGGTGGCTCCATGCCTGAGCCCAGACTGGGCTTTGCCCTCCTCAGTCACTGATGAGGAACCCCCAGCCACGTCTTCCTCCTCCTCCTCCTCAGGGAAGTGTCCATCATCCGTCTCATCCCACGTCACCTCTCGCTAGAATCGTGACACGTTGCCGGTGACGTGTCTATGGTTTTATTGGACAGTAACTATGGTCCCCTTCACTTGGCTTACCTTCCACACGTCAGACTCGTAAGGGGTCTCAAACTTCAACCCCAGATGGCGGTCCTTCACGACGGAGTCACTTATTCGAACGTCAGGGTGCCTCGATTTCCTTTTCTCACTTGTGCTTCGATTGGTTCTTTGTCGTTTCTCCTGTGTTGCTGAACTGTCCAGAGCAGGCGGTTGCCATTGCACATCAGCTAGAATGCAATCCCATGGGCACTGCTTGAACAGCAACGCGGCTGGGGCACAGCCCATTGTGCTGTGGGTTGTTTGCCGGCAGGAACACAGGAATTAGTGGAGACACACCTCAGCATCACCCCCTTGGGCTACTCCTATCCGGAGGGCACGGTTAAGGGTCCTCATAAACTGTTCCACGTCCCCATTCGCCTGGGTCAAGTGTGGGGTGATTGGGCGAGGCCAGATACTCTTGAAATTCCTGTCCGTGAAAAGGCAGACTATTGTCTGTTCAAACTTCGTTAGGAAGGCCCATCAGTGCAAACATCTTCTCCAGTGTGGGCCTTACATGTTCAAATGCTGTGGAAGTGACCAGCTCAACAACAGGAAACCTGGTGCAAGTGTCAATCAGCACCGCCATTAACCGGGCATCAGGGAAACCCCTGAAATCCATACTCAGCCTAGACTAAGGCAGAGTGCTCAGGGGCTCGGTTATAACGAGGGCTGGGAGGAGGTCCCGGGCGGTGATAGTACAGGGATGATACGGCTGACTTGTTCATCGACAACAACATCCTTTCATGGGAACCAGACCTTGCTCCAGAGACAAGCCTTTGTCATTGCCACACCCTTGGTGTCCTTGGTGTCCTTGGTGAGCCAACTTGACCACACGGCCCCACAGACTGTGCTGCATCACTATTCTCTGTCCTTGGAGCAGGAGGCCCTTGTTACTCTCTGACAGTTCGCTCCTCACCCACCACAGGAGTTGCATGACCATGCACTCCTCGGGTTGAAGGCCTTTGCCCCGTCCAGGAAGTGGTTCCACTGCTGCCTAACTAACGCTTCCCTTGCCCTCTGTATGACAGTATCTCGACAGGTGGTTTCCACAATTTTTAGCATGTCTTGGCCACGGAAAGGGCTCTGCTTGTGTAGGCCATCGGTGTCCACCCATGGTTTGGTTGCTCCTGCAACAGAACAGCGCTGAGTCCAACAGGGCTGGCATCTTCTACGACTTCTGTCCTCTTCCGGGGGTGGAAATAAGCCATTGTGACCTTATCGAGCAGTGCCGCTTTGATGGTGTGGTAGGCCTTGTCTGATTCGGGGCCCCTACTCCAACTGTGCATCTGTCTGTGTAAGCTTCCAGAGTGGTTCAGCCATCATGGTGAGGCGGGGAATGAACCTTCCTCAGTACAGTGCCATCCCCAGGAAGCTTCTCACCTCAGCGGGGATTTGTGGAGCGGGGGCACCCTTGATGACGTTTGCCTTTTCGGGGTTGACTTGCAACCCTTCCCTTGAGAATATATACCCAAAGAAGTTGACAGAATTGTGATAGAAGGCACACTTCTTCTTGTGCAGTGTGAAGCTGGCCTCGGAGAGCCATTGGAGCATGGCTCGCAAACGTTGGTGATGATCCTCAAGGGTTTCCGAGAAGATCACTGAGGTTAAGGACACCCACGAGGCCTGACAATGTTTCACTGATCGTGTTCTGAAACACTTCAGCTGCCGACAAAACCCAAAGCTGAGCCGCTTTAAACGTCCGAGCCCCACGTGGGTAGCAAACATGGTGATGTTGCGGCTGTCCAGCACCAGCTCCAGTTGATGATGGCTAGAGTTGAGGTCCAGCTTGGGGAACCACTGAGCCCCACTAAGGTCCGTGAGGATGTTGTCCATGGTGGGGGTAATGTGTGGATCCCATTTGATTGCGCTGTTGAGCAGCCACATGTCCACACATGGTTGCTTTGGCTTCAGGGCAATCACAAGGGGAGACACCCCAGGGGTGGGGCCGGTGACCTTCTCAATGACTCCCAGTTCTTCCAGGGTCTGCAGCTCTTGTTCCATCAGGGTCCTCAAGTGAAACGGTACTCTCCGGTGTCTCAGGGCAGTCAGTCTCACCATTGGGTCAATGTGGAGCTGGAATTGCTTCCCCTTGAGCTTTCCCAACCCCTTGAAAAGCTGCGGAACTCCCTGAGCAGAGCTTCAGCCTGAGAGTCATGGATTTGCTATGTGAAGAACATGAGCTCCTGGTCCTCGGCGGTGTGGCATCCGATCAGGGTCCCTTTGTCCTCCTTCACAATGTAAAATTTGGCTTTTGTTGTGCGGTTTATGCTGGTGACAGAGACTTCAGTCGCCCCCCGAAGGGGCAACAGCTCTTGTCCTCCGTAGGTGTAAATCTTGGTATTGCATCACACCAGAGTAGATTTAGGCTACAGTTTGTTCAGTATCCATAACTTTAATGAATGCGCCTTTATCAATGAGCGCTGTCACCTGGGCCCCATTGATGCTCACTGCGCACAGGAGTGGCAGCTGCCGTTTCTGCTTGGGTCTCCCCGCAAAGAAGATAATTAAAATATCTTCATTCTCTTCATCCTTGAATTGGGTGCCTCCTGGGCAGGCCTCCGAGGCTGCTGCTACGGCACGTCATCAGATGCGATTTGCCTTACTGCTGCTTTTCTGGTTTGCCTGGCCCCGGGCCGGGGTTTACCCCCTCTGCCGGCCTTGGCGAAAAGGTTGGGCGTCACACACGGGGAACAGGTTTTTCCTTTTGCCGGGCACACTCCTGGCGTTCTGTCCTCCAGGCCACAGTTTCCGCATATTTTGTCATCTGGCTTCTGGAAGTGTGGCAGGCGAGGGGGAGTCCGGCGGCTCTGAAGGACATCCACCTGATCCCGATCCTCTTTCACAACAGCCTGTTTCGCGGTTCCAGTGGTCGAAGATGTTCGACCTAGCCCAGATGCCATGTCCTCTGCTCTGTTGTGCGCCAACTCATTTGATCTCGCCAAAATCAGGATGTTGTCGAGCGAGATGCGAATGGGGGCCGGTATTGCAATTTGCGATTCGGTAATAGCATTTGTGATTTTTAAGAAATCGCTGTTACCGAATCGCAAATATGATACATTGCATTTTGCAAATCAGAAATAGCGATTTCTTAAAAATCGCTATTTTCGATTCGCAAAAGGCTTTTTTCATACATCTTGCCCATAGTCCGGATTCAGCTGGGGGTCAAAGTACCAGTTGAGGTCATGTGGCTTCATGTCACTGCAGCTCTCTTAACGGGCACTTCTACAGAGATTCTGCTTGCTGAGCCATTTCTCTAAAATCTTTAGTATTCGAATATTTAAGAACTTAGGGCCAGATGTAGGAAGATGGCAAATTGCGACTTGCAATTTGCGAGTCCGAGCGACTCGCAAATTGCAACTCGCAATTTGCTATGCAGAACGGTCGCAAAGACCCACCTCATTAATATTAATGAGGTGGGTCGCAATTTGCGCCCCCATAGCCACTATGGGCACTCACGGGGATGGAGGCCTGCTGGGAACAGCAGACCTCCATGTCCGTGACTGCTTTTAAATAAAGCAGTTTTTTTTTTCCAAGTGTAGCCCGTTTTCCTTAAAGGAAAACGAGCTGCCCTTAGAGAAAGACAACAAAACCTTTAGTTTTGGATTTTTAAAGGGCAGGTAGTGGTCCCTTGGACCACTGCCTGCTCTGAAAAAATATTTTTGGGTCCACTCACAAAGGGGAAGGGGTCCCATGGGGACCCCTTCCAGTTTGCGAGTGGGTTACCATCCACTTCAAGTGGATAGTAACTGCGACTCCATTTGCGACCGCGTACGTGGTCGCAAATGGAATTGCATACCACTGCGAGTCGCAAATAGGAAGGGAACACCCCTTCCTATTTGCGAGTCGGAAATGCATTTTGCGAGTCGGTTCCGACTCGCAAAATGCATTTCTGCATAGCAAACACACGTTTGCGACTCGCAAACGGCAATTTTCGCCGTTTGCGACTCGCAAAATGTTTGCTACATCTGGCCCTAAGATTCAATGGTTAGACAGGAGAATTTGATTTTAGATTTCAAACGTCTTTGTTTCGGAAATTCTGCATTATAGCTATTGAGATACATGCCTTTCATATGCTTGTAAAGTTTAATATTGTGCAATGCTTTAACTCACTTTTGGTGAGTTTGTACATCTATACTATGGTTTTGAGACTCATTGATGGAAGTTTGATTTTGAGTCTGTAATAAAGCACTTCAAAACTTTAAGGTGCTCTCTGACACTTAGGCCCTCATTACAACTCTGGCGGTAAATCCCGCTTACCGCCGTGCAGAAGACCGCCAACATACCGCCGCGGAAATCAGCTACAGGTATTACGACCCACAGCCCAGAATCCACCACAATACAGACACCCACACAAGTCCGCCACACCAAAGGTCAGTGATAAACTGGCGATACCAAAACCGACACCGTCACGCCAACAAGAATACGCCCACACTATCATGACCCATGAATCAACGCAGCAGTCTTTCAACTGCGGTAATCCATTGGCAGTACACACCGCCGCGCTCAAATTACACACACATATACAAAACACAACCACATTGGACAATTCGAAATACACACACCTGATACACATACACACACCACACACACACAACACTATAAAACACACACCCACATTACCCACAAACCCTTACTGCCAGAAATGTGAAAGCAGGCCAGAGAGAGACACTACCTAAAACAACACCAGCGTCCACAGACACACAACACCATCACTTACACAACATCCACGCACCTCAAACAACACACACCAACACACCCCCTCACACATCACAACAGACACCACCTCACACATCACCCACACCACAGCATGGCACCTCAACGACATCCCAGGTTTTCTGAGGAGTAGCTCAGGTTCATGGTGGAGGAAATTGCCTGGGTAGAGCCACAGCTATTCTGATCACAGGTGCAGCAGACGTCCATTGCAAAGAAGATGGAGCTATGGCGCAGAATTGTCGACAGGGTTAACGCAGTGGGACAGCATCCAAGAACACGGGATGACATCAGAAAGAGGTGGAACGACCTACGGGGGAAGGTGCGTTCCGTGCTCTCCAGACACCAGATTGCTGTACAGAGGACTGGGGGTGGACCCCCACCTCCTCCCCCACAACTAACAACATGGGAGGAGCAAGTCTTGGCAATACTGCATCCTGAGGGCCTTGCAGGAATAGCAGGAGGACTGGACTCTGGTAAGTCAAATCTTTACTACCTTATCCCCCCACCCCACCTGCATGCCACAACACATACTCCCACCCTTACCCTCACACCCATCACACGAACAACCCACAGATACCCCACCAACACAACCCACACATCCCAAAACCAAGCCCTGCATGTAACACCAATGCATGGACACCCATCACCCAAGCATGTCCAGTACAGAGACTCACTCATGCCCCAAAATCACCAATCATACAAGGACCAAGACAATAATGCAAGCACTGGAGTAGAGGGTCAACCACCCATTGCACACAATGGCACACACAGATACAATAATTATGCATTTAAACCCCAACAGGACCCCTACCCAACGTCACTGGTCAGGAGGTGCCAGACATATCCAGTCCCCCACAGAAAAGGCCTACAGTGATGACAGCAGCTCTGCACGCCTGGATCAAGATGACCAGCCCGGCCCATCTGGGACCTCGGGACAGTCGGTTCCCCTGAGACTGTAACAAGCCACCACAGAGCCTCCCCCCTCAGGAAACACTACCACAGCACCCACCCAGCGGGCCCATCCCTCTGTCCCCAGGACACATCAATCAGCAGTGTGTCCACCACTACAGGGAACCCAGGCAAACCCAACAACCCAAGAAAATCAGGGACCTGGGGGCAGTGGCAGTGGGCACACAGTTCAGGGGACAGAGGCACAGGATAACAGGGAAACTGGGAGGACTGCTGTGCAACAGGGGGAGGACAGGCCCAGGGAACCGACACTCCACGAGGCACTCTCCAACATCATGGGAGCTTACCATCAACCCCAGGAGACAATGGCAATGGTACTGGCCAAGTTTCAGAGACCCAGCGGCTGCAGGAGGTACACTACCTTGGGATCAGGGAGGACTTGAAGTCCATTAACACCACCCTGGTCACCATTGCAGGGGTGCTGGCAGACCTTGTCAACACCAGGAGGGACACAGTGGCACAACAAGGGGCCCCTGACACTAGCCTGGATGATGAACAGCCCTCCACCTCCACCGGCGCTAGTGGACAGGAGACACCGCCACAGGACCACGACACCAGCACCCCACCCCTTGCAGATGGAGAACCACCCCGCAAACAGTCCCTAAGATCCAGGAACAAAACAGAGAACATTGCCAAGACCCCCGCCAGGAAATGAGACCCCCCTGAATGTCACCCTTCTGTCCCACTATGTCACCCTGTCCATCCTTAAACTGCCATTGCTCCACTTCCTATGCCCCTTTGGACAATGCACCTGTGAAATAAATAGACTGGACTCTGCCATGGACATTCCTCCACCATCCCCCAGCCCATTTTACAACCCTCTCCACTTATTAGCACAGGAATAAACACACTTCAATCACAAAACAATCTGGAGTTAGTCTGTGCTTTCACAAATGTGTAATTGCAATAACTATGGAATATAGCAATGTCAATTTACGTGTTCACATACCAATGTAACACAGCTGTAGGCCAGCAGTAAACATAGCAGAGGGTACAAAGTGGGACCCAGATCTGTGAAATGGAAAGTCAAAGTGAAAAGTCAGGGTCCATACACTAAATGAAAATGAAAGACTTATGCTAGTTCCAACAATATTATGAGATGTGGGAAGCAGTGACATCTTCTTACCTGTGTCTCACTGGAAGTATTGCATGATGATGTTGTTTCGGTTGTCGATATCCTCTTCTTCTGCCTCCTCTTCTTCACTGTCCACAGGCTCCACAGCTGCCAGAAGACCACCATCTGGCTCATCCTCCGGCAGAAAAGGAACCTGGCATCGCAATGCCAGGTTGTGCAGCATACAGCAGGCCATGATTATCTGGCACACCTTCTTCGGTGAGTAGTATAGGGAGCCACCTGTCAGATGGAGGCACCAGAATCAGGCCTTCAGGAGGCCGAAGGTGCGTTCGATCACCCTCCTAGTTTGCCCATGTGCCTCATTGTAGCATTCCTCTGCCCTTGTCCTGGGATTCATCACTGGGGCCAGTAGCCATGACAGGTTGGGGTAACCAGAGTCACCTGCAAATGTAGAGGGACAACTGTTAGACACACACTAACCCTTAGGGACAGCCCCATACCCAGACACCTATGTCAACTGTATTGGGACCTTGCCCTCACCTATTAGCCACACACGGTGCCTCAGGAGTTGCCCCATCACATAAGGGATGCTGCTATACCTCAAAATGTAAGCATCATGGACTGAGCCAGGATACTTGGCATTCACATGGGAGATGTACTGGTCTCCCAAACACACCATCAGGACACATTCAGAGAATGGTAGCTCTTCCGGTTTCTGGACACCTGTTCATTCCTGCAGGGGGGTACAAATGCCACATGTGTACCATCAATGGCACCAATGATGTTGGGGATATGTCCCAGGGCATAAAAGTCACCTTTCACTGTGGGCAAATCCTCCACCTGAGGGAACACGATGTAGCTGCGCATGTGTTTCAGCAGGGCAGACAACTCTCTGGACAACACGTTAAAGAACATTGACTAGGACATCCCT
The DNA here is from genome assembly GCF_031143425.1 of Pleurodeles waltl. Classification (NCBI taxonomy): domain Eukaryota; kingdom Metazoa; phylum Chordata; class Amphibia; order Caudata; family Salamandridae; genus Pleurodeles; species Pleurodeles waltl. The sequence continues at coordinate 860,169,636 of NC_090440.1, forward strand.
GACGCCATGGCCATTGTTGTTTGAAAATACCCACTGGCCAGGAAATGGAGTACAGACAGGAACTGCACTAGAGGGGGGATTCCTGTGGGATGGTGGATAGCTGAAATCAGGTCCGGCTCCAACTGGGCACAAGTTCCTGGATTGTTGCATGATCAAGTCTGTATGTGAGTAGGATGTGTCTCTCTTCCATTGTCGACAGGTCCACCAGGGGTCTGTACACCGGAGGATGCCGCCATGTCATCACCTGCCCCAGTGGACGTGCCCTATGGAGGAGAACAGCGAGCAGAGAGTCATCCAACACTGAGGTATCACAATGTGTTATTTGCAGAAACATTATTCATCCGCAATGTGCCGGTATCTGTCTATATTCCTGGCCTAGATAGGTGTGACGCAGTTAACATCCATCCCATGTGGCCTCCTGAAATGGCGGCTGCCTGACCTGTAAGGTGGGACAAGGGGATATGAGGTAACTGCGCTGGCGTTCTACACCGTCGCGTTGGGCGGTCAAAGACCGCGGCGCAATTCTGCATTGGTTAACATTGGGCCATATGGGTCCCAGGAGCCAATGACGATGTACGCCGGCGGTGACGGTACGCACCGCCGCGGACGTGACCTCCTTTTTCTGTCTGTTCACTCACTTGATACCTGACCTTCAACAGGAGAGGACCTACACTGCAAGTGCTGCTGTGACCTGTGTCTGAAAACGACGATGGCTCATGTGTATGGGGAAAGGGCCCCTGCCTTCACTTCGGAGGAGTTGGAGAAACTAGTGGATGCGGTCCTCCCCCAGTACACGCAACTGTACGGTCCTCCAGACAAACAGGTGAGTACACTGTGAGCATGCTGCATGGGCAATGCCTGTTTTGAGTGGTGTGGACGGAAGATACATGGGGGGGCTGAGGCCTGCATGTGCGGATGGGGAGTGCATGTGCGTCAGGGCAAGGGTGGGAACTGGGGGGCAATTAGTATGACGGTGCGGACGGGTAAGTAATTTCCATTCCCCCTGTACCATTCCTCTAGGTCAGTGCACACCAGAAGAAAGGTATTTGGCATGCCATCACCAAGGACGTCCGGACCCTGGGGGTCTACCACAGACGGAGTATCCACTGCTGTGAAAGATGGGAGGAACTGCGTGGCTGGAGCAAGAAGATGGTGGAGGCCCAGCTGGGGATGGCCTCTTAACGTGGGAGGGGTGCCGTCGCACCATGACCCCCCTGATGTTCCGGATCCTGGTGGTGGTCTATCCGGAGTTGGATGGGCGTTTGAGGGCATCACAGCAGCCACAAGGGGTGAGTACACGCTCATTCAGCTGACTTTGCGCGCATTACAAGGTGTCTGGGTGGGGGAGGTGAGCAGTGGGTTCCCCTAGGCCAGGGTGAACTTGGTAGGCAAGGTCCCTTGTGAGGCAGGCCATGTGGCACCCAAAACCCACCAGTGGTAAGAGCCATCTACATCTAGTCAGGCTCCTGTGACTTCCAGGTGTGCAGCAATTGGTCTTATGCCTCGTACCCCATGGTCAGCTGAAATTTCTAGGAACTGTCAGTGCATGGCATAGGGCTGCTCCCTGTGTGTTGTGTCCACCAACGGTAGTGGTGTTGCATGCACTGAACATGTCTTTCTTCTGTCTTTCCCCCCCTTTTTGTGGTCACACTGTTCTTGTCTGCAATAGCATCATCAGGCGGAGGAGCATTGGCACTGGAGCAGGAGGGAGCTGCAACCCACTTGGCCCTGGAGGGAAAAACACCGAAGTCTGAAGCCACCAGTGGGACGGAGGGCGAGGGGAGCTCCACGGTGGGGACAGGAGCAGATAGCAGTGACAGCGACTCCTCCTCTGATGGGAGCTCCCTTGCAGTGGTGGAACCTCTGTGCCCACTGCATCAACAGGTACAGCCGCCACCCCCTCTACCAGCACCGCCCTCCCAGCAGCCCCTCAGCGTGTGTCCCGTGCCGGCTCACCCAGGAGGGTGGGCATCTCCTTTGCCCCAGGCACCTCAGGCCCTGTTGCCCTCAGTGAGGAGGCTATTGACCTCCTGAGATCCCTCAATGTTGGGCAATCTACCATTGTGAATGCCATCCAGCATGTAGAGAGGCATTTGCCACAAACTAATGCATACCTTGAGAGCATTAATTCAGGGCAGGCAGCCCAACAAAGAGCATTTCAGGCTCTGGCCTCAGCCCTGATGGCAGCCATTGTCCCTGTGTCCAGCCTCCCCCCTCCAACTTCCTCCACCTAGATCCGATCCCCTGTACCTCAGCCTATCCCAAGCACACCATCAGACCAGCATGCACACTTATCAGCACACAAGAGTGGCTCAGGCAAACATAAGCACCACACATCCCACAGGCACTCATACAAGCAACATCCCCATGCAGACACAGCAACATCCACTGCCTCCACTTTGTCCCCCTCCTCCACATACTCCTCCTCCCTCCCTGTCTCATCTCCACTCACACCTGCATGCACTACATCCTCAGCCACTGCCTCCATCACCAGCACGCCCATCACCACACACCGCTCACGTGCACTCACCACCCCCACTACCATTCACACATACCCAGTGTCCTCTCCCAGTGTGTCAGTGAGCCCTCCTCCCAAAGTACACAAATGCAGGCACACACCCATCCAACAGCCATCCACCTCACAACAGCTTCCGGCCCATGCACCTTCACCCAAATTTAGCAGACGTACACCTCCTACAACCATTACCTCTACCTCCACTCCCAAACCCCTTCCATCTCCCCATGCCAGTGTGTCTAAAAAACTCTTCCTGGCTAACATTGACCTCTTCCCTACACCTCCCCCATCCTTCCCCTACGGCCAGGCTTTCCAGGTCCCAGCCCAGCACCTCAGCCACCACATCCCCAGGCACAGTGGTGCCAGCAACTGCGGGGTCATCGAGTGTGTCACCCACCAGGGTTGCCAGTGTGCCACGTAGCGAGGGCAAGGACATTCCGCCCCTGCCAAGGTGAAAAAGGTGCCCACATCCCGGAGGGAGAAGCCGAAAGTACCAGCCACCAAGGGCTCAGCAAAAACCAAAGGGGATAGTGGCAAGACAACTGCGCCACCATCAAAGCTGGGGAAGGGCCAAAAGCTGAAGAGCAGGTCAGGAGAGGGCATGGTGGCACCGACTGAGGGACCAGTGTCACACTTTCTGTCCATAACCACACCAACCTGTACGGCAGCGAACACCGCTAGCTGCCCGCCACCACAACCGCCACCTGCACTGCCCCTGGCACGTCTACAGCCTCAACGAGAGTCCCCAGCTTCTTCCCCAGTGGGCAGCCATCTGCAGCTGTAGGAGACATCCTGCTATGTCCCTCAGCAGGTGCTGACCCATGCACCGCCGCAACAGACACCGGCCCCGCGGCGTCCTCGGACACAGGCACCACCACTGACCTGGCTACCATCCCCAGTGGTCAGTCGTCTGAGGCTGGTGGAGAGTTCCTGGACCCTGGGCAGTTTCCTTGAGGCATTTCTTCCATCACTGTTTGCACCTGCAGGTGGAAGGCACAGCCACAGCAGTGTGGGGTATGTCGCTGCCTCCATGGGGTATCATGCTGCCTGAACCTCGCAAATCTCGTGGCATGCACACCCAGGTGAGGGAATTGTACTGGCCACACTGCACGTGGAGCACTCTGGGCACCAGGCCCCCTCCAGAACCAGTGGAGAGATACATCCACTACCTCAGTCCTTGGCAGGATGAAGCACTCTGGGCACCAGGCCCCCTCCAGAACCAGTAGAGACTTATCCACTTGAGAGACTGTGGCTTTGCACTCCCCAGGATAAAGCAGTGGGCAAACCACCCACTGGAGAGACTTGAGAGACTGTGGCTTTGCAATCCCCAGGATAAAGCAGTGGGCAAACCACCCACTAGAGAGACTTGAGAGACTGTAGCTTTGCACTCCCCAGGTTGAAGCAGTGAACAAACCACCCACTGGAGAGACTTGAGAGACTGTGGCTTTGCACTCCCCAGGATAAAGCAGTGGGCAAACCACCCACTGGAGAGACTTGAGAGACTGTGGCTTTGTACTCCCCAGGATATAGCAATGGGCATGGAGCACCGTCGTGCAGCAGTGGTGTCGTGCGTTCATCAGGCTGAGATGTCCCCTTCCCCCTCCCCCTGAGGTGCCTGTGTATTTTCGATCTGATGCCCTAGCAGTGTTCTCTCCGTTTCCAGTCAGGTATAATAATTTGATGCATGTCCTCCTCATCCCTCCGAATTGGGAAGAAAAGGTTATTCGGACCCCAGGTTTAAAGATAGGGTCCAGTGTTGGATCCGATGGTAGCGGATACAGATGGTTCTCTTCCCGAAAAGGGAAGAACTAGTCCCATATTCTAGAGCAGTTAATCCCCAGAGTCAAACCTTAGTGCCCATGTCCAGAGCTGAAGAATCAGCGAAGTAACTGAGAATTGGAAGACAGTCACATTGGTGGCAATGATGTGAGTATCAATAGGGTTGTGCATTTAGTTTGCGGTGTTTGTGAAGTTGGATGGTGTCTTGCAGAGATGTTTTGTGTGTTGTGTGAATGTGGTGATTTCTAAAGAAGTTGAAGAGGTGATCGAGTCTGATGTGGCCTATGATCCCAGGATAGGTTAAAAGGTATAGAAGACACCATAATATATTGTCTGTTCAGAGGTTGAGTTTGTTGTGGGGCACAGTCACCAACACAGTTAAGAGAGGGGTTTACTTTGTGTGAATGTGAGACGATTACTATAGCGGATGATAATGCACAGATTGAAGCTGCCCTGAGCAAGGTGAAACCCTACACGTCAGTGTTTTATCAGAAGTGTTTGTGAAACTCACATGTGTGTTTGAAACTATTCATTCCTTAGTGGAGCAGACAAAAGATTGCTGTATTGTATTTTGTATACGTGTGTGATATTGCGAAGGGAGTGTGGGTGCAGATTGTAAAGGAGAGGAACTGCTACAATGAGCAAGATCTACTTCACAGTGTTCTGCGCTGGCATAGGTTTGTTGGTTTGGTTCCGTGCTGCTATTGGTTGACAACTTCATCAGGAGTGGAGGGGCAATTTGTGGTTATGTCGGAGTAAAGGATTGAGTTGAAATTTCACTGTAATTGTTGGCATTTAATTGTGAAAAATTAAATGCTTGAAAGTTGTACAAAATTTGTTTAAAGGCGATGTTCATATCCCCAGTAGAGAGGGTGAAATGGCACCTCCCAAAGGTACTCCACGTCATTATATGGTGATAAATGTAGGGCTTCACACGTCTCTGGCTTGGTTATTGCTACGAGATCACAAAAAAGGAAGGTCCATTGAAGGTGCCATTTGACACATTCAATTTGCAAGTTATTGAAACTTTGTGGAGGATGCTGTATGAAATGAAACTGCATCCTAGACCTGCACAGTACAAAGCACTTAATGCGTGGGAACAAGCTGCCTATTCGAGGGACAAAGAGAAATATCAGTGCAGGTGCTGGATGGGATGCTGAACAGAGGAGATGGAGAACGAGCATGATAGAATAGATTAACCTGTATGCAGACTGAGAGAGAAGGGGAATGGAAAACAATTAAAAAATAGAGAAGAAACAAAAACAGCCTAATGACGAGTATGGACAGTGACGATTCTAGAGATAGTCTTCTAGATGTGTTAATATCTGAACATCCACCTCCGTACAATGAAGCTAGAAGTGAGGGTGGGGACAATGGTACTGGAAGCAGTGGAGTAATTTCCTTTCTTACTGCACCGCCAGGAACAGCTTCCAGTCCTGTGGGACCTATTCCCAATAGTGTGCCTTGTGAAACAAGAAGGGAGGATTTGGGAGAATGTGTCTCAGTTGATCCCACCGAGTACTGTTGATGCCCTTGTCATTCCAGTAACTATTAGTCTGGAAGTTCCGATGTATAAACCAGAAGGTTCCAGGAAAAATATATACAATTTGGCTGTACACAACAATTTTGGAGGACCGATTTGGGTCCGAACAGTCCAGATGCTAGGGAGTTTGTTCCTTTAATTCCAATGCATACAAGTACCCCAGGCAGAGCAAGTACAGATATGACACTGAACATGTCAGTATGCACGTCAATAGGTACTTATCAGAAGATGCCTAAACATACTACTCCTGTATGGGAACCACCTCTGAATTTGGGGAATGGTGCTAAGGGAAGTGATTTCACACCTAGGGTTCCTGCGGTAATTAGTACCATTAGTGCAAAGGAAATAGATAAATGGGTGCAATTTGTTAACAAAAACACTCCATCTAAAGAGAGTACAGGATGAGACAGGGAGCAATTCTATTGACACTGAGAGTAAAGACTCTGGATGTAGCGAAGCTGACAGTAGACTTAGATGCAATGTGTAATGGAAGCCCTAGTCTAGAACAATTAGAGACTTACCAAGAATAGGAACTCACATTTATGTGCAGGGACATCACTAATTGAGTTGGGCAAGTTCATGATAGGTTGACTGAATTGGCTCAGAAATATGAGTTGATTTAAATAGGACTAAGGCTCTGCAGGGAAGCTAAAGAGTGTGCTTCAATGAGAAAAACATTGCTGAAATGGGAACTCCAGGATTTAAAACTCAGATTAAATAACTAATTCAGAATATTAGGAAATGGAATGAATTAGATAAGTGGGAGATTAAATGGGTGAAAAATAAAGAAGTAAAGAAATCTTCAAGTGAACCGTCTCCAAATGGAACAGAGGGAGGTGTCATAAACTTCCCCCCGTAAGAAGTGTCTGGTGGAGGCTATGTACATGTGCCGTGGAATAGAAGTGACCGTGCATCCTTTACCAATCATTTCCTAAAATTACGAGAAAAGCCAGTGGAATAGTATATACAGGTCGAACAGTTTGTGAACATTTTCCAGGTGTTATGAGTTGATTTGAACACATTGTTCAACAGTGTTGTTCCGAGTGACTTGTAGGTGGAATCTAGGATAGCCATTCAGTGGCCTGAAATGGAACCAACTAGAAATGTGACAACTAAGGGTCCTTCACTGCTGGTTCTGAAGAGATATCAGGAGGTCATTGCATTCCTGAAAGGGAGAGTGCCTCCTCAGGATGTTGATTGAGTGAAGATTGATTGTACGACTCAACAACCGAAGGAGTTGATACATACTTATTATGAGAGATTGTTGCAGGCTTTCAAACAGTACAGTGGTATGGAGACTTTAGAAACTAAGGATATGGGATGTTTTGTGTCAAGGTTTCTGACAGGTTTGAGATCAGAAATTATCCAGATGATTCAGCAGCATATAATTTGTTGGCAGAGCAAGTCAATTGATGAGATTTTGCGGTATAGGAAGTATTGTCATGACGAAATAGAGATGAAGCAGAAAAAGGTAAAGGAAAAACTGATGCTTGCCCAGATGATAGCAGCCCAACAAAATAGCCAGTTAGCTGTAAACAATGCAGGTGCAATGCAAGGTGTGTATCAACAGCCACAGAATACAATGCAAGGTAGAACTCGAGGAGCCCCAGTAGATCCTGATATAGGAATGGATGTGAATAGCCTAAAAAGATTAACTCATTGCCACCTGTGCAATAAGATGGGTCATTGGAAGTGGAAATGTTTAAATCCAGTTAATCAGGTCCAAAATGCAGGATTTGTGCCTTCTCAGAATAATAATTCTATCCAGATGCAGGGTGTGCAAAAACCAAGGAGTCAAAATGTTGATATACCTCAAGCACCAATAATGCATGTTCCTTCAACAATTTCCCTTGTTTGATTCATATGAAAGAAATCGCTCTGATCAGTCAGCCTGATGGTGCCTGAGAGGAGAGGAAGACTGTGTACTTGGTGCAGCTTTAGAGGTAGACCAGAGCAGACCATCCATAGATAGTGAAGTGGATGGCCAGCCCATGTAATTTTTGATTGATACTGGTGCTACAATGATCCAAGTTTTTGGCTCAGGGAATAAACAAATGTCAGCCCAAGAAACCACCCCAATGTCAGTGAAAATAGAATCTTTTGAGGATAAACAGAAGTTCATAGTATGTGATCACAGTCCAGTGAATCTCTTGGGAAGAGATTTGCTCGCAAAGATAAACTGTGTTATCTTCTGTACTCCAGATGGAATAGAAACGCAAACCCAAGATGAGGATGTTGCTTTTAAATTAATGAAACATGAATTGCATTGCATGTTACTGCTGTTGCTAACAGTGGATGATTTACCCCCAAATTTCAGAGAGACTGTCACATGAAGTGTGGGATTTTTCGGGCCAAGACATCTGACTGATCAAACGTGTAGAACCCGTCCGAATCACTGTTAAACACAATGTTGAATTCCAGAGAATGTTACAATGTAACTTGACACCTGAAATGGTTTCTGGAATAACTTCTATAACCAAGTCCATGTTACAGCAGGGAATTCTGAAGGAGATAATGGAAAGTCCTTGTAACTCTGCTATAATGGGTATAATGCTATAATGGGTCTCCAGAAACCAAGTGATAAATATAGAACTGTACAAGATCTTCGAAAAATAAATAACCTTCTTCCTTTTTGCCCAGTGGTACCAAATTCAGCTGTAATATTGTTTCAGATTCCATGTGAGGCTGAGTGGTTCACTATTATTGACTTGTGCCAGGTCTTCTGTTCGATACCGTTGCTTGAGGACATTGAGTTCTTTTTTGTATTCTGTCTCACAAACTTGGTGTCATGTCCCACAAAGGTATACTGAATCACCATCAATCTTTAATCAGATTCTAAATAAAAATCTGGAATCTTTGGCTGTGCTTTTTAATTCAGTCCGGATCTAGTGGAAGCGTTGAATACTCAGAAGCTTACAAACATGATACCATTGCATTACTGAATCACCAAGCTGAAAATGGACATAAAGGCGGTCATTCTGACCCTGGCGGTCAAAGACCGCCAGGGCGGAGGACCGCGGGAGCACCGCCGACAGGCCGGCGGTGCTCCAATGGGGTTTCCGACCGCGGCGGTAAAGCCGCGGTCGGACCGGCACCACTGGCGGGCTCCCGCCAGTGTACCGCCGCCCCATTGAATCCTCCACGGCGGCGCAGCTTGCTGCGCCGCCGAGGGGATTCCGACCCCCCCTACCGCCATCCAGATCCCGGCGGTCCGACCGCCGGGATCCGGATGGCGGTAGGGGGGGGTCGCGGGGCCCCTGGGGGCCCCTGCAGTGCCCATGCCACTGGCATGGGCATTGCAGGGGCCCCCGTAAGAGGGCCCCTAAATGTATTTCACTGTCTGCTGCGCAGACAGTGAAATACGCGACGGGTGCAACTGCACCCGTCGCACAGCTTCCACTCCGCCGGCTCGATTCCGAGCCGGCTTCATCGTGGAAGCCTCTTTCCCGCTGGGCGCCCGCCCGCCAGCCCAGCGGGAAAGTCAGAATTACCGCCGCGGTCTTTCGACCGCGGAACGGTAAGCTGACGGCGGGACTTTGGCGGGCGGCCTCCGCCGCCCGCCAAGGTCAGAATGAGGGCCAAAGTGTCCCCAGGAAAGTTACAATACTGTCAATACTGTCAAAAAGACGTCCAATTCCTTGGACATCACATTGAAAAAGGAATGGGAAAACTGTCACAAGCGAGAATCTCAGCCATACTGAAAATGAGCCTGCCAACTACACAAAGAGAAGTCAGGATTTTTTTGAAAATGGTGGGCTAATGTAGACAGTGGATACCCAACATTTTCCTGGTGGCTAAGCTTTTACAGAGGCTGACACACAAGGATGTGTCTGATCTGGTAACATGGGATAACAAATGCCTTCTCGCATTTCTAGAGCTGAGAGAATGTCTCTGTTGTTTATGGCTCTAGGGATGATCGATTAAAATAAATCTTTTGCACTTTTCTGCATTGAGAGGGAGGGCTGTGCTCCCTCAGTGCTGGCTCAAACACATGGAAATTCTAAGAGACCAGTGGCATATTGTTCAGCCACATTAGATTCTGTTGCTTTAGCTGGCTGCCTAAAATCTGTAGCAGCAGTTAGTACAAGCATTGAGAAGTGCAAGAATATTGATATGGTTACCCATTAACTGTATACATGCCCCATTCAGTTGAGCTTCTGCTAACTAGAATCAGAACACAATATCTTACCAGCAGCCAGTTTACTAAGTACAAGCAGATGGTGTTAGCTGCAGCAAATGTGACGATAAAACGCTGTTGAATCCTGAATCCTGCTACTCTGTTGCCAATACCGAATCAGAAAAATGTTGAAGATTGTGAATGGGACCACAGTTGTGTAGATGTTACTGAACTATGCACCAAGCCAGGACCAGACATACGACATGAACCATTGCCTGAATCTGATTATGTCCTTTATGTTGATGGTTCATGTTTGAGAGATGATGGAGGTAGTCTGAGAGCAGCAAATGCTGTCTGTACTCTTTCTGGAGTGGTTTAAGCTTTCTGGTTTCATGAAATATTCTCAACCCAGGCTGCTGAACTGATTGGTCTTACTAGGGCATTGTGTGTCTTTGATCAATTGAAAGTGATCATCTTTACTGATAGTGAGTACGGCTTTGGTGTTGTCCATGACTTTGGACAACTGTGGTCTCAAGAGGGGATATATGACGTCCTCTGAATCTCCAATCTGGAATGGCGAACAAGAAAGAAACCTCAATGCATTACTATTGTCTGAACAAGTTGCAGTTATTAAGAGTCCAGCACATCGTTCTGGAGATGATCATGTGACTTTGGGCAATAGCTACGCAGGTGAGATTGCCAAATACTGTGCTCATAATGTTTGCACATTTAATGGTGAATTCACATATGAGAGAATGGATGAGACTAACTTTAACCTCTTGTTGACAACAGTTGATACTTGAGATGAAGTGAAAAGGTTTCAAGAGGAAATGAATGAGGAAGAACAGCAGAGTTGGGTCAGAGCATGTAGTGTTAAAAGAGATGATGACATTTGGGTTTCAATGGATGGAGGACCAGTGTTTCAAAATAGCATGTTACCTCCTATAATTAGGTAATTCCATGGTCCAACCCTTGTGGGTAGGGATGCTATGGTAAGACTGTTCAGGCAGAGTTGGTTCAATCCAAGGTTAAGGTTGATGGCTGAAGTGTTGTATAACAGATTTGTTGTGTGTCAAGAGAACAGAGTTGGAGAAAGAGAACTGCAGTCACATAGGAAGGCCAGGAGGTCCTTTTAACATAATTCAAATGGATTTCATTGAGATGCATGTGTGCAATGGATTAAGGTATGTTTTGTATTGTATGCATCTATTCCTGATCGGTCGAAGCGTACGCAACTAGGCAAAATGATAGCCTCACTGTGACTAAACTGTTGTTGAGGGAACTCATCCCCAGATTTGGTATACCAACCTCTTTGGAATCAGATTGAAGAACTCATTTTAATAATGAGGTTCTAAAAAATTGTTGTGCGTAGCACTGCAGATCGAACAGAGATTGCATTGCAGCTATTGACAAGAGGCTTCTCGTCTTGTGGAGCAGTTGAAAGGTATGCTAAAATACCTATTAGCAAAAGTGTGTGATTCAACATCATTGAAATGGCCTGATGCTTTACCTCTTGTGTTGATGGGTCTTCTGAGTGTATCTGACTGAGAGACTGGTCTGTCCCCCCATGAGAGCATAACAGGGAGGGTGATGAGACTGCCAGCGATTCCTGTGAATGCACTTGTAAACATTACTGATGATATGGTCTGAGACTATTTCAAAAGACTAGCTGATGTGGTGTGTTCTATGTCTCATCAGGTTGGAGCAGCCGCAACTTCTCTGAATCAAGAGCAGTGCCATGACCTAAATCCCGGCGATTGGATCTTAGTGAAGAAGCACCTCAGAAAAACTTGTCAGGAGCCTTGTTGACGTGGGCCATACCAGGAGATCCTGGTTGCCACAACTGCTGTGAAGTGTGGAGGTCTCTCCAACTGAATCCACGTTTCCCATACTCGCAGAGTTGAGTGTCCCCTCGATATGACAGTGCCTGTTCCAGAAGAGCCAGTGGTACGAGAAGGACAACAGGGGCTGGTCAGCTAAGCTGTTAGGACCAAACTGAGCATGAAACTTGGACATGCAAAAGGGGGAGTTGCACAAGTCACAAGTGAGACCAAAATTTAGAAAAATTAACTTTGTCTTGTGGTGAATGAGTCGGACTCAGAACAAGACCCTGAAGAGAAGACTAGTGCTGGGGAAAAGCAAGTTGAATCTCTAGACCGTTGGCCCAGGAGACAAGAATGGGGAAAACGTGAGTGTGTCTAGAGAGAGAGAGTGCTACCAACAATTGTGGGCGAAACAGAAAGTTCAAACGTGAGTGAAGGTGAAGGCAAAGGGTGGCACTGAGAAGGTCAAGGAGAACAAGAGTGTCTAGTAGCAAGTATTCTTCTTCTGAGTGGACCTACTTTGCAAATGACACAGTCACAGATATAGGGCCTGATTTTAACCTTGGCGGACGGCGGAGGCCGTCCGCCAAGGTTCCGCCGCCAAATGACCGCACCGCGGTCACAAGACCGCGGCGGCCATTCTAACATTTCCTCTGGGCCGGCGGGCGCTCTCCAAAAGAGCGCCCGCCGGCCCAGAGGAAATGCCCCTGCAACGAGGACGCCGGCTCAGAATTGAGCCGGCGTAGTTGCAGGGGTGTGACGGGTGCAGTTTGCACCCGTCGCGTATTTCAGTGTCTGCATGGCAGACACTGAAATACTTTGCGGGGCCCTCTTACGGGGGCCCCTGCAGTGCCCATGCCATGGGCATGGGCACTGCCGGGGCCCCCAGGGGCCCCGCGGCACCCCCTACCGCCATCCTGTTCCTGGCGGGAGACCCGCCAGGAACAGGATGGCAGTAGGGGGTGTCAGAATCCCCATGGCTGCGGAGCGCGCTCCGCAGCCATGGAGGATTCCCCCGAGCAGCGGAAAGTCAGCGGGAGACCGCCGACTTTCCGCTTCTGACCGCGGCTGAACCGCCACGGTCAGAATGCTCGTGGGAGCACCGCCAGCCTGTTGGCGGTGCTCCCGTGGTCAGAATGACCCCCATAGAGTTCTTGGAATCTAGAGATCAACATATTGGTTCAGATGAACTGTCATGGACTGAACATAGGGGGTTATTCTTACTTTGGAGGAGGTGTTAATCCGTCCCAAAAGTGACGGAAAAGTGACGGATTTACCACCAGCCGTATTACGAGTCCATTATATCCTATGGAACTCGTAATACGGCTGGTGGTATATCCGTCACTTTACCGTCACTTTTGGGACGGATTAACACTCCTCCAAAGTTAGAATAACCCCCATAGTGTTTAAACTGCACATCATATTCTCATTGTCATCAATGAGCTTGGTTTTTGTAGAAGTTAAAGACATTTACATTGACTGGGATAGGGAACTGATATGACTACCTAGGCCAGAGTAAAAGAAGAATAAGGGTTTTCATTTAGAAGAACATGAAGTAGGGCTAGGGAAGTCTCACAAAGATGTATACATTGCTGCCAAATGAACTTTGAACATTTGAACTCTGTTTGCTGTTCGCATTGGTGAAATCAACAAAGCAATTCTTGCTGTTGCTGCTGTACATATTTGAAAAGAAAAAGATCTGATTCAAAAGATGTATTAGAGCCAGATAAGAAAAATAGATGTAGATACATGTTAGGTGCTTTATTACTTATTTTTCTAATAGTATTATTAGTGTTGCTAATAGGAGCATTTTCCCTACACGTCCGGTAAAGAAGCTATCCCCTAGTGTAACACCGCAAACTATTAGAACTCAAGACAATAATAACTATGGTGGTCATTCTGACCTCGGCGGTAAAAGGCGCCTACCGCCGGTCAGAAATCCTCCATAATTCCGCCGCGGTCGCGGTAACCCGCCACGGTCATTCTGACCCGCAGCAGCCAAACCTCCGAAAATCCGACAGCCACAACAGACCGCCAGACCAGCGGTCGGCGGAAAAGTGGAGGTGACCAAACCTCCACCGTCACGCCAACAGAAATACGCCCATGCCATTACGACCCACGAATCCACGCGGCGGTCTTTCAAATGCGGTTTTCCATTGGCGGTACACACCGCCGCGGTCAGAATACACACAAACGAACAAAACTCAGCCACATTGGACGATTTGAACTCCACACACCTGATACACATACACACACCACTCCCACACACACAATACAATATAAAACACACACCCACATCACCCACAAACCCCTACGACCAAAAATTCAGAAAGAAGCACTGAGAGACACATCAGCGATCACAGAATACCATCACACAGAGGCACACTACACCATCACCCACACAATATCCACACACAAAACAACACACACCACCACACTCAACACACTTAACTACACATACTCCACCCCACACATCATACACACCACTCCATGGCACCCCAAAGACACCCCCGCTTCTCAGACGAAGAACTCAGGGTCATGGTGGAGGAAATCGTTCGGGTAGAGCCCCAGCTCTTCGGCACACAGGTCCAATACACCAGCATTGCCCGGAGGACGGAGCTATGGCAGAGGATTGTCGACAGGGTCAACGCTGTGGGACAGCACCCCAGAAATCGGGAAGACATCAGGAAGCGATGGAACGACCTACGGGGGAAGGTGCGTTCCATGGTATCCAGGCACAACATCGCCGTGCAGAAGACTGGCGGAGGACCCCCACCTCAACCCCCACAATTTACAACATGGGAGGAGGAAGTCTTGAACATCCTGCATCCTGACGGCCTCGCAGGAGTCGGCGGAGGAATGGATACTGGTAAGTTGAAGCTTCACTACTGCTTCCCCCCCACCTGCATGCCAAATCATACCCCAACCCTCACCCCCATCCTCGAACCCCACCCTCACCCCCACCCCCATCCTCACCCCCACCCTCACCCCCACCACCATCCTCACCCCCACCACCATCCTCACCCCCACCACCATCCTCACCCCCACCACCATCCTCACCCCCACCCCCAGCACACCGATTCCCTGCCAATGTCTCACCATCACAACCCACACATCCCAAAACCTAGGCCTGCATGCGTCCACTAAGCATGGACACCCATCACCAAAGCATGCCCAATGCATATACACATCCCCCCCACAAGCCACCCTCACCAAAGCCCCCACACACGAATGCCAGCACTTGGGGACACGGGAACCCACAGATACACCCATATGCCACACATTGAAACTATAACCATACCTCTATACCCCTGCAGGACCCGACCGTCAACACACCGCCACGGAGGGCCCAGAATTCTCCCCACCCCCCACCCAAGAGGCCGTCAGCGATGACAGCAGCTCTGTCGACCTGGACACTGATGACCAGCCCGGACCATCGGGGACCTCTGGACAGTCGGTTCCCCTCACACAGGCACAGGCCACTACAGACCCAAACCCCTCTGGGAACACCAGCACAGCTCCCACCCAGCGGGCCCATGCCTCTGTCTCCAGGGCGCGTCAATCTGCGGTGTGTCTACCACTACAGGGCACCCAGGATAACCCACCACCCCAACAACAACAGGGACCTGGGGGCAGTGGTAGTGGGCACACCGGCCAGGGGGCAGAGGCCCAGGGAAACAGGGCAACTCGGAGGGCAGCTGTGCGACAGGGGGGGGACGGGCCCAGGGAACCCACTCTCCACGAGGCCCTCACCACCATCATGGCGGAGGACCCCCACCTCAACCCCCACAATTTACAACATGGGAGGAGGAAGTCTTGAACATCCTGCATCCTGACGGCCTCGCAGGAGTCGGCGGAGGAATGGATACTGGTAAGTTGAAGCTTCACTACTGCTTCCCCCCCACCTGCATGCCAAATCATACCCCAACCCTCACCCCCATCCTCGAACCCCACCCTCACCCCCACCCCCATCCTCACCCCCACCCTCACCCCCACCACCATCCTCACCCCCACCACCATCCTCACCCCCACAACCATCCTCACCCCCACCCCCAGCACACCGATTCCCTGCCAATGTCTCACCATCACAACCCACACATCCCAAAACCTAGGCCTGCATGCGTCCACTAAGCATGGACACCCATCACCAAAGCATGCCCAATGCATATACACATCCCCCCCACAAGCCACCCTCACCAAAGCCCCCACACACGAATGCCAGCACTTGGGGACACGGGAACCCACAGATACACCCATATGCCACACATTGAAACTATAACCATACCTCTATACCCCTGCAGGACCCGACCGTCAACACACCGCCATGGAGGGCCCAGAATTCTCCCCACCCCCCACCCAAGAGGCCGTCAGCGATGACAGCATCTCTGTCGACCTGGACACTGATGACCAGCCCGGACCATCGGGGACCTCTGGACAGTCGGTTCCCCTCACACAGGCACAGGCCACTACAGACCCAAACCCCTCTGGGAACACCAGCACAGCTCCCACCCAGCGGGCCCATGCCTCTGTCTCCAGGGCGCGTCAATCTGCGGTGTGTCTACCACTACAGGGCACCCAGGATAACCCACCACCCCAACAACAACAGGGACCTGGGGGCAGTGGTAGTGGGCACACCGGCCAGGGGGCAGAGGCCCAGGGAAACAGGGCAACTCGGAGGGCAGCTGTGCGACAGGGGGGGGACGGGCCCAGGGAACCCACTCTCCACGAGGCCCTCACCACCATCATGGGAGCATACAACCGCTCCCAGGAGACGATGGCGACGGTATTGGCCCGGTTCCAGGAGATCCAGGTACTGCAGGAGGAACACTATCGGGGGTACAGGGAGGACATCAGAGCCCTCACCTCCACCCTGGTTACCATGGTAGGGCTGCTGCAGGACCTCATCAACACCAGGACGGACACTCAACAACAACAAAGGGCCCCTGCCACTAGCCTGGACCAAGAACAGCCAACCACCTCCGCCGGCGCTAGTGGACAGGAGGCCCCCGCACAACAGCAGCCCACCAGACCCCCACCTCCTGCAGGAGAAGAACCACCCCGCAAGAGGGCCCTGAGATCTCGCAAGAAGACAGAGTAAGATGTCAAGACCCCCGCCAGCAAAGGATACCACCTGATGTCATCCCACTGTCCCACATTGTCACCCTGTCCATCCTTGAACTGCCCATGCTCCATCTCTCCACAGGCCTCTGGACAATGCACCTGTGTGACTGTTACTCTGGACTCTGCCATGGACATTCCTTCACCATAGCCCCCACCCACTTGAAACCACCCATCCCATTTTGAGCACTGAAATAAACACCTATTTTGCACAAAACTATCTGGAGTCTGGCTGTGATTTCAAAATATTGTAATTGACATGACAGTGCAAATATGTCCTTGTACATAGTGAAGTCAACAAACAGCTGCCACAAAGCTGTAGTCCATGGGGAAACGAAGCACAGGACTCGTAGTGGGGACCCCAGATCTGAAATAGGGAGGGAAAAGCCACAACTCAGTCATCATACACTGGGGCAAATAGACAGGCAGCAGAGATGCAGGAGAGTAGTTCACATTTACTAAATTATGTTTGAATTGTTACCTGTGTCCTATTGGAAGTACTGTTCAATGATTCTGTCCCTGTTGTCTGTTTCAGCCCCGTCGTCTTCCTCCTCGTCACTCTCCACAGGTTCCACAGCTGCCACAACACCACCGTCTCGACCATCCTCCTGCAGGAAAGGCACCTGGCGGCGCAAAGCCAGGTTGTGAAGCATGCAGCAGGCCACGATGATGTGACACACCTTCTTAGGTGAGTACATTAGGGATCCACCTGTCATATGCAGGCACCTAAACCTGGCCTTTAGGAGGCCAAAGGTGCGTTCGATCACCCTCCTAGTACGCCCATGGGCCTCATTGTACCGTTCCTCTGCCCTGGTCCGGGGATTCCTTACTGGGGTCAGTAGCCACGACAGGTTGGGGTACCCAGAGTCCCCCAATAGCCATACACGGTGTCTCTCTAGCTGTTCCATCACGTAAGGGATGCTGCTATTCCTCAGGATGTAGGCGTCATGCACTGACCCTGGGAATTTGGCATTTACATGCGAGATGTACTGGTCAGCCAAACACACCACCTGGATGTTCATGGAATGGTAACTTTTTCTATTCCTGTACACCTGCTCCCTGTCTCTTGGGGGAACCAAAGCCACATGGGTCCCATCAATGGCACCAATGACGTTGGGAATATGTCCAAGGGCGTAGAAATCACCCTTCACTGTAGCCAATTCGCCCACCTCAGGGAAAAGGATGTAGCTCCTCACGTATTTCATCAGGGCAGACAACACTCTGGATAACACCTTCGAAAACATGGGCTGAGACATCCCAGAAGCAATTCCCACTGTTGTCTGAAATGACCCACTTGCCAAGAAATGGAGTACTGACAGGACCTGCACCAGAGGGGGAATCCCTGTGGGTTGGCGGATGGGGGACATCAGGTCGGGCTCCAGCTGGGCACACAGTTCATGTATAGTGGCACGGTCAAGCCGGTAGGTCAGGATAATGTGGCGTTCTTCTATTGTCGACAGGTCCACCAGCGGTCGGTACACGCCAGGATTCATCCGTCTCCTCTACAAACCCAGCGGACGGTGCCTAGGAAGGACAACATGGAGCACACAGTCAAGCAACCCACAGGTACGTACTCACAGCTAGCACAGTATACGATTCTCTATGCAGTGAATGGCGTGTCTGAGTGGCTATGCAAGGCCTAGGCCTGTGTGACGCAGTTGAAATTGAGCCATGTGGACCCTCGAAATGGCGGCTGCCTGACCTGTGAAGTGTGACAATGGGATGTGAGGTCAATGCGCTGGCGTGGCACACCGCGGCGGTCGGCGGGCGAAGACCGCTGCGCGAAGCCGCATTGGTTAACATTGAAGCCTATGGGTTTCAGGAGCCAATGGCGAAGGGCGCCGGCGGTGGCGGTACGCACCGCCGCGGTACGCACCGCCGCGGACGTGACCGCCATTTCCTATCTACTTATCCACTTGCGACTTGAACTTTCACAGGAGAGGACCTATACTGCAAGTGTTGCTGTGACCTCGGTCTGGAAGGGACAATGGCTGCTGCGACTGGGGAAAGGGCCCCTGCCTTCACTGGAGAGGAGTTGGAGAAACTTGCGGATGGGGTCCTCCCCCAGTATGCGCTACTCTACGGTCCTCCAGACCAACAAGTGAGTTTAATTCAATATGGATTTGGGGCCACTGGCTGGCTTGGGGGCCTGGCGGGGGGCCTGGCGGGGATGGGGGGCATGTTGGGCCTGGCGGGGGGCCTGGCGGGGGGCCTGGCGGGGATGGGGGGCATGTTGGGCCTGGCGGGGGGCCTGGCGGGGACGGGGGGCATGTTGGGCCTGGCGGGGGCATGGCGGGGGGCCTGGCGGGGATGGGGGGCATGTTGGGCCTGGCGGGGGGCCTGGCGGGGGGCCTGGTGGGGATGGGGGGCATGTTGGGCCTGGCGGGGGGCCTGGCAGGGGGCCTGGCGGGGATGGGGGGCGTTGGGCCACTGGCAACGAAAATGCAGACAAACTTTAACATGGTATTTCTCCCTCCCTGTACGTGTCACATAGGTCCGCGCCCATGAGAAGATCGGGATTTGGCGTGCCATCGCCAAGGAAGTCTGGACCCTGGGGGTCCACCATCGACGGGGCACCCACTGCCGCAAGAGGTGGGAGGACATCCGCCGCGGGACCAAGAAGACCGCCGAGTCTCTGCTGGGGATGGCCTCCCAACGTAGGCGGGGTGCCTGCCGTCAACTGACCCCCCTGATGTTCCGGATCCTGGCGGTGGCCTACCCTGATTTGGATGGGCGCGTGAGGGCAGCACAGCAGACACAAGGGGGTGAGTACAAGCATTATCTACTCTGTTGTCGCGCAGTGGAGGTGTCTGGGTGGGGGAGGAGGGCTGGGGTCCCCCTAGGCCAGGGCGATATCTGTAGGCTGGGCACCCCCGTAAGCCCCTGTGTCCCCAGCCACCACCCTCAGTAGTGTGTCAGTACAGCCATCCCTGGGCCGTGTCATCCATGGGTGCAGTTGTCAACTCTAGGCGTGTAGGGCATGTTCCACGGAATGCGTAGCGGACCCCAAGTGCGCAACTTAGTGCAGGGGGCATCTGTGTCTGTCATGTCCGCTAACTGTACCAGTGATCCATGTACTCAAAATCTCTTTATTTCTCTCTCCCCCCCCCTTTTTGTTTGTCTTTCTGTGCTTGTGTGCATCAGCATCATCAGGCGGAGGAGAAGTGGCATCGGGGCAGGAGGGAGCTGCATCTCACATGGCCCAGGAGGGCCATGCCACAGAGTCTGACTGGACCAGTGAGACGGAGGGCGAGGGGAGCTCCACAACGGGGACGACTGGACCCTGCAGCGACACGGACACGTCCTCGGAAGGGAGCTCCACAACGGGGGTGGCACCATCCGTGCCCCCCGCCATTACAGGTACAGCCGCCACCCAGCGCACCATCTCCGCCCTCCCAGCAGCCCCTCAGCGTTCGCCCCGTGCCCGCTCTGCCAGGAAGCCGGGCATCTCCTTCGCCCCAGGCACCTCAGGCCCTGCCCCTGTTACCCCCGCTGCCCTCAGTGAGGAGGTCATTGACCTCCTCCGAACGCTCATTGTTGGGCAGACTACCCTTTTGAATGCCATCCAGGGGGTGGAGAGGGAGGTTCATCGCAGCAATGCGTACCTGGAGGGCATTCATTCGGGTCAGGCTGCCCATCAGCGATCGTTCCAGGCTCTGGCCTCAGCACTGACGGCAGCCATTGTCCCTGTCTCCTGCCTCCCTCTACTAACTCCCTCCTCCCAGTCTCCTGTTCCTCTGCCTGTCCCACCCACACCATCAGACCAGCCTGCACACACCTCAACACCCAAGAGCAGCTCATCCAAACATAAGCACCACAGATCACGCAGACATTCACACAAGCAACATTCCGATGCAGACATGCCAACAGTCACTACCACCTCTGTGACCCCCACCTCCTCGTCTCCCTCCTCCCTCCCTGTGACGTCTACACTCACACCTTCATTCACCTCACCATCAGCCAGTGTTTCCATCACCAGCACACCCTCCAGTACAGTCCGCACACGTGCAGTCACCACCCCCACTGCCATTTACACGTCCCCTGTGTCCTCTCCCACTGTGTCTGTCACCCCCTCTTCCACACCACACAAACGCAGCCACCCACCCACCCAACAGCCATCCACCTCACGACAGCCTCCCGCTCCTGCACCTGCACCCAAAGACAGCAAACTTGTCTCGCCTACAACCACATCCTCTCCCTCCACTCCCATACCCACTGTACCTACCACTATCCATTGTCCCAAGAAAATCTATCTCTCTACTGCTACCTTCTTTCCTGACCCTGAGCCCCCCCTCCTTCTCGTTGGGGTAAAAAGAGCACCTCAGCCACCACCAGCTCTGCAGCCCCCTTGACAAGGGTGCAGGGGTATTGGAGCCCACCAGCCCGCAGGTCTGGATCTTCGCCCAGCAGCAAGGGGACAGCCAGCCCACCCCCTGGGAAGAGGAGCAGAAGGCGGAAGGGCAGCCGCCGGAGCCCGGATTCGATATCCCCCCAGGACACTAGCCAGCCACCGTCAACAGCCACAGCTCCAAAGGGAGGAAAGGGCCACAGACTCCCGACTAAGGAGGGCAAGGGCAGCAAGGCGGAGAAGTCAGGCAGCAGGCCTGCTGCCCATGGAGGACCCGTCACAGCTGCCCAGGAGGAGCCCGCAGCCCCCATAGCCGCTGCCCCGGGAGGAACCGGCACAGCTGCCCCGGGAGAGCCCACCACCCCCATAGCCGCTGCCCAGGGAGGACCCAGCCCAGCTGGCCAGGAGGGCCCCACCACCCACAGCCCAGGTGGGCATTGAAGGAGCACCATCCCCGCTGCCCAGGAGGGCACCACCAGGCAATGAGCAGTTGGCCATAGAATGTCCGCCGTCTCCAGCACTGCTCCGCTGGGGACCGCCGTCTCAAGAACCGCTGAACTGGGCCCGCCGTCTCCAGCACCGCTCCGCTGGGGACCGCCGTCTCAAGAACCGCTGAACTGGGCCCTTCAAGGCAAGAACCGCTGAACTGGGCCCTTCAAGGCAAGAACCGCTGAACTGGGCCCTTCAAGGCAAGAACCGCTGAACTGGGCCCCGCCGTCTCCAGCACCGCTCCGCTGGGGACCGCCGTCTCAAGAACCGCTGAACTGGGCCCTTCAAGGCAAGAACCGCTGAATTGGGCCCGCCGTCTCCAGCACCGCTCCGCTGGGGACCGCCGTCTCAAGAACCGCTGAACTGGGCCCTTCAAGGCAAGAACCGCTGAACTGGGCCCTTCAAGGCAAGAACCGCTGAACTGGGCCCCGCCGTCTCCAGCACCGCTCCGCTGGGGACCGCCGTCTCAAGAACCGCTGAACTGGGCCCTTCAAGGCAAGAACCGCTGAACTGGGCCCTTCCAGGCAGGAACCGCTGCCCCTTTGGCAGACGTGGCAGGGCAGGATCTGTCTCGGGCAGGGCTGCAGGATGTCCTCTGGCCAACATGCCTCCTCCAGTGGCAGTGGAGTCTGTTATGGACTGTTTGGACTGTGGCTTTGCACTCCCCAGGATGGCCCAGTGGGCAGGCCACCCACTGTATGGACTGTTTGGACTGTGGCTTTGCTCTCCCCAGGATGGCCCAGTGGCCAGGCCACCCACTGTATGGACTGTATGGACTGTGGCTTTGCACTACCCAGGTTGGCCCAGTGGGCAGGCCACCCACTGTATGGACTGTTTGGACTGTGGCTTTGCTCTCCCCAGGATGGCCCAGTGGGAAGGCCACCCACTGTATGGACTGTTTGGACTGTGGCTTTGCTCTCCCCAGGATGGCCCAGTGGGCAGGCCACCCACTGTATGGACTGTGGCTTTGCTCTCCCCAGGATGGCCCAGTGGGCAGGCCACCCACTGTATGGACTGTATGGACTGTGGCTTTGCACTCCCCAGGATGGCCCAGTGGGCAGGCCACCCACTGTATGGACTGTTTGGACTGTGGCTTTGCTCTCCCCAGGATGGCCCAGTGGGCAGGCCACCCACTGTATGGACTGTTTGGACTGTGGCTTTGCTCTCCCCAGGATGGCCCAGTGGGCAGGCCACCCACTGTATGGACTGTATGGACTGTGGCTTTGCTCTCCCCAGGATGGGCCAGTGGTCATGGAGTCCCCTCGTGGATCTGGCGTCGTGTACTCAAGTGGCTGAGGTGCCCCCCCTTCCCTTCCCCCTGAGGTGCCTGTCCTTTTTACTTTCTGATGCCCCTGCAGTGTTCTCTCCGTGGAGTTCTTGTCGTGGGACTGGGCCTTGCCCCTTTGCTCAGGACCCCTGTGGTCCACGGACAGTGGTTGGACTACATTTAGTAGCTGTATATATTTTGTACATAGTTTATTTATTTATTGGGATTACTGCTGTCCATTTTTCAATATATCTGCCCGTTTAAGATCTCTTCTTTTGGTCTTTGCATTATTTCGGAGGGGGGGGTTTGTGGGTTGTGACAGTGATCTGTGGGAATGCATTGATGTGTGTGTTGTAGTGGGTGTGGGTGGGTGGGTGTGTGCCGGTAATCTTTTCCCTCCCCTGTGTCGTAGGTGCAGTACTCACCGATGTCTTCCGCGCCGCCGGGCGTGCTCCTGGTACAGGAGCAGGTATAGGAGTGCGGGGATGACCTGCAACTCGGGTTCCATACTGCCGGAATTTCGCGTGGAGTATGTGGAGGTGAGCGTTTTCCCGTTCGTAGTCTGTTTCCGCCGTGTTTTTATCGGCGGTGCTCCTGCCCCGGAAAAGGTGGCGGATTGGTGGGTCGTGATAGGGTGGGCGGTACATTGTCTGCCGCCTGGCTGTTGGCGGGGACCGCCGCGCTGTTTGTTTGTTCCGCCGTGGCGGGCGGAGTGTTAATGCGGCGGGCTGTGTTGGCGCTTCCCGCCAGGGTCAGAATTGCATATTTTGGACCGCCGGCCTGTTGGCGGGTTGGCCGCCGCTTTATCACCGACCGCCAGGGTCAGAATGAGGGCCTATGTGTTAGATGAGAAAGTTTTACACTTAGATGAGTCTGGAGGAGATTATTCAGCAAATGTATGTTTTAAATTGTTATATGAGTACATTTATTTGATGAATGCAAGGGACTGCTACATTTGAACACAATTACCTGCTACAGTGTCAGAAAGTATCACATATCATATCCCGTTAACATATGGTATTTCTGGCAGGCTGTTGTTGAGCATATTTTACAATGAGGGATGTTTTCAATATTAATTTTCAAATGATGACCTTGTGGTGCCAGAAGTTCCTTTGTTTAAGCAACTGAATAAGAATTCTTATTTTAAAGGAGCAGAACTAGCAGGGAAATAATTCAAACCATTAGACACTGCATATACACACAGACACAATTTGACCTGTTCAATAACTGAGATTGAGAAGAAATTATTGAATTTAGTTGAGGATCGAAGGAGGGAATTATAAACCAAATCCAAAACAGAAACAGACCTTAGGCCACAACATCAATGGAGAAAGGAGGAAATAGAACATCAAGTGCAAGAGAATTTACCAGCTTTAGCTTTAGACTGGCAGCACAAAGGGACGTTGTGCATTTATATTGATCAGAGTAATATAGATCTGTTGTTCATAGGGAAGAGTGATTGTGAGTATGTTTTTGATGTCAGAGGAAAGAGTGAATTCTTTTTGGATGGGAAGGATCCTGTGATCCCTGGAGTGTATTTTTTTCTGTGGACAGCATGTATATTTTAAGTTGTCAAAAGGATGTCATGGTACGTGTTATCTAGTGATAGTGTTTCCAAAGATCTATCAATTGGAACATCTTGAAGAAACTGTGGGAGATGAAACATGGAACTGGGGGGCATATTTATACTCCGTTTGCGCTGGATTTGTGTCATTTTTCTTGACGCAAATCCAGCACAAACTTAACTTCATATTTATATTTTGGCGCTAGACATGTCTAGAACCAAAATATTGGAGTTAAAGTCATTTTTTGCCTGCGGAAAACTTTCTTGCGTCAATGAGATGCAAGGTAGGCATTCCCGGGCAAAAAATGACTTTAAAGACCTAGGGCCAGATGTAGGAAAGGAATTGCAACTCGCAAACGGCAAAAACTGCCGTTTGCGAGTTGCAAATCACATTTTCCTATGCAGAAATGCATTCTGCGAGTCGGACCGACTCGCAAAATGCATTTCAGAATCGCAAATAGGAAGGGGTGTTCCCTTCCTATTTGCGATTCCTAGTGGTATGCAATACCATTTGCGACCGCATATGCGGTCGCAAATGGTGTCGCAGTTACCATCCACTTCAAGTGGATGGTAACCCACTCGCAAATTGGAAGGGGTCCCCATGGGACCCCTTCCAGTTTGTGACTGGACCCAAAAACATTTTTTCAGGGCAGGGAGTGGTCCAAGGGACCACTCCCTGCCCTGAAAAAATACCGAAACTAAAGGTTTCGGTTTTCTTTTTAAGTGCAGCTCGTTTTCCTTTAAGGAAAACGGGCTACACTTAAAAAAAAAAAAACTGCTTTATTTAAAGCAGTCACGAACACGGAGGTCTGCTGACTACAGCAGGCCTCCATGTTTGCGAGTGCCCTTAGTCGGTATGGGGCCGCAATTTGCGACCCACCTCATGAATATTCATGAGGTGGGTCATTGCGACCCCATACCGACTTGCAGACGGTGTCTGAGACACCGTTCTGCATAACATTTTGCGACTTGCAAACAGCGAGTCGCAATGACTCGCTATTTGCAAGTCGCAAAATGTTATTTTGCTACATCTGGCCCCTAGCGCCTTATTTATCCTCCTGTGCAAACATCATGCATGGGAGGAGGAGCGCCTCAAATAATGGGACTTAGCCTGCTTAGCACCATTACTTAACGCATGGCGCAGGGCAGGCGTTAGGGGGCCTGTAGGCCTTTTTCCATTGTTAGAGACCATGACAACAGCCCACAGGTGCCTTTCCCTGCCCCCAGGGACACCCCCAGCCACCCGCACCCACACCTGGAGGACACCTAAGGATGGGGGGACCCATCCCAGGTAAGTCCAGGTAAGTATTTTTATTTCTTTTGCAAAGTGTCATAGGGGGTCCTAACTTGGGCCCCGCTACATGGCACTATGCTTAATGGCCATGCCCAGGGGACTTAGCTCCCCTGGGCATGGCCATTGGGCTGGGGGGCATGACTTCTGTCTTTACTTAGACAGGAGTCATTTCCATGGGGGTTGTGGGTGGAAATAATGACGCTAATCAGGTTAGAGTCATTTTCTTGACTCAAACCTGACTAGCGCCATTCTTTCACACACAACCTCCAGTTTCCCCTACGCCTCCCCCACCCGGTTAGCATCAATAATTTTGATGCTAACTGCATCATAGCTTAAATATGAAGCCCAGCTGGTGTCCAGGAATGGTGCTAGCTGGCGGTATACTTTTTGACGCAAACCTGCGATAATGCAGGTTTGCATCAAAAAGTTGAAATCAGGTCCTAAGTGAGGAGCTAGTGCCACAGAAATAGTGGGAGATATTTTTGGTGCATTGATTCCATCATTGGGAGTGATCTGAAGATCAGAAAGCTGTCTACAATAGTGGATTGGTTGGCTACTAGCACAGCAAATTCATTGTTGTTGATAAACACAGAGATGGTACCGATAAGATCAATGGTTTTGCAAAATCATCTTGCGCTAGATTTGTTGCTCACTAATGAGGGCGAAATCTTTTGGATTTTGAAGGGTCAATAATGTTGTACCTATATTCTGGATAAAAGTAAGGTTTTGCGGATATATATCCGGAATATTTCAGGGATGATGAATGATTTGGAAGATTTGGAAGCGACTGGTGCATGGGAAGCTATTGGAGATGGATTTTCTTCTATAGGCAGATGGTTTGGTTACTTGGGAAGTGGAGTTTTGTGTTGAGACCACTGTTGGTCATTTCAACACTGGCAATAGTTTTGTGAATTGGATACAAAATCTTTTGGAGAAAAAGGATTCTGAAGGGTCATAAGAGAAAAAGAGCAGAGGTTGAGCTGGAAGGTAGTCAGTTTAAATATTATGATGATATGAAGCACCTGGAGGATTTAAGGTAAAAGCTATTCTAACAATCATCAGAGGGAAGGTTGAGAGAGTATAGTTTGGCTGTACCACCATGCCTCTTAAACATGAATGAGTGTTTTTTTTTCTATATAACATTTTCATTTAAATGATGAACTGCAATACATTTGAATAAGGTACACAGATGGATTTACCATTTTAAGCAACCTACATTTCGTCATTGTTTTGAAAGTATGGTATGCTATAATGTTTTAGAAATATTATTATATTATACCCATATACCTGCAAATAGATGTACAAATGGATCTGCCTGGGCCCTATGGGTTTCTACTGGAGTGAATTCCTAATCCCCAAGAGGAGCCCATCAGATTCTGGACCCTTGGTGTGGCATCTGCTGAGCTCTCTCCACAAGTAAAGGGGAAATCCTGAGGTTTAGGGGTCTTAGCAAATGACCAAGATCTTGCCACCCACACCACCTGCCAATGCAGAGTTCCACCGAACCCAACTCTTTGCACAACAGAGACCACAAACAAAGCCCAGCAGTGTGAGATCTGCACTTCACATTACAGCATCGTCATGTAGCGGTGACCTCAAACATGAAGCTCCAGCAATGACCGTCATCAACTTCCTAAAGGATGTTCATACTACAGCGATGACAGTTCACCATGCCCGGCCCACTCTTCATGCTACATAGACAACCACTTGCGATGTTCTCCCTGCTCCTCACGGTCCATTCCTCCACCAGCAGAACTGATTGTGCTCGACTTTGAAGGTAACTCTTTCAGAGTGATTACCCTGGTCCCTATTTCGGGCCAGTGCTCCATTGTTGTCGGCCTGAACCTCTGACTTTCACCCATTCTTGCAGGACTAGATAACCATGAGTGGCGCTTTATGCTTTTAGAAGTTTTACATACCTTAAATATTTGAAATTGCATACCTCTGGTTCTACTGATTGGATTTCTGTTGTTTTGGGTTCAAATTATTTATTACATTTTAGTCTATTGTTCTAAATTGGTGTGGGTTTTTCTTGTGTTGTTTTCACTTTGTTATAGTTTGTATTGCGCCATAAATACTTTACACATTGCTTCTAAGTTAAACATAACTGCTTTTGTGCAACACTGACAAAGGGTTAGGCACAGGTTAATTTAGGATTGCTTGTGACTTTGCCCTGGCAGAAATTGTGGTTGCTGCTTCAGTAGGGTCTCACCCCTCAGCCAGTAACCCAATTTCCAATGCTATGTAGGCAAAATATCTGCAATAACGCTACACTGCAACAATGCAATTTGCCATAATGCACAAGGCTTTTGTTTGCCACGCTTGAATTTCTTGAACTATTTTCTTAGCACCAAATGTGTTTTTGTTTCCAAACTGGCACAAGGATACATTTCAATCTAAAATACAGCACAAAATGTCAGTTTTGCATTTAACATAATTAAACAAACTTTAACATAATTTTCCAGAAATGTTTGCATAATTATACCAGTGGAAGTTACATTTATTTCACACACCCCTACTTATTAATTTGTGAGGGGGGGGCACTGCTACTAACTCAATAAACCCATCCTGATTCTGTAAAAACACAGGGACATTTGCACAAGCAGCTTGCACCACCGGTGCATCACTTATCGTGACAGACTGGTGGCACAGGCTGAAGACCCACATCTACAAGGCCACGCAAAGCTACTGTGGGTGGCTTTTCATGACTCTGTAGATATGGAGTAAGGCAGCGCAGTGTAAGTCACTATGTTGCTTTACTCTGCTCAGGAGGACATTCCATGGGCATTGCAGTGGGTGTTCTCACACAAAACCCAAGAACTTTGACTCATTCCCAGGTTTACAAGGATTTGTAAGCCTGAGGATGCATCGAATACCTTTGCCTCCCCAGGGGACATGTAACTCAGAGAAATAATTTGAATTCTCCTCTTTGTATCTCTTTCTATGTGTGCTGCATTCTGCAGCACATACAGAAGGAGGAAAACACTTCCATTGATTATTTTTGTGCACAAAGGTGTGCCTTCCAGCATAAAAACAATCATTCCTACAATGCAGACATAACCCAGACACCCTTGCACTATGATGCAAGGGTACCTGCATTGTTGCATGGCAGGCAGCCAATTGTGCTCCATTGTAATGGAAGAGGACAAGAATGCCCTGTATCTCATGGATACAGGGCATTCCTGACCTTTTTTTTATGATGTAGGGCAGTGCAGCAGGAAGCCTTCCGACTCTGCTCTGCCCCCAAAATATTGTAAATAAGCCTCATTCTTAGAGAATGTCTGCTCAGCCTATGTGCAACTATGGCACAGGCAGCAGTCAATACCCAGTGAAGTGTGTGTTAAGTTCAAGCCACACCAACAATTTCAAAGTAAAGAACACAACATAATAAGAATTACCAAGCCAACTTAGATCATTAAATTTAGTTGAGGAGAAACAGAGATATGTTTGTTTTTATTTTAAGGCAAGCACTGCCTAGGAAAAGTAAAACACCATTGCTCGACAAGAATTTGCAGTGGACTGGTTCTTAAGCACAATTTCAAGCCAACCCTGATGGAGTGAAGATCAGAAGCATGAAGTGCGTCATCCTGGTCAAAGATTTTCCTTCACACTTAGGGCCTGATTACAAGATTAGCAGAAAGGGTACTGTCATCAAAATGGTGTCGGAGACCTCAGCCACCAACTTGGTGGTCCATTTGCCCAATTATGAAGCAGTCTGGTGCATAGACTAAAGACTGCTGTGGCACCGCCTTCGCTGCCAGGAAATCTCAACTGCCACGGCGGCAGGATAGGCCATTGTGTATGTCAGATGGCAGACCACCAGCTTCTCCGCCAGCCCAATCACGATGCCCCTTCCTGCCGATGTGACTGTGGTGGCAAAACCTCCACACCTGAGTTGGCGGAAAGAGAGGGATAAAAGGCAGAAACTCACCTACACTCAGCAGCACATGTCCTCTGACACCATGGAGCCCATTGTACACATCCTGCAGCTGTTTCTTGATAACCCCCAAAACCCACACCGTCATGGACGCAACTAACAGTAAGCCACAATCCTACCCATTTCCCACAGGCAAGTAGATCTAAGGTGTGTGGGACCCCTAGTCAAAACCTAATTTGTGGATCCCTGTTTAGAACAGCTTTGAATGTATGATCCAAAATCTGCTCTTTTGTGCTCTCTTTAGCCAGGTCACTGACACTGCACAGGCACACTCTTTCAAATTCTAAATGTGTAGTACACAACTAATATTCAGGGACAGTGATGTGTGATTACAATATTGTAATACAACAGCAGCTCCTCACTAACATTACAGCAAATAATCTCTGTAACACCCTCCAATTTCTCATATGCTAGGTCCTGTATTGATGGAAAATAAACTTAAGTAGGGTTATCTTGTGAAACAGAAAGACACCTTCTCTGCAGAATTTCTGCAATAGACTCTCAAACATCACGCATATTAAAAAGGAACTTTGGGAAATGGTATTAAAAACAATCTGTATAAGATGTATTGCATGTTCATCATGGAAAGACTCTCTGTAGGACAAGGTTGGTTCAATCAGTGAGCCCTTGGAAAGTCTGGGTCCCTGGGCCAGAGCCCACTTTGCCTATACGTCAAAACATCTCTGTGCACAGGGCCCCTGGTTTAGGTCTATCAGGGTCAACCAATAGCATCACCAAGTGCCATGTTATGTGTGCAATGTGTAAGTGCAAGATATTGAAACAAAAACATCAGAAGCAGCTTTCTTCACATACAACTAAAGTATGTTTAAGGTACACACAAAATAACGCACACAAGTCCGAAAAGGAAGACAAAAAGGTATTACAACTAACCACCATGCAGGTGCTCATAAACAAATAACTCACTTGCACACATTTACCTATCCAACATACATCATAGAAAGACGTACAAGCAAAATGAGGTTGATATAGCTCCAGACAAGCTGAAATCTTTATTATTGGAAATACCACCCAAATTAACGTCTGGCCCAATTTGGATAAATACCACATATCCATCCATGGAACATTTTCCCTTGTCCTGTGTAAGTCCTGCACTGGTTCAGAGCTCCAAATATGCAAACCTGGGCATAATGATCACCAATCAAGGTGGAACAAACACACCTGTAGTCAAACATCCCAATGTATCCAGTCACATCAGATAGGTGGTGCAAGTACTCATCACTACGATGAATGCCTGCCCATAAAAGCTAATCACATGCCGTATCAAAAGATGCATATACTTAATAGAATACACTCCAAACATATATGTATTACAAAAAGGCATAGGCCCTGATTCTCACCCTGGCGGTAATTACCGCCAGGGCGGAGGTCGGCGGTAGCACCGCCAACAGGCTGGCGGTGCTCCGCCGGGCATTCTGACCGCGGCGGTACAGCCGCGGCCAGAAGCGGAAAGCCGGCGGGGTACCGCCGACTTTCCGCTGCCCGTCTGAATCCTCCATGGCGGCGGAGCACGCTCCGCCGCCATGGGGATTCAGACACCCCCTACCGCCATCCTGTTCATGGCGGCTCTCCCGCCATGAACAGGATGGCGGTAGGGGGTGCCGCGGGGCCCCCGTAAGAGGGCCCCGCAAAGTATTTCAGTGTCTGCTTTGCAGACACTGAAATACGCGACGGGTGCAACTGCACCCGTCGCACCTTCCCACTCCGCCGGCTCAATTCTGAGCCGGTATCCTAGTGGGAAGGTTGATTTGCCCTGGGCTGGCGGGCGGCCTTTTGGCGGCCGCCCGCCAGCCCAGGGCAAATGTCAGAATCACCGCCGCGGTCTTTCGACCGCGGTGCGGTGTTCTGACGGCGGTACCTTGGCGGACGGCCTCCGGCGTCCGCCAAGGTCAGAATGACCGCCATAATGTGTAAACACAATGATATTGTGTCACAATCTAATTGATGCAACATTGCTAGGTTCCCAAAAATAGCTAGGGAAAGTAATTGAAGGACTAATGTGTACAATAACAAACAGAAATGTATTTCTCCATTAAATAATTAAAGGGAAAATATAACAAAAGGCCAATGGCCAGTCCAAAATAAAATTGTGTGTGCTGGCACACTGCAGTGCCACCAAACGTGCTCCAAAAGACACTGCCCTGGTAACCTCCTCAAAACAGACATCCATTGGGTAGGACAGGCACCTCAAAGATGTTATTTGGGAGGGGGCATTTGGGTTTGTAGGGGTGGTGCCCTTGGTTTTGGAAGTAGTGGGTTGAGAAGAGGAAGGGGAGAACCTACTTTTAGGAGGGGAGTTTGGGAAGTGGAAGGGATGGAAGAACGTTTGGCACAGGTGCCTTAGGACCTAGAAGGGGCGGATGGGTGAATGAAAGGGGTGGATGTGGAGGTGGAAGAGGTGGCATTGTGTGTGGGAGGGGTCAGAACCTTCTTGGAGGTGGTAGTTGGAGGTTTGGGAGGGTTGATGACAAGGGAAAGGAAGGATCTTCAGGAAAATACTTAGGAGTGGGAATGCAAAGGAGCAGGGTCTTGGAGGTAGAGGATGTGACTGTGTGATGTGCTTGGGTCTGTTGTGGGTGCAGGTGCATGTGTGTCTGGTGTCAGTCCTGCAACTGTGGGTGTGTCTTGTGTCTTTGGTGTCTGTTGGGTGCTTGATTGTGTGTTACTGTGTATAATGTGAATGGTAGATCTGTAGAGGTTGTTGCAGTGGAAGTGCTGGGTGTGGGTGTTTTGGATGCTGATGTGGTGGTGATAGTGGGTGTGGTTGTATGTGGTGTGTGCATGGATGTGATGGTGGTTGGAGGGTTCATGTAGGTGTGGTGTTGTCTGTGCTGGCTGTGGATGTGGTGGTGGGAGTGTGGTGTGTACATGTGCATTTGTGCTGTCATCTGTGCTGTGTTGGAATGTGAAGGGGAGTGGTCTGAGTATGTGGGTGTGGTGTTATCGATGGTGGTTGTGGATGTGATGGCAGTGGGGTATCTGTGGGTGTGGTGGTGTGTGCAGTGTCTGTTTGGATGCATGCCTGTATTTTGTGTTTGTGATTATGTGTGGATGTGCTGCTTGGGTCTGTGCGGGTGGGTGTGTGTAAATGTGTGTACATTGGACAGGTTTGGGAATAGGGTATTGGTATGGGGAAGGGGACACAAGGTTTGGGGATAGGAGGCTGCCCTGAGGGAGGAGGCCAGAACCTGAAAAGATCTCTGTAGGCCAGACATTACACAGTGAATGCCTTCCAGGTAGGCCACAATCTGCTGCAGATGCCTGCCTTGCCCCTGGATGGCATTCAGAATTACAGTCTGACCCACAGATGTGTTTCTCAGGAGGTCAATAGCCTCCTCACTCTTCACAGCGGGGGCACAGTGGCAGGGGCTGAGGTGCCTGGAGAGAAGGAGATGGCTCCCCACCTAGGGTAGAGGGCCAGGCCAACAGGGTGGGGAGCAACAGGGAGGGTGGATATGGAAGTGGGGGTGGTGGACAAGGATGAAGTTGGAACAGATCTTGTGGGGTCCACCATCACTCAGGAGTGTCCACTGGAGATTGATTCTGAAGCTGATGATGTAGAGCTTGCATTCTCCGTGGCACGCCACACACCCTCTCGGCCACTGGGTCCCTCTGTGTCAGTACTGTCAGGACCAGAACTACTGTTGCCAGCTGATTCCCCAACTATGATGGCCTTTTCTCCTTCACTTGCCCAGAATGAATCTAAAATGACACATTAAAATTGGTTAACTGCATCTGTGTGAACACACCTGACAATCTGATTCAAACACAAAACATTACAAAGGTGCACAAATTGCACCAGCTTCATGGTTCACGACATGTGCTTCAGCATTAGCATGAGCACATGCATGCATGCTCCATTACCTGAAAACAGTTGGTCACAGTGATGTCAGAACCACAGAGAGCTCTAATACCATGATTCAACTTGTATACTCTCCATTCTTAGGTATATACTAGCATAGTTGTTCACCTTGTATAGTTTGACCCTTGTAGCATACCATAGTGAACTGATGGCACCAAATAGGATAGCTACAAAAACACATTTCCACAGGGTCCACACAGGCTCCTGAATTCTGCAAATGCTTATTTACCTTAAACAACATCATGATGCGATGATGGTTGAGGTCTACAGCAACATAGCTGCAATATGCGCTGTAGAAGAAATCATGTCATATGCAAAGGCTCATTTCACACTGATGTCGTTTTTCTCAGAAACTGCCTATATTTCCACTGTCTAAATAGTCAAATGAAAGCTGTACTGAAGTAGTTAAGCTACATATCACATGTAGCATAGAAAAGTAGCCTGAAGACATTCCTGGCCAAATTATTGGAAAATATATACTACACATGCATACATCATAATAGTTCATATAGCCCTATGAACATCTCCAATCCTGCATGGTACTGGTGACAACAGCATTTTTAGATTGCATTCCTAAAACCTAATACACCTTTGAAGGTTGTTGTGTATCAGTGAATATCTACGACATTAAGAGGTGGAATCACTTCTGTCCTAATGGGATGGCACATCACACACCATTTTGTATTGCAAACACCAATTGCCTTGCAAGACTGAGTGTAGGCACTTGCACGTGATCCCTACATTTCGACATCTCACTTCCTGATCCATGTCACCAGTCAGTCAATGAATCTTGAAACAGTATTGCAGACTGAGACAACAATAGGGAAAGATACATTGGGCAACATGTAGGCAATAAGTAAGAAAATAAAACTTTATTCAGTTTTTCAAGAAAATCACAAAAGTATGCATAATAAAATACACAAAATAGAAGTTCTAAACCACATCCACTACAAATTACAGGTAACATGTATAAAAAAGCAAATAATGCACTATAAATCTAAAAACATAATTAAAATCACAGCATAAAGCTAAAAAGGGACAAAGCTCAATAAAAACATATGCTAAAATTCATCACCCATGCATTACCCTAGAAAAAAAGTGAATCACAAAAAAGCAAATAATGGGCAATTTTAACAATTGGAGAAAAACAAAAACGGGTCTCACTTGGTTGAAACTCATGGGCAGGAGGAGCGGGCGAATAAACCTATAATGAAGGTTGTTGAATCTTGGCCATGTCATGACAATGTGAAAAGTGTCAAGGAGAAAAACAACATCACAGGAATATGCCGGAAGGTCTGAGACTTTATACCAAGACCCTTTGGGCAACAAAAGTTGGTGGAACAAGTTAAATCTAAAGTAGGTTAGCAAGCTACAGTGGAAATTAGAGATCTCAAATGTCAAGTAGGGCTCCTTTCCAGAAACAGATTTCACCATGGTAAAATGGCGCACAGTGCCCTTATGAAGGTCCATATCTTCTCGTTCCACAGCTGCCCTAGTAAAAAAAGGCCTGCTTTATCCCTCCTTTGTATGCCTTCCGGTTCTACAAAAAGCTTGGGTTGACCATGGGAGTTTAGGGTACATCTAGTGTATGAAACCCAGGGAATTTGTGACATATGATCCAAAGCCAGGCAGTCACACAAGATGAGCCTGTTAAGAGTCAAGACCTCCTTCAACCAAAAGGACAACCAAAGTAACAAGGGGTGCAGTCCAATCAGGCTGGAGATATACCCCAGACCCACTTCTTCATGGAGCATCTCAGAGGGTGTGCTCTGGATAATTTTGAGAAGACTTTTCAGGAAGGAAGTCTCAACAAATTTGTGGCTCCTCTCAGATTCCAGAACTTCCTGTCGCTGAGATGTTAGGAAAAAGTGTTTTTTTAGCCACATTTTGAGGTTTGCAAAGGATTCTGGGTAACAGAACATAGTGAGAGCTCGACAAGTCACCCCATCTTGGATTCCCCTAGGTCTCTAGTTTTCAAAAATGCACAGGTTTGGTAGGTTTCCCTAGGTGGTGGCTGAGCTAGAGACCAAAATCCACAGGTAGGCACTTTGCAAAAAACACCTCTGTTTTCTTTGAGAAAATGTGATGTGTCCACTTTGTGTTTTGGGGCATTTCCTGTCACGGGCACTAGGCCTACCCACACAAGTGACGTACCATTTTTATCAGGAGACTTGGGGGAACGCTGGGTGGAAGGGTAACAGAACCTGGTGAGAGCTCGACAAGTCACCCCATCCTGGATTCCCCTAGGTCTCTAGTTTTCAAAAATGCACAGGTTTGGTAAGTTTCCCTAGGTGGCGGCTGAGCTAGAGGCCAAAATCCACAGGTAGGCACTTTGCAAAAAACACCTCTGTTTTCTTTGAGAAAATGTGATGTGTCCACTTTGTGTTTTGGGGCATTTCCTGTCGCTGGCACTATGCCTACCCACACAAGTGAGGTACCATTTTTATCAGGAGACTTGGGGGAACGCTGGGTGGAAGGAAATTTGTGGCTCCTCTCAGATTCCAGAACTTTCTGTCACCAAAATGTGAGGAAAAAGTGTTTTTTTAGCCACATTTTGAGGTTTGCAAAGAATTCTGGGTAACAGAACCTGGTGAGAGCTCAACAGGTCACCCCATCTTGGATTCCCCTAGGTCTCTAGTTTTCAAAAATGTACAGGTTTGGTAGGTTTCCCTAGGTGGTGGCTGAGCTAGAGGCCAAAATCCACAGGTAGGCACTTTGCAAAAAACACCTCTGTTTTCTTTGAGAAAATGTGATGTGTCCACTTTGTGTTTTGGGGCATTTCCTGTCGCTGGCACTATGCCTACCCACAAAAGTGAGGTACCATTTTTATCAGGAGACTTGGGGGAACGCTGGGTGGAAGGAAATTTGTGGCTCCTCTTAGATTCCAGTACTTTCTGTCACCAAACTGTGAGGAAAAAGTGTTTTTTTAGCCACATTTTGAGGTTTGCAAAGAATTCTGGGTAACAGAACCTGGTGAGAGCTCAACAGGTCACCCCATCTTGGATTCCCCTAGGTCTCTAGTTTTCAAAAATGTACAGGTTTGGTAGGTTTCCCTAGGTGGTGGCTGAGCTAGAGGCCAAAATCCACAGGTAGGCACTTTGCAAAAAACACCTCTGTTTTCTGTGGAAAAATGTGATGTGTCCACGTTGTGTTTGGGCATTTCCTGTTGCGGGCACTAGGCCTACCCACACAAGTGAGGTACCATTTTTATCGGGAGACTTGGGGGAACATAGAATAGCAAAACAAGTGTTATTGCCCCTTGTCTTTCTCTACATTTTTTCCTTCCAAATATAAGACAGTGTGTAAAAAAGACGTCTATTTGAGAAATGCCCAGTAATTCACATGCTAATATGGGCACCCCAGAATTCAGAGATGTGCAAATAACCACTGCTCCTCAACACCTTATCTTGTGCCCATTTTGGAAATACAAAGGTTTTCTTGATACCTATTTTTGACTCTTTATATTTCAGCAAATTATTTGCTGTATACCCGGAATAGAATGAAAACCCATTGTAAGGTGCAGCTCATTAATTGGCTCGGGGTGCCTAGGGTTCTTGATGAACTTGCAAGCCCTATATATCCCCGCAACCAGAAGAGTCCAGCGGACGTAACAGTATATTGCTTTCAAAAATCTGACATTGCAGGAAAATGTTACAGAGTAAAACGTAGAGACAAATGGCTGTATTTTTCACCTCAATTTCAATATTTTTGTATTTCAGTTGTTATTTTTTTGCAGGAAACCCTTGTAGGATCTACACAAATTACCCATTGCTGAATTCAGAATTTTGTCTACTTTTCAGAAATGTTTAGGTTTCTGGGATCCAGCATTGGTTTCACACCCATTTCTGTCACTGACTGGAAGGAGGCTGAAAGCACAAAAAAATGTAAAAATGGGGTATGTCCCAGTAAAATGCCAAAATTGTGTTAAAAAATTGGGGTTTCTGATTCAAGTCTGCCTGTTTCTGAAGGCTGGGAAGCTGGTGATTTTAGCACCGCAAACCCTTTGTTAATGCCATTTTCAGGGAAAAAAACACAAGCTTTCTTCTGCAGCCCTTTTTCCCATTTTGTTTTAAAAAACAAAATTTTCACTGTATTTTGGCTGATTCTGATCCTCCTTCAGGGGAACCCACAAAATCTGGGTACCACTAGAATCCCTAGGATGTTGGAAAAAAAGGACGCAAATTTGGCGTGGGTAGCTTATGTGGACAAAACGTTATGAGGGCCTAAGTGTGAACTATTCCAAATAGGCAAAAAAGGCCTGGCACAGGAGGGGGAAAAGTTCTGGCAGCGAAGGGGTTAAAGATCAGAACAATAACAGAATGCTTCCAGCTGCGGAGTAGCCCCTTCTTGGAGGCTGCGCTAATGTGCTGAGTTAATATGGGGGCCCAAAATCCATCTCAGATTTGAGTTGAGATTTGAGTCCCACGGGATGCCATCTGAGCCAGGGGTCTTGCCCTCTGGGAGGGACATGACAGCTTTCCTCCTCCCACTGAAAACAAAGATCGGTGAACACCCACTCATCAGGCAAGGAAGCTGCACCAGATTTGAGATCGTAAACGGCCCTGAAATGGTCTTGCCACACCTGGGGGGAATGGACAATGCCTGCGCGCTCACTTGATCGGTATTAAAAAGAGGATGATTCACAACCCTCCAAAACTCCACTCTATCATGCAGAGCACAAGCCCCCATCAACTTTTCCCGAAGCTCCTTCTTAAGAGACTTCTTCCTCTTCAAGCGAGCAATGCAATAGCAAGCCCTAGCCCTCCCCACTTTCTCCCTGTCACTGGGCTGCCTGTGCAGGGCAGCCATAAGCATCCTATGAGCCTTGGAGCATGCCTTATCAAACCATCTACTGGGCAGACCCGCATGAGCTACATTGGAGAAAATAAGGGCCGACTTAATACGACCAGAAATATTGGCACCAGCAAGCAAGATTTTAGAATCAGAAGCCGCATCACCTAGACAGGTACTGAAATCCTGATGAGGGCAAGAGAGGAGAAAGAAATGGAAGTCTGATTGAACCACCTTTGCCCACTTGAGTCTTCACCCCTGTGTTATCAGGAGGACGGGTTCCAAAAAAAGGTCATCAGGCCTAAACGCAGACGATGACCACCTAAAGGAAGCCAGAAGGGGGTTATGCTCACTCAGCAAGTGCCAGACTGCCTTAAAGTCAATTAAGGATGCAAATAGAAAGTTAAAAACAAAAATATAGTCAATGACGGAACTAGTGCCTGCCCCCATGAAAGCAGGAATCTGCAGTTTGTTATGAATGTCCCACCAGTTAAGAAGATTCACAAGGGCATGATTTCCAAACAGAGTATTAAACAGATCTCTTAAGGGAGGTATGTTTCAAGAGTGCCTGATCCCAAACCACTGAGATGCCAACTTGGGGTGAATCCCTATAGAAATCACAGTCAGAACAAAGGTGTAGACTAAAGTCTCCCATCAAAAGGAGCTCTGTAAACCTGGGTGAGCTGGCAACAAAGTTACTGAGAAGCTGGCCCAGCTCCCTCACAATAGCATGCTCCACCCCACCCTCCTCCTCCTCGGGTTGAATTATAAAGGTTAACAACTAGAGCCCTCAGCTGACTTGTAAAGGTCAGGAGCATGTCCAGGTTCAAGTGTGAGGGTATATCAACTTTCTCCACTTTGCATTTCAAAATTAATTAATAAAGGTGGCTAGCCAACTCTTACCTGCACCAAGAGGGGAAGGCAAGGCAGGTGAAGCAAACGAGGCATAGCCATCTAAAACAAGGGAATCCCCAGTATGCTGTGTCTCTTGTAAACAGATGATATCAGTGAGGCATAAAAAATCTGTACACTCCACCAACTTCCCTTTACACCCTGCAATACTCCAGCTCAGGACCTTAAGGGTTGGCAGGGGGATGTGGGTCAACGAAAGGAAGTATGAGGCAAGGAGTCATTCAACCTGGGACACAGTCAGTCCTGTTTATCCAACTCAGACAAAGGCTCAAAATGATTACTCAAAATTAAACTAAGGGCCTGAGAGGGCAGGGTGGCATCATGGGCCAGTACTCCTGTACCAAAGGCCTAGGCAGTCCTCTCCTACCCTGTCTCCACTCACTGGAGAGGGGAGAGGATTTATAGAAATATCCCTCAGGATAAGACAGAGATGGATGTAGGGTGGGAGAACTTATCGCATTACTAGGAACAGGAACTGGTCAAAAGGAAGGGGGAAATGGAGCTAAGAGGGGGGAATAGTAGCTGTCTGGACAAGGATTTATAACCCTGACCCCTCACTATCCAGAAGAGGGGAATCAGATTTATTAAGCCTGGTACCATGTGGGATGCTGGACCTACCCTCCCAATTGCCATCAAACTCCCATGGGCAATTAGAAGAAGTCAAAGACGCATAAATTGCCACCGGGGAGTCCCCAGGTGGCTCATGAGATTTTCTACCTTGCGTATACGGATAACTAAATCTTCAAATGCCCTAGTAAGGAATCCTTCCAGTTTCACAAAGTGGTCAGGGAAGGAACCTACATCAGTTGTGGGTGGGGGTACTAAGGGTTCTGTCTGGACTCCCATGCTTACAACAGCATTATTAGTCTTGGGGACACACACTTGCCTCCTACACTTATGGCTTGGGCTAGCAATGAGACCCGGCTGGTAAATATCCTCCTTTGGACCCTCCTCTATGGCAAGCTTCCTCAATGGTGAAGAAGCAGCTGTGAGGGATTCTGTCTGATCGCTCACCTGTTCACATGCTACTGAGAGGGTGTAGGGCCCCAAGGGCATATCGGGCCCATCTGTATGCTAGGGGGGTCTGATAGAGACAAGGCCATCCCTAGATAAGTATAGGCTTTTTTCCACCAGCTCAATCTCTTTGGAAACCACACCCACTACACGTGCCAAAAACCTCTCAATAGTTGTCATACGCGGGGGACCCTGGGGGGACCCTGGAATAGCCCCAGTTGTTTTCTTCTTCCTCATCCCAAAATTTCTCAAAACTAAGCAAATAGATTAATACCAACCCCAACGGGAAACCCCCACAAAATGTGACAGGAATAAACAGTTGAAACCAAATAATGTACAGAGAGAAAAAGACCCCCCCCTTGAGCCCAATAAGTTAATTAATGTGTCAATATGGAGTAAGACGACCCTTATAGCAGATCCGAAAGATAACATCAAGACAAAAGGCAAGGTCGCAAGTCTCAGTATCTTCCAAAAGTTGGGTAAACAGTCATCTGGATGAGTCTCTCTGCAAGATAAAGCCCAGGCACCCAAAGGCAAATGAATCCAGACAGGAAGAGAAGGGTCACTTACCTTACCCCCTCAGATGGTCCACACCAAAGACGGCAGATGAGGTTGGGGACAATCTAACGAAAACCCGAGGGGGGTGGCCCCGCCCCGCCTCCTCCTGACTCTGATGGATGCAGGACGCGTCTGCCTTTGGCCCAGGGTTTGGCCAGGCGCGGACCATGTGCGATGCTCTAAGTAGTGCTGGTAAGGGGTGCGGCTACTCCTGCCATCAGGTCTCACATTGATACCTCCTGATGCTAAGGGTCCAGGAACACAGAGTCAATCAGCAGAGAGCGCTGCCCAGATTGCAGTTGTCTATCCAGTATAGATCCTGCGGTCATGAAGTTTGTGTTCAACCTGTAGCCACTAATGCTGATGGTACCAGTGATGATTACACACTCATCTTACTGTAGAATCCCAACTTACCAGTGGAAAGTGTTGTTCAGTCACTGCAACAAAAGTACAGTGTATGCTATGTCACATGAAGTAGGGCTTCCATTACATGAGACAGAGTAGTGAGGGAGTATAACTCCTGACACAATGAAGACAAGTGGCCTGTTTAGCACAACTGTCACACAAAACATCAGACAACATGAGGAGATGTTTTACTTTACTCAGCCATGTGTCTGCTCAAAACAGCAAATTGGTAGTGGACTGGACTCTGCTGAGTTGCAGGTCATACAAATAATAGGCAAAGGACATCATCATGGACCTACTACCAGACCTACACAATGCAGAACTCTTCTTGTGCGTTGGACATTGCTCACCACCAGTGTTGATGGGCAAATGTCTGCCTGTAACAAAGCAAGTTGGGAATGTAACTAGTATAGACCTGGCCAGGACTCACCCCCTTGTAGCCATTGTTGGGCCCTCAAATGCCCATCCAGCTACTGATAGGCCACCAACATTATGCAAGCCATTGGGGGGGTCAGGCTGTGGCGTGAGCCCCGTCCACGTTGGGAGGACTTCCCTGGCTGGATCTCTGCCATCTTTCGAGTCCAGTGCCTCAGGTCCCCACATTTATTCCTGCAATGGACACTGCACCGGCAGTAGACCCCCAGGGTCCACTCCGTCTGGGCAATGACCTTCAAATTCCTGCGTTGACCTTTATGGATACAAGAAAAGGAAAAACTGAATATCACTGCAATTTATTGGATGTCTGTTTTGTTTTCTCACACTTTGTCTACATCTAGCAGAAGCATAAATCAAAAGGTAACAGACAACATGTGTATTTTTCACATGCCGAGCACTACAAAGACATGAATACACACTTTTGTTGTCATCTGCTGACCTTCCTCATTCCTAGTCATGTCCTACACTGACTAAGCCAGCCCACTAATATCATGCAGCCCTTGCCCATCATACATGTACTGTGATGGGAGCTACTATGAAACATGACAGACATGGTGAGTGTTAGAAATGGGGACTTTGGTTGGCAGTCAGGTTACCCCCTGTCCAAGCAAGGACCCACACTCTAGTCAGGGTAAAGGAGAATCACCCTCACTTAACCCCTGCTCATGCCCCTTGGTAGCTTGGCACGAGCAGGCAGGCTTAACTTCATAAGCAATGTGTAAAGTATTTATACTAGCACACACAATAGTACACTGAAACACTACAAAATGGACACCACACCAGTTTTAAAAAATAGTTCATATTTATCTAAATCAAACAAGACCAGAACGACAAAACTCCAACATACACAAGTCAAGATATGAATTGAAAAAAAGAATAAGAGTCTTGGGGCCAGATGTAGCAAGAAATTATTTTGTGAATCGGAAATTGCGAGTCGGTACGACTCGCAATTTCCGATTCGCAAAATCATATGCAGAAT
This sequence comes from Pleurodeles waltl, assembly GCF_031143425.1. Lineage (NCBI taxonomy): Eukaryota > Metazoa > Chordata > Amphibia > Caudata > Salamandridae > Pleurodeles > Pleurodeles waltl. The sequence goes on from NC_090440.1 coordinate 860,212,404, forward strand.
GGTGTCTCAGACACCTTCTGCGAATCGCAAGGGGGTCGCAAAGACCCACCTCATTAATATTAATAAGGTGCGTCGCAATTTGCGATCCCCTTGTGATTCCCTGCACTCACAGGGATGGTGGCCTGCTGGAGACAGCAGACCTCCATGTCTGTGACTGCTTTTTCAATAAAGCAGTTTTTTTTTTGTATTGCAGCCCGTTTTCCTTAAAGGAAAACGAGTTGCAATACAAAATAAAAAATGAAACCATTTGGTTTCGTTTTTTCAGAGTAGGCAGTGGTCCATTGGACCACTGCCTGCTTGGAATTTTTTTTTTTGTGACATTCACAAAGGGGAAGGGGTCCCATGGGGACCCCTTCCCTTTTGCGAATGAGTTAGCACCCACTTCACGTGGGAGCAAACTGCAAATTGCTTTGTGACCGCTTGCGCGGTCACAAAGGAATTCTGCATCGCGGTGAGAGTCGCAAATAGGAAGGGAACACCCCTTCCTATTTGCGAGTCGCATTCACATTTTGCGAGTCGGAACCGACTCGCAAAATTGGATTGTGCATCGCGATGTGCGTTTTGCATGGCGCAAACTGCGATTTTCACAGTTTGGGCCATGCAAAACACTTCTTACATCTGGCCCTTAATTCTTAGAAAACAGTGAGAATGCTGTTCTTACACAAAGGAGGTCATTACAACCCTGGCGGACGGTGTTAAAGCTGCGGTAATACCGCAAACAGGCCGGCGGAAAAAAAAGGGAATTATGACCGTGGTGGAAACCGCCAACATAGACAGCCACTTTAACACACCGCCCGCCACGGCGGTACAGACAAGCAGCGCAGCGGTCACCGCCAACAGACAGGCAGAAGACAATGTACCGCCCATAGTATCACAACCCGCCAATCCGCCACCTTTTCCGGGGCAGATTCTCCGTGGATAAAAACACGGCGGAAACAGTTTCTGCTATGGGAAAACACTAACCTGAACACATCCCACGAGGAAGGAGGACTCCATGGAGCTGGAACTCCAAATCCTACTGGCCCTTGTATTCCTACTCATCTACGAAGACCAACGCCTGCTCCGGCGACGACAACGGTGAGTACTGCACCTATGACATAGGGGAGTGGGGAGGCAAAAGTTAGGGGGACACACACGCAACACCCCCACCCCCACCCCACCCTCGCATATTACAACACACACACCAATGCATGTCCAAACAGCACAGTAACAACCCACAACCCCCCCCGGAAGAAAGCAAAGACAAAACGAAATCTGTCCAAACATTGTAATGTATCAGTATACATGTCTCAAAAATATACAGATATATTAGCAAACCATACAAAAGTATATACATTCTGAGAAGTAGTGCAGATATGCACATATAAATGTCCATGCACCACTAGTCCAAAAATGCATGGGCGAGGCCCACAAAAGATACCTGTCCACACACGGAGAGAACACTGCTGGGGCATCCGATAGAAAGACTACAGGCACCTCAGGGGGAAGGGAAGGGGGGGCACCTCAGCCGGAGGAGTGCAAAGCCAGATCCACGACGGGGCTCCATGCCCACTGTTCCATCCTGGGGAGTGCAAAGCCACAGACTCTCAAGTCTCTACAGTGGGTGGGTTGCCCACTGTTGCAAATCCACAGTCTCTCAAGTCTCTACAGTGGGTGGGTTGCCCACTGTTCCATCCTGGGGAGTGCAAGCCACAGTCTCTCAAGTCTCTACAGTGGGTGGGTTGCCCACTGTTCCATCCTGGGGAGTGCAAAGCCACAGTCTCTCAAGTCTCTACAGTGGGTGGGTTGCCCACTATTCCATCCTGGGGAGTGCAAAGCCACAGTCTCTCAAGTCTCTACAGTGGGTGGGTTGCCCACTATTCCATCCTGGGGAGTGCAAAGCCACAGTTTCCAAAGTAGATAACAGCCTCCACTGGTTCTGGAGGGGGACTGGTGCCCAGACTGGATTAGTCTCCCCGTGGAGGTTCCTGTACCGTCCCTGTCCCACCTGCACATGGGATACCGATGCTTGATGTGGCGGACATTTCATTCTTCCCCGGTGCATGCCCTGTTCAGCGGTGCTTTGCCATGGCGTTTCTGGACTGTTCAGCGGTGCTTTGCCATGGCGGTTCCGGACTGTTCAGCGGTGCTTTGCCATGGCGGTTCTGGACTGTTCAGCGGTGCTTTGCCATGGCGGTTCTGGACTGTTCAGCGGTGCTTTAACATGCCGGTTCTGGACTGGGCATTGGTGTGTGGCATGACGTTCCCTCATTGCCCAGCGGGGCTGTGGCAGCCGGGGACCTCCTGGGCACTGACTCCGGCGGTGGTCTCCTGACCAGTGACGATACTTGGGCCCTCCTGGGCACTGACTCCGGCGGTGGTCTCCTGACCAGTGACGATACTTGGGCCCTCCTGGGCACTGACTCCGGCGGTGGTCTCCTGATCAGTGACGATACTTGGGCCCTCCTGGGCACTGACTCCGGCGGTGGACTCCTGACCAGTGACGATACTTGGGCCCTCCTGGGCACTGAGTCTGGCAGTGGCGGTGGTCTCCTGACCAGTGACGATACTTGGGCCCTCCTGGGCACTGACTCCGGCGGTGGTCTCCTGACCAGTGACGATACTTGGGCCCTCCTGGGCACTGACTCTGGCGGTGGTCTCCTGACCAGTGATGATACTTGGGCCCTCCTGGGCACTGACTCTGGCGGTGGTCTCCTGACCAGTGACGACGGTGCTGGCGGTGGCGTCCCGCCCACCGGGAAGGATGCCGCCCTTCTCCGCCGTACTGCTCACACTAGGCTGTGCAGACTTCCTCTGGCCCTTCCCCACCTTTGGAGGAGTCACAGCTGACTCTGCAATCCCCCTGGGACCCCTGTGAGTGGTTTTGCCTCCAGGAGTATTCACAGGGTCCCGTCGGCCACTTTCCAATTTTAGAGCCTTTACAGGGGGTGGACTGGCAGTGCCTTGGCTCCGGGTCACACTGCCAGTCCTGGTGGCCGGTGCACTCCACACACCTTGAACAGGCACCACTGGTATTGGAGGCTTTTTGGCTGAGGCGCTACGACGGGACTGATGAATTGGAGGGGGGGGGCATAAAGGTCAACTTTACACAGGGACAGTTTCTGACGAACACTGGGATGGGTAGTTGGAGGGGGTCTGGGAGTGGAGGAAGAGGAGGTGGTTGTAGAGGTGTCACTTTAGGTGTTTTGGGTGCAGGTGCAGGTACTGGAGGCTGTCGTGAGGTGGATGGATGTTGGGTGTGTGGGTTCCCGCGTTTGTGTACTTTGGGAGGGGGCGTCACAGACACACTGGGAGAGGACACAGGGGACGTGTAAATGGGAGTGGAGGTGGTGAGTGCAGGTGAGCGGGGTGTGGTGCTGGGTGTTCTGGTGCGAGTCCTGGTGCCTGTAGATGTAGTGCATGCAGGTGTGAGTGTAGACGAGACTGGGAGGGAGGAGGGAGACGACGAGGAGGGGGACACAGTGGAGGCAGTGGATGTTGGTGTGTCTGCATGTGGGTGATGCTTGCGTGTGTGCCTGTGGGTTGTGTGGTGCCTATGTTTGCCTGAGCTACTTTTGTGTGTAGAGGTGTGTGCATGCTGGTCTGATAGTGTGCTTGGGATAGGCTGGGGTACAGGGGATTGGGTCTGGGTGGAGGAGGTTGGAGGGGGGAGGCTAGTCACAGGGACAATGGCTGCCATCAGTGCTGAGGCCAGAGATTGCAGGGTTCGCTGAAGGGCAGCCTGACCAGAATGAATGCCCTCCAGGAATGCATTACCGTGTTGCAACTCCCTTTCTACACCCTGGATGGCATTCACAATGGTAGACTGCCCAACAGTGAGTGACCTGAGGAGGTCAATGGCCTCCTCACTGAGGGCAGCAGGGGTGACTGGGGCAGGGCCTGAGGTGCCTGGGGCGAAGGTGATGCCCACCCTCCTGGGTCAGCGGGCACGGGGCGAACGCTGAGGGGCTGCTGGGAGGGCGGTGCTGGTAGGGGAGGTGGCGGCTGTACCTGTAGAAGTGGGGCGCACAGATGGTGCCCCACCACAAGGGAGCTCCCATCGTCGGACGAGTCCGTGTCGCTGGTTGGTGATCCGGTGGCCGACGTGAAGCTCCCCTCGCCCTCCGTCCCACTGGTGCATTCAGAGTCCGTGGTGTGGCCCTCCAAGGCCATGTGGGATGCAGCTCCCTCGTGCTCTGGTGCCACTGTACCTCCGCCTGATGATGCTGATGCACAAAAGAACATGGAGAACACAAAAAGGGGGGGGGGGAAGACAGAAGAAAGACAGGTTGAGTGCATGGCATACCACGACCGTTGGCGGACACTACAGACACAGCAGCCCCCTGCACTACGCCGTGTTACTGGCCTCTACAGATGCAATTCCTGGGATCTGGCCTACATGGCTATGGTGGTCCTTTGCACACATGGATGCCACAGGGGCATCTATACCTGTACTTGGCACTCTACTGCGGCGGGGTAGGGAGCCACATGGCCTGCATTACAGAGGGGCCTAGTCTACCTATGTCTGCCTGGCCTAGGTACACCCACAGGACCCCTCCCCCACCCAGACCCCTCCACTGCACGCAAAGCCCGCTGAATGATGTTGTACTCACCCCCTTGTGTCTGCTGTGATGCCCTCAAGCGCCCATCGAACTCAGGGTAGGCCACCGCCAGGATCCTGAACATCAGGGGGGTCATAGGGCAACGGGCACCCCTCCCACATTGGGAGGCATCCCCAGCTGAGCCTCCGCCGTCTTCTTGCTCCAGCGGCGAATGTCCTCCCATTGTTTACGGCAGTGGGTGCCCCGCCTCTGGTGGACCCCCAGGGTCCGGATGTCCTTGGCGATGGCACGCCAAATGTCCTTCTTCTGGTGGGCGCTGACCTACATGACATGCACAAGGGAAGAAGAGAAGTCATTAACAACCGCACCGTCAATGTGTGTGGCCCCCCTCCCTACCCTAGCCATGTGGCACATTCATTCACATGCATTAATGTTCCCTGAACTCTGCCCTCTTCCCTCTTCCAACCAGCCCTCTCCACCCAGGCCTAGCCCATACAACGTGCTCCCAGTGTACTTACCTGTTGGTCTGGAGGACCGTAGAGTAGCGTGTACTGGGGGAGGACCCGTCTACCAGTTTCTCCAACTCCTGAGCAGTGAAAGCAGGGGCCCTTTCCCCAGACGCAGCAGCCATCGTCGCTTCCAGACCGAGGTCACAGCAGCACTTGCAGTGTAGGTCCTCTCCTGTCGAAGATCAGGTATCTAGTGATTGAACAGATAGAAAATGGCGGTGACGTCCGCAGCGGTGCGTATCATCACCGCCGGCGCACTTCCTCATTGGCTCCTGGGACCCATAGGGTCCAATGTTGACCAATGCAGCATTGCGCCGCGGTCTACGACCGCCTACCGCCACGGTGTGCAACGCCAACGCAGTTACCCCACAATCCCAATTGTCCCAGTTTAGAGGTCAGGCCGCCGCCATTTCAGGGGCCCACATGGCTTCAGTTACTTCTGCGTCACACATAGCTAGGCCTACACTCAACACACATACAGGAAGGGTCTTGTATTTGGTGTCGTGTTCTGTGTAACTGTGGGTACATACCTGGAAAAAAGTTGACTCGATCCTCGCTGTTGTCCTTCCTAGGCACCGTCATTTGGGACAATTGAGAAGATGGCGGAATCCTCCGGTGTACCGACCGCTGGTGGACCTGTTGACAATGGAGGAGCGACATTTAATCGTCACCTACAGGTTTGACCGGGCCACTATCCAGGAACTATGTACCCAGACCTGATGTCACCAATCCGCCATCCCACAGGAATCACCCCTGACGTGCAGGTGCTGTCAGTGCTCCATTTCCTTGCAAGTGGGTCTTTTCAGACAACAGTGGCCATGGCATCAGGGATGTCCCAGCCTATGTTTTCCAACGTGCTGTCCAGAGTGTTGTCTGCCCTGTTGAATCACGTAAGGAGATACATCATTTTCTCTGAGGTAGAAGATTTGGCTACAGTGAAAGGTGACTTCTATGCCCTTGGACATATCCCCAACGTCATAGGTGCTATTGATGGGACCCATGTAGCTCTGGTCCCCCCCCACAGGAGTGAACAGGTGTACAGGAACCGGAAGAGTTTTCATTCGATGAATGTACAGATGGTCTGTTTGGCAGACCAGTACATCTCCCAGGTAAATGCTATGTTCCCTGGCTCAGTGCATGACGCCTACATCCTGCGGAATAGCAGCATCCCTGATATGATGCGTCAACTCCAGAGGCACCGTGTGTGGCTATTAGGGGACTCTGGTTACCCCAACCTTTCCTGGCTATTGACCCCAGTGAGGAATCCCAGGACCAGGGCAGAGGAACTCTACAATGAGGCCCATGGGCGGACTAGGAGGGTGATCGAACGCACCTTCGGCCTCCTGAAGGCCAGGTTCAGGTGCCTCCTTATGACAGGTGGTTCCCTATTCTACTCACCAAGGAAGGTGTGCCAGATCATCATCGCCTGCTCGATGCTTCACAATCTTGCTTTGCGACGCCAGGTGCCTTTTCTGCTGGAGGATGGTCCAGATGATGGTGTTGTGGCAGCTGTGGAGCCTGTGGAGCCTGTGGACAGTGATGAGGAGGAAGCTGAGGAAGAAGACAACGACAACAGGGAGTCAGTCATACAGCAATATTTCCAGTGACACACAGGTGAGAACATTTAATTTTTAACACTACATTCACTGTCACACGTCTTACTCTATCCTGTGTGTAATTTAATGGGATTATTTGGTAACTGAGTTGTTCCTTTCCATTACGGTTTCACAGGTGTGGTTACCAATGTGTGTCATCTGCATGCATCCTTCAAGGACTTGTGATGTGTGACATTGGTATGTTGCCTTAACAACCAAAAAAGCATTTTGACACTGTCATTGATAATACATTTTACAAAATCATAGACTGACTCCTGAATGTTTTGTGGTTCAAGGGTGTTTATTTAAGTGCTCAGAAATGGAGGGGGGTTGTAAAATGGTGATGGGTGATGGTGGAGGAATGTCCATGGCAGAGTCCAGTCTATTAGTCTCACAGGTGCACTGCCCATCTGGGCATAGGAAGTGGAGCTGGGGCAGTTAAAGTATGGACAGGGTAACAAAGTGGGACGGTGGGGGGACATTCAGGGTGCTCTCATTTGCTGGCGGGGGTCTTGCCATCTTGGTCTGTCCTGTTCCTGGATCTCAGGGACCGCTTGCGTGGTGGTTGTCCGTCTGTAGGGGGTGGGGTGTTGGTGTGGTGGTCCTGTGGCGGGGCGTCCTGTCCACTAGCGCCGACAGATGTGGTGGGCAGTTCATCGTCCTGGCTAGTGTCAGGGGCCCCTTGGAGTGCCACGGTGTCCCTCAAGGTCTGCTGTATGTCCTTCAGCACCCCTACGATGGTGCCCAGGGCGGAGCTGATGGTCCTGAGCTCCTCCCTGAAGCCCAAGTACTGTTCCTCCTGCAGGCGCTGGGTCTCCTGAAACTTGACCAGGACCGTCGCCATCGTCTCCTGGGAGTGGTGGTATGCTCCCATGATGGAGGATAGGGCCTCGTGGAGAGTGGGTTCCCTTGGCCTGTCCGCACCCTGTCGCACAGCAGCCCTCCCAGTTCCCCTGTGTTCCTGTGCCTCCGTCCCCTGGACCGTGTGCCCACTACCACTGCCCCCAGGTCTCTGTTGTTGTTGGGTGGTGGGTTATCCTGGGTTCCCTGTAGTGGTGGACACACAGCTGATTGACCTGTCCTGAGTACGGAGGTTTGGGCCCGCTGGGTGGGTGCTGTGCTGGTGTTACCAGAGGGTGGAAGGTCAGTGTTGGGCTGTGCCTGTGCAAGGGAAACCGACTGTCCCGAGGCCCACGATGGTCCGGGCTGGTCATCAGGCTCCAGTAGGGCAGAGCTGCTATCGTCACTGTGGGCCTCTTCTGTGGGTGGAGTGGAGATGTCTAGACCCTCCGGTGTGGTGACGGTCCTTCGTGATCCTGCAGGGGCATAAGAGCATGATTATTGCATGTGTGTGTGTCATGGTGAGCAATGGGTGGGTGAGCGTGTACCCCAGTGCTAGCATTCCTGTGTGGGGGCTTGTGTGATGATGGTTAGGGGGTTGTTCTGGGTATGTGCAGTGAGCATGCTTTGGTGAGGGGTGACCATGCTTAGTTGTGTCATGCAGGGCTTGTTGTTGGGATGTGTGGTTTGTGTTCTTAGTACATTAGTGAGGAGTTTGAGTGATAGGGGAGGGGGTGAGGGTGGGGGTGTGTGATAGAATGCAGGTAGGCTGGGGGATATGATAGTTGAGATTTGTCTTACCAGTGTCCATTCCTCCACCGACTCCTCCGAGGCCCTCTGGATGCATGATGGTCAAGACTTGCTCCTCCCATGTTGTTAGTTGTGGGGGAGGAGGTGGGGGTCCGCCGCCGGTCCGCTGTACCGCGATGTTGTGCCTGGAGACCGCTGAACGCACCTTCCCCCGTAGGTCGTTCCACCTCTTCCTGCTGTCGTCCCGATTTCTTGGGTGTTGTCCCACAGCGTTGACCCTGTCGACGATTCTGCGCCATAGCTCCATCTTCCTGGCTATGGAGGTGTGCTGCACCTGTGATCCAAATAGCTGTGGCTCTACCCGTAGTATTTCCTCCACCATGACCCTGAGCTCCTCCTCGGAAAAGCGGGGCTGTCTTTGGCGTGCCATGGGGTGGTGTGTGATGTGTGAAGTGGTGTATGTGGTGATGAGTGTAGTGATGTGTAGTGGTGTTTGGTGTTTTGTGCGTGGATGTTGTGTGGGTGATGGTGTTGTGTACCTCTGTGTGGCGGTATTGTCTATTCTGTGCTCTCTCTCTGGCCTTCGTCAATCATTTTTGGTCGTAGGGGTTTGTGGGTGATGTGGGTGTGTGTTTTATGTTGTGTTGGGTGTGTAGGAGTGTTGGTTGTATGTGTATCAGGTGTGTGTATTTGGAATTGTCCAATGTGGCGGTGTTTTGGAGATGTGTGTGTATTTTGAGCGCAGCGGTGTGTACCGCCAATGGAATACCGCGGTTGAAAGACCGCCCCGTGGATTCGTGTGTCGTAATAGAATGGGCGTGTTTCTGTTGGCGTGGACGTGTAGGTTTTGTTTTTGCCAGTTTAACACTGACCTTTGGTGTGGCGGACTTTTGTGGGTGTATTTCGGCGGATTCCGAGATGTGTGTCATAATAGCTGTGGCGGGATTCCGCAGCCACGGCGGTGTTTTGGCGGTCTTCTGCACATTGGTAAGCTGCTTTTACCGCCAATGTTGTAATGACCCCCAAAGTCCCTTGTTAGCGTAAAAAATACAGACACACAGGCGAGCGTGCGTTGAACAAGGCCAGCAATGCAACGATTTCTCACTCACAAGCGAGACTGTGAATCGTTCGTTCTCCGGTTGGGTCAGAGTGCATTATTTCTTTTCTCCTGCAAGAGAGCGATGCGTCGATCCCCAGATGGGCACCTCGGGTCCAGGCAGGCTTTGCATTGATTTTTCACACCCAGCGATGTTGCATTGAAAACCGGTCGCACTGTGTCAGGAAACCGCGCTGCATGGGGCTTGTATCGGTATCAGCAGCTGCTATTGGTTGTTGCGTGTCCTTTCTCCAGCTGCAATGTGTCGATCTCCCAGCCGGGATGCAGAAGGAGCGTTGATTTTAGCCGCGAGGCCAGTGGTGCATTGTTTATCAGCTGCATTGCGGATGGTGTGTTGAAAGTTTCCCCGCACAGCAGTCTTTGCATGGATTTCTGTCCTTTTCCACCAGCTTCACCTTTCAAGTGCCCAGAAACAGGTTAGGGCACCACTTGGCAGGGCAGGACTCTCAGTAGAGAGTCCATGTGCTGGCAGAGAGAAGCCTTTGATGTCCCTGAGATTTCAACAGCAGGAGGCAAGCTCAGTTCCAGCCCTTGAAGATTCTTCACTAGTGGGAAGTCACACAAAAGTCAGTCTTTGTCCTCTCTCAGGCAGAAGCAGCTACTGCAGGCCACCCCAGCAAAGCAGAGTCACAGGCAAAGGGGCAGTACTCATCCTCCAGCTCTCCAGCTCTTCTCCTTGGCAGAGGTTCCTCTTGGTTCCAGCAATAATCTGATGTTATGGGCTTTTGGGTCCACTACTTATACCCCTTTCTGCTTTGAAGTAGGCCTACTACAAAGGGAAGTCTCTGTTGTTCACAAGATTCTGCCTTGCCTAGGTCAGGCCCCAGACACACACCAGGGGGTTGGAGACTGCATTGTGTGAGGCCAGGCACAGCCATTTCAGGTGTAAGTGACTACTCCTTCCTCCTCTCCTAGCACATATCGCTCATCAGGATATGCAGGCTACACCCCAGCTCTTTTTGTGTCAATGTGTAGAGGAGAGGTGCAAACAGCCCAGCTGTCAAACTGACCCAGACAGGGAATCCACAAACAGGCAGAGTCACAGAATGGTTTAAGTGGCATTTTCAAACACACAATCTAAAAACAACCTTTACCAAAATATGTTTCTTTACATTGTGCGTTCAGAGACCCTAAACTCCACATCTCCATCTGCTCCCAAAGGGAATGTATACTTTAATAATATTTAAAGGCAGCCCCCATGTAAACCTATGAGAGAGAAAGGCCTAGCAACAGTGAAGACTGAATTTAGCAGTACTTCACTGCTAGGACATATAAAACACATTAGTATGTGTCCTACTTTAAACATACACTGCACCCTGCCCATGGACTTACAAGGGCCTACTTTAGGGATACCTTACTTGTATGAAAAGGAAAGGTTTAGGCCTCGCAAGTGGGTACTCTTGCCAAGTCAAATTTGCAGTTTAAAACTGCACACACAGACACTGAAGTGGCAGGTCTGAGACATGTTTACAGGGCTACTAATGTGGGTGGAATAACCAGTGCTGCAGGCCCACTAGTAGCATTTGATTTACAGGCCCTAGGCACCTCTAGTGCACTTTAATAGGGACGTACTAGTAAATCAAAGTTGCCAATCATGAAAGCCAATCAACAATACAATTTACAGAGAGAGCATATGCACCTTAGCACTGGTCAGCAGTGATAAAGTGCCCAGAGTCCTAAAGCCAACCACAACAGGTCAGAAAAATAGGAGGAAGGAGGCAAAAAGATTGGGGATTACCCTGCCAAAAGTGCCAAGTCCAGCAGTGAGCTTTTAAAGAGTACACTATTTGTGCAATATTGTACAGACACCTTTACAGCCAGGCCCATTGGCTTGATGCATAAGGCCGATAGAGCATGGAATCATAGGATAGACTACATCCTAAGACTTAGGCTACAGTGGAAGGGCTGCCAGGTTTGTCAGTGATAACCTCCTCTCTGGGGATATGTGGACATGTGGACAACTTAACGTAATATCATACTATGTCTGATTGAGGTTGTGTAGTATGTACTAGCATCACAGGACAAACCTTTTGCCATATGTGGCAATGTTGCAGGGATGACATCAACATACCATTGTATTTCTTGTTTGATTCATTGAATGTAAAAAAAGCTGGTGGTTCGTACATCATAACCTCTTCTGAACCAACTATCGGCACTGTTAGTGTGTCACATCTGAAATAGGTCTGTACAGGGCAAGCATTACTTATGGAAAATTGAAAACAGACTTGTGGGATTAAGGGGATTGTCATTATTAAATGACACATATTAATAATGTAGGTCAGTAGAATGTAGTATCAGGTCAAATAAGTTACCTCAGTCATGATTCCAAATGTATCCCATGTAAAAACCAATCTGGGCTCCTATTGTTTGTGAAAACTCTTTTTTTGATCATCCAAGGATCCACAGGTCTACAGTGATCAGTAGTATTGCCACACAACCTTTACCCCAGCCTTGTCTGTGGTTCAGACTGGCACAACTTGCTCCCTGTCAGGCCTTGCTCCCTGCAGGCAGAGTATACTAATTGTACATGAACATCACATTTCCAATAGTTCAACATATTACATTTCAGCTTGTGGCCATACAGTACGTGAGTTCAAGGCTGTGTGGTACTCTGAAGGGGTGTGTGAGTTATTGGTAGCTCATAGCCAACAAGTTGGCAAGCTCTGATCTAGGCTGAGTGATATGTTGGAATGTACACCTACCTAACATCAATCTCAACTGGTTTGTATAGAATACATTCACAGCTCATGCTGTAAAGGCTATACATGTGTTGGCACAGTTAGCATGATCTGAATAGTAAATATACCATAGGTACAGTAAAATGTAAACAAGCATAGATGTCTACATACACACTAATGTAATCTAGGACTTTCCACACCTCACACATACCAACGGTGATGATACATACACAATGTATAGTGCCCGACAATCACTAACATTATTGTCCTATGCACAGACCACAAAACTTTACAACAGTAATCAAACTTAACACTTTAACTCAGAGGCACATTGTAGTCTGAGGGAATGGAAATGATAGAGTGAAACAGAGTAACATGTGTGTAAGATAGATACCTGTTCCTCTTTTGAGCCATAGAGCTGGCCATACAGGGAAAGGACCTTACCAGCCAGCAGCTCCAGCTCCTCTGCAGAGAAGGCAAAAGCCCTCTCATCTGCTTGGCCTGCAGTGATTGCTCTCAGAGATGGCAAACAGCAGCTAGAAATGGAGGAGTTGTTGAAAGCAGCAGTGTATTTTTCAAACTGTGGCTTACATGTACATGACGTATGCAGTCATCAGCATATAAGGACACAGCCACTGGCCCTCTACAGTCACGATCACCAACGTTAGTCTATAGCTGTACCTGTCTTGGACTCAACCGCCCACTGTGCGGTCAACTTCTGCCAGTGGCGTCAGATTCACAATGTCCAAGGTAAGGCAGCCGCCATTTAAGCAGTTGAAAGTACTGTATTGGTGACTGTTAACTGTGCCACTACCACTCCAAATGAGTGGCACATGTTTAAATATGTCCAAATCCAGTGACATTCACATTTACATTTGACTCCACTATTCGTTTGCATAGTGCATTAGTGTGAATATAGGCTGTATTAGCGTGGTGCACTGTACATCGCCGTTGATGGTATTTTGTCCAAAAGCAAATGTATATAAAAAAGGGGTGCAAATAATACATCCAAGATGTATTATTTACACAATAATGGTCAAGACACATGTCGAGGCCACAATGGGGATTGGTGATGGGTGTTGCATGATACAGTCTTTAAAAGTAATATGTGTATTTTGCAATTTGAAACAGTTATGCAGTGTTACATGAGTTTTGGCTTACTTGTTGCATTTCTTACTGTGGACATTGTGAACAACTTTCATATACCGTTTTCAATTCACACATAGGCACCCTAGGGGAGGGATGAGGTGAGAGCCTCCAATGTACCACCCATTTTCAGACCTTCAGACCAGGAGAAAAGGAATCATCCAGAAGTTTTGTTTGAATAGGCATACCATACTGGATCTATGTCATCAGTTAGAGCCTGATCCCCTATCTCTTAACCCTAATCCCACATGTATCACACCAAACTTATGGCAGTATTGCATTTTCTGGCCACATGTTCCTTTCAATACACAGTGGCAATATGTGGTGGTATGTCACAACCATTGTTCTGTTGTGTACTAAAAGATGTGCTTTCAGCAATTATGAGGCATATTGACAGCTACGTCCAGTTCCCCATGAGTGAGGATTTATCCAATGTGAAGGGTAGATTCAATGGATTTGCTTGGCTACCACATGTTGTTGGAGCCATTTATAGCACCCATATTTCCTTGGTACCAATGCAAGCCAGGGAACAAGTTTACCGTAACAGGAAGAATTTCCATTGTATCAAGGTGTAAGTTGTCTGCTTACCCGATTTGTATATCTCAAACATCTGTATGCCCAGTTCCTTGGATCAATCCATGATTACTTTGTCTTGCAGAACAGGTCTGTACCCCAGCTGAGATCACAACTACTACTGGAGAGGGCCTGGCTTGTTGGTAAATATGATCTGACCTATCTTTGTGTGGGTAATGTCAGGTAGTATAATCTGGAAGTGTGTAACTTATTGTTGCACTTATATCTGTCTTCCATCAAGCAGACTCAGCCTATCCCAACTGGCCATGGTTGTTGGCCCTGCTGAGGAATTCAACAACGCCAGGGGAAGTCTGATTTAATGAGGCCCATTGACAGACAAGTTGGCCAGTGGAGCGGGCTTTTGAGCTCCTATGGCCTGCTGCATGCTCCGGAATTTAGCCCTGCTGTAGATCATCCCTTATATCGCAGAGGATGGAGACCATGAAGTGCCACTGGGTGAGGATCCTCGAATGCCAAATGATGATGATAGTGGTAAAGAGGTAGGAGCTGGCTTGCATCAAGATCTCATCAACAACGTCTTCTCATGAGTGTAAGTAATTTTGTCAAATGTCATAACTTTGACTGTTACAGCAACGTTTGTTGTGATGATGAGACAAGTATGTTAGGGAAAAATATCAGGGAGTGCAAGCTCTGGGTAACCCAGGTGAAATGTGTTTGTTGAACAAGGTAACGACACATGGGGGGTCATTCTGACCTCGGCGGTAAAAGGCGCTTACCGCCGGACAGAAGACCGCCATAACACCTCCGCGGTCGCGGTAAACCGCCACGGTCATTCTGACCCGCACCTGGCAAACCGCCAAAAACCCGACATCAACAAAAGTCCGCCACACCAACGGCCAGCGAAAAACTGGCGATGACCAAACCTCCACCGTCACGCCAACAGAAATACGCCCATTCCATTATGACCCACAAATCCCCGCAGCGGTCTTTCAACCGCGGTATTCCATTGGCGGTACACACCGCCGCGGTCAAAATACACACACCTTTACAAAACACTACCACATTGGACAATTCAAAATACACACACCTGAGACACATACACACACCACTCCCACACACCCAATACAATATAAAAAACACACCCACATCACCCACAAACCCTTACAACCACAATTGCGACTGAAGGCCAGAGAGAGACAGCACAGAATAGAGTACACCATCACACAGAGGCAAATCACAACATCACCCACACAATATCCACGCACAAAACACCACACACCACCACACTCACCACACTCTACAACATATACCCCACCCCACACCTCATCCACACCACCCCATGGCACCCCAAAGACACCCCAGGTTTTCTGACGCAGAACTCAGGGTCATGGTGGAGGAAATAGTTCGGGTAGAGCCCCAGCTCTTCGGGACACAGGTGCAGCACACCACCATTGCCAGGAAGATGGAGCTATGGCAAAGAATAGTGGACAGGGTCAACGCTGTGGGACAGCATCCACGCAATCGGGACGACATCAAGAAGCGGTGGAACGACCTACGGGGGAGGAGCGTTCCATGGTATCAAGGCACAACATCGCAGTGCAGAAGACTGGCGGCGGACCCCCACCTACTCCCCCAGAATTTACAGCATGGGAGGAGCAAGTCTTGCACATCCTGCATCCTGAGGGCCTCGCAGGAGTAGCTGAAGGAATGAACTCTGGTAAGTCAAATTTTCATTACTTCATTCCCCCCACCCCACCTGCATGCCAAATCATACCCCCACCCTCACCCCCACCCCCATCACACCAACTCCTTGCAAATGGCTCACCATCACAACCCACCCATCCCAACACCTAGCCCTGCATGCGTCCACAAAGCATGGACACCCATCACCAAAGCATGCCCACTGCACATACCCATCTCCCCCACAAGCCACCATCACAACAGCCCCCACAAGGGAATGCCAGCACTGGGGTACACGGCCACCCACCCATTGCACACTATGGCACACACAGAAGCAATAACCATACTCTTATACCCCTGCAGGACCCGAACGTCACCACACCGCCCAGGAGGGTCCAGAAATGTCCATCCCACCCCCAGAAGAGGCCCCCAGTGATGACAACAGCTCTGTCTCCCTGGACCCAGATGACCAGCCCGGCCCATCGTGGACCCCGGGACAGTCGGTTCCCCTCACACAGCCACAGGCTACAGCAGACCTACCCCCCTCTGGGAACACCAGCACAGCTCCCACCCAGCGGGCCCATGCCTCTGTCTCCAGGACACGTCAATCAGCGGTGTGTCCACCACTACAGGGCACCCAGGTTGACCCACCACCCCAACAACAACAGGAACCTGGGGGCAGTGGTAGTGGGCACACGGTCCAGGGGACAGAGGCCCAGGGAAACAGGGGAACTGGGAGGGCTGCTGTGCGACAGGGGGGGGACAGGCCCAGGGAACCCACTCTCCACGAGGCCCTCTCCTCCATCATGGGAGCATACCACCACTCCCAGGAGATGATGGCTACAGTACTGGCCAGGTTCCAGGAGATCCAGGTACTGCAGGAGGAACAGTACATGGGGTTCTGGGAAGAACTGAGAAACATTAGTTCCGCAATGGGGACCATCGTCGTGGCTCTTAACCAGATTGTCACCACATTGCAGGACCATGTGGCACCACAAAGGGCCCCTGTCACTAGCATGCACCAAGACCAGGCTACCACCTCCGCTGGCGCTAGTGGACAGGAGGCCCCCACACAACGACAGGCCACCAGAACCCCACCTCCGGCAGAAGAAGAACCACCCCGCAATCGGGGCCTGAGATCTCAGAAGAAGACAGAGTAGGATGCCAAGACCCCCGCCAGCAAAGGATACCCCCTGATGTCATCCCACTGTCCCACATTGTCAACCTGTCCAACCTTAAACTGCCCCTCCTCCATCCTTCCACAGGCATATGGACAATGCACCTGTGAGACTGAAAACTGGACTCTGCCATGGACATTACTCCACCATCACCCATCACCGATTTTCAACAATGTCCCTAAATTTAGCACTTTAATAAAATCACTTATTGCACTAAAAATATCTGGAGTCTGCTTGTATTTTGAACAAATGTATTAGACATAACGGTGCCAAAATGTTCAGTTACATTGTGATGACAACATACCACTGTCACACAGCTGTAGTCCATGGGGAAACAAAGCAGAGGTCACGCAGTGGGGCCCACATCTCTGAAAATGGAAGGGATAGTCACAACTCAGTTAACATAAACTGGGGGGAAACACAGACAGTAGAGAGGCAGGAGACTGTAAGTACATGTAAAATGGCGGTGTTGATTCGTACCTGTGTGCTATTGAAAATACTGTTGTATCACTGTGTCCCTGTTGTCTGTGTCGTCCCCGTCGTCTTCCTCCTCTTCACTCTCCACAGGCTCCACAGCTGCCACAACACCACCCTCTGGACCATCCTCCTGCAGGAAAGGCACCTGGCGTCGCAAAGCCAGGTTGTGAAGCATACAGCAGGCCACGATAATCTGGCACACCTTCTTCGGAGAGTACATTAGGGATCCACCTGTCATATGCAGGCACCTAAACCTGGCCTTCAGGAGGCCGAAGGTCCGCTCGATCACCCTCCTATCCGCCCATGGGCCTCATTGTACCGTTCCTCTGCCCTGGTCCGGGGATTCCTCACTGAGGTCAGTAGCCACGACAGGTTGGGGTAACCAGAGTCACCAATTAGCCACACACGGTGTCTCTGTAGCTGTTCCATCACATAAGGGATGCTGCTATTTTGCATGATGTACGCGTCATGCACTGACCCAGGGAACTTGGCATTTACATGGGAGATGTACTGGTCAGCCAAACAGACCACCTGGACATTCATCGAATGATAACTTTTTCTGTTCCTGTACACCTGCTCACTTTCACTGGGGGGAACCAAAGCCACATGGATCCCATCAATGGCACCAATGATGTTGGGAATATGTCCAAGGGCATAGAAATCACCCTTCACTGTAGCCAAATCGCCCACCTCAGGGAAAACAATGTAGCTCCGCATGTATTTCATCAGGGCAGACAACACTCTGGACAAAACCTTAGAAAACATAGGCTGAGACATCCCTGATGAAATGGCCACTGTTGTTTGGAATGATCCACTTGCCAAAAAATGGAGTACTGACAGAACCTGCACCAGAGGGGGAATCCCTGTGGGTTGGCGAATGGGTGACATCAGGTCTGGCTCCAGCTGGGCACACAGTTCCTGTATAGTGACTCGGTCAAGTCTGTATGTCAGTATGATATGTCTTTCTTCCATTGTCGACAGGTCCACCAGTGGTCTGTACACGGGAACATTCCTCCATCTCCTCGCAAGTCCCAGCGGACGGTGCCTAGAAAGGACAACATGGCGCACAGAGTCAAGCAACCCACAGGTACGTAACCACAGCTTGCACAGAACACGATTCGCTATGTATTGAATGGCTTGTATGAGTGGCAATGCAAGGCCTAGGCCTGTGTGAAGCAGTAGAAATTAAGCCATGTGGGCCCTTGAAATGGCGGCTGCCTGACCTGTGAAGTGTGACAATGGGATGTGAGGTCAATGCGCTGGCGTGGCACACCGTGGCGGTAGGCGGTCAAAGACCGCGGTGCAAAGCCGCATTGGTTAACATAGAACCTTATGGGTTTCAGGAGCCAATGACGAAGTGCGCCGGCGGTCGCGGTACGCACCGCCGCGGGCGTGACCGCCATTTTCTATCTGCTTAATCACTCGAGACCTGATCATCCACAGGAGAGGACCTATACTGCAAGTGCTGCTATGACCTTGGTCTGGAAGAGACAATGGCTGCTGTGACTGGGGAAAGGGCCCCTGCCTTCACTTCTGAGGAATTGGAGAAACTTGTGGATGGGGTCCTCCCCCAGTATGCGCTACCCTACGGTCCTCCAGACCAACAGGTTAATACACTGGGACCATGCTTTGTGGGCAATGCCTGGGTTGAGTGGGGTGAATGAACGATGGTGCGGAGGGGAGCGTATGAGGCATGCATCAAATGACAGATGAGAGCATGTGCCACATGGCAAGGGTGGACACTCACATCGAGCATGCCTAAAATGTTGATATTGTATTTTCTCTCCCTGTACGTGTCACATAGGTCAGCGCCCATCAGAAAGTTGACATTTGGCGTGCCATCGCCAAGGACGTCCGGACCCTGGGGGTCCACAACAGACGGGGCACCCACTGCCGCAAGAGGTAGGAGGACATCCGCTGCGGGAGCAGAAAGACCGCGGAGGCTCTGCTGGGGATGGCCTCCCAACGTAGGAGGGGTGCCACTCGTCAATTGACCCCCCTGATGTCTCGGATCCTGGCGGTGGCCTACCCAGATTTGGATGGGCGCGTGAGGACATCACAGCAGACACAAGGGGGTGAGTACAAGCACATTCTGCTATCTTAGCGCGCAGTGGAGGTGTCTGGGTGGGGGAGGAGGGATGTGGGCATCCCTAGGCCAGGGCGATTTCTGTATGCTAGTCCCCTCCGTAAGGCATGGCCCTGTGCCCCCGCCCTCCACCTCTGTAGGGTGCCAAGTACAGCTATCCATGGCCTTGTGTCACCTATGTGTGCAGATGTCGTCCATTAGCTTGTAGGCCAAGTCTCACTGATTGAGTAGTGTACCCCAAGTGCACTGCGTAGTGCAGGGGGCTTCTGTGTCGGTCCTCCCCGCCAACTGTGTTGCCAATGCATGCACTCAACATGTCTTTATTTCCCCCCCCCCCCTTTTTTGGTCTGCTCTTCCTGTTCATGTGTGCATTAGCATCATCTGGCGGAGGAGAAGTGGCATTGGAGCACGAGGGAGCTGCATCTCACATGGCCCCGGAGGGCCATGCAACGGACTCTGATTTCACCAGTGAGACGGAGGGCGAGGGGGGCTCCACAACGGGGACACGTGGAGACATAAGCGACACCGACACGTCCTCGGAAGGGAGCTCCCTTGTGGTGGCGGCCACATCCGTGCCCATCGCGACAACAGGTACAGCCGCCACCCAGCGCACCAGCTCCGCCCTCCAAGCAGCCCCTCAGCGTTTGCCCCGTGCCCGCTCGCACACCAAGGCGGGCATCTCCTTCGCCCCTGGCACCTCAGGCCCTGCCCCAGTTACCCCTGCTGCCCTCAGTGAGGAGGTCATTGACCTCCTCCGG
Organism: Pleurodeles waltl; assembly: GCF_031143425.1. Taxonomy (NCBI): domain Eukaryota; kingdom Metazoa; phylum Chordata; class Amphibia; order Caudata; family Salamandridae; genus Pleurodeles; species Pleurodeles waltl. The sequence continues at coordinate 860,232,293 of NC_090440.1, forward strand.
ATGCTCATTGTTGGGCAGTCTACCCTTTTGAATGCCATCCAGGGGGTGGAAAGGGAGGTGCATCGGAGCAATGCATACCTGGAGGGCATTCATTCGGGTCAGGCTGCCCATCAGCGATTGTTCAACGCTCTGGCCTCAGCACTGACGGCAGCCATTGTCCCTGTCTCCTGCCTTCCTCCTCCAACTCCCTCCACCCAGTCCCACTCCCCTGTTCCTCTGCCTATCCCAGACACACCTACAGACCAGCCTGCACACACCTCAACACCCAAGGTCAGCTCATCCAAACATAAGCACCACACATCACAGAAGCATTCACACAAGCAACATCCACATGCAGACAGCCACTGCCTCCTCTGTGTCCCCCTCCTCCTTGTCTCCCTCCTCCCTCCCTGTGATGTCCCAACTCACACTTGCATGCACCACTTCATCAGCCACTACGTCCATCACCAGCACACCCATCAGAACACTCCGCACACGTGCAGTCACCACCCCCACTGCCATTTACACGTCCCCTGTGTCCTCTCCCAGTGTGTCTGTCACCCCCTCTTCCAAACCACACAAACGCAGGCAGCCACCCACCCAACAGCCATCCACCTCACGACAGCCTCCGTCACAAGCACCTGCACCCAAAGACAGCACACTTGACTCTCCTACAACCACATCCTCTTCCTCCACTCCCATACCCACTGCACCTACCCTTCCCATTGCTCCTAAAAAGTTTTTCCTCTCCAAAATTAACCTCTTTCCATCACCTGACCCACCCCCTCCATCTCGTAAACGTCCAATCTGCACCTCAGCCACCACAACCCCTGGACCTACAAGGACCATCGTCCAGGGATATTGGAGTCCACCACCTTCGAGGGCAGCTACATCGGCCAGCAGGAAAGGGACAGCCAGCCCACCCCCTCGGAAAAAATCCAAAAAAAGCAAGGGCCGGCGCAGAGGACAGAGACGGCAGCGTCCACAGGCACCACCCTGGCACCGTCAGGGAGTGGGGTGCCACCTGGCACATCTCCAAAGGGAGGCAAGGGCCACAGAGGATCAGGCAAGGATGGCAAGGGCAGCACGGCCGACAAGTCCGGCAGCAGGCGAGCTGCCCAGGAGGGCCCCACCAGCCCCATTCCGGGGGTGAAGGAGGACACCCACGGGCACGGGACACCAGCACAGGAGGGCCCCACAAGCGAGAAGTCGGATGGCGAGTGAACACCATATCTTGGCCGTTACTGGTGCCCTGGAGACACATGTGAAGAACCGCTGAACAGGGCCTCGCCGTCTCAAGAACCGCTGAACAGGGCCCTTCAAGACAAGCACCGCTGAACAGGGCCCCGCCGTCTCAAGAACCGCTGAACAGGGCCCTTCAAGACAAGCACCGCTGAACAGGGCACCGCCGTCTCAAGAACCTCTGAACAGGGCACCGCCGTCTCAAGAACCGCTGAACAGGGCCCGTCGTCTCAAGAACCGCTGAACAGGGCCCTTCAAGACAAGCACCGCTGAACAGGGCACCGCCATCTCAAGAACCACTGAACAGGGCACCGCCGTCTCAAGCACCACTGAACAGGGCACCGCCGTCTCAAGAACCGCTGAACAGGGCACCGCCATCTCAAGAACCGCTGAACAGGGCCCCACCGTCTCAAGAACCGCTGAACAGGGCCCTTCAAGACAAGCACCGCTGAACAGGGCACCGCCGTCTCAAGAAGTGCTGAACAGGGCACCGCCGTCTCAAGCACCGCTGAATAGGGCACCGCCGTCTTAAGAACCGCTGAACAGGGCCCTTCAAGACAAGAACCGCTGAACAGGGGCCTTCATCTCAAGCACTGCTCCGCTGGGCCCTTCAACTCAAGCACCGCTCCGCTGGGCCCTTCAACTCAAGCACCGCTCCGCTGGGCCCTTCATCTCAAGCACCGCTCCGCTGGGCCCTTCATCTCAAGCAACACTCCGCTGGGCACCGCCGTCTCTGCACCGCTCCGCTGGGCCCTTCATCTCAAGCACCGCTCCGCTGGGCCCTTCATCTCAAGCACCGCTCCGCTGGGCACCGCCGTCTCTGCACCGCTCCGCTGGGCCCTTCATCTCAAGCACCGCTCCGCTGGGCCCTTCATCTCAAGCATCGCTCCGCTGGGCCCTTCATCTCAAGCACCGCTCCGCTGGGCCCTTCTTCTCAAGCACCGCTCCGCTGGGCCCTTTAACTCAAGCACCGCTCCACTGGGCCCTTCTTCTCAAGCACCGCTCCGCTGGGCCCTTCAACTCAAGCACCGCTCCACTGGGCCCTTCATCTCAAGCACCGCTCCGCTGGGCCCTTCATCTCAAGCACCGCTCCGCTGGGCCCTTCATCTCAAGCACCGCTCCGCTGGGCACCGCCGTCTCTGCACCGCTCCGCTGGGCCCTTCATCTCAAGCACCGCTCCGCTGGGCCCTTCAACTCAAGCACCGCTCCGCTGGGCCCTTCAACTCAAGCACCGCTCCGCTGGGCCCTTCATCTCAAGCACCGCTCCGCTGGGCCCTTCATCTCAAGCACCGCTCCGCTGGGCCCTTCATCTCGAGCACCGCTACGCTGGGCACCGCCGTCTCTGCACCGCTCCGCTGGGCCCTTCATCTCAAGCACCGCTCCGCTGGGCCCTTCATCTCAAGCACCGCTCCGCTGGGCCCTTCATCTCAAGCACCGCTCTGCTGGGCCCTTCATCTCAAGCACCGCTCCGCTGGGCCCTTCAACTCAACACGGCTCTGCTGGGCCCTTCATCTCAAGCACCGCTCCGCTGGGCCCTTCATCTCAAGCACCGCTCCGCTGGGCACCGCCGTCTCTGCACCGCTCCGCTGGGCCCTTCATCTCAAGCACCGCTCTGCTGGGCCCTTCAACTCAAGCACCGCTCCGCTGGGCCCTTCATCTCAAGCACCACTCCGCTGGGCCCTTCAACTCAAGCACCGCTCCGCTGGGCCCTTCATCTCAAGCACCGCTCTGCTGGGCCCTTCATCTCAAGCACCGCTCCGCTGGGCCCTTCAACTCAAGCACCGCTGACACATTGGCAGAAGGGGCAGGCCCGGATCAGTGTCGGACAGGGCTGCACGATACACTCAGGGCACCAAGAGTCCTCCAGTACCGCTGGAGTCTGTCATCCACTTGAGAGACTGTGGCTTTGCACTTCCCAGGATGGCACAGTGGGCAAGCCACCCACTGTATAGACTTGAGAGACTGTGGCTTTGCACTCCCCAGGATGGCACAGTGGGCAAGCCACCCACTGTAGAGACTTGAGAGACTGTGGCTTTGCACTCCCCAGGATGGCACAGTGGGCAAGCCAGCCACTGTATAGACTGGAGAGACTGTGGCTTTGCACTCCCCAGGATGGCACAGTGGGCAAGCCACCCACTGTAGAGACTTGAGAGACTGTGGCTTTGCACTCACCAGGATTGAACAGTGGCCGTGGAGGCCCCTCGTGAATCTGGCGTCGTGGACTAATGTGGCTGAGGTGCCCCCCCTTCCCTTCCCCCTGAGGTGCCTGCAGTTTTCCTATCTGATGCCCCTGCAGTGTTCTCTCCAATGGATTCTGGTCTCATGTGTGGGCTTTGCCCTTGTGTTGAGGACCATTGGCCCACGTACAATGACAGAAAGCCAATTCTGACGGGACAATATACATATGTGTATATAGTTATGGGATGTTCGACTTACTTATTTACTTAGCCTTACAATATATTTGTATTCCAATAACATATTATTTTGTCTTTGCATTCTTCCGGGGGGTTTGGGGGTGTCACTCTGAGTTGTTGCTCTGCATTGGTGTGTAGGTAGTTGGGGGGGGGGGTGTCGCATATGTGTGTGCCCGTATTCTTTTCTCCTCCCCCCCTCCCCTGTGTCCTAGGTGCAGTACTCACCGTTGTCTTCTGCGCCGGCGTTCGTGCTCCTGGTAGAGGAGCAGGTAGACAATTGCTGGTAGGATGTGTAGTTCTGGTTCCATGCTGTCCAGATTCCTCGTGGAGTGTGTAGGGTGAGCGTTTTCCCGTTCGTAGTTTGTTTCCGCCGTATTTTTATCGGCGGGGCTCCCGCCCCGGAAAAGGTGGCGGATTGGTGAGTTGTGATAGGGTGGGCGGTACATTGTCTGCCGCCTGTCTGTTGGCGGTGACCGCCGCGCTGCTTGTCTGTATCGCCGTGGCGGTCGGAGTGTTAAAGTGGCGGTCTGTGTTGGCGGTTCCCGCCAGTGTTGGAATTCAATTTTTTGGACCGACCGCCAGGGTTGGAATGACCCCCATGGTCATTTTGTTTGTGCTGCTTTGCTCATATTTTTGTCATGTACTGTGTTCTTCAGGAGTTGACTATGTGAATTCTTTTATATGTATGGTTTGATAGCTTACTTTATTGTTTTGGTCTGTTTTAGATACCTTCACCATGGCATCTTCATTTGGATATTTCAGAGTTTGTGGGTTGATCCTGGGAATGTCAAACCCAGACACAAATCTTGTGCCAAGACAGCTTGCATAGTGATAGGATGGAAATTATGAGGATTCCATTGGACTTGTTCCTTTTCATGTGGTGGTCCTTCGGTAATATGTGTGCCATCATGTGCTCCAACAAAATGTTGTTGTGGAGCCAAACCATGGTATTCTTCCTTCACATTGGCTAAATCCTCATTCTGTGTAAAGTGTATGCAGCTGTTGATGTGTCTCCTCATTGTAGGGCAAAGTGTTTGTGGCACAACACAGATGTTTGCTGGAGCAATGGATTGGAATGATCCTATGATCAGAAAATGTAGTACTGCCATGTGTTTGTCTATTGGTGTTATTGATGAGGGATTCCTTTTGTGGGCTTGGCGATATAGCTCCAGCTGATGTCATAGACCAATTTTATTTTGCCTATTCAATAGAAGATTGTCAGTTGTATCCCCTCCTTCCATGTTGTGAAGGTCTGCAAATAAAAATGTGACAACTGGCACATATTGTTGGTGTCATGTATTATTCGCTATGTTTCTGACATAATGGCAGACTATTGGTGGTGCAATGGAATAAAGATGGTATATGAGAGCACACTTGTATGTATGTGCTGGTGAGACACAGTAGTGATCATGAGCTAAACATTGTGTACATGCAACATATCAATGCTTACACAAGTAGATATTTTTTCCATTGTATTGTTCATATGGAAGTTCATATATACATCGCTAGATGTGAGATATACTACCGCACGCAGAGTTTTAGTCTAGTGGATTTATTTAAGTGAACAAGGAGAAAAGAAACATTATGAAAACCAAACAGGAAAACTGAAGAAGTTAGTTATGGTGAATGAAACTATAGTTATAGATGCTAAATGTTTTGAAGTCCAAAATACTACTGCTACCAGCAAGGTAGATGTGTCCAGAAACAGTACACAGAGTCAATGTCTCAGACATATGGAGGAAATTAGGTTTGAGGTTTCTTGCTGCTGGTGGTGGAGGTTTTGCCATCTGTACCTCCTGGTCATTTTTATGTGGATGTCCCCGCTTGCTAGTGCAGAGAGGATCCACAGTTGCAGGGACAGGGGTGTCTGCAGGTGTGTTTTCCTCTGGAGGGCCTCCCTTCCTGTGGCTGCAGCAGATTTTGATGGATCTGAGGTAGTTGGACGACATGAAGAGGTAGATGATGCTGAAAAAGCCCTGCACAGGTGTGTGTGAATGTCCAGCAGCACTCCAATTAGGGAGCTCATGTTTGAATTATGGGCCACCATTTTATGGTGTATGTCCCTCTGCAGCTGCTTCATCTCCCAAATTTTGGTGAGTACCTGGCCCATCATGCATAGGCTCCCAAGACTTGGTCGATGGTGTAGAGGATGCGAGTTGCCCCAGTAGCCTTACTCTGCCTGCCCATATTTACCTTCCCACGGACCCCTACGTCCACAAACCTGTGCCTTTGACCCATGGTGCCCTCTCCCACTGGTTCCTGGCTCTTCTGTAACTGGTTTGGTGATTGTCACATTAGGATCCAGCACAGGGGCACACAATGGTTGTTACTGTGCTCGGTACTCAGTTTGTGGGGAATGATGTTGACTGAGGTGTTGGAGCTGGGTGTGGGAGGTGTTGTTGTGGGCCCAGTGACACTCACTGTTGCTGTCTGCCCAGAATGACCAGATGGACCAGCACCATCATCCTCATCCAGATCACCAGGAGTATTGTCATCACTGAGGGCTTGGTCGTGGGGTGGAGGGAGTATCTCTTCTGTGTCCAAGCTCTTGGCAGGTGCTCTGCTAGATAGACCTGTTGTGAAATTTGTGGAAGTGTGGTATCTACATCTAAATTGTTTGTGACAAGGTAAGTAGAAACCAAGAAAAACACACAATAGGTAGAGATTACTATTGTAATATATTTCAGTGGTATTAAATTTGATGTCCTAAGATGTTGTTTGTTGGATACATGGATAAACATGACATCTCACAAACATTCTAGCCAACACAGGGGAGCGTTAACATCTGTATTTGACTTTTCCAAGGCCTAGCTGTGTACAACACAGGAGATCACACAACTTGGATGTATTATTAGCATTAATTATCATGTGAGCAGTACAGAGTCAATGGGTCACCTGTAACTTCTAATCTGCTGTGTTAACTTCATGCCCTGCAAATATTTGGGCCACACACTTGATATGGTGTCACTCATTCCATAAATTGTTTCAGTTGAGGAGACCAGGATAACATAAAGCAAAGTAGCCAGAGATGTCTCTAAGTATAGTATTGTATGTAGATTGCTCACTCCATGGGAAATGAACATCAGTTTTTGATATGTCAGACAAGTGAGAATGGGCAAAATCACAATTTCTTCTTGTTTTGATTTGCACTAATAGGGCCCCATGGTAGTTGTAGTCATTCCAATCTCTACTATTTGCCAATACTTACAAAAGGGTTAGTGTAACATACCTGCTCGCAAAATGCAGTTGGGATGGACCATATATTTACATAGTGACACATATCATGGGTCCTGAAACTATATTTATGTACTACTACACTTACAGGCACCATGACAACATGTGGCATGTGATGGAGATTAATACATGTGATCTTATCTGCAACAAAACACACTGACACAGACAAATCAACATCTCTGATAATTTGGGGGTTGCCTGTTAGGAAACTAGGTGGACAACACAATGGCAAAAGCTGAATTTGGGGCAAACAGGAGATTGAGGTATTGTGACAGTTAGTGAGGTGTAACTTACCAGGCCCTACTCCCCCAGGTATTCCTCTCAAACATTCAGGATGTACGATCTGCAAGACTTTCTCCTCCCACTGAAACAATTTGATTGGGGTGCTGGGGGGTCCACTACCAGTCCTACGGGCCTCCAGGTATTGCTTGGAGGACAGGGAATGCAACTTCCCCATCAGGCCATTCCACCTCTTCCTAATTCCCTCCAGTGTACCCAGGGTGTTACCTACAGCATTCACTCTGTCTACTATTTTGGGTCCATTTTCTGACTGATAGTATTATGTTGGACTTGGGCTCCAAACAATTATGGCTGTACTCTTATGATTTCATCCACCATGACTGCCAACTCTGCATCTGAAAAACATGGATCTTTTGGCTGTGACATTGAGCCACATCCCTAAATTAAATTCAGTGACAGTGCAACACAAAATACACAAAGGAATGATTTAATAATGTCCTGGCAAAGTGTGTGGAGAGCGGTAAAAGGGATGGGGAAAAAAAGGCATGCTACATCTCAACAAAATGTTGTCTCTGAATTGCTGTGCTGCAGTGGATTGTCAAAGGATCATGGTCTGGAATGAGGTGTGTTTTATAGTGTGATTTGCAGGTGTATTCCACTTGGCCAAGAGATATCAGGTGTATTGTATTTGTATCCATCCAATGTCCACTCTTATGGTGCTTTGCTGAGCTTGTACAAGAGGGCCTACTGCCTTCAGAAACCACTGCAGTGGGACCTCCAGTGCCACTGTGTTTTCACAATTAATCTGTTCGGTGGGAACCCCTGGCCCTGACGGTCTCAGAGGATGAATAGCCAGCATTGCAGTACGCGGCCTCTTAGGGGGGACACACTCCGTCGATGCGGTCAGCGGTTCAGGCTGCATGCATCATAATAGGGCAGACGAAAACCACTGACTCAACAGAGTACATGGGACCACTGCTGCGGCAGGATGGCGGAACAACCGCCAAACTCATAATCAGGCCCATAGGGCCTGATTTAGAGTTTGGCAGAGAGATTACTCTGTCGCAATGGTGATGGATATCCCGTCTGCTGAAACATAAGTCCTATAGGATAGAATGGCTTTTATATTTCAGCGGATAGGATATCCGTCACCTTTGTAACGGAGTAACCCCTCTGCCAAAATCTAAATTAGGCCCTTATTCTCCAACTGCTGGAAAATACCCTTCTGGTCAGTCCTGCAGGCCCTAGTTCCTCAGGGCAGGCTTCTAGGCATCAGGTCTCCTCAACCAGATCTCCTGAAGGATCTAGTCCTTTGTGAGAAGCTGGGCCCTCTTGGAGTCAGGAGTCGTTCTACTTTTGTGTCTCTGAGGCAGAGAAACTGGAAGCCAAACTGTCAGAAAATGCCTCTTTTGACATGGTCATCCCCCTACTTTTTGCCTGGTTTCTGGTGCAAGTTTGACTGAAAGTGCACTGGGTCCCTGCTAAAGAGGCCTCCAGTGCCAGATCTCTGTCCCTAAAACTGCACAGTCGTTTTTTCCCAATTGGCAAACCTTTAGTTGCCCCTGTAAGTCCCTAATAAATGGTACCTCTGGTACCTAGGGCATGGGGTATACTAAAGGAAGGCCCCTGAGGGCTGCAGCACACAATTTACCACCCTCAGGGACCCTCTCACCTAAGTGCACTCAGTGCTACCTTCGCAGGCTGCGTGTCGTGGTGGAGACCTAAAATGAAAACAACACATGGCACACAGCCTGTGTGCCCTGTCCCCTGCACACTGCATGCAATATTTGTAAGTCATCCCTAAAGGCAGGATGCATTATATTATATGTGAGGGTATACCTCCATGAGCAGATATGCCCCTACTAAGTCTTTGTCAATTCTCAGCAATAAGTAGACTGTGCAATTGTTTTAAGTACATGTGCTGGACCCTGGTCATTACGAGTTCCCCAGCTATATGATGGCTTCCCGGACAATAGGGACATTTGGTATCAAACATCTCGTATTAATAAACCCTCATTGAATTCAGTGGGGGATTTAGGAATACATGCACTCAGAGCCCACCTTAGAGGTGCACCCTTGAAACCTGCCAACTCCTAGAGAGGGCACTGACAAGTCAGAACCAGTGCCGCCATTTTAGACAGAGTTCTGGCCCCCTGAGGTGAGAGCCAATGCTCTCAACGGCTCAGAACAAAGGCCTGCTCTGGGAAGAGGTGTGACCTCCTGTCCCATGCATGATGGACATTCCATGGCGGGGAGCTTTAGGGGCCATGCCGCCTTTGAAACGTGAACCGGGCCTTTCCAAATGGTGGATGAGGCTGACCCCCAGTTCCTGACCCCACTTTCGGCGGCAGGACTGGTGGGAAAATTAGGTAAGTTAGGAGGAGTGCCCACTTCATGCCAGTCCACCCCTAGGGTGAACGATCTCAACTGGACACGCTTTTTGAATTCCTCTTTCTTGCATGGATGGAATTAAGCCAATAGGGTTAGGGCTATGCTAATTCCCAAAGAAAGGGTGTAGTCAGGTTAAAGGTGAATAGCCCATTGGGTACCACCTGGCACTCCCTGTAACACCCCTAAATTCAGTATTTAGGTGGCACCACTGAACCCTTGAATCAGACTCCTGTCGACCTAAGAAGAGCCGGACAAAATAGAAGTCACCCAGCAGAGAAGACTGAAGATACCAACTGAGTTGGCCCCACAGGCCTGTCTGCAGACTTTAAAGAAACCTGCATCCAGAGTAACCTCTAAAGCCTTGGTAGGACTGCCTGCCTTTAATAAAGAACAAGAACTCTTGTGGACAGCAAACCTGCCCTAAAGAAACATCTCAAGGTAAAAAGAAGTCTGTCTGAGGAACGACAAAACCGCCGCCTGGATCCACCTCTGCACCCAACAGCCATGGCCTGGTCCAAGTGGCCCACCAGTCCACACAGCACTTCTGACCCAAAGTCCATTGTGGGCTGATCCCTACCGGACTCCACAGCAACATCAGAGGGCCTGCCCGATAAGCTGTTTCTGATTCCAAAACACACTCCTGCACCTGGAAACCCTGGGCCTTAGGGAGCTAGATCGTTGGTGTACCTACGACCCCAGGCATCTTAACTTACCTGGGTGCCCAATCCTAACAATGTTCTCATAGTTCCTCCACCCACTTGTTTGTGCATCCATTTTGCTTTACTGTAAAATTACCCAGGAGCCCCTGTTTCAATATGTCAGAATCAAGCTGACACCAGGAAGTGCTGTCTTTAACTTCTTAGGCACTCCTCTATTTTGATAAGCTTTCCTCCCACCTGAGTGGAGCAAAAGAGGTCTCTCTCCTTCTGTGGCTGCAGTCTAGCTGTATAGGAGGCTCCTGGGAACGAACAGAAGAAGAGCTCATTGGCATCTCCAAGTCTAGAAAGATGGCGATAACACTGCACTTTGTTCTTCCAACTTTTCCTCTCCAGTATCACATGGTTAAACCCTGCTAAATGGTCATCTGTAAACATAAACTTACTCTCTCTGGGCTCAGAGGAAGGCTATTGTCCTCAGAATTCAAAATGTTCTAGCTATCGCGTCAAGAATTTTAGATCCTATTAAGGACACGGAGGCGAGGATTATGCTTTCTCCTTACTTTGCTGACAAAACAGCATTCAATAAAAAAACGAATAGCTTAAAACTACAACTCCCATGAGCCCAAGTCCACCAATCATGGCTCTACACTGTCAATATAAATAGCCTGAACGCTACAGTCCATCCTCTTTCTTTGCGAAATCCAACGTTAAGATGCATTAAAACTTGCAGAACCTTGGAATAGAAGTCCCTCCTGTCACCTGGAACCGATTCCACCATTAACCGGAACATTGAACCGAAACATGCCTCTTGGTCCAAAGAAAGAACTCACGAAATCGTGTTAGTTGCCCCTGTGGAAGACAAAATATATAGAACTAATATCTTTGTATAACCTTGGTGGGAAATTCTTATTTGTAATTATGCAATTATAAATTCATTATGAAACATTTATAATAAATTATTATAAAATGTACAACGGGTGGGATAATCCTCGCATCCGTGTCCTTAATAGAATCTAAAATTCTTGACACAATAGCTAGATTTTTTCTTATTCAATGCCAGGACCGGAGGCTTCGGATTATGCTAGTTTAAAGTCTATTTACCACATCAGATACCACATCAACAATAGCTTTATGATAGAATTCTTTGAAAGTAGAGTCATTTGACCAGTCTGCTGCAGCCATAATATCCTCTAATCTAGCTCCAGTTGAAAAAGCCTTACAGGCCATGGCTCTTTGCACTGAGTGAGCTCCAAAAATACTTATATCAATACCTACCTCTGTTAGTAACCATTTGACCCAGCGAGCCAAAGTTGCAGCAGTGACTGGCCTAAAAGGTTTCTGTAAAGAAATTAACAATTGCCCAAAAGCCTCTTGTCTGAATTCATGTGTGCAATCTTATTAAGCTTTTAAACATTGAACAACACAAAGGGGGTCATTCTGACCTCAGCGGTAAAAGGCACTTACCGCCGGTCAGAAGCCCGCCATAACACCGCCGCGGTCGTGGTAAACCGCCACGGTCATTCTGACCCGCAACTGGCAAACCAAAAAAAAACCAACATCAACAAAAGTCCGCCACACCAAAGGTCAGCGGGAAACTGGCAATGACCAAACCTCCACCGTCACGCCAACAGAAATACACCCATACCATTCCGACCCACAAATCCCCGCAGAGGTCTTTCAACCGCGGTATTCCATTGGCGGTACACACCGCTGCGGTCAAAATACACACACCTTTACAAAACACTACCACATTGGATAATTAAAAATACACACACCTGAGACACATACACACACCACTCCCACACACCCAATTAAATATAAAACACACACCGACATCACCCACAAACCCTTACGACCACAATTGCGACTGAAGGACAGAGAGAGAGAGCACAGCATAGAGTAGACCATCACACAGAGGCAAATCACAACATCACCCACACAATTTCCACGCACAAAACACCATACACCACCACACTCACCACACTCTACAACACATACACCACCCCTCACCTCATCCACACCACCCCATGGCACCCCAAAGACACCCCAGGTTCTCTGACGCAGAACTCAGGGTCATGGTGGAGGAAATAGTTTGTGTAGAGCCCCAGCTCTTCGGGGCACAGGTGCAGCACACCACCATTGCCAGGAATATGGAGCTATGGCAAAGAATAGTGGACAGGGTCAACGCTGTGGGACAGCATCCACGCAATCGGGACGACATCAGGAAGCGGTGGAACGACCTACGGGGGAAGGTGCGTTCCATGGTATCAAGGCACAACATCGCGGTGCAGAAGACTGGCGGCGGACCCCCACCTACTCCCCCAGAATTCACAGCATGGGAGAAGGAAGTCTTGCACATCCTGCATCCTGAGGGCCTCGCAGGAGTAGGCGGAGGAATGGACTCTGGTAAGTCTAATCTTCACTTCTTCATTCCCCCCACCCCACCTGCATGCCAAATCATACCCCCACCCCCATCACACCAACTCCTTGCAAATGGCTCACCATCACATCCCACCCATCCCAAAACCTAGCCCTGCGTGCGTCCCCAAAGCATGGACACCCATCCCCAAAGCATGCCCACTGCACACACCCATCACCCCCACAAGCCACCGTCACAAAAGCCCCCACAAGGGAATGCCAGCACTGGGATACACGGCCACCCACCCATTACACGAAATGCCACACACAGAAGCAATAACCATACTCTTATACCCCTGCAGGACCCGAACGCCACCACACCGCCACGGAGGGTCCAGAGATGTCCATCCCACCCCCAGAAGAGGCCCCCAGTGATGACAGCAGCTCTGTCTCCCTGGACCCAGATGACCAGCCCGGCCCATCGGGGACCTCGGGACAGTCGGTTCCCCACAGACAGCCACAGGTTACACCAGACCTTACCCCCTCTGGGAACACCAGCACAGCTCCCACCCAGCGGGCCCATGCCTCTGTCTCCAGGACACGTCAATCAGCGGTGTGTCCACCACTACAGGGCACCCAGGTTGACCCACCACCCCAACAACAACAGGGACCTGGGGGCAGTGGTAGTGGGCACACCGTCCAGGGGACAGAGGCCCAAGAACACAGGGGAGCTGGGAGGGCTGCTGTGCGACAGGGGAGGGACAGGACCAGGGAACCCACTGTCCAAGAGGCCCTCTCCTCCATCATGGGAGCATACCACCGCTCCCAGGAGACGATGGCTACGGTACTGGCCAGGTTCCAGGAGATCCAGGTACTGCAGGAGGAACAGTACATGGGGTTCAGAGAGGAACTGAGGAACATTAGTTCCGCAATGGGGACCATCGTCGTGGCCCTTAACCAGATAGTCACCACATTGCGGGACCATGTGGCACCACAAAGGGCCCCTGTCACTAGCCTGGACCAGGAACAGCCTACCACCTCCGCCGGCGCTAGTGGACAGGAGGCCCCCACACAGCGACAGGCCACCAGAACCCCACCTCCTGCAGAAGAAGAACCACCCCGCAAGCGGAACCTGAGATCTCACAAGAAGACAGAGTAGGATGCCAAGACCCCCGCCAGCAAACGATACCCCCTGATGTCATCCCACTGTCCCACATTGTCACCCTGTCCAACCTTGAACTGCCCCTGCTGCATCCTTCCACAGGCATATGGACAATGCACCTGTGAGACTGAGAACTGGACTCTGCCATGGACATTACTCCACCATCACCCATCACCGTTTTACAATCATGTTCCTAAATGTAGCACTTTAATTAAATCACTTATTGCACTTAAAAAATCTGGAGTCTGCTTGTATTTTGAACAAATGTATTAGACATAACGGTGCAAAAATGTTCAGTTACATTGTGATGACAACATACCACTGTCACACAGCTGTAGTCCATGGGCAAACAAAGCAGAGGTCACGCAGTGGGGCCCACAGCTCTGAAAACGGAAGGGAAAGTCACGACTCAGTTAACAGGAACTGGGGGGGAACTCAGACAGTAGAGAGGCAGGAGACTTTAAGTAAATGTAAAATGGCGTGGTTGATTCGTACCTGTGTGCTACTGAAAATACTGTTGTATCACTGTGTCCCTGTTGTCTGTGTCGTCCCCGTCGTCTTCCTCCTCTTCACTCTCCACAGGCTCCACAGCTGCTACAACACCACCATCTGGACCATCCTCCTGCAGGAAAGGCACCTGGCGTCGCAAAGCCAGGTTGTGAAGCATACAGCAGGCCACGATGATATGGCACACCTTCTTTGGTGAGTACATTAGGGATCCACCTGTCATATGCAGGCACCTAAACCTGGCCTTCAGGAGGCCGAAGGTTCTTTCTATAATCCTCCTAGTTCGCCCATGGGCCTCATTGTAGCGTTCCTCTGCCCTTGTCCTGGGATTCCTCACTGGGGTAAGTAGCCACGACAGGTTGGGGTAACCAGAGTCACCTATTAGCCACACACAGTGTCTCTGTAGCTGTTCCATCACATAAGGGATGCTGCTATTTCGCATGATGTACGCGTCATGCACTGACCCAGGGAACTTGGCATTTACATGGGAGATGTACTGGTCAGCCAAACAGACCACCTGGACATTCATCGAATGATAACTTTTTCTGTTCCTGTACACCTGCTCACTTCCACTGGGGGGAACCAAGGCCACATGGGTCCCATCAATGGCACCAATGATGTTGGGAATATGTCCAAGGGCATAGAAATCACCCTTCACTGTAGCCAAATCGCCTACCTCAGGGAAAACAATGTAGCTCCGCATGTATTTCATCAGGGCAGACAACACTCTGGACAAAACCTTAGAAAACATAGGCTGAGACATCCCTGATGATATGGCCACTGTTGTTTGGAATGATCCACTTGCCAAAAAATGGAGTACTGACAGAACCTGCACCAGAGGGGGAATCCCTGTGGGTTGGCGAATGGGGGACATCAGGTCTGGCTCCAGCTGGGCACACAGTTCCTGTATAGTGGCTCGGTCAAGTCTGTATGTCAGTATGACATGTCTTTCTTCCATTGTCGACAGGTCCTCCAGCGGTCTGTACACGGGAGGATTCCTCCATCTCCTCGCAAGTCCCAGCGGACGGTGCCTAGGAAGGACAATATGGAGCACAGAGTCAAGCAACCCACAGGTACGCAACCACAGCTTGCACAGTACACGATTCGCTATGCATTGAATGGCTTGTATGAGTGGCAATGCAAGGCCTAGGCCTGTGTGACGCAGTAGAAATTAAGCCATGTGGGGCCTTGAAATGGCGGCTGCCTGACCTGTGAAGTGTGACAATGGGATGTGAGGTCAATGCGCTGGCGTGGCACACCGTGGCGGTAGGCGGTCGAAGACCGCGGCGCAAAGCAGCATTGGTTAACATTGAACCCTATGGGTCTCAGGAGCCAATGACGATGTACGCACCGCCGTGGGCGTGACCGCCATTTTCTAACTGCTTAATCACTCGAGACCTGATCCTCCACAGGAGAGGACCTATACTGCAAGTGCTGCTGTGAACTCGGTCTGGAAGAGACAATGGCTGCTGCGACTGGGGAAAGGGCCCCTGCCTTCACATCTGAGGAATTGGATAAACTTATTGATGGGGTCCTCCCCCAGTATGCGCTATTCTATGGTCCTCCTGACCAACAGGTAAGTACACAGGGAACACGTAGTATGGGCTATGCCTGTGTTGAGTGGGGTGGATGTAAGATGGTGGGGAGGGGAGCGAATGAGGAGTGCAACGCACGACAGATGAGAGCATGTGCCACATGGCCAAGGTTTGAGAGGGGGGCCACTCACATCGACCATGCAGAAAAGTGATGATATTGCTTTTTCCACCCTGTACATGTCACATAGGTCAGCGCCCATCAGAAGTTCGACATTTGGCGTGCCATCGTCAAGGACGTCCGGGCCCTGGGGGTCCACAACAGACGGGGCACCCACTGCCGCCAGAGGTGGGAGGACATCCGCCGCGGGAGCAGAAAGACCGCCGAGGCTCTGCTGGGGATGGCCTCCCAACGTAGGAGGGGTGCCAGTCGTCAATTGACCCTCCTGATGTCCCAGATCCTGGCGGTGGCCTACCCCGATTTGGATGGGCGCGTGAGGACATCACAGCAGACACAAGGGGGTGAGTATCAGCACATTCTGCTATATTAGCGCACAGTGGAGGTGTCTGGGTGGGGGAGGAGGGCTGTGGCTATCTCTAGGCCAGGGCGGTTTCTGTAGGCTAGTCCCCTCCGTTAGACATGGCCCTGTGCCCCCGCCCCCCACCTCTGTAGGGTGCTAAGTACAGCTATCCATGGCCCGGGTTCACCTATGTGTGCATTTGTCGTCCATAGACTTGTAGGCCAAGTCACTATAATTGAGTAGTGTACCCCGAGTGCGCGGCGTAGTGCAGGGGGCTTCTGTGTCTGTCCTCTCCGCCAACGGTGCCGCCAATGCATGCACTCAAAAATGTCTTTCTTTCTTCTCCCCCCCCCCCCTTTTTTTGGTTTTCCTGTTCATGTTTGCATTAGCATCATCAGGCGGAGGAGAAGTGGCATCGGCGCAGAGGGAGCTGCATCTCACATGGCCCCGGAGGGCCATGCAACCGACTCGGAGTTAACCAGTGAGACGGAGGGCGAGGGGAGCTCCACAACGGGGACCCGTGGAGACGTCAGCGACACCGACACGTCCTCGGAAGGGAGCTCCCTTGTGGTGGCGGCAACATCCGTGCCCACCGCAACAACAGGTACAGCCGCCACCCAGCGCACCAGCTCCGCCCTCCCAGCAGCCCCTCAGCTTTCGCCCCGTTCCCGCTCGGCCAGGAAGCCGGCCATCTCCTTCGCCCCTGGCACCTCAGGTCCTGCCCCAGTTACCCCTGCTGCCCTCAGTGCGGAGATCATTGACCTCCTCCAGACGCTCATTGTTGGGCAGTCTACCCTTTTGAATGCCATCCAGGGGGTAGAAAGGGAGGTGCATAGGAGCAATGCATACCTGGAGGGCATTCATTCGGGTCAGGCTGCCCATCAGCGATCGTTCAATGCTCTGGCCTCAGCACTGACGGCAGCAATTGTCCCTGTGTCTAGCCTCCCCCCTCTAACTTCCACAACCCAGTCCCACTCCCCTGTTCCTCTGCCTATCCCAGACACACCTACAGACCAGCCTGCACACACCTCAACACCCAAGGGCAGCTCATCCAGACATAAGCACCACAGATCACACAAGCATTCACACAAGCAACATCCACATGCAGACATGCCAACAGCCACTGCCTCCTCTGTGTCCCCCTCCTCCCTCCCTGTGACGTCTCCACTCACACCTGCATGCACACCACCATCAGCCAGTACGTCCATCACCACCCCACCCACCAGAACAGTCCGCACACGTGCAGTCACCACCCCCACTGCCATTTACACGTCCCCTGTGTCCTCTCCCAGTGTGTCTGTCACTCCCTCTTCCAAACCACACAAACGCAGGCAGCCACCCACCCAACAGCCATCCACCTCACCACAGCCTCCAGCACAAGCACCTGCACCCAAAGACAGCACACTTGACTCTCCCACAACCACATCCTCTTCCTCCACTCCCATACCCACTGCACCTACCCTTCGCATTGCTCCTAAAAAGTTGTTCCTCTCCAAAATTAACCTCTTTGCATCACCTGACCCACCCCCTCCATCTCGTAAGAGTCCAAACAGCACCTCAGCCACCACAAGCCCTGCACCTACTAGGACCATCGTTCAGGGCTATTGGAGTCCACCAGCTCCTAGGGCAGGAACATCGGCCAGCAGCAAGGGGACAGCCAGCCCACCCCCTGGGAAAAGAACCAAAAAAGGGAAGGCCTGGCACGACAGGCCTGAGATGGCTGCCCCCAAGCACACCACCCTTGCACCGTAACCTGGCCCATCCACAAAGGGAGGCAAGGGCCCCAGAGATTCTGCCAAGGGGGGCAAGGGCAGCAGGGCGGACAAGTCCGGCAGCAGACGAGCTGCCCAGGAGGGCCCCACCAGCCCCATTTGGGGTGTGACGGAGGACACCCACGGGCCCAGGACTCCAGCACAGGAGGGCCCGCAAGCGAAAGGTCGGATGGTGACTGAGCGGGAATTATTGGCCAGATCTGGTTCCCTAGGAACACAAGAAAAGCACCGCTGAACAGGGCCCCGCCGTGAGAAGCACCGTTGAACAGGGCCCCGCTGTGAGAAGCACTGCTGAACAGGGCCCCGCCGTGAGAAGCACCGCTGAACAGGGCCCCGCCAAGACAAGCACTGCTGAACAGGGCCCTGCCGTGAGAAGCACCGCTCCGCTGGGCCCTTCCTCTCAAGCACCGCTCCGCTGGGCCCTTCCTCTCAAGCACCGCTCCGCTGGGCCCTTCCTGTCAAGCACCGCTCCGCTTGGCCCTTCCTCTCAAGCACCGCTCCTCTGGGCCCTTCCTGTCAAGCACTGCTCCGCTGGGCCCTTCATCTCAAGCACCGCTCCGCTGGGCCCTTCCTCTCAAGCACCGCTCCGCTGGGCCCTTCCTCTCAAGCACCGCTCCGCTGGGCCCTTCCTCTCAAGCACCGCTCCGCTGGGCCCTTCCTGTCAAGCACCGCTCCGCTGGGCACCGCCGTCTCTGCACAGCTCCGCTGGGCCCTTCCTGTCAAGCACCGCTCCGCTGGGCCCTTCCTGTCAAGCACCGCTCCGCTGGGCCCTTCCTGTCAAGCACCGCTCCGCTGGGCACCGCCGTCTCTGACCTGCTCCGCTTGGCCCTTCATCTCAAGCACCGCTGGCCCATTGGCAAGGTCGGATCTGTGTCGGGCAGGGCTTCACGAAGCACTCTGGGCACCATGCCTCCTCCATAACCAGTGGAGTCTGTAATCCACCTGATGGACTGTGGCTTTGCACTCCCCAGGATGGTACAGTGGGAAACCCACCCACTGTAGAGACTTGAGAGACTGTGGCTTTGCACTCCCCAGGATGGTACAGTGGGCAATCCACCCACTGTAGAGACTTTAGAGACTGTGGCTTTGCACTCCCCAGGATGGTACAGTGGGCAATCCACCCACTGTAGAGACTTGAGAGACTGTGGCTTTGCACTCCCCAGGATGGTACAGTGGGCATGGAGGCCCCTGGTGGATCTGGTGTCGTGGACTCATGTGGCTGAGGTGCCCCCCCTTCCCTTCCCCCTGAGGTGCCTGTGGTTTTATTATATGATGCCCCAGCAGTGTTCTCTCCAATGGAATCGGGTCTTGTGTGTGGGCTTTGCCCATGTGTTTATGCACATTGGCCCATGAACAATGGCATGTAGCCAATATGTGCCGGACTTTTGGACTATGTATATATTGTTCATGTTGTAATATATTTATTTTCTAAATTTCATATTTCACTTAAGTTCAAATATGCTTTAATATACTTCAATTTTAATGATCATTTTATTTTGTCTTTGCATTATTCCAGGGGGTTTGGGGGGTGTCACTCTGACTTGTTGCTCTGCATTGGTGCGTAGGGATTTGGGGGGGGAGGTGTCGCGTTTGTGTGTGCCCGTATTCTTTTCTCCTCCCCCCTCCCCTGTGTCGTAGGTGCAGTACTCACCGTTGTCTTCTGCGCCTGCATTCGTGCTCCTGGTAGAGGAGCAGGAAGACAATGGCTGGTAGGATGTTTAATTCGGGTTCCATGCTGTCCAGATTCCTCGTGGAGTGTGTATAGGTGAGCGTTTTCCCGGTCGTTGTCTGTTTCCGCCGTGTTTTTATCGGCGGGGCTCCTGCCCCGGAAAAGGTGGCCGATTGGTGGGTCGTGATAGTGTGGGCGGTACATTGTCTGCCGCCTGTCTGTTGGCGGTGACCGCCGCGCTGTTTGTTTGTCCCGTCATGGCGGTCGGAGTGTTAAAGTGGCGGGCTGTGTTGGCGGTTCCCGCCAGGGTCAGAATTCCATTTTTATTACCGCCTGCCTGTTGGCGGGTTGGCCGCCGCTTTAACACCGACCGCCAGGGTTGGAATGACCCCCTTTGGGGGTCATTCTGACCTCGGCGGTAAAAGGCGCTTACCGCCGGTCAGAAGCCCGCCATAACACCGCCGCAGTCGCGGTAAACCGCCACAGTCATTTTGACCCGCAACTGGCAAACCGCCAAAAACCCGACATCAACAAAAGTCCGCCACACCAAAGGTCAGCGGGAAACTGGCGATGACCAAACCTCCACCGTCACGCCAACAGAAATACGCCCATACCATTCCGACCCACAAATCCCCACTGCGGTCTTTCAACCGCGGTATTCCATTGGCGGTACACACCGCCGCGGTCAAAATACACACACCTTTACAAAACACTACCACATTGGATAATTCAAAATACACACACCTGAGACACATACACACACCACTCCCACACACCCAATTAAATATAAAACACACACCCACATCACCCACAAACCCTTACGACCACAATTGCGACTGAAGGACAGAGAGAGAGAGAACAGCATAGAGTAGACCATCACACAGAGGCAAATCACAGCATCACCCACACAATTTCCACGCACAAAACACCATACACCACCACACTCACCACACTCTACAACACATACACCACCCCTCACCTCATCCACACCACCCCATGGCACCCCAAAGACACCCCAGGTTCTCTGACGCAGAACTCAGGGTCATGGTGGAGGAAATAGTTTGGGTAGAGCCCCAGCTCTTCGGGGCACAGGTGCAGCACACCACCATTGCCAGGAATATAGAGCTATGGCAAATAATAGTGGAGGAGGTCAACGCTGTGGGACAGCATCCACGCAATCGGGACGACATCAGGAAGCGGTGGAACGACCTACGGGGGAAGGTGCATTCCATTGTATCAAGGCACAACATCGTGGTGCAGAAGACTGGCGGCTTACCCCCACCTACTCCCCCAGAATTCACAGCATAGGAGGAGGAAGTCTTGCACATCCTGCATCCTGAGGGCCTCGCAGGAGTAGGCGGAGGAATGGACTCTGGTAAGTCTAATCTTCACTACTTCATTCCCCCCACCCCACCTGCATGCCAAATCATACCCCCACCCTAACCCCCACCACCATCACACCAACTCCTTGCAAATGGCTCACCATCACATCCCACCCATCCCAAAACCTAGCCCTGCGTGAGTCCCCAAAGCATGGACACCCATCCCCAAAGCATGCCCACTGCACACACCCATCACCCCCACAAGCCACCATCACAAAAGCCCCCACAAGGGAATGCCAGCACCGGGGTACACGGCCACTCACCCATTACACGAAATGCCACACACAGAAGCAATAACCATACTCTGATACCCCTGCAGGACCCGAACGCCACCACACCGCCACGGAGGGTCCAGAGATGTCCATCCCACCCCCAGAAGAGGCCCCCAGTGATGACAGCAGCTCTGTCTCCCTGGACCCAGATGACCAGCCCGGCCCATCGGGGACCTCGGGACAGTCGGTTCCCCACAGACAGCCACAGGCTACACCAGACCTAACCCCCTCTGGGAACACCAGCACAGCTCCCACCCAGCGGGCCCATGCCTCTGTCTCCAGGACACGTCAATCAGCGGTGTGTCCACCACTACAGGGCACCCAGGTTGACCCACCACCCCAACAACAACAGGGACCTGGGGGCAGTGGTAGTGGGCACACCGTCCAGGGGACAGAGGCCCAGGAACACAGGGGAGCTGGGAGGGCTGCTGTGCGACAGGGGGGGGGACAGGCCCAGGGAACCCACTCTCCAAGAGGCCCTCTCCTCCATCATGGGAGCATACCACCGCTCCCAGGAGACGATGGCTACGGTACTGGCCAGGTTCCAGGAGATCCAGGTACTGCAGGAGGAACAGTACATAGGGTTCAGAGAGGAACTGAGGAACATTAGTTCCGCAATGGGGACCATCGTCGTGGCCCTTAACCAGATAGTCACCACATTGCGGGACCATGTGGCACCACAAAGGGCCCCTGTCACTAGCCTGGACCAGGAACAGCCTACCACCTCCGCCGGCGCTAGTGGACAGGAGGCCCCCACACAACGACAGGCTACCAGAACCCCACCTCCTGCAGAAGAAGAACCACCCCGCAAGCGGAACCTGAGATCTCACAAGAAGACAGAGTAGGATGCCAAGACCCCCGCCAGCAAACGATACCCCCTGATGTCATCCCACTGTCCCACATTGTCACCCTGTCCAACCTTGAACTGCCCCTGCTCCATCCTTCCACAGCCATATGAAAAATGCACCTGTGAGACTGAGAACTGGACTCTGCCATGGACATTACTCCACCATCACCGTTTTACAATCATGTTCCTAAATGTAGCACTTTAATTAAATCACTTATTGCGCTTAAAAAATCTGGAGTCTGCTTGTATTTTGAACAAATGTATTAGACATAATGGTGCAAAAATGTTCAGTTACATTGTGATGACAACATATCACTGTCAAACAGCTGTAGTCCATGGGCAAACAAAGCAGAGGTCACACAGTGGGGCCCACAGCTCTGAAAACGGAAGGGAAAGTCACAACTCAGTTAACAGGAACTGGGGGGGAACTCAGACAGTAGAGAGGCAGGAGACTTTAAGTAAATGTAAAATGGCGTGGTTGATTCGTACCTGTGTGCTACTGAAAATACTGTTGTATCACTGTGTCCCTGTTGTCTGTGTCGTCCCCGTCGTCTTCCTCCTCTTCACTCTCCACAGGCTCCACAGCTGCTACAACACCACCATCTGGACCATCCTCCTGCAGGAAAGGCACCTGGCGTCGCAAAGCCAGGTTGTGAAGCATACAGCAGGCCACGATGATATGGCACACCTTCTTTGGTGAGTACATTAGGGATCCACCTGTCATATGCAGGCACCTAAACCTGGCCTTCAGGAGGCCGAAGGTTCTTTCTATAATCCTCCTAGTTCGCCCATGGGCCTCATTGTAGCATTCCTCTGCCCTTGTCCTGGGATTCCTCACTGGAGTAAGTAGCCACGACAGGTTGGGGTAACCAGAGTCACCTATTAGCCACACACGGTGTCTCTGTAGCTGTTCCATCACATAAGGGATGCTGCTATTTCGCATGATGTACGCGTCATGCACTGACCCAGGGAACTTGGCATTTACATGGGAGATGTACTGGTCAGCCAAACAGACCACCTGGACATTCATCGAATGATAACTTTTTCTGTTCCTGTACACCTGCTCACTTCCACTGGGGGGAACCAAGGCCACATGGGTCCCATCAATGGCACCAATGATGTTGGGAATATGTCCAAGGACATAGAAATCACCCTTCACTGTAGCCAAATCGCCCACCTCAGGGAAAACAATGTAGCTCCGCATGTATTTCATCAGGGCAGACAACACTCTGGACAAAACCTTAGAAAACATAGGCTGAAACATCCCTGATGATATGGCCACTGTTGTTTGGAATGATCCACTTGCCAAAAAATGGAGTACTGACAGAACCTGCACCAGAGGGGGAATCCCTGTGGGTTGGCAAATGGGGGACATCAGGCCTGGCTCCAGCTGGGCACACAGTTTCTGTATAGTGGCTCGGTCAAGTCTGTATGTCAGTATGACATGTCTTTCTTCCATTGTCGACAGGTCCACCAGCGGTCTGTACACGGGAGGATTCCTCCATCTCCTCGCAAGTCCCAGCGGACGGTGCCTAGGAAGGACAACATGGAGCACAGAGTCAAGCAACCCACAGGTACGTAACCACAGCTTGCACAGTACACGATTCGCTATGCATTGAATGGCTTGTATGAGTGGCAATGCAAGGCCTAGGCCTGTGTGACGCAGTAGAAATTAAGCCATGTGGGGCCTTGAAATGGCGGCTGCCTGACCTGTGAAGTGTGACAATGGGATGTGAGGTCAATGCGCTGGCGTGGCACACCGTGGCGGTAGGCGGTCGAAGACCACGGCGCAAAGCAGCATTGGTTAACATTGAACCCTATGGGTCTCAGGAGCCAATGACGATGTGCGCCGGCGGTCGTGGTACGCACTGCCGCGGTACGCACCGCCACGGGCGTGACCGCCATTTTCTAACTGCTTAATCACTCGAGACCTGATCATCCACAGGAGAGGACCTATACTGCAAGTGCTGCTGTGAACTCGGTCTGGAAGAGACAATGGCTGCTGCGACTGGGGAAAGGGCCCCTGCCTTCACATCTGAGGAATTGGATAAACTTGTTGATGGGGTCCTCCCCCAGTATGCGCTACTCTACGGTCCTCAAGACCAACAGGTAAGTACACAGGGAGCACGTAGTATGGGCTATGCCTGTGTTGAGTGGGGTGGATGTAAGATGGTGGGGGGGGGAGCGAATGAGGAGTGCAACACACTACAGATGAGGGCATGTGCCACATGGCAAGGTTGGGGAGGGGGGCCACTCACATCGACCATGCAGAAAAGTGATGATATTTCTTTTTCCACCCTGTACATGTCAAATAGGTCAGCGCCCATCAGAAGATCGACATTTGGCGTGCCATCGCCAAGGACGTCCGGGCCCTGGGGGTCCACAACAGACGGGGCACCCACTGCCGCAAGAGGTGGGAGGACATCCGCCGCGGGAGCAGAAAGACCGCCGAGGCTCTGCTGGGGATGGCCTCCCAACATAGGAGGGTTGCCAGTCGTCAATTGACCCCCCTTATGTCCCGGATCCTGGCGGTGGCCTACCCCGATTTGGATGGGCGCGTGAGGACATCACAGCAGACACAAGGGGGTGAGTATCAGCACATTCTACTATATTAGCGCACAGTGGAGGTGTCTGGGTGGGGGAGGAGGGCTGTGGCTATCTCTATGCCAGGGCGGTTTCTGTAGGCTAGTCCCCTCCATAGACATGGCCCTGTGCCCCCGCCCCCCACCTCTGTAGGGTGCTAAGTACAGCTATCCATGGCCCGGGCTCACCTATGTGTGCATTTGTCGTCCATAGACTTGTAGGCCAAGTCACTATAATTGAGTAGTGTACCCCGAGTGCGCGGCGTAGTGCAGGGGGCTTCTGTGTCTGTCCTCTCCGCCAACGGTGCCGCCAATGCATGCACTCAACATGCCTTTCTTTCTTCTCCCCCCCCTTTTTTTTGGTTTTCCTGTTCATGTGTGCATTAGCATCATCAGGCGGAGGAGAAGTGGTATCGGCGCACGAGGGAGCTGCATCTCACATGGCCCCGGAGGGCCCTGCAACCGACTCGGAGTTAACCAGTGAGACGGAGGGCGAGGGGAGCTCCACAACGGGGACCCGTGGAGACGTCAGCGACACCGACACGTCCTCGGAAGGGAGCTCCCTTGTGGTGGCGGCAACATCCGTGCCCACCGCAACAACAGGTACAGCCGCCACCCAGCGCACCAGCTCCGCCCTCCCAGCAGCCCCTCAGCTTTCGCCCCGTGCCCGCTCGGCCAGGAAGCCGGCCATCTCCTTCCCCCCTGGCACCTCAGGTCCTGCCCCAGTTACCCCTGCTGCCCTCAGGGCGGAGATCATTGACCTCCTCCAGACGCTCATTGTTGGGCAGTCTACCCTTTTGAATGCCATCCAGGGGGAGGAAAGGGAGGTGCATCGGAGCAATGCATACCTGGAGGGCATTCATTCGGGTCAGGCTGCCCATCAGCGATCGTTCAACGCTCTGGCCTCAGCACTGACGGCAGCAATTTTCCCTGTGTCTAGCCTCCCCCCTCCAACTTCCTCAACCCAGTCCCACTCCCCTGTTCCTCTGCCTATCCCAGACACACCTACAGACCAGCCTGCACACACCTCAACACCCAAGGGCAGCTCATCCAGACATAAGCACCACAGATCACACAAGCATTCACACAAGCAACATCCACATGCAGACATGCCAACAGCCACTGCCTCCTCTGTGTCCCCCTCCTCCTCGTCTCCCTCCTCCCTCCCTGTGACGTCTCCACTCACACCTGCATGCACACCACCATCAGCCAGTACGTCCATCACCACCACACCCACCAGAACAGTCCGCACACGTGCAGTCACCACCCCCACTGCCATTTACTCGTCCCCTGTGTCCTCTCCCAGTGTGTCTGTCACTCCCTCTTCCAAACCACACAAATGCAGGCAGCCACCTGCCCGACAGCCATCCACCACACCACAGCCTCCAGCACAAGCACCTGCACCCAAATACAGCACACTTGACTCTCCTACAACCACATCCTCTTCCTCCACTCCCATACCCACTGCACCTACCCTTCCCATTGCTCCTAAAAAGTTGTTCCTCAATAAAATTAACCTCTTTGCATCACCTGACCCACCCCCTCCATCTCGTAAGAGTCCAAATGCACCTCAGCCACCACAAGCCCTGCACCTACTAGGACCATCGTTCAGGGCTATTGGAGTCCACCAGCTCCTAGGGCAGGAACATTGGCCAGCAGCAAGGGGACAGCCAGCCCACCCCCTGGGAAAAGAACCAAAAAAGGGAAGGGCCGGCGCGACAGGCCTGAGACGGCTGTCCCCAAGGACACCACCCTTGCACCGTCACCTGGCCCATCCACAAAGGGAGGCAAGGGCCCCAGAGATTCTGCCAAGGGGGGCAAGGGCAGCAGGGCGGACAAGTCCGGCAGCAGGCGAGCTGCCCAGGAGGGCCCCACCAGCCCCATTTGGGGTGTGACGGAGGACACCCACGGGCCCAGGACTCCAGCACAGAAGGGCCACGCAAGCGAAAGGTCGGATGGCGACTGAGCGGGAATTATTGGCCAGATCTGGTTCCCTAGGAACACAAGACAAGCACCGCTGATCAGGGCCCCGCCGTGAGAAGCACCGCTGAACAGGGCCCCGCCGCGAGAAGCACCGCTGAACATGGCCCCGCCAAGACAAGCACCGCTGAACAGGGCCCCGCCGTGAGAAGCACCGCTCCGCTGGGCCCTTCCTCTCAAGCACCGCTCCGCTGGGCCCTTCCTGTCAAGCACCGCTCCGCTGGGCCCTTCCTGTCAAGCACCGCTCCGCTGGGCCCTTCCTCTCAAGCACCGCTCCGCTGGGCCCTTCCTCTCAAGCACCGCTCCGCTGGGCCCTTCCTCTCAAGCACCGCTCCGCTGGGCCCTTCCTGTCAAGCACCGCTCCGCTGGGCACCGCCGTCTCTTCACCGCTCTGCTGGGCCCTTCCTGTCAAGCACCGCTCCGCTGGGCCCTTCCTCTCAAGCACCGCTCCGCTGGGCCCTTCGTGTCAAGCACCGCTCCGCTGGGCCCTTCCTCTCAAGCACCGCTCCGCTGGGCCCTTCCTGTCAAGCACCGCTCCGCTGGGCCCTTCCTCTCAAGCACCGCTCCGCTGGGCCCTTCCTGTCAAGCACCTCTCCGCTGGGCCCTTCCTGTCAAGCACCGCTCCGCTGGGCACCGCTGTCTCTGACCTGCTCCGCTGGGCCCTTCATCTCAAGCACCACTGGCCCATTGGCAGGGCCGGATCTGTGTCGGGCAGGGCTTCACGAAGCACTCTGGGCACCATGCCTCCTCCATAACCAGTGGAGTCTGTAATCCACCTGATGGACTGTGGCTTTGCACTCCCCAGGATGGTACAGTGGGCAACCCACCCACTGTAGAGACTTGAGAGACTGTGGCTTTGCACTCCCCAGGATGGTACAGTGGGCAATCCACCCACTGTAGAGACTTGAGAGACTGTGGCTTTGCACTCCCCAGGATGGTACAGTGGGCAATCCACCCACTGTAGAGACTTGAGAGACTGTGGCTTTGCACTCCCCAGGATGGTACAGTGGGCATGGAGGCCCCTCGTGGATCTGGCGTTGTGGACTCATGTGGCTGAGGTGCCCCCCCTTCCCTTCCCCCTGGGTGCCTGTGGTTTTATTATCTGATGCCCAAGCAGTGTTCTCTCCAATGGAATCGGGTCTCGTGTGTGGGCTTTGCCCATTTGTTTATGCACATTGGCCCACGAACAATGGCATGTAGCCAATATGTGCCGGACTTTTGGACTATGTATATATTGTTCATGTTGTAATATATTTATTTTATAAATTTCATATCTCACTTAAGTTCAAATATGCTTTAATATACTTCAATTTGAATGATCATTTTATTTTGTCTTTGCATTATTCCGGGGGTTTGGGGGATGTCACTCTGACTTGTTGCTCTGCATTGGTGCGTAGGGATTTGGGGGGGGGGTGGGTGTGTCGCGTATGTGTGTACCCGTATTCTTTTCTCCTCCCCCCTCCCCTGTGTCGTAGGTGCAGTACTCACCGTTGTCTTCTGCGCCGGCGTTCGTGCTCCTGGTAGAGGAGCAGGAAGACAATGGCTGGTAGGATGTTTAATTCGGGTTCCATGCTGTCCAGATTCCTCGTGGAGTGTGTATAGGTGAACGTTTTCCCGTTCGTAGTCTGTTTCTGCCGTGTTTTTATCGGCGGGGCTCCCGACCCGGAAAAGGTGGCAGATTGGTGGGTCGTGATAGTGTGGGCTGTACATTGTCTGCCGCCTGTCTGTTTGTTTCTCCCGCCGTGGCGGTCGGAGTGTTAAAGTGGCGGGCTGTGTTGGCGGTTCCCGCCAGGGTCAGAATTCCATTTTTATTACCGCCTGCCTGTTGGCGGGTTGGCCGCCGCTTTAAC
The DNA here is from genome assembly GCF_031143425.1 of Pleurodeles waltl. Lineage (NCBI taxonomy): Eukaryota > Metazoa > Chordata > Amphibia > Caudata > Salamandridae > Pleurodeles > Pleurodeles waltl. The sequence goes on from NC_090440.1 coordinate 860,260,886, forward strand.
ACCGACGGCCAGGGTTGGAATGACCCCCAAAGTTTCTTAGTATGCGGAAAGGATGGGTAAGAAATACACTTTGAAAAGTTTTTAGTACGTCTAGTAATGGAAAACGATACTCCCTCAGGAGTAAATATTCTACCTGATAAATCCAGGGCTTTAACATCTGAAACTCGTCTACAATACAATAAACATAACAGGATCGTCAATTTGGCTGATAATTGCTTATTGGATAATCCTTCATTATCAGGCCAATTTCTGAGAATACGGAGAACCACATTAACATCCCATAAAGATGTATATTTTGGTTGAGGAGGTTTTACCATACGGATACCCCTAAGCAGCTTACAAATCAAAGGATGCTCCCCAACCGGCTTACCCTGAAGATGAGGGTGACCTGCCGACAGGGCGGATCAACAATTGTTTATTGTCCGATACGCCAAACCTTGGGAAGCCAAATCAGATAGAAAATTGGCTATGACATGAATTTCTGACCCCACGGGATCCAGACTCCTTGTACCGCACCAACATAACCACTTCCTCCAGGCTTGCTCATATCTTTTATGAGTGGAGGGGGCCCAAGACTGGGATAAGAAAAACAGTGCAGATTCTGAAACTCCAGGCACCTGCCATTGACGCCTGAAAGACGCCAAGTCATCAGGGACAGCAACCCCTGAAAAATTAGAGGATAAAAGTTGCCCATTGGATCCGTGAGAAGATCCACACTCACTGGAAGCATCACTGGAAATGACAGATGCATTGCAGATGGGAACCAAGGCTGTGCCCTCCAGAACGGAGTCACCAATATGATCTCTGACCACAGGCGCCGAACTAGTGCCATGACGCGTGGAATCATCGCGAAAGGAGGAAATGCATAAAGACGTTCCGCCGCCCACAGTTGAAGGAAGGCATCTGTCCCCTTCGACTGAGGATCCGGCTTCCAACTGAAAAAACATTGAACTTGATTGTTTAACCGGGAGGCAAACAAATCCATCTGACAAATCCTCCACCGTAGTTGAAGAGCCTGGAATACCTGCGGTTTGAGCTTCCAGTCGCTGCCATCCCGAAGGAAGCATGAATTCCAGTTCGCTGTCGTATTAGCACGACCTGGAATGTATTCCGCTATTACTGAGATCTTTTGTTGGAGACAAAAATGCCAAAGTTCCTTCACAATCTCCGCTAGGAGCCGTGATTTGGTCCCCCCCAGGCAATTGATGTACCTGACCGCAGAGACGTTGTCCATCCGAAGGAGGATGCAACAATGAGCTTTGCGGGGGGAAAGGGATCTGACTGTGAAGGCTCCCGCTAGGAGCTTCAGACAATTGATGTGATAACTCAGTTCTCCCGGGGATCAACGACCCCCCGTTTCCACTGAGCCGCAACGAGCTCCCCAGCCCCATGGGCTGGCATCCGACTCTATTATCACATCCGGACTGGGTGAGAAAATCGCTCTGCCATTCCAGGCATCCATGTGAGAGAGCCACCAGGATATCTCCATCTTGGCTTCCTCCGAGAGGGGAATCCAATGAGAATATTGAAGACCTTTTCAGAGATGAAGGATCTTTAATCTCTGCAGGGCCCTGTAATGCAATGGCCCAGGAAAAATAGCCTGAATAGACGATGCCAGGAGCCCGTCTAGGCGAGCTAAGGTCCTCAATGATATAATCGGAACTCCTTCTTGATCGAAATTTGTTTGTTTAAGGGAAGGAGTAACAAGGCTTTTATTCAATTTATCTGAAAACCTAAGAATTCGATATTCTGAGTTGGCACTAAACTGGATTTTTCGGAATTGATGACAAATCCGAGATCATGTAGTAATTGGATTGTCCAATTGAGGTGTACAAGTACTAAGGGGCATATTTCTAATCTGTCTGCGCCATATTTAAACTTTGACGCCCAAGCCTGCGAACGCCAAAATTCTGCAGTGTGCGTCATTTTCTGAATGCGGGAAACCGCCTTGCGTTAATGGCATGTAAGGTAGGCGTTCCCCTCCAAAAAATGACTTAACCTCCTGTGCGCTTTATTTACGCTACTGTGCAAAAATGACGCCCGACCGGGAGGCGGAGTCTGAAAATGGCGCACAGCCGGATTTGCATCAAAAAATAACGACTGGGTCAGGATAGGCGTTAAAATGGGGCAAACACACCTGTACTTAATGAAAAAACACAGAAGCAACAGCAGAGCTCCAAAAGGAAGACATGGAGGTGCTTTTCATTCAGCATGAATGCAGGCGCAGAGCACAGGACCAACAACAGCAGCTTCCACAACACCAGCAGGGACCCCAAAGGCAATGCAGAAGGCAGGAGAGGATATTTCGCACCAGGACAACCCTTTTGGGACTCTGCCAACAAGACAACATTCGGAGGTACAGGCTTAACTGGCAAGCCATTCAGCAGCTGCTGCGCAACATTGAGCCACAGTTGGCACCCAGCTTGCAGACACCCCACACCATTCCACCAGAAACCAAGCTGCTAGCTGTACTCCACATGTTGGCAAGTGGCTCCTTTCAAACAACTGGCGCCCTGGTTGCTGGCATCTCATAGCCATCATTCTCCACCTCCCTACCCAAGGTACTGGATGCCATCATCTCCCTCACACCCCGCCACATCAGCTTCCCCAACACACAGGCGAAGCAGCAGGAGACAAAACTGGGGTTTTACCAAATTAATGGCTTCCCACACGTCCTTGACTGCACACATGTCCGCATTGTGCCACCTGCTGCAACCAAACATCTATACCGCAACAGGAAGCACACACACTCCATCAATGTGCAGGCCATTGTCGATCACCGGGGTTTGATCACCAACATCGAGGCAGAGTATCCTGGGAGTGTACATGATTCATTCATCTTCCGTCACTGCAGCATCAATCAACACTTCCAGGATGGACGATATGGAAATGGACTACTTGTTGGTAAGTACAGAAACCCAGTTATAAACACACTGCACAGCAACCCTTTAGGACACACAACACATACACCACGACATCGACATGTGGACAGGAACACATTGAGGTTGTGACACTGCTAGGCATGTTTGATATCCTCACCCAATGGGATACACACCTAGGGAAAAATGGCAGTTCCAAATAACAACAGATGCCACTCCAGAGCCACAAGGGGAGAATTTTAAACAACACAATGACAAAGACATGGCCCCAACTGGCATTACAATTTGGAAGATTAATCTTTCAATATCACATGAATAACACTCAATCCAACACCCTTCCAACCAATACGTACTGTGTAAGGGGTGTGTAATGTTTTTTTGCTGCAGGTCAAACACCATGACACACATAGCATGATGATGACTCCAATGAAGGTCACATGCAATCATTGAGGCTCTACCAATATCTCACATCACTCCTGCTCTCACATTGCCCACTACCAATAAGCAAGTGGACTGTGCTCGGAACACATCTTGATGGGACAATATTGAAAGTGCACATTCCTACACATACGCATTGCAACAAATGAACACACGCACAACAGATGTACTGGCATACAGACCTACTGAAACTCTAAATGACAACCTCACAATCAAGTTAGCTATCGGAACTAGAACATGTTCAGTAGTATAGGTACACGTTACAACCTGAGTTGACTTGGCAAGGGCAGAGAAAAAGGTCTGCAGTGAACTTGTCACAGCTGTGAAATTAGTGCATAGTCAATTGTTAACACGTCAGTGCTCACAACGTACGGACATGTGTTGCACATTGTCACCTTGCAAAATCTAAGGGTCTCACTGATGGCTAAATAATTCTTTTGCATATGTGAAATTGGATGGGATGTCCAGGGTATATAGATGCAACCGTGTTACCACCACTGTCAAACTGATTCTGTGTATGGAAGTATAATGTCACCCCCAGTTAAGACACAGGGACACCTATTTGACATGACACAGTGCAAGGGAGTACACACTGTACTGCAACTCTACAAAAATACTGCTGACATCCGGTCAACAGCCAAACACCCATTCAGATAAAGAAACAACCCAATGCTGATGGTACATCCTAGAAGCCTAGGATTTCACACAATAACACAAACACTGATGAGTCACAGACAACACAAGAGAACAACTGCCATGCAAAGTGATGTTTATGGTGCAAGGTACATCAACATGTTCTCACTCATGTTCTCTTTCAGCTGATCAGGGGTGTGGGATCCAGCCATGGATCATGACCCCATTTGCAAACCCAAGCACCCAAGCACTGCAGCAGAGCGTGCCTATAATGAGGCACATAGGAGGACACGCACCAGAGTTGAGAGGACCTTTGACTTGCAGTCAAGATTCAGGTCCCTCGACATCACCAGAGGCAGCCTCCTATACTCACCTGAAATGGTGTGCAAAATAATTTTGACCTGTGCCATCCTCCACAACATATGTGTAAGAAGGAACATTCCCCTCTAAGAACCCGACCCACAAATGCCTGCAGAGGAGGAAGAGGAGGATGCTGTCCATCAACATGAGGGAGACCATCCAAACACAGCTGCAGGATTGCGTCGGAGACAACACATTGCCCAAAATGTCTTTTATCTCTACTCATCCATCACCACTGTCTTACCATATGTAAATAAACACCTATACTAATCACTATATCATGGTCTGGATAATCATTTTTGCATAACATTATCTCTAACTATCCGAATCAGAGTGTAGCCTCATGGAGCACTGCTGAAATACAGATTAGGACACAGAAAATTCCAAAACTATTTTGATGCGTATGAATGTACAGCCACATTCACTCACACTGTAAATGATATATATCCTGTACATTTCACATTTGAAGGGCAATAGCAGAGGACCACAGCTATTTCACACATACATGTTGGCAACATGATTCATCGCAGCATATGGCACACAACTAAGACACCATCAGTCAATAAGGGAAGAAAATGCCTCATACATGAGGCAGTGGATGTGCTATTGCATTGGTAACAGGAATGTATTACCAGACCCTTGACAGCAGTAAGTCTTACATCACCTATCTTTGCAAGGACTATGTGTGACAAGATTTCCATATAAGCAGCAAATCCATAGCACAAGTGCCCCAGGTATGACTACCATTTCTCACATGACATCCCCTGCACATGGCAGCCCATGTCCTACAGCCAGCCACACCCATGTTCCCTGTCTCAGCCCACCCTTCTTCAGAGGTCCCTGGAATGGGAATATGTGTCCCCAGATAATCCCTCCTCTACACACACCCAGACTCACAAAGTTTATCCAGTGTGCTTCCCTCTTTAGTATGGTATGCCATAGTCATTGTACTTCTGTCTGCATGGACGTCAGGTTAAATAATGCACTGGCTTGCAGTATGTAGGACCTAAAATCACCTGTACATTGCTTCCCATGTGAAAGGCACTGTTGGCCCTTTGAACTAGAATCTCACCTATAGGACTTGTGAGAGACTGATGCTGCACACACCTGTGAGCACCTCCATGGAGACCAGACATTTGAACATGCACTTCCCTGGCAGCTGCCTGGAACAGCATAGAAGCTGCCATTTTATCTATAACACTGTTATGCATTTCCATATAAATCAGCTGTGTAACACAGCCGTTGGGTTAATGTGTTACGTTCCAACACACATGACAAACACAGTTTTCCATTTCCACAGTCTTGTTCCACCTTTGACCAGTCTCAGTCTGACCACTGTGTATTTACCTTGTGAAATGTTTGGATCCTGATTGACCCTGCATCCTGTTAGCCTAACTGGCTCCTGTCTTTGTGTTACCCTAAAGGTTCCTTGTGCCTACATTTGTATCAAAGTTGCTTTCCCAACTCCCATATTCCTCCTGGGGTATTGTGTCAGGTGGGTCTACAATGCATACTCAAATACATTGTATAGCATAATCAGTTTATTTATCGTACCATGGGGGGGAACTTGTTTCCAAATAGCCCATCATGGCCTATCCCTTGTCTGGGTTTCATGTATGCATGAGTGACAAATAGTGACAGTGTACCATGGCTGTATGCATGGATTTGGTATGGTGCCTCCAGCACAACAAACGTCAGATAATGTGCATGAAATGTCTACACATGTTAGGACCCTGACAGTCCACACGCCGATTCACATTGCTCCCAACATATTGATGGGGCTTGTGTGGTGAATACCTGTGAGATTAATCAGCACAGAGGCAATGATGTTCCCAGATGCAGTGGGAATTTTAGAGGCCAACCTGTGTACAAATATTGTGAGGACAGCTGCCGGTATAAGAATACTGAGACATGAACTTTGTCAGCACACCAAGGTTGCCCTGTTAACAGTCTCATAACACGTCTGCAGTGACAGGGCTGGACCATCCCCATATGTGTTCTCAATTCCTCATTGGCTTTCCTTCTATTGATCTGCGAATGATACTTTGTAGATACAGGAAATGGCTCCACAGACTCATGACTAGACCTGCACATAGCTGTGACAACATAGACCCCAATAATTATACAAGCTAAACATTGGCCAACACACATGAATCAGACACCGCTGTGCATTTTACCACTGGAAATATGTGAACACGTGCTGCTTGGTCTGCTGGTCCTCCACTGCCACAGGAGAGACATGGCTCAGTTATATGAGTCCAACTATGGCGTAACTTTACAATTGTGTATTATATTTGGGACTCGGTGTCACAAACATGGTACCCACATAGTATTATCCTATGCCTGACTCATGGTGGGTAAACAAACAAGTGCCTAGGAAGTAGTATCCAACATTCCAGGACATGCGATGACTAAGTTTTGGAACATGCCATGAGCAACCGTCTGCTATCTATCCTGTGTATGCTTTGTCATTGGTGGTGTTTATGTTCCAAAAAACCTAGGAAGTGCACACAGCAGTTGTTGCTATGTTGTATGACTAACACATGCCCTCTCTCATTTCCACACTGACTTGCATCTGAGGGTTGGACACATTGACTCCACATGCATACAAGCAGATTTGCAAAAATGCATCTTGTGATGGTCACGCAGTGGGACAACAACAATAGTAGTAGCCAAATCACACACATTTACCCATAGGCATTGAGTTACTGTATTGAGTTGGGTCGCCTAGCTATCCTCTCAACACAAAACATGCCCAAACTGGGTAATACATAATTGTATTCCACACGTTTGGCCATCTATTGTGTTAGTGAAGAGTGCAAATCCGGTACAACAAGTAGAGGATCATGGTCCGCAGTAGTATGATCTGTCACATGTGCCCATACACCGTAATGCCCAATGTGGGTGCAATCAGCCTATCTCTGTATTGTCACAACTGTCATGTACCATTACAAATGAGAAATGACCCAAAACCAGTTAATGACAGAAATTTTGACACAAATGTGTAAAAAAAAGATGCACATGCTTCAAGAAAAGATGCATATGTGTCGAAATATGACGCACATTGCCATGAAACATCCATTGGCCCTGAGCGGTAATTCCCACACTGTACCCCCGTAAATTGGTTAAGTATGAAACATATTTCACAATATGGATGCAGAGTTATTTCTAATCATGTGCGTTAAAAAAAATGACGCGCAGACTGTAAGCGTCATAATATTTTGACGCACAACATGAAAAACGCACCGCATTTGAGGCAGGAAGTGATGTAATAGGATATCCTGTTTACAGAATTGGTACAGTGGGTGTCTCGCTGTGCAGTTTGTGATTTTGTCTCCAGTGTGGTCTTTAAATTGTCTTTTTGTGTTTCATAACTCTCTGTGGTATCCTGTCTGAGTGTTTTTTTGGTCAATTGTGGTGTCAACATTTGTCTTTTTTGTGTTGGGAGTCTGTTGTGGGTAGTGGTAGTTTGGGTATAGTTGGGCTGTGTTCTTAGTTATTTTGCATTTCCCTGTCCTACTTTCCTTGTATTCTCCTTTGTACCCCTTTATTCCCTCTTTTTTTGGTGCAATAATGTTGGGTAGCCCTCGTCTTGGCAGGATGGGAGAGGAGGAGCTGGGTGGGTTTATTTGGCTGGTGTGCCACTTCCTACCCTTAATCATAGATGCAGGTGGTCGTGTGATCCAAGGCTATCACACAGAGGCAAGGAGGCTCCGGTGGGCAAAGGTGTTGTACCATCTGCAGAGAATATACAACACACCGCGCAATGACCACCACCTGAAGCACCGCTGGGCTGACCTTGTTGCTAGGGAGCAAGACCTGCTGGACCACCTGGGAATTGTGATTGGTGGCCCTGTTGGTTAGTACAAATCAGAGTAATGTGCACGTTTAAATGCTCTGTAGTGACAGTAGCTGATTTGTTCATATGCTGCCGGCAAAGTTTTTGAACATGTGGAATGCTAGTGAGAAATATAGGGCCATATTTCTACTTTGTTAGCACCGCAATTGCAACCTGTTTTGAAGCAAGAGCGGTGCAAACTTACAAAATACAATTGTATTTTGTAAGTTTGCGCCGCCTTCGTGTCAAACAGCAATACAAATGTGGTGCAAAATTTGTATAACTATGGGCCACAGTTGCCTGTGAGGTATACAATATTTCCTACACATTACTGTCATTTGTTGACGCAATAGCTAGACTAACTTTCAAAACACAACAGGAGCCTGTAAATTAGCGCTGCCTTCACGTCAATTGATGATGGCAATGTGGCTCTAACATATATTTCATGTGTGGTCTCTGAGTGTATCAGGAAACATATCTTGGAAATCCAGAATTTTTCAAGAAATAATGTGTACCTCAATTGTTTTTGGATACATGTCTGAACTGGACTCTGACACATACGTAACAAGTTATAGCTTACCTCAGGTAACATCTTAGACTGATATTTTGAGTTTGTAGTCCCACATTTAAATTAGGGATGGCTGGCAAAAAGTATGCACACAGGTTCATATCTCTATGGTTGGTGCAACTTACCATAGCTGTGACACATCAAATGAAGACAATGATACAAATTGAGGGCTAACAACTGTCCCTGGCCCTCTGTACATTGTACCTGTGTGTCTAAAATTGGTCTTAGTCACAATGCCTGGAGGACTGGTATTGCAGTCCTCACGGAAAGTGGCTTTGCATGTCTCTCATGGATACACATGATGAGAGGAATAAACTCCATGAATTTGTCTGCTCACGAATGAAGGAGCATGTTTGCCACCACATGATATATAGGGCCACTGCATGTGTGCAGATATGTGTATTTCACTCACTGGAGTCCCCGGGTCTGTAACATGTTTGCAGTGGTATGTAGGATGCAGTATCATCATGTCTGAGAGGCTTGACTTTCTGAGTTAATATTACACATAGTATTTGTATTTGGAAGTGTTGTACAGTGCACAGGTATTGAGCACATTTCTCCCTTCATGCCTTAAGGGTGGACCTCCACCCTACACTATCGGAGAGGTGGCTCGATTTGCGGACCCAGACATCTCCAGTAAGTGTTGATATTTCTGGTCTGTGTTGTGTCTGCTGATGATGTGTGATTGACTCCTGTGTCTTGGACATATAGCAAGGTGTGATGCGCTGGTTAATGATCGGATTTGTTCCTTGAGTGGAGTATCATTTTTTTACCCATCTTTAAATTGGCCAATCTTTATCGTATTGTCATAATTTGGGATTGTAGGTCAGTCCTGTAGGCACGGCAATGTGAATAGGGATGAGTTATGTGGATAAAACCTGAAATCAGAAAATGTAACAGTGGACCATATTAGTGATTTAGTCAGCCAGTCAGTCCCTGATTCTCCCAGAATAGGGATGCCAAAGTCTTACCCACAGACTTCAGCTTCCCTATTCACTAATGAACATGTTTGATTGTATGTTTAACTTCCTAGCAGCATGTAGCTCCACATGTTGTGCTATTAGTATGAGGCACTTGAGTACAATGGCCTAGGTGTGCATGCAGCTCATGGCCAGAGGTGTGCTTGCATCTATCTGTTTGTTGTAAGTAATGGGTTACTGGTAGGAAATTATGTTGACAATGGTCTGCATTTCCAAAGATGAGTGTTGATGGGATTGTCCAAGGTTTGGGTGTATCCTATTTGGACTTCCTCCTTGCCTGTGGTGTGCTGGCCAAACCCTTGTACAGCTTTCCAAAGCTTCCTGGGTGTCCTTGTTGTTAGAAATGATTAGCTGCTTGTCCGCCCCCCCCCCCTCAGGCACAGGCGTAGGGTTGTGAATAGTGTACCTAGGACTGATGATCCAAGTTTAGTACCCAGGCATGTAAATCATTAAATCACTTGTCCAAACCTAGGATACCCACTCATGATTAGCACCTGTATTCTATACTGCCATTCCATTTACAGCTCACAGATCTTGTGGCCCTCGATTGGCATCAAGAACGTAGTAATTTGTTGGCCTGTCATTGGTGGAGGATTTGCAGCATGATTTTTACCTGACAAATGGCTGAACAATGATGCCAATGGCATTCCCTTTGTTACCCATCTTTTAGGGTTTTGATGTGGTGTTTGATGATAGGACATGTGTAGGTTTGCTTGGCATGTACTTCCTCAGGGACAATCAGTGATCTGTATGATGATATGGGCTGTTTCAGGTACATTAGATGTATTGTCTGATTTACTTCTTGAGCCATTTCACACAATGAAGTACCTAATTTTTGGTTTTCTATTTGTTTTAACAGCTGCCAATATGACTCCCATCCAGATTCAAGAGTTTTAGCGCAGGGCAATGCGTTACCGCCACATTCTGGATGTGGAGTCTGGGTTCCAGAACATGGCAAGGCGATATCGCCATAAAAGAGCCTCCGGAGTGTGGAGGGCATTTGCACATGGGGGCCCCTCCGTGTCCACCACAGCCACCGCCACCAGCACCACCACTACCACTCAGGTGGCACCAACAGTAGCAGGGACCTTTGCTGGACCATCAACATCGACAGCTCCTGGACCTGTCACAGCACCACCTGCACCTCAGCCTACCGACATGGCACCGACCAAGGGCCCATACTCCCTCCACTGGCACCCAGACCACCCCTGCTGCAGTCATAGACCCTGCAGCTTTTAACCAGATGCAACGGAACTTGGACCGTGTGTTACGTAAAATGACCAGACTGCAACAGGAGGTGGCACAAGTGAATCGGAGGGTGCGTGCCATCAAAAAGACCCTGCGGAGGGCCAATTTGTAGGCTTATACTCAGCCATGACTCCCTCCCCTCCCTCCTATTTCCTGGTTATCTAAATTAGTGGGTTTAGGGGGCTTAGTGTTAGGTTAGTATATGCTGTAGGTTTAGTTAGTAGTAGTGGGTGGAGGGTGGGGGTATCATACTTTTTAAAACTGTTTTTTATTGTGTGTGTGGGTGGGTGTGTAGGGGACGATGTTAGGGTTTTGGTGTTTAAAAAAAATAATAATTATAAAAATATATATATATATTTGTTTAGTATAAGATAGTATGTGTTTAGGTTAGAATATGTTGTCCTCCATATGTCCCGTCGTATAAGAGGGGTGGGGGGTTGACGTTTAGATCATTTCGTTAAATGTGATAAGTAAATTTAACTTAGGTTAGTTAGGGACAGTTGTGGGTAATGTGTAGTTAGAGTAGTTTAGGTTAGGTAAGGTGTTTCCCCTGGTTTTAGCTTCTGTTTTTACTGTTTAATAAATATCTAGGTAACCCTTTACAGTATGTGTCAAATGCTTGTAGATCAGGGCCTTGCCATGAGTGAACAGTGTCTATTTTGTATTAGCTTTTGTGTCCCATGCTGCAACCATATCCCAACTGAGCTGTTACATTGGCAGCTACACCAAAGCTACTTAGCTAAGATTCGGCCATCCGTTGCACCCACCACTCACGGTTACTACGGATCCCAAAGTGTGGTTATTTTGTGATGTATGTTTTCAATGTCACATACTTTGCTAACAGATTTGGTATTGGGGGCACTATGTTAAGTCTGCCTGCAGCCTAATGTCCAAGCGAATCCTTATAAGGTGAGTGGTAGTATGCTCTCATGTAGTATGGTATACATTACTCACACCTATCATTTGTTACAATGTTCAGCCCAGTGACTTATTTGTATGGAAACTCATACACATCCATCCATTCATAAAAATTGGGGAAAATGTCACAGACGTAAGTTTTGACTTTCAGTAAAAATTGAAGGCACTATTTTCTGGCTTAGACATCCCTTGAGGAAGCGTTATTCTGTCCAACACAGCATTATGGTGTATAGTTTATATTTTCCTAGAAAATAACCCTCAGGGAGGGCAGATGATGGTACAATCCAGGCCACTGTGCATAGTTATCAGCCAAGATTAGTTTAGGTCAGGTGTATTGACAATCAATGATCATTGACCTGAGGTAAACATCACTGATGGCCATCACGGTTGATGTGTCACATTACACAAAACAAAGTTGTTGTGTAAGTACTATTTATTTAAAAGTTATGTAGTGCTATATGTACATTGTCCATGATTGTGAGTCCATAAGTGTGACATCTTCCATTGTGATCCCACACAAGTGAAAAAGGACATGTCATTGGGCATGCCGGGGTGAAGTGTCAGACAGTGCAGAGGGACAGGATTTGCCAATGAGTTAGTGAGAGACAATCACAGGGCAGGGCGACAGGATAAACAGTGGGTTGAAGAACAGTGCTTGAGTACAGTTGTTGCAAGACTGGCATGTTACAAAGGACAGGACCTTGGTAATAGGTGGCCATGTGGCAGGGCCTAGTGCTAGCGGGTACTCTTACGGGTGAAGGTGATCTGTTCCACGTCTTCATCTTCTGATGTGTGTGTTGTCTCCTCTGCCCTGGTGGTGGTGGTTGTGAAGGTGCAACACACACCTCAGTGTTTGAAGACGTTGAGTCAGACATCCCGGTAGCTGCCAACTGTGGGGCTCTTAAGGGCAGTACTGCAGCAAGGAGGAGCTGCTGGTTCTTAAGAATAGCAGCCACATCACGGTGGTAGACAGCCAGGTTGGCCCTGAGGGTTTCAATATTGCATTCGTGCACGCGTTGACAGGATTGTTGTTGTAGGTGTTGGGTCAACTCTATTACAGCTGTGCTGATTTCCTTCAACCTTTTTTCAAGTTCCTGTTCGCCCTTGCATAGCTGCTGCCTGTTCTTCAGTTGACATCATGCACGAACGCACCCCCTCTAGGCTGCCACAGTTTGCATCCCCACCCGCACCTCCTTGGCCAGCTCCCGTTGTACTCCAATTACAGTTCTCTCAAAGCTGATGCCAGGGTTGTCAGAGTCCTCAGCTGTGTTGGAGCCGTCAGGTCATACAACTGGGGTAGTGGGTGGGTCCACTGCGATGGCTGCTAGTTCTGTGCTCCTCCTTGTGACTGAAGATGGGGTTTAGAGGGTTCCAAGGACATCTTGGAGGGTCTGCTGGCTGATGTTTGTCAGCTTGTCATCCATGTCATCAGGGTAGTCCTGGACAGGCATATCCGCAGGAGAGCCATCGTCCTCTGCAATGAGATAAGGTACAAGTAGTGTGTCTGTGTTGTGGGCTTTGTAATGTGACATGCCTGCCTTCCGATTATTTTCACATTGTGATCTTGGTTCCTGTTCATTGTTCATGTCTATAATATAAGCATTGCCCCAGGCCTATGCACCACCTGCATGTCACATGTATTGTGATCAGTTTGTGGACTTGTCAGCATCACATCCTCTAGGTGTTGGTTCAGGCCGAATTGCCACCTTCTTGTCCTACTCAACCCTCTGTCTACTTCCATTCTCATGGTGAGGTCTTTCACTGGCTGTGGGTGCTCTGATGGCACTAGCACCACACTTAACAATCTGGACCTGCCCCATGCTCTGATCTTTCACATCCACCTATATGTTGTTGAGATCTAGCATATACTATGTATAGCTTTGTAATGGCACAATATGGATGTCAGCATTGGTAATGTGTACTGCTGATGTTGGGGAATGTGTGGTACATTGGATTGCACTGATAGTCCTAGCAGTGTTCCATTTCATCCTCTGACTGTGCAGGTGTATTTCTGTAACCAGTTACATGTGTCCTCCCCCTTAATGCTGTTGTCTGAGCAGTATTACATTTGGAATGTTGCATGGTGGCATTGGAGCTATTGTGACCCAGGCACAGGGTGGACCCTGACATATTCAGCATGGGTATGGCATTAGTGCTGTGTACCTCATAATCTTTATGACAATGGCTGATGTTTGTAGCAACTTTGGACAATCACATTTGACTGGATTGGAACATTTGTATTGATTTCAAGGGATTGATAACATTGTCATCCTGAACCCTCTAATTTGGGTATGTTTGATCCATGGGGGCGTTACTGCCATTAGCTACTTGACCTGCACACACAGCAGAGGTGGTAGTGGCAACTGTTGTCAATGTTACATTCCACTTGCGAGTATGGCTAGAGGTTGTTAATTGGGCCTTAGTTACTGTAGGGAGAATACTGGCTGACGTGTGACGGGCTGCCAGTTTAACATTGTACCCTGCCCTCCTGGCCTGGCTTTACCCTTGCAACATCCTTGGCATGGCAGCATACCCCCATGCAAAGGTTGTTGGTGTTGTGTAGTAGTGTGCCTCAGGTTTCCTCTGAACGGGCCATGCCCCCGTGCCGTGCCCCTTTACCCATTCCACTCCCTGAATATCATGACTTACATGCATTGTGTAGTAGGTATGTCCACCCCCCTGCTTACAGTTAACATTAGTGCATTTTAATTCCCCATGCGACTTACCCTGCATGTGTGTTGTCTCCTGGTAGTCTGCGCTGTCCTGTCCTTGAATCCCTGTGACAATCTCCTCAGGGAGGACGGCTGCCACCACCTCCTCCATGTGGTTCAGGGCCTCCTGCGGTGCTGGACTCCCACCTCCAGTCTGTAGTGCTGCTTTCCTGTTCCTTGCCATCTTTTCCTTGCTCCTGCGCTTGCAGTCATGCCTGCGTTTTTTGCACTTGATGACTGTTCCCTGTACTTCTGCCACATTGTTGATCATGTCAACAATTTGTTGCCATATTGCCTCTCTCCTACTGATTGGTACCTTTGAGGTGAAAAACAGTTGGTGCTGGTGTTCCGTCACCTCTTTAACCAGAATTTCCTGCTCCTCTGCACTGAAGCAACACTTTCTTTTCTTCTTCTCCCTGTCCTGGGTCTTCTGTGGGTCCTCCTGGCTGGTTCCTGGTCTGTTGTCATCTTCCTCGGGTCTGTGCAAGCATCTGGGATCCATTTTGTCTCTCCTATGCACATTTTGCAGTGTTTGTGTCACTTTTTGATGCAATTGCGTAAAAAAAAAGAGCGTATCCAGTTTGCAACGTCGTAAACCTCGGGTCTGTACAAGCATCTGGGATCCATTTTGTCTCTCCTATGCACATTTTGCAGTGTTTGTGTCACTTTTTGATGCAATTGCGTCCAATAAAAGAGCGTATCCAGTTTGCAACGTCGTAAACCGTCTCACAGTCATTTTCGATGCGTTAACGTCACTTTCCCTTCCGACGTAACGCATTGGTTTGAGTAAAAAAAAGACTCACACCTGTGGTTTGCGCCGCAGTGGGTCAAAGTATAAATTTGACGAGCGCACGGCGCCAAGAAATGGTGTTAGTGGGCGGTAATATTTTGCATCAAAAAGTATAAATATGGCCCTAAATCTTTGTCCTGAGCCATAAGAAGAATGTCGTCTAGATATATATTTAGTCTCACACCTGACTCCCTTAAGAATTGGACTACTGGATGTAGAAGCTTGGTGAAACACCAAGGAGCTGAAGACAGACCGAAGGGAAGGGCGGAGAATTTGAACCAATGGGAGCCCCACTGGAACTGAAGAAAACACCTGTGCGGAGTGAATATTGGAACTGAAAGGTAAGCGTCCTTGAGATCCAAACGTACCATCCAATCTCCGTCCCTTAAAAGATCTCGCAGAAGATGCATACCCTCCATCTTGAAATGGCGATATACCATCCAAGAATTGAAATGCTTGACATTTAGAACTAACCGGGAACCACTGCCTTTCTTTTGCACTAGGAAAATCATGCTGACGAACCCTTGAGGGTGTGGTATGGTTTGCACCACTGCCCCTTTCTGGATGAGAGAAAAAATCTCTTCTTCGATGATCGCGCGATCTGCGAGGGAAAAAAGGAGAGGGGTAGGAAGAGCCCCTTGAACCGGAGACTCTAACTGGAAACCCTGGACTGTTTGAAGAACCCAAGGGTCTTGAATAATGTTTTGCCATGCTGGGAGAAAAAATTGCAGTCTGCCCTGAAGTGCACGGCCTGGGCAAAAAGAGCATTATTGAATACCTTCTTTATGTTGGACTCGGCCTTGTCCAAGGCTGTGAAGGTAGCGACATATTTCCCCAAATCTTTAACAAATTTGTCACCAAAAAGCATGCCGTTGGCTGAAGAACCAGCTTCATTAGTTGCTAACTCAGCCAATTTGGGGTCAAGCCTAATAAGAAAAGAACGTCTGCGTTCTGTTTACATGGCACAATTGGCGTTGTCCAAAAGACAGACAGCTCTCTGTGCCCATTGCAATACAACCTCCGGGTCCAACGGAGTATTGGTTTCCTTAGATTGAATAGCAAGATCTAAGATTTTTGTTAAAGGACCAGACAAGTCCAATAACTTGTCTTGGCAACCTCGCCAAGCACGATCTAGACCATTCTTGGGGTCCTTAGCAAATTTCTGCAAAAATGTAGCCAAGCTCTGGTGTCTCCGCCACTTTACCAAGTAGGGAAGGTCGAGGGCATTCTGACCTGAAAGTATTGCACACTTCTTTCTCGAAACATTTGCGCAGTCTATCCTGCACATAATGGGCTACCTCAGCTGTAGGAACCCATTCAGAGGAACGTGGATGTATTATGTCTTCGGGAGAAAACAAAAGATTTTTACCAGCCGGGGTAGTTTCTTCAGACATGGAATGTCATGACTTGCGTTGCTTTTTGCGTGGAAGTGAATCGGACTGTGAGTCATCCGACTCTGATTTAGATGAGAATGGATCATGCACGCTTGTTTGTGAGAAGGAAGCTTGTGGGAAGGAGGTAGATGTTTCCTGAGGGGGGAAACCCCCATATTCATGATCACGCAGCACCGAAGCTGCCATCTACGCCAGAATTTCCACCAAGGAAGAGCCCCCAGAGATTTGCAGAGAGAGACCAGACACCTCCCTAGGTTCTACAGATTGCAAGTGGGGTTGTTGACTCCCCTCACCCAAAAACTCTCTTCTGCCAAAATTAGCCAAAGGCTGAGTAAAAGGCTTCAAGGCCTGAATTAGGGCCCTATTCACGGGGTCTTGCACATGGTGCCCCAGTGCCTCCACAAGTCTTTCCTCCATCTGATGTTCAATAGGCATTTCTTGCAGTTCCTGATACTGCTCTTCCTCATTGGCGTAGTACGCCATAATAATATCTGGGAAGGATGGAGGAGGTGGCGGGGGGGGAACAACCCCTGAAGCAGCTTAGCAAATTGTAATGAAAAACAGCCTAAAAGCTGTTCTGCCAGCAATATTGAAAGTGGAGGGAGCCACCTGGTTACAAATATTAATACAAGCTTGGAATATTCCCCTAGGGCAAAGCCCAATTAGTATTATTACAGCCCCGTCGGGTGAAATGCGGCCGTAAACACCCTTAGGGCAGAGACTGCGTGTCATCCTGAATGCACGCGTCAAGCCGATCAGAACAATTTTCCATTCGGCTTGACGTGCGTGCGTGGCCGACGACAGAGAAAAAGGACTATGTCCTCTCTGATGCGAGCGTCCGCTCACAACGGCCTGCTCCCACTCCACGCCGGCTATAAAATAAACAAAAAAGGGGATCGGAGATCCCTGAATTACAGATAAACAATCTTGAAAGAATGCGGCAGCGCAAAACTACACGCATGCACTCGCATATAAGAATACAATGCAAAAGTAAACACAGAAACAGTAATAGAGACGCATCACTTAACTGGCTGCTGCAGCAGCAAAGAAAGAGGATGGACTGTAGCGTTCAGGCTATTTATATGGACAGTGTAGAGCCATGATTGGTGGACTTGGGCTCATTGGAGTTGTAGTTTTAAGATATTTGTTTTTTTTATTGGCTGCTGTTTTGTCAGTAAAGAGATAGCATAATCCGAAGCATCTGGTCCTGACATAGAATCATTTTCATTCTCAACCAAGAATGTGCACTCCAGCGGAAGGTGTGAAGGGGGGCAGAAATGTGTTTAGACCTAGTCTCTCTCAAGCAGTCTACAGATTTACTTTTTGGCTCAGGTTATCAAAAATCTGATTCCACAATCAAAGCAGATTTCCAAACCAAGTAGGAAATAACTTTACAGATTGTTCCTAGCATTTCCCACAGGAGATTAAGATTGTAATCCAAGTAATGCCTGAAAGGGAAAAGCCTAGTAAGGCCTACACAGTGAAATATATTGTGTGTTTTGTTTCAATATGAGAACATAATAACCCCAATAAATGGTATGTCATATTGTTATATATTAGGACCTTCCACTGTGGGCATACAAGGCACATTTTAAGGGTGATTTATGAATTTGTACAAAAAGGCTATTCCTACATGGTCACTATGCTTTTGCTTGCTATGAGTCACTGCAGTGAATTTAACCTGGAGCCCAGCCATATGATGGTTGTGCTCACAACAGACATTTTGTCAAATATGTGGGTGGTGTGAATATACACTGCAACCGACATATTACAGCATTCCATGCCAAGGGTGTATTTTGGGAGCCATTAATAATGGATTTATAGGGAAGTTAAATAGGCCAAGCATGTAGTACCAAAGTACAGAACATAATTTAAGGGGAATCGTAGATGCTTTACTATTGTTTAGCAGAGGTGAAGTGCAGAGTCCTAAAGCCAGCAACAATAGAGTCCTGAAAAAATAAAAACATCTGGGGTGAGCACACAGAAAGAAAAAGCGAATTTGCTGTACTTACAGCAGGTTCTTTTTTCAGGTGGTGATTAAAACATCAAAAACAGGATCTCACATTAGCTTCTTTGCCAGGATTATGAAGCTGATGGGTCGAGAGAAGGTTCAGGAGTTCTTAGTCATGTTTTTTTACTGGAACTGTATTGTTTCATAAAGCAGTCTCCCCGTAGAAAAGGTGCTTTCAAAACCAGTAAAGGAGCTCAGGAAGAGCTGAGGTCAGGCAGAGGTGGACAAGAGGACTTTTAAATCAAGGGTAATTTATGGAACATATAGAGATTCTCTGCAAATTATAATGGGACCTGCTTCAGTTGCTCTATGCTGATATTAGTCGATAGAGCGAGTCAGGCCTGTTTTTTAAAAACTGCTTATGATTACATTTCTTTTCCAAGACAGATTATTCTAGCCATGTACAGTCAAATATGCTCCAAGATTAAGTACTGCCTCTTTAGTTGTCGGGCCCACATGTTGAAGAATGCAAGGCATCACTCCATAAAAAGTACAGCAGGGTGACAATAGTATTTATTTATTTTTTAACTAGAGCTCACGTAGTCCCACACGAACACATGGATATGATGGGACCTATTGGTATAAGACTATATCTATCCTTTATCTTGTTTTTTCTTCTGGTTTTTCTTCTGGCTCTCTTTTTTAGGTATAGTATAGTAATGGAGTTTATTTAAATTTGTAATTGCATGTGGTAGTTTTAAACTTTGTTCTATGATTGTATCTCTGAGTATGGGTAGCTTATATATTGTTGTATATATATATATATATAATAATAATGACTTGGATATGAAACTCCACGATTACAAGGTTATGTTTTTTATGTCTTTTATAACTAGACATCACCTAATATGACAAATATCAAGGAATCGACATTTTGTGCAATATAAGTGTCCGCCCTATGGCAGTTGTATCTATTTTGTGAACGCAAGTTTGGGAACGGCCCTGATGAAGGTGGCCTCCATATGAGAGGATCCCCGAAACGCGCGTAGGCTCTTGGTTCCTCCTATGTTTTTGTAACGGTGTAGAATACTATTGATGTATTGGATTTTATTGTTGTTTGCATATATGTATATAGATTTATAATATTTCATATTACTGTTAAAATATTTTTTGCAGCTATTTTTGTATGTATTTCGGCAATTGTTCATAGATAGGAATTTTGTGAGAATGTGTTATGACTGAATTAATTAATTGTTAACAATGTAGTTGATATGATATAATAAAATATTATTAAAATTATTATGGGGGTCATTCTGACCTTGGCGGTCCATGACCGCCATGGCGGAGGGCGGCGGAAGCACCGCCAACAGGCTGGCGGTGCTTCCTGGGCGATTCTGACCACAGCGGTAAAGCCGCGGTCAGAAAAGGGGAGCCGGCGGTTTCCTGCCGGTTTCCCGCCGGTTTCCCGCTGGCCCAGGGAATCCGCCATGGCGGCGCTGCTTGCAGCACCGCCATGGGGATTCCGAGCGCCTTCCCGCCAGCCTGTTTCTGGCGGTGTCCACCGCCAGAACCAGGATGGCGGGAACGGGTGGCACTGGCATGGGCAGTGCAGGGGCCCCCTAACAGGGACCCACAAAGATTTTCACTGTCTGCTGTGCAGACAGTGAAAATTGCGACGGGTGCCACTGCACCCGTCGCACCCCTTCAACTCCGCCGGCTCCATTCCGAGCCGGCTTCATTGTTGAAGGGGCTGTCCCGCTGGGCGGGCCGGCCGGCGGTCTTCTGGCGGTCGCCCGCCGGCCCAGCGGGAAAGCCGGAATGGCCGCCGCGGTCTTTCGGCGGGAACCGCTTGGCGGGCGGCGACCGCCGACCGCCGCGGTCAGAATGACCGCCTATGTGTCTTTATAAAATTAGATTTATTAATATGAAGGTCATGATTTGGATGTAGCTTAGGACTGGACATATAGCCATCAAATAAGTACTAATATACATTATCATATGAATATTGTTATATTATGACCCTTTGCTGTATATTTATACACAAAGTACAATTCTAGAGTAGCTTTTTTCTTGCGCAGCTTTAGCTTCTATTTCCCTGGACTAGCTACTATATTGGTTTCAGGGACCCTTTTGTTTAAAATGTACCCTGTGGCTGTGTCACAATAGCTGCAATGCCACCATGCAACATCTCAAGTGTCATGGTGCTAACACAACTGCATTGAGGGGGAGGACATGTGTTTTCAGCTAGTGAAACACACCCGCACAGTCATAAGAGGAAATGGAACACTGCTAGGACCATCAGTGCAATCCAATGTAGCACACATTCCGTAACATCAGCAGTACACACTACCAATGCTGACACCTGTATCGTGCCATGCCAATGCTATACATACTATATATGCCAGGTCTCAGCAACATATAGGTGGATGTGAAATATCAGCCTGGGTCAGTTCCAGATTGTTAAGTCTGGTGCAAGCACCATCAGAACACCCACAGCCAGTGCAAGCCCACACCATGATAATGGAAGTAGACGGAGGGTTGAGTAGGACAAGAAGGTGGCAACATACAATTTGGGCAGAACCTACACCTAGCTGATGTGATGCAGACATTTCCCCAAACTGCCCACACTACATGTGACATGCAGGTGGGGCATAGGCCTGGGAGAATGCTAATCTTAATGACAGGAACAATGAACAGGAACCAAGATCATAATGTGCAACTAATAGGAAGTCAGGCATGTCACATTACAAATGCCACAACATAGACACACCAATTGTACAATATCTCATTGCAGAGGACGATGGGTCTCCTTGGGATATGCCTGTCCTGGAATTCCCTGATGACATGGATGACGAGCTGACAAACATTAGCCAGCAGACCCTCCAAGATGTCCTTGGAACCCTCCAGACCCCACCTTCAGTCGCAGGGAGGAGTACAGAAGTAGCAGTTATCACAGAGGACCCACCCACCACCCCAATTGTACGACCTGCCAGCTCCAACCCAGCTGAGGACTCTGACGACACTGGCACCAGCTTTGAGAGGATTGTAGTTGGAGTACAGCGGGAGCTGGCCAAAGAGGTGCGGGTGGGGATGCAAAATATGGCAGCCAGCCTTGAGGGGGTGCGTTTGTGCATGATGTCATCTGCAGAACAGGCTGCAGCCATGCAAGGGTGAACATCTATCCTGCAAGAACTTCAACAAAGTGTGAAGGAAATCAGCACTGCAGTAAGGGAGTTGCCACAACACCTCGCACACCAAACCTTTCACTGCGTGCACGAATGCAATAATGACCCCCTCAGGGCCGACCTGGCTGCCTACCACAGTGATATTGCTGCTATACTTAACAACCAGCAGCTCCTCCTTGCTGCAGTACTGCCCTTAATAGCCCCACAGTTGGCAGCTACCGAGATTTCTGACTCAAAGTCTTCACACACTGAAGTGTGTGTTGCCCCTTCAAACCTACACCAAAGGCAGAGGAGACAAAACACACATCAGAAGACGAAGACGTGGAACAGATCACCTTCCCCCGTAAGAGTACCCAGTAGCACAAGTCCATGCCAAATGGGCACTTATATCCTAAGTCCTGTGCTTGTTAACATGCCAGTCTTGCAACAGCTGCTCACATGCACTGTTCTCCAGCCCACTGTTTACCTTGACACTATGCTCTACCTCATGTCCAATGACATGTCCCATTGCACCTGTGTAGTATCACAATAGAAGGCGTCACACTAATGGACTCACAATCCTGGACTATGTAAATATTGCACTACAGCACTTTGAAATAAATAGCACTTACACAACCACTTTGACTCTGTGTAATGTGACACATCAACCGTATAGGAGATTAGTGATGTATGTCACATGTCAATGGCCATAGAATGTCAATACAACTGCCTTGAAAGATTGCGGGCTGATAACTACAAACTGGGGTCTGGATTGTATCATTATCTGCGCTTCCTGAGGGTTATTTCTGAAGTAAATGGAAAACTAACAGTATAATGCTGTGTTGGACTGAAAAAGTCTGCTTCAAGGGATGTTCAAGCAGAAAATCTATGTGTTCAAAATTTCCTTCTAAACAATCTTTATGTATGTGACATCTGACTATAAACTTTCATCACACACACACACCATACAACAGGAATGGATGTGTACAAGTGTATGGACAAATATGTAACCTGGCAGTACAATGTAAGAAATGATAGATGTGAGTTTTGTATACACAACTACATAAAGATTATGCTTTCACTCACCTTATCAGGGTTCACATGAACATCAGGCTGCAGGCAGACGTACCACAGTGCCCAAGATTCCCAATCTGGTCTCAAACTATGACAGATTGAAAATACACATCCAAACTTAACAACACATTGGGAACCATAGTAACCTTGAGTCGTGGGTGCAATTGATGGCAGATGCATAGAGAAGTAGCTTTGGTGTAGCTGCCAATGTGACAGCTCTGTTGGAATTGGGAATAACCATGTCAATAATGGGATATGGATGCAGGATGGAACACAAATGCTAACACTAAATTGACACTGTTCACCCAGACCAAGGCCCTGATCCCCAAGCATATGACACATACTGTGAAGGAGTACCTAAATATTTATTAACAGTAAAAAAAGGACACTAAAACTAGGAGAAGCTTCGGGCGTCAAGATGGCGGTCGCACTCTGAGAGTGCTCTGGACCCCTCCGTCATCCGCCCGTAGTTAGAGTGGCCTGACTGAGCCGGAGACGTCGTTTTGACAGTCCTTGTGACCCCTGGGCCCCTGGGAGGCTCTGGCGAGGAACACCTGGCGAAAGCAGCCCCCGTTGTCGAGCCGCGACCGTCCCGTCCCCGAAAACAAAATGGCGGCCGGGACTGACTTCCGCGGCTGAGCTGGGGCCGGACCGGCGATCCCCCCGGACGCGGCCGCGCTGGAACAAAGGTGTGACGGGGTAAGAAGGGGACCCTGGATAGGGTTGAGGCTACGACCCTAGCGCGGCTCCCGCGGCATGTGGGGGCGGCGCTGCTGCGTCTGGAGGAAGAGAGCGCCGTGTGGATGAGGCTGCGGCCGTGCGCAAACTTGGGGACATCGGCGGAGGGAGCTAAGCGGCTGCGATGTACCCAGGACCCCGCTGGCCGGAGCTGGAGCGGCGGAGGGGCGGTTGCAGAGAGGGACTCCCTGGTGCCCTGAGTGTCGGCGGAGGCATGCCGGGGGTCCACGGAGCGCGGCGGAGACACCGAGGCAGGATGAGGCTGTTCTAAAGTTACCGACACGGCCGAAAAATCAGCACTGCGATCCGAACTAACGGAAGGGCAATGGCCCTGAGTGACCTCGTGGCGTCACTGAAGCAGCGTAATTAACACCGGGGCCGGTCGAGGCTTTACTGAAGGTACCGGCTCGAAGTGAAAACGGGGTGTGGGAGGGGAAAGGAGTCAGGGAAGAAAGATGCCCTACCCCCCCCCCTTAGCACTTAATACCTAATGGCAATTGGCAACTGGGCCAAGATGAAACTGGACTCATCAGATCTCAAAGGTGAAGAAGATCACAGTTTGGGCCTGAATGCCTCTCCCCACGCACTCGTAATCGCAGTAACAGCAAACGTGCAAGGGATCTAGACTTGATTTGGAAAACTACCCGACTCCTGTCTCCGATGCCGTGATGGGGAGAGACAAGGCGAACAAGCAACCTCCATCTTCCCAGCAAAAGATTGACCAGTTCACGACGCCGGCTGGTCAGCGAGGAGAGGGAGACACAGCTAGCGTAGGCCCCGCACCAGACGGAGTGAGTGCCATCCTTCAAGCCATTCAAGCATCACAGTCTGCTGTGGAGACTAAGATCGGGGAGGTACGAGAAGACGTGGGTCTGGTTCGGCAAGACCTCAGAAATGCAGTGAGCCGGATCACCGAGGTTGAAACTAGAGTCTCCCAGTCTGAAAACGACCTAGCTGACCTTAGAAGTAAAGTGGCCCAGCTGCAGACTCGAACCGGCGAGCTGCACCGTCGTGCGGAAGATGCAGAGAACCGATCAAGACGCAACAACCTGCGTTTCATCGGATTTCCGGAGGGCGTGGAGGATGGTGGGGCATCTGAGTTCCTAGAAAAGTGGATTAAAGCATGGATGCCGGACCAGTCCCTTTCGCCCTGGTTTGCGATTGAAAGAGCCCACAGGGCACTGGCCCCGCGCCCCCCACCGGGCGGCCCAAAACGACCAATGATTGCGCGCTTCTTTAACTTTAAGGATAGAGACAATATCCTTAAAGAGGCTAGGAGGTCGGAAGATCTTCAATGGGAGAACCATAAAATCTTAATTTTCCCAGACTATACCCGTGAGGTCCAGATCCGCCGCCGGTCGTATGAACACGTTAAGCAGAAACTTAGAGCGATGCAACTTTCATACATGCTCCTCTTCCCCGCGCGGCTCAAGGTCCTCTTGGCCGGGCGAGCACACTTTTTTGAAACACCTGAAGAGGCTTGGGACTGGCTGACGGAGGAGGGCATAGGAGCCCGGAGGGGGCCCCTGGAGCACACGGAGGGGGCCCCTCGGGTCGGACCCCCCACCCCGGGAGGCCCCCGGAGGAGCCAGAGGCGCACCAGATCCCGGAGAGGGAGACCGAAAGACACAAACAATTTGGACAACAATGAGGAAACCCGAGATTCTGGCTCACAAACAGAGAAGAAACCCACGGACCCTTCTGGGCCTCAGATCTCAGGCCAAACGGCAGATGATAACGGCCTGAGCCAGTCCCCGGTCCTTGGTTAATATGACGCATTTGACACGTGCTGATGGGAGTCCAAAATGACTTGAGACGTCCGTTTCACCTATGCAGACCTTACAAGGGTCACTACAGAAGGCGTCATGCCTTTCTACTATAGGATACCCGAGACTTGGCAGGTCACCACTAATTGTAATTGATCCGATTATATGGAGGGGTCCACCACTCCACCCCAAGGACAGTCCTGCTGGCTGTCTGGTTTTGGTTGGGTATTTGGGCGACAGATGCTTCCGGGGTGGGAGTATGGGGAGGAGGGTGGTTGGGGGGAGGGGTTTTTGAAGTTAGCCTAGATAGGAAGAAGTTGGTTAGCTTCCTTATTATCTCACTGTTTTGTTTGAAATGGTCGTCCCTGGGTCCACACCCTGACACTCAGCCCTATGCAACACCTATACAATTCACGCCTGGCACTCATTAACTCAGGTTCTTTCTTGGAACGTAAATGGTCTGTTGGATAAGATTAAGAGGTCAGCAGTATTTAACACTCTCCGCAGATACTCCCCCTTAGTGGTCCTTCTGCAGGAAATCCACCTCCTTGGGACTAGGTGCCCCATGCTAATACGGGGAGGGTATGACAGAGTATACCACGCAGGCTTCTCCAGGGGCTCTAGAGGGGTAGCCATTTTACTTCACCGCTCTCTGCCTGTGGTGATCACAGCAACACAGGCCGACCCACAGGGCAGATTTGTAGTGGCTACGGGGACTCTTCATGGAACTCCGATAAATTTTATATCTGCATATGCCCCCCCGACGAGACTTGATGCCTTCTTGCACTCGCTTTGCCGAGTGGTTGTGGGATTGGCCAGGGGACCACCCTGCTGGGGGGGGACTTCAACGCGGTTCTCGATCCGGATTTGGATGTATCCGGCGAGATCACGGCCAGTAGATTTGCCAGGGCTTCGGCTCTTACTAGCTGGACCGAGAGCCTTGGCCTCTGCGAGGTATGGAGAACTTGGCACCCTAGGGATCGCCGGTACACCCACACGTCGGCCGCCCACCGGACGCAATCCAGAATTGATCTGGTATTCATGTCTGCTCTGGACCTCTCGAGTGTCACAGGGGCAGAGATACTCCCCCGGGGAGTCTCGGACCATGCACCAGTGCGGGTCCGACTGGGTGGAGCGGATCCCTCTAAACGCCCGGGTATGGCGCCTAAACGCATGGTATTTACAAGACAAAGACTACACCCAAGAGATCAGAAATCAACTAACTCAATACTTCGATCTGAATCTGGGGTCGGTCCGCTCCCCAGGAACATTATGGGCCACCTGTAAGGCTACCCTCAGAGGGCATGCCAAGTACCTTCTCCGTACCCGCGAGCGGGACAGGAACTCCCAGATCTCTGACCTGGAGGCCAGGGCCCTGAGACTGGAACGCCAACAAATGATTTCTTCGTCTGCCGCTGCCCTGAGACAGCTGACTATGGTTAGAGAAGAAATTAAACACATAATGCTAGATTCAGCCAGATGCATTTGGAGAGCTTCGGTGGCCCGTATATATGGCTGGGGGGACAAAAATGGGAAGCTCCTACATTGGCTGGCCGCGCGTCCTCTGGCCAGCAGGGTTATACCTGAGATTTTGGAGCCCTCGGGCGCCCTCTCTAGGACACCAGCTGAAATCGCACAAAGTTTTGCGTCCTACTATGCCCACCTCTATGCAATGCACCCCCGCCCGCCATTGAGAAAGAGACTCCCCTCCTGAATGAGATCACTCTCCCCAGGATCTCCCTGGAGGCAAGAGACAGGCTGGATGAAACTATTAGCCTTGCAGAGATCACCAGTGCAATTTCCAGCCTGGCATCGGGCAAGACCCCAGGCCCTGACGGACTCCCGGCAGAGCTATATAGCAAATGCAGTGATATACTGGGTCCCCACTTACTCAACATGTATGGGGAAGCCGAGAAACTAGGCCGATTTCCCACAGAGATTGACCAGGCGACAAAAGTAGTGATCCCCAAAACTCAGCCCCCATCGAGACATTGTTCGGCATACCGACCCATCTCACTTCTAAACATTGAGATCAAAGTGCTTTCCTCGACCCTGGCCTCTAGACTGAAAGGGATAATGCCTACACTAGTGCACCCTGACCAGTGTGGCTTTATGCCCACTCGTAGCACCAGGCACTGCATTAGGCGGTTGCATCTGGCTCTGGCACATCGCAATACTCTGTCGCACGCACACTTGGCATTACTCTTGCTGGACTTTGAAAAAGCCTTTGACACAGTGGATTGGTCTTACCTTGAACTGGTCTTGCAGAAAAATGGGCTTGGTCCCAGATTCCGAGGCCTGGTGAGACTCCTGTACTCCAAACCGACAGCTCGAGTCCGGGTGAATGGAGTGGTCTCTGACCCATTTCCTATTGGCCGCGGAACCCGGCAGGGTTGCCCGCTATCCCTGTTGCTCTTCGCATTAATGATAGAGCCTCTTGCGATACTGCTGCGAGGAGATCCCCTGATCGAGGGCTGGTCCTGGCCTGCCTGTGCAGAAGACCGTGTGGCGCTATACGCAGACGATGTCCTCCTATATCTATCCAACCCGGCTAAAAGTGGCCCCCGCGTGCTAGAGATCCTGGGCCTCTTCGCGGAAGCCTCGGGGCTGATCCTGAACCCCGCCAAGTCCCTACTGGTCCCCCTACACCGCTCCGGGGATTGTGTGGACTGGCAGCGAAACATTCCAGTACGAAGAAATAGCTTCAAATATCTGGGAATGTATATTTCACTTCTCCCTGAGTTGACATGGGAACTTAACATTACACCGTTAACCAGAAAAATCAGAAGTGATCTCCTACACTGGAGGACACTCCCCCTTAACCTGCTCGGTAGAATCGCGCTCTACAAGATGATGATCCTTCCTAGGCTCCTCTACCTCCTGCAAAATTTTCCCCATCCCATCCCTAGGAAATGGTTTGGGGAAATGGACTCATTGGTGCGCCAATTTATATGGAGCGGAGCCCGCCCACGGTTAGCGCTCAAAACCTGCCAGAGGGATGTATATGATGGAGGTTTGGGCATGTCCAATATCCACTCCTACCACCTCGCGACACAAGTACTTGTGATTAATGACTGGATGGGGGGTGGGTGGACAGACCCGGCGTACCGACTGGAGCTCCAAACGATGGGTTACCCACGGATTTTGGACACCCTCTATGGAGGTCCGATCTCTTGAGACGTCCCAGATGTGACCAGGGTGGTTCTACAGGGATGGCGGACGGCTCAAAAGTCGACGGGGTGGTGGGGACGACTTACCCAACAGACCCCACTGTGGCATGGGAGGCAATTGGTGGAGGTGGCGGGCCTGGAGGGGTTTCGGAACTGGGACAACATAGGCATCTCCACACTAGGCGATGTCTGGAACGGGTCACACATACGGTCCTTTGAAGATCTCCAGAAAAACTTTTCATTAAACAAGACACAGTTCCACAGATACCTCCAGCTCCGACATGCCTTATCAGTACACATCCGAGAGGGAGAAAACATACCTGAATGCAGCCTCATGGAGGCCAAGGCATTGATGGGGAGCCTAGGTAGGGGAGGTGTTTCCCAGATATATCGCACCCTGGTCTCCGGCACCTCGGGCTCCCTGGGGGTACTTCGCCAGAGATGGGAGGGGTGGGTGGGCCCCATGGAAGAGATGGAATGGGGTGAGGCGCTAATGGCCCCGCGGGCCCTGGCGATCGCCACCCGTTTCAGATTGATACAAACTTACTTTTTGCACACAGCATACCTCACACCCGACAAACTACACAGAGCGGGCCTCCGCCCCAACGCGGAGTGCCCCCGCTGCAGAGACCTTACAGCTGACTTCTTCCACATGGTGTGGACCTGCCCGGCCATGGTAGCCTATTGGGGAGCGGTCCTGGGGGAGATTTCTGAGGTGTTGCGGGGGAGATTTCTGAGGTGTTGCAGGAGAATATAGAGAGAGAGCCTCTACCCCTCCTCCTCGGGATCATGGGTGACATCGAGCTAAGGAGACCAGATCGAATTTTCCTTGGGGTGGCGTGCTTAGTGGCTAAGAGGGACATAGTGGCAAACTGGAAGGCCAAGAATGCCCCATCATTGGCTAAATGGAGACAGGGAGTGGATTGGTGTGCGCAGAGTGAAAAACTTGTATATGAGGCTAGAGGATGTCCGAATAAATATAATAGGATATGGGGGAAATGGGAGGCCGCACTAGGCTCCTGAATACTATGTTATCTTTAATATTAGTGCTATCTGGGATCACAGGTTCGACCAATGTTGGATGCCCGTTGGCATCGTGTTATGACGTTTGTATCATGGTTATTCTTTCTTTTGCAAAAATCAATAAAAATTCTTTATAAAAAAAAAAACTAGGAGAAACACCTTAACTAACCTAACCTATCCTAACTACACATTACCCACAACTGGCCCTAACTACCCTAATCTAAACTTACCTATCACATTTAACAAAACACTCTAAACATCAGCCCCCCAGCCCCCTTAAATGACGGGACACATGTAGGACAACATATACTAACCTAAACACAAACAATCTTATCCTAAAAAAATATATATTTTTTTGTATTTATTTCTTTATATTTTTTTTGTTATATATATATATTTTTATTTATACACATAAACCCCAACATCATCCCCCATCCACCCACAAAAAAACACATGTTAAAATATAATACCCTCCACCCCTAACCCACTTATACTAACTAAACTAACAGCCTATTCTAACCTAACACTAAGCCCCCTAAACCCACCAAATATAAGAACCAGGAAAGAGGAGGGAGGGGAGGGAATCATGGCTGAGGGTCACAAAGTTACAAATTTGCCCTCCGCCGGATCTTCTTTATCCCACGCAGTCTCCTGCTATTCCGGAACACCTCCTTCTGCAGCCTGTCCAACCTCCACAACATCCGTTGCATGTCACGTCTCATGTTCATAAATTCTGCATTGTCTATGACTGCAGCAGGGGTTGTTTCAGTGCCACTAGTGGATGGTTGGGCTGGTGCCAGTGCCATGCTTGGAGGGGGAGGTGCAGGAGCTGCTGTCTGGGGGCCTGGAGCTGAGGAGGTAGAGGGACCTGCAACAGTGGCTGTCATCCTGGGTGTGACTGTCGTTGGAGCCGTTGTGCCGGTGGTGGTGGCTGTTGTGGGCAAGGATGGCCCCCCTTGGGCAGATGCCCTCCAGACCCCTGTGGCTCTCTCATGGCGATAACGCTGTGCCATGTTGCGAAACCCAGACTCCACATCTAGAATGTGGCGGTAACGCATTGCCCGCCTCTGGAATTCTCAGATCTGATTGGCATTCATGTTGGCAGCTGTCAAAATAGAGAAAGCCAAATATTAATGACATCATTGTGTGAGACATCAACTGATGATATTCTAACACTTCCTCAAAATTTGCTGAAACAGTTCAAATCACAGTACAGATCATAGATTGTCCCTGAGGAATTACATGCCAACGCAGTCTACACATCTCCTATCTAACAGCACAGCAATGCTCAAAAAGGTGCGTACCTACACAGGAAAGGAGGTCTGCCAACTAGGATAGACTCAAACATTGGACATTCACATCCACATTTATGTTCCTAATTGCGGACAATTGTCAACATCA
The DNA here is from genome assembly GCF_031143425.1 of Pleurodeles waltl. Taxonomy (NCBI): domain Eukaryota; kingdom Metazoa; phylum Chordata; class Amphibia; order Caudata; family Salamandridae; genus Pleurodeles; species Pleurodeles waltl. Next base: position 860,291,930 of record NC_090440.1, read on the forward strand.
TTTGATCTCACTTATACCTTTCCAAAAACAAACACATAGATGCAAGCAACTATCTGGGCTTGAGCTGCATGCACACCTATGACATTCTACTCAAGTGCAACATAAAAGTAGCACAACATGTGGAGTTAGATGCTGCTAGGAAGGCAAACATACAGTCCTCCATGTTCATCAATTCACAGGGAGGGTAAAGTTGTGGGTAATACTTTGGCACCACTGGTCTGTGTGAATCAGGGTATGACTTGCTGACCATATCATGAAGATGGCTACCTCCAAATTTTTCATTGGCATAAATGTAGCAACAAATATTACCCTGTTCACCTGCCCATGCCTACAGCGCAGCACTGGAATCCCTAAATATGACTCTCCGCCATTGATTGTACTATTCAAAAATAGAACAAAATGTAAAAGTCCAGGCAAGTCACATGTCAGATCATGTGCTAGCACATCATACCTTGCTATGTGTCCAACACACAGGAGTCAATCACACAACATCTGCAATTACAACACACAACTAACATATCAACACTTACTCAATATGGCTGGGTCCGCAAATCAAGCCACTTCTCCAATTGTGTAGGGGGCTGGTCCACCTGTAAAACATGGAAGGGTGAAATGGTCTCAATGTCTGCTCACTGTACAAAACTTGGAACAACAAATCACTGTGTGTGTGACATTTTATATGATAGAGCAGCACCTCAGGCATGTACACACCCCAACAGACATACTACTGCAATCATGTATTGACCCTGTCACTCCAGTGAGTGATAGACACACAGATGCACACATGCACTGGCCCTAACAATCATGTGGTGACAAACATGATGACTCAGTTTTGTGCTGTATTATTCATAGATGGTACTCCATTTCTTCATTTGTTGCTATGAGAGACATGCAAAGCCACATTCCTGGTACACTGCAATACCAGTCACTCAGGTATTGTGGCTTGTGCATCAAAGGACAAACATTTACTGTGTGATGGTCATGTGGGTTGAGTTTAGCTCATGAAGTATTATGCTTTCGATGGTCCATTATATGTGGGCCTGTGTTGTATGTAGCTTACATATGCCACATTACCAGTGTACTCAGAGCCGTAGATGGCACCTATGACACCATGATGGCAGGGATCCTCTGTGTTACTTGATGACAATGTTATTCTAAACATGGATTAGCCAATATCCTATTGCATCACTTCCTGTCTTAAATGCGGTGCATTTATATTATGATGCGTGAAAAATTTATGACGCTTAAGGCCTTTGCGTCAATTTTTTTTTACGCAAATGCTTAAAAATTCCTGCACATTCAAAGATCAATATATTTTTCATGGATAACCAACTTAATGGGGTGCAGTGTTGGAATTACCGCTAGGGACCAATGAATGTATATTGGTTGTGAGCGTAATTTTTCAATGCATATGCAGCAAAATTTTACGCATATGCGTCTTTTTTTATGCATGTGCGTCAAAATATCTGTCTTTAACTGTGTTTGTGTCATTTTTCTCATTTTTAACGTAGATGAAAGCTGTAACTATACAGAGGTAGGCTGTTAGGGCCTGCTGTGTGTTTTCCAGTGTTTGGGCACATGTCGCAGGCCACACTACTGCGTACCATAATACTCAGGTTGTTGTGCCAGATTACCATTCTTAACTGACGCAACAGCAACCCAAACATTTGGAATTAAAATTGGTATTCCCTAGTTTGAGCAAGTGGTGTGTCAATGGAGGATAGCAAGGCTACGCAACTTAATAAATTCACTCATGGCCTGTGTGTATATGTCTGTGAATTGGCTATTTCAATTGTTGTTGTGCCTCGGTGTGAATGTCACAAGACGTGTTTTGCATATTGTGCTTGTATGCATGTGTTGTAAATGTGGATAACCATCACATGCCATTCATTGAGGGACATCAGTCAGGATATGTGTTTGTCATTCCCGTAGCGTCTTATGCTGTGTGAACTTCCCTGACTTTGGGGACTGAACATCTCCCATGACAAACTATGCACAGGATAGATAGAGGACGGTTGATAATGACAATGTTACAAGGGTAAGCCATCACATGTACAGGAATGTTGAATACCATTTCATGGTCACTTGTTTGTATACTTCCCATGAGTCTGGCATCTGAACATGCTACGAAGGTACAGTGTTTGTGACACAGAGTCCCACCATCAATCCAAAAAAGTTATGGTACACCACACTTTGAGTCATATAAATGACCTATGTTTCTCCTGTGGCAGTGGAGGACCAGCAGACCATGCTGCATGTGTTCACATATTTCCATTGGTTCATTGCACAAAAGTGTCCAGTTCAAGTGTGTGGCCAGGTGTACCTTGTGTCAGTATTGGCCTCCATGTTGTCACAGTTACGTGCAGGTCTACTCATGAGTCTGTGGAGGTATTCCGTGCATTAACAGAGTATTCTTCAAAGCAGAATTGGCCGAAAGCCAACAATAAAGTTACGACACACATGGCGATATTCCAGCTACGGCATTGCATATCTTTTATAAGGTTGACGACAGGGCAACCTTGGTGTGCTCAAAAACTTTATGGATCAGTAATAGGAAACAGGCATGTTTCATCACTACATTTGTACACAGGTTTGGCCTCTAAAATTCCCACTGACACAGGGAACATCAGTGCTTCGGTGCTGATTAATCTCACAGCTAGTCACCACATAAGCCCCATCAATAGGTTGCAGCCAATGTGAATCTGTGTGTGGACCCTCAGTGCACAAACATGTTTTGTCCTTTCATACACATTAGCAAACCTTGTTTGTTGTGCTGGATCCATGCATACAGCCAAAGTACACTGTCACTGTTTGGCACTCATGACTACATGAAACCCAGACAAGGGATGGGAGCTGGATTAGGCAATTTGAATACTTGTCCCAGACCTTAATATGATAAGTAAACTGATTAAACTATCCTATACTTTTGAGGATTCATCGTAGACCTACCAGACACAATACCCCAGGAGGAAAGAGAGGGCATGGAAAGCAACTATGAGACAAATGTAGCCACAGGGAACCTCTATGGTTAACGCAAAGACAGGAACCAGTCAGGCTAACAGGATGCAGGCTCTGTCAGGAACAAACATGGACAAGGCAAATACACTGTGAGCAGACTCTGACTGGGACAAGCTAGAACAACACTGTGGGAACTAAAAACTGTATTTGTGCTGTGGGCTGCAACATTATACAATCCACCAAGGGCTCTTTTACACAAGTGATTTTTACGGCAATGCACAACAAGGAGATTCAGAAAGTGGCAGCTTCTAAGCAGTTCCAGGCAGCAGCAATAGCAGTGCAGTTTCAAAAGGCTGGTCTGCATGGAAGTGCTCACAGGTGTGTGCACTTTCAGTCTCTCACAAGTCCAGTAGTTGAGAATCAAGTTCAAAAGACCAACTGGACCTTTCACATGGGAAGCAACGGACAGCTGATTACATGTCTTACCGACTACCAGGCAGTGCATTATCTGACCTGAAGTCCATGCAGACTGATGAACTATAACTTTGGCAAGCCATACTGAAGAGGGAAGCACACAGGAGTCAGATTGGGAGTCTGGTTGTATGTAGATGAAGGTTATCAGAGTACAGATTGTCCATTTACTGGGCCTCCTAGAGAAGGGTGGGGAGAGATTTAAAACATGGCAGTGTCAGGTCTTATTACCTGGGATGGACTGCGCAGGGCATGTCTTGTGAGCAATGCTTGTCATACCTGGGGCACTCGTGCTATCCATTTTCAGCGTAGTTGGACTCCTTGTCACACATGCTCCTTGCAAAGATAGCTGATGTCACACTTACTGCTGTCAAGGGTCTGGTCATACATTCCTGTTACCAATGCAATAGCACATCCACTGCCTCATGTATGAAACAACTATTTTACCTTATGATTGATGGTGTCTTAGTTGTCTGTCATGTGCTGCAATGAACCATGTTGGCAACATGGATGTGTGTCACAGCTGGGGTCCTCTGATTTTGGCCTTCACATGTGAAATAGACAGGACATATGTAATTTCCACTGTGTGTGATGTTGGCTGTACATTCATACACATCAAATGTGATGTGGGTTTTTTAGTATCTTAATCTGTATTTCTGCAATGCTCCATGAGGCTAAACTCTGATTATGATTCCTAGGGATCATATGATGCATAAATAATTACCCAGACCATGATTCAGTGATGAAGTGAGGTGTTGAATGATATATGGTAAGAAAGTAATGAAGGTGACTAGAGTTAAAAGGAGTTTTGTACAATGTGTTGCCTCCGACGCAATCCTGCTGCAGTGTTTGGATGGTCCCCCTCATTTTGATGAAGAGCATCCTCCTCTTCCTCATCTTCAGGCATTTGTGGGTCTGGTTCATAGAGGGGAATGTTCCTCCTCACACAAATGTTGTGCAGGACGTCACAGGTCAAAATGATCTTGCAGACCGTTTCAGGTGAATATAGGAGGCTGCTTCTGGTGATGTCAAGGCACCGGAATCTTGACTTCAGGATGCCAAAATCCTCTCTACTATGGTGGTGTGTCCTCCAATGTGCCTCATTATAGGTACGCTCTGCTGCTGTGCTTGGGTTTGAAAATGGGGTCATGATCCATGGCTGAATTCCATAACCCTGATCAGCTGAAAGAGAAAATGAGTGTAAATATTTGGATGTTGGTTGCACCTTGATTATCACTTTGCATGGCAGTTGTTATCTTGTGTCGTCTGGGACTTATATGTGTTTGTGTTATTGTGTGGGATCCTAGGCTTCTAGGATGTTCTTTCTGCACTGGGTTGTTTATTTATCTAAACTGGTGTGTGGCTGATTGACCAGATATCAGCGGTATATTTGTAAACTTGCAGTTCATTGTGTATCTCCCATGCATTATGTCATGTGAAAGAAGTGTCCATGTGCCTTCACTCGAGGTGACATGATACTTCCACACACAGAATTGATTCCACTGTGGTGGTAACACAGTTGCACTATGTATCCTCAACATCCCATCCAATTAAACTGATGTAATAGCATGTGAAAGAACAACAGTGAGGTCCTTTGATTTGGCTAGGTGACAATGTACAACACATCTCCATAAGGTGGCAGCACTGAAGTGTTCACAATCGACAATGCACAAATATATCATGTGTGACACGTTCTATGCAAACTTATTTTTGTGCCCTCACCGAGTTGGCTCATGTGCAAACGTCTGCCTACACTACTGAACCTAGTCCACATAAACTGGCTTTGTTGTGGGGGTGAAGGTTTACGTTTCAGAAGGTACATATGCTTGTACATCTGTTGTGTTTATGTGTAATTGTGTCAATCGATATGTGTCGCAATGTGCATTTTTCAATATTGTCACATCAATATGTGTTCTTAGCACAATCCACTTGCTTATTGGTAGCAGGCAATGTCACCCCAGGAGTTATGTGAGATGATGGTGCTGCCTTAATGATTACATGTCAACTTCATTGAGTCGTGCTATGTGTCTCATGGTGTTTGACCTGCAGCGAAACACACTACACACCCCTTACACAGTACGTATTGCTTGGAAGGGTGTGTGATTGAGTGTTATTGATGTGATATTGGAAGATTCATCTTCCAAGTTGTACTGCCAGTTAAGGCCATGTCATTGTCACTGTGTGGTTTTAAATTGGTCCCGTGTGGCTCTAGAGTGGCATCTGTTGTTATTTATAAACTTTTTTCCTAGAAGCCAGCTCCGAGAACCAGAGTGGTACAAAAGTGACCAGGAGGAATTTTCCAAGCAGTTGGAGAAAAGTGGGGCTCAGTCATTTTTTTTATATCTAGAGGGTTGGTAACATTTGCTAGGGGCTCCCCAGAAACCGCGCTTTGTAAGAGGTCAAGAAAACCAGGTTTATCCAACTCAGAGCTTTCTGCTGTGCTGAACTTTGGATCAGCGGGGTGTTGCTGTAAAGGTATACTTGCTCGTGGGACCATAGTAGTAAAAACAGTTTCAAGCCTTGCACTTTTCTTTGCGTACATTTTGGGCCCATAAAGAGCTATCTGATGAAACAGCATTTTTCACTGAGGCTAGTTAACAAATTAATACATTCAAATATTGAGAAGGACATTAGGCTCCACAAAGAAGACAAAGAGTGGTTAAGTTTTCAAACCATAAATATTTACTAAAGAAGGCAAATTCATCAAGCTAGTGACCATCAATAATCAATATATGAATGTATTCATTAATATTCACTCCAAATCAATCAAAGTCATATTAGCAAGAGGGCAAGCTAATGTAGAGCAATCTCTAAGGAAAAGCTAAGTAAAATCAGTTCTCCCATTAAGGGCTAGATTTACTCAAAAGTGGTGCAGAGCGGTGTTGTGCCAAAATTGGCAGCACCGCACTGCGTCACTTTAGAAACACAGAGATGCGCTGTATTTATTAGAATACTGTGCAGTCCTGCGTTTCCCCTGTGCTAAATTTAGCTGCTAGTGCCAATGCAGGCATCCTTGCACCATTGTGCAAGGATGTCTGTGTTGAGGGGTTTGATGGTTTATGTGCGGCAATTTGGCAGAATGCAGCACACACAGAAGTTCCAAAGTGTCATTTTGAAAGATTGTATATGTGCAGAAAGGGACACCTTCCCGCACATAAATAATAATTTCTGGCATTTTGCTCTTTCTATGCGTGCTGCAGAATGCAACACACATAGAAAAAGCAAAAAATGAGGAGGAATAAAAGTATTCTTTCTTGTTGTGCCTTGCTAATGCCACCCTCTGGGTGGGGTAAGATTTTTGCACTGCCTCAGGTTTACGAAAATACGTAAATCTGGGGCAGCGTCAAAATGCAATGGATGTTGCTGTGACACGCCCACAGCAACACCCAGTGCATGTCCCTTACACGCAAATTGCTGTGTGTGAAGGGATCGTTTTTACAAGGTGGCGTTAAGCCACAAAAAGTGGCTTAATGCCACCTTGTAAATAGGGCAGAGGGCATAGCGCCACTGATGCGTCACGTAAAATAGGGCAGAGGACATAGCACCACAGGAGCGTCACGCAAAATGACACTCCGGTGGGGCTAAGGGCTCATAAATATGCCCCTAGGTTTTTTCTCATCATGCATCTGGATTTCCCATCATCCATTTGCACAAGAAGTGACATCACTAGATTTTCCTTCACTCATCTGCACAGGAAGTGACATCACTGGATTTTCCATCATTCATCTGCACAGGAAGTGATAGCACGGATTTTCCACCCACGGTATCCTGGGTTCCTCCATTCTCCCAGGACCTATTTAAAGAAGTCTGCAGCGTGGACATGCCACTGCTGCACTAAAGGCAAAACCATCCGCACATGGATCACACAAAGCTCTAGGAACCTTGGTTCTCCCCCTACCCACAGCTGCCCTGCCACGAGCCTCTGTGCTACCAAACCCAGCTTCTGCTCACTGCACTTCTACCACACTGCACCACACAACATGGAAGGAGCATTTCACATGCACCTCTTACAAGTTCTTCATGCACTCCCCCACACCATACACCCCCACTCCCCACCAGCAGCGCAGAACTCCCCACTCACCCACATGCATACAAACCAGTCTCCTACTCATGCTCATACAGACTGGACACCACTCAAACAACATGCCACACTAACAATTATGCATCTCAATACCTACTCACTCACTAAACATGCCGCTGAGATATAGGGCCTACTACACAGCCACATTCCGCACCTGCTCTTCCTCAAGGATACATTGCTAAACCCAAACTCTGTGCCAAACTTTGGTACAGCCATCCTTACCAGCTACAAGATCACTAAGCAAGACTGTCAGCACAAGCCAGGGCCCGATACTTCATCATATTCAAAGATACCATCACCTGCACAACTTATACAGACTCCCCTATGAGTTACATGGACCATCTCACGTTCAATATACACGTCACAGCTGAGTTTTCCCCTTTGTAGAATCCTTTTTTATGGACCACAGACCACCAGGGCCCTACACCAATTTTGCCAGTAAATTCAGAGACTTCATTACACTCCTCATCACCAAAGCCAACACGTTCATTCTCCTTGGAAGCCTTACCTTTCACCTAGAAGACTACACTGACCAAAACTCTTCAAACTTGGCCTCACCCAGCACGTTACAGAACCAACCTACACCACAGAACCCCTATTGGACCCACTTTTCTGGTCAATCAGCAACATCACAGTCGACAAGCTATCAAGTCTGACCTGGACAGACCACACCCTCATTAGTTTCAGCATATTCATCATGTACTACCACAGACATACCACCACTGCAACCACTCATGGCAGATGGAAAAGCATCATAGAAAAGAAATAAAATTCTGTTCTCTCCAAGCACATGCTAGAGCACACCAGCAACTATCTGAAAGCCATCAAGAATCTCAACAGCTTGATCACTACATGCACTGACACCCTGTCTCCTTTCAAGTACAAAACAAGGGAAAGCACCTGACCACAGGCCTGCTGGTACACAGAGGAACTCAAGCTAACGAAACACCACTGCCAGTAACAGGAGCATAAATGGAAAACAAGGCAAGACATCACAGAAAGAGATGTCTTCAAATCAGACCTAAGACAGTACCACCAGAAGATACAGAACACCAAGCGCACATCTGTTGCAGATCTCTTCATAGCCAACGCTAAAAGCAGCTAGGAATGTTAGCAATCATCAAAGATTTCACCACACTGCCTGCTGCCTCCAGAAACAACACCCACTCAGAAGACCTTTGCAACAAGCTCTCTGAACTCCTCTGTAACAAAGTCACCTCCATATATAGCAACTTCAACCCTCAACCAGACCCCATTACAGCCACAACTTAACTTCACAGCACACGTGAACCCATGAAACCTGACCTCATGGTCTGCCACCACCCCGGTCAAAATCTCTGCTTCCATGAAGACCATCCACTCAGGGGTTTCATTTGACCATTTGCCCGATCATGCCTTTACCAAATGATTCCTACTGAACAGCAAAGCACAAACAACCATCCTGAATGCCTCCATTGACTCAGCCACATTCTCAGACACCAGGAAACGTTCTACCATCATTCCCCGGCTCAAATAAGACCCAGGTATACTTTCCAACTACAGAACCCTCTCCCTCTGACCATACCCGACAAAGGCCTTAGAGAAACTAATCAAACAGCACCTCACAGACCATCACAGCAACCACCATCTCCTCGACTCCACACAGTCTGGAATCAGACCCAACCACAGTACAGAAACTACTCTCGTTGCTGCCACAGAGACGTCAGTATTATGCTTGGCAGAGGAGACATGGCAGCCCTCATTTGCCTGGACCTCTTTGCAGCAATTGACACTGTCTTACACCCCATTCTCACCAGTCACCTGCATGAGATAGGCATCCAAGCACCCACTCTCCCCTTGATCTGCTCCTTCTAAATGGATAGAACACAAGTTGTCACTCGGGTATCTTACTCCTCGGAAGCCCATAAACCCATCTGCGGAGTGCCTCAAGGTTCTTTGCTCAGTTCCACCCTCTTCAAGACATACATGGTCCCTCTGCACAACAGCATCTGAGCACACAACATAAACACTGTCTTCTACACAGATGACACACATCTCATACTTTCCCTCTTAGACAAGACCCCAACACAAGAAACAAGTTTATCACCTCTATGACCGACGTTGCTAACTGGATGAAAACCAGCTGCTTCAAGCTCATCGCTGACAAGAGAGAAGTAAAAATCCTCACAAGAACACCTCACTATGGAACTCCAACTTGTGACCGGCCAAACTCTGACTTATACCCATACCCACACTCAGAACCCACGCCAGGAACCTCAGAACAATCATTGACAGCAATGTGTACATGACTGGGCCAGTGAATGCCTTCACTGCATCCTGCTCACACACTCTGAAGGTGCTGAGGAAGATCTTCAAATGACTCAGAAGAAACACTAGAAAAACTGTCACTCATGCCCTGGTCACCAGAAATTGGAGTAGTGGAACACCCTCTATGCAGGGCTTACCAAGCAACTTATTAGAAGTCTGCAAACCATCCAGAAGTCGGCAGCTAGATTAACCCTTAACCTCCCACACAAATCTCACATTACAACACGCTTTCACTGGAACAACTGACTTGCTCCATTGCTTTCGGACTGAGATTGCAATGGATCACAGTCAACTATGAAGTGATATTTTCTCTGGTGCTTTACTTTTTTGAGGTGCTTTTTGCCTTAAAATAGTGAAAACGCATCCTGGTGACTGCACTCACATGTTTTACTATTATAATCATGTCCGTCCCCTTTGGCAACACATAGCAACCATGATTCAAAAGATTTTTAATGTCCAGTTCTGCATAGATGCCCTATAATATTACTGGGAATACATGCCTTCTTTCTCTCTCAAAGTTTGTCTGCCACTGATACCCTACTTAAGTACCTACATACTGTTGGTACTAAGTTGATTCTTTCTGAGTAGGAAACCTCCTCCAACGTTTCCCTGCATACATGATGGTCTTGGGTTTGTTTTGAAAGAAGTGCCGATAAATCCTGTTTGAAAAAAAATTCACATTTTATTATCACCCAGGAAACTTTGGGATGCCTTTGACAGATATATACAAAACAATAACCCCCTTCATTTTCTCCATGAACTTTATTATTCACAGTGATGACTCCAAATATGGAACATTTGAAGGGGGCAATTCTGTACTACAGTTTGCGCAGTGCACTTTCTTTCTGCCTGGACATTTTGATAACTTGGATTAATCAGATATGTCTCCCACCCCACCATCCCTTTACTCTCCTCTTCTTTTTTTTCTTCTCATTATTATAACTGTAGTTGTTTGCCTTATTGCATTTCTACGCATATAACTGTTATTATTCCACAAGTCATGGTGTCCTTGCACTTCTCATTGTCATAACTTTCATTTTTCTATACAAGATTCTGGGGTATCATTTTTTGTGCTCACAATATTTTCATTACTTTTATTTCAAGACACATCCGTTTATTGGTATATCAAATCATATATTTAAGCAAGTGCGCCTTCAATTATGATTGTAATTTTACTATATCCTGTATATATTGTTCTAATAGTTTTAGGAGTTTAAGGGGGTCATTACAACCCTGGCGGTACAGAACCGCCAGGGCTGAAATGATGGAAGCACCGCCAACAGGCTGGCGGTGCTCTCCTGGTCATTACGACCACGGCAGAAGCGCTGGGGTCGCACCGCCGGGGCCAGCGGTGCGCCGCCACAATGGCCCTGGCAGTAGTAATCCGTAAGGGCAGCGCTGCTAGCAGCGCTGCCCAGGGGATTACGAGTCCCCCTACCGCCAGCCTTTTCCTGGCGGTTTGAACCACCAGGAAAAGGCTGGCGGTACGGGGAGTCGCCAGGCCCCTGGCATGGGCAGTGCAGGGGCCCCCTGACAGGGCCCCATGCGGCTTTTCACTGTCTGCTCTGCAGACAGTGAAAAGCGCGACAGGTGCAACTGCACCCGTCACACGGCCGCAACACCGCCGGCTCCATTTGGAGCCGGCTCCCATGTTGCGGCCCACATTCCCGCCGGCCCAGCGGGATGTCATAATGGGCACCGCAGTAGTGCGGCTTCATTGGCGGCCGCACGGCGGTTACAACTTGGCGGGCGCCGGTTGCCGCCCGCCAATGTTGTAATGACCCCCTAAGTGTTTTTTTTTTTTTAATTGGTGGTACTGCTTGAAGACAACACGCATTTCTTGGGGGAATTACCTGCTGCTTATGTCACAGTTACTAGGGACTAAGGAGGACTTTTTTAAGAACTGCAATACCATCTAACCAGGATGTGCTTATTATGTTGGCAATGACACCTCTTTCATAGCTTAATAATCCAATTAGAGTGTTCCTCTGTTTCCTTGCATTTTGGTTTCCAGTTACTTTGTAATAAATGCCAATAATTCTGAATTGAAATGTTCCCTGGTGAAAGTTAGGTAATTTAAAAGTAACATGAGATGTGTTAACATGAACAACCAATTGAAAAATCTAATATAAATTTTCTACCAAAATAACTCCCTTTACCCATCCCATTGTCAAGTACTCATTGAATTGTTGATATCAAAGTCAACAGGCTGATACTCAGCCGTCATCTTCGGCTGGGTTAAGCTTAGCAGATATTTTGTTAAATTTCTATGCTGGAAACACTTTGATGACATCAGGAACTTGGCATATAAGCTGGAGACCGACGGTGAGAAAGATATCTACATGCAGTGTTGTCACAAGATTTTGTGAGTTGAAGACATGCTACTGCTTATCCGTCTGTTATCATGACAGGTTTATGTCCTAACTTAATTCATTGACAATTCTGTGAAGGAATTGCTTGTGATAAAGGTTTGAAGAGTGATGATGCTCTGGGCCCAGGTTCTTTTTTTCTTCTTCTGAAGGAACTTTCTGGATGCTTGAGAGATAAAGGAGAGTTTAATTCAACCTTTGGATTCAATTGACAGTGTAATTTATTTGGTCACACATTAAATCCAGTAAACAGAGGATAACGTTAAAGAGTTTATTACAAATTAAGGGTCAAATTGATGTAAATGAATCTCAAAAAGATGCTGTATAAGTATAAAATCACCAAAGGTGAAGTAAAGCGTTTAACAAAGTTAAATCATTTAAGCATAAGGCATACAAGAATTTCATCTAAAACAATACAAAAGATAAGAAACAGAATCTGATGATCTGTATATAAATTGTGATCCTCTTGCCTAACCATTGGAGAATCTAAATTAATCTAAGTACCCTAAACTAAACTAAATCGAAATCCTACTTAAGTCTCTGGAAATATAGGGAAGTGTCAGCATACCAGAAACCTCAGAGGAGGTGTTATGCATAGCATAAAGCCACACAAAGGAATAAAAAGTAGAGAGGTCTCAAGGGAATCTGCTCTCGTCTAACTCAGTGAATATCTATTAAACGTAGAGAACCTTTGAGAAAGCTACGTCATCAATGCTATAATGTTCCACTTTCTTTGCACAGTTGAAATTGGTGGCTCCTCTCAAGTTCTCATCCCACAAATAGAACAACAGGATGAGTTTGAATTTTTCCCAGTGTCTGGCACACAAACAGGAGTCTTTTCTTCTCAGCTCCTTAGCGCCCTTGTCCTTGCCAAAGTATCCTCTTGTACTCCACTATCTTCAACACACAATATGCCTTTCCTTAAATGTAGACTGGCACAAACACATCTGCAAAGAAAGAATATTGCAACAAAAGCAAAAACTCCAGGTTGAAGTTTACACATGGGAAACCAAATGTTTCAAGTCCTTGGGTATGCTAACTAAATAAAACATTCAATGCACATTTGAAATACATGATTCTAAGTTAATCTTGAAATTATAAATTAAAGCAATAATTATAAATGAAAAGTGATTATATGCAGTTACACAATAGTACCATAATCAAAATGCATGAATATAAATGTGCATGAGTACTACAAATCAGCATGGTAAAGTCAAACATTAGAGCACATATATATATATATATATATATATATATATATGTATGTATATATATATATATATATACATATGTGAACTTCTAGTCTTCTACTGTTAATGCACCTTCAGTAATACGATTTGGATGCTCCACTTTACATTAGTAAAATTAAGGCGCACAATATATGTTTGTCGATTAGATTGTTATGTCACCTTTGCAACCAAAATTATGTGTCACCGATTCCCCTGATGATCAATTAAGTCATCACAATCATAATAAAAGCTTTAATGAGACTGATCAAAACCTTGTAGTTTTCATCATTTTCCATCTAGACTCCTCCAGACATTTCATGTCATTATAATATTTACACAGATTTTATGTCAAGACAGGAGGCTATCATTATGCATAACCTTTTATTTACCACTTCTGAACAGCAACTTTAAAAGCTTCCAGAATAGAATGGACACACATCATAATAAAATAGAACTCTGAGTCCCATAAATACAGCTTGTCCTCTATTGTTTCCCTCTTTTGTTTGCTGCTTCTGGGCAGATAAGTATTGCAGGGCTTATATTTCAAATTGAGGACTGTGTATTCTTTGTTTTAATTTGTAGTATGAATGGATTTTTTTGACTCAATATTACCCAATTTACGGGTAATGTGTATTTGTTATTTATGTTGATGAGGACATTAGTACGAAACAAAAAATTAAAGAAGTGAGTACAGTTGTGGATCCCTTTGGGGGAAAGTTATTTGACCCCAAAGACATACGTCATCCAAGGGGTATTGACCTTTAGAAAAGGAGGAAAGGAACATCATGAGGGCTGAATGATCACAGCCTGTCATTGAGGATAAAGGCCCAGATTTAAGAGGGCCTAGCACCATCTACCGACACATAAGCGTAATTTATTTTTACACTAATGTGGCATTGGATGACCAAAAACGCTGTGCTATATTTACAAAGCACCTTTTGCGCTACATTATGCATGTGTCATGCATAATGTATGCAAAGGGGGCATTGCCCCATTAGGGGGCCCGAAAAAATGGTGCAAAGAGATTTGTGTGCGTCATTTTTTTCAGCACTTTTAACGTCTGCTCAGAGCAGGCATTTAAAGAGGGCATACCACTGTTTACAATGGGCTGCAGCATACTTTTCAGGGTTAGCGCCAACATTTTGGTGCCATTGCCCCCTACCCTGCACCAGGGGGTGTAAGGGATGCAAGGAAAGTTGTGTTGCACTGGGTGCAGCACCACGTTTCTTAAATCTGCCCCAAAGTGTCTATGACACCTCACTTGGACCCTGATTTAATTATTTATTTATTTTAAATTGGAAATGGACCCCGTGAAAGAATTTGAAAAATCACTGAAACAATGTCAGGATATCCTTGATAAATTGGGACCTTAAGCAAAAAACATTTATGCTGTAGAGTATGTTCTCATAAAAGGAACAGATTTAAACATTATTTCACTACGGAAATGGTTTGAATGCCATGTTTTCTAGGAAAAGCGAATGCCAGGTATTAAGTGAAAGACTCCAAACTGTATTATTGCTTATAAACCCAAAGCTATGTGACTTACAAGAAAAAAAGAGATTTCAAAGGAAGCCAGAGGATTATTTTTTGGAGAGGGGATGGTTAAATCCCTTTCTGTGTATGCTCCGACTTTTACTAGTCTTGAGAAGGCACACTACTCTATGAAAAGAGTCTTTAATGATAGTGGTTTTTATAGTAGGGCCAGATAGAGAAGGAGCCCTTATGGCCAAGTATATGTTTGAGCTCAGTATCAATTTCACCATTCAGGAAATCATGTGTATGGTTCCTTCAGAGGAAACCAAAATGGATCTCAATTCTATCTCCAGAAAGGGAGAGACTGTGGTAGAGCAAGCCGAGGTAGAGGACAGAATGCTATCTAAAATCAAGGACAAGGTGAATATGAGGATTTCCACAACTTTTATCCCTACAACTGTGGGAGGAAGGTTGAAGTTTTTCAATCAAAAATGGAACATAACTCAAGATGCATTGGGTTTACAAACAATATGAGGTTACTATATAGATTTCAATCAGGAGCCTTTCCCGTTGTAAGAGCCAAAATAATTAGGCCCAGAACTAAGAGGACCTTGCGCCACATTAGCGTCATTCTTTATGCTAATGTGGCCCAACGGACCAAAAATTACTATGCCAGATTTACAAAGTGGCACAAAGCATGAATTGTGCGACTTTGTGAGCCGCTGCACCACATTATGCCTGTGCCAGGCATAATGTGTACAAGGGGGGTGTTCCCCCCGTTAAGGGGGGGGGCTTAAATGGCGGTAAGGAATCTAAAAGATTTCTTTCCCCATTTTTTTACTGCATTTTTAATGCCTTCACAGAGCAAGCATTAAAAGGAGGCACACCATTATTTATAATGAGCCTCAATGTGCTTTGCAGGATTAGCGTCAACATTTTTGATACTGATCCTGCAAAGCGCCAAACCAGCGTCAAACATTTTAACTCCCTAACTACCGCCATGGTGCACCGTATCTTAAATACGGCACATACATGGTGGCATTAGGGGAGCGCTAAGGGGCACAAGAAAAGTTGCGCTGCATTGGATGCAGCAACACTTTTCTGAAATCAAGCTCTTAGTGTTTCAAAAAGAACTGGAGGGCATTGTACAGGAAGAAATAAGGCGTTGTCCATTCAGATAAAGAGTGCTTCTGACAGGGCACTCTAGTTCTTTTAGATCTCCTCAGCGCTAATCCTTTATTTTCACTTTCACTAAGATCAGAGTTGTCAGTGTCCTTTGGGACTCTTTGAGGCACAAACTCCTTGGGTAGATTGAGTTTCTCTCTTTCTGGGTCAACGGTTTCCAGCTTCCACTCGCTTTCTCACAGCACTAGATCCTTTGTCAGGGTCTGAATCTGAATTCGACTCATTCGCCACTACAGGACGAGACTCTTCCATTTCAGCTTCGACTGTGGATCTCTCCATACCTCCCAACCCCTCAGACTAAGCACATGCTGTTTCAGGCTTTCTTTGATTCCCACCAACGAAACTCCACACATGTCTTCCTTACATGTTTTTTAACCAGGACCCAGTCACCGCGACTGAGGTCATGGCACTTTTCCTGATGTGATAGGGCTATGGCTGCTCTGACCTGATGAGACACAGAACAAACCACATTAGCTAGCCCTTTGCAGTTATCAAGCATCATATTATCTGTAAAGGTCACAAGTGCATTCACAGATAAAGCTGGAAATCTCAAAGCCCTTCCCATGTTTATTTCATGGGGAGACAGTCCCATCTTCTGATCAGGTACACTGCAAAGACTCATCAACACAAGGGGTGATTTCTAAGATGTTGAAGCGCACACTTTCCCCAGTTTGACTTTCAGTGTCCTATTTACCTGTTTGACAAAACCTGAAGCCTCAGTTCTATAGCTGCAATGTAGTCTCTGTTCCACTCACAAACGGTGCACAACAATCTCAGGACCTCATTATTCAAATGAGCTCCTTGGTCTAATTCTAGAGAGGTTGGGAATCCAACCCGAGGAATGAGTTCTCCTGAGCACAATTTTGCTACAGTGAGACTGTCATTTCTTCTAGTTGTGTAAGCTTCAACCCAACGCGAGAAGATGCACACAACCACCAGGATATATCTCATCCTGTTACACACAGACGTCTACATACAGTTCAACTGCATCCTGTTAAAGGGACCTCCTGATCTTCCTATGTGAAATACTGTTACTGTAGTTCTCTATCCAACATTGTTCTGCTGGTACACAACATCTGTGACCCAACGCTTCAGCCATCGTTCTGAACTTGGGATTAAATCATGTTTGCCTAAACAATCATACTATAGCATCTCTATCAACATGAGCTGTACCATGGGGGCAACAAACTATTTGGCATTGAAACCCAAATGCCATTCTCTCTCTTGACACATCCTGCTCTCACCCAACCCATCTGTTCTTCCTCTGACACCTCTTCCTGAAGCCTTTTTAACTCTTTTCATGTGTCTACAGTTGGTAATAAAAGATTGTAATTGGTCTCATCCATTCCCTCATTTGAGTATTCTCTACTAAAAGCACAGACACTGTGAGCACAGTACTTTGCACCTCATCAGCATATCCATTGCCCAAAGTTACATGATTGTCCCCACCTCGGTGTGCCTGGCACTTGACATCTGCAACTTGTTCAGGCATCTGTAATGCCTCAAGAAGATTCCTCACTTGTTCACCATTTCGGATAGGGGACCCGTAAAAGATCGTAAACCCCCTCTGCAACCATAATTGCCCGTAGCCATGCACAACACCAAAGCTGTACTGACCATCAGTAAAAATTGTCAATCAATTTACCTACTTATGCATAAAATATTTCTTGAAACCAGGAAGCTTCAAAAACTCCTGAAATTGTGCAGACTTCATAAGTAGCTCTCAGACTTCCTCCATTGTCTCGTAAACACGAGCCATCCACATATAGCACAAAATCAGACTAAGGTAGTGGCTCATCTCGTTTATCTGGTCTTCGTTTGGTGCATATTTCAGTGACATTGAGAAGTCATGCTTCACTTCACAGTCATCATTTGCATTGTCTGGTAAAGGCTACAGAGTAGCAGGATTTAGAACAGCACATCACTTAAAATCACGTTTTCAGCCCTGAGTATGGTTTGTTCATACTTAGTATGGTGCTACTAGTGAAATGCTACGTTCTAGTTCTTGTCAACATCAACTCAAAAGAATGAGGAATATAAACTATCAACGGGTAGCCCATAACTATATTTTCACACCTCTCTGCTCTAACACTGACAGCCACCACTGCTTAAAGCAATCTGGATGCAGAGATGCTACGAAATCAAGAGTAGCAGAGAAGTAGGCAACATGCCTTCTGGAATTTTTTGTGTAACTGTGTAAGTGCTGAGAGAGCGCAGCCCTCCCTCTTACTGCATAAAAGTGCAAAGTACTTTTTTTAATCAGGCATTTCTAGTGCTGGGGCATGACAGAGACTTTCTCTCAACTCTAGGAAGGCAATCAAGCAATTGTTATCCAAGGGTAATAGATCAGACACATCCTGTGGGTCAGCCTCTGCAAAGGCTTGGCCACTAAGGAAATTGTAGGTATCCACTGCAACAGTAGCACGCCATTCCCAAAACCATCCTGACTTCTCTCTGGATATCTGGTGGTTTCATTTTCAGAATTGCTGAAATCCTCTCTTGTGACACTTTCCTTGCTCTTTTTTCAATGCGATGTTCGAGATATTGGACCTCTTTCTGACAATATTGCAACTTGCTTGGGGATATTTTATGTCCATTCTCAGCCAAGTGGTTCAACAATGCGATAGTGTTGTGCTTACAGGATTATTGAGTATTCAACGCCACCAGTAGGTCATCGATATGTTGGAATAGGTCTGAGTTGCAAGGCATGACCAAGGATGCCAGATTCTCTTTGAGGATTTGGTTGAAGATGGAGAGGTTCATGGTTTACCCTTTTGGGACTCTCCACCATGCCTAAACATGACTGTTGAACCAAAATGCAAAGAGGAACTGACCGTCCTCATGCTTGAGTATGGAAAAAAAAGTCTGGTACAAATAAATAACCGTGAACCACTCTGCCTCACAAGTAATCTGAAACTAAATCACAGCTGGATTCAGTACCATGGGGCAACAAGGAACAACAATGTTGTTCACTTTTCTCAAATTTTGAACGATGCAATATTTTCTAATAGCTTCTGTAAGCCCATAATAAGTGAATTGCATGGACTCCCCATAATCTCTTTCAGAATGCCTTGTGGAATCTTGGATACAATTACCAGGTTAATCCCAGCAATCATTTCAGATGCCAAATTATATTGAGATGTATTCCAATATTCAGCATTTTGCTTCAATGTAATCTGAACAGGTTCAACACCTTTGATCAAACCGATGTCCTTTCCAGGAAAATCCCAAACCTCAGCCTTGACTGTGTCTTTATGATCTGGCGGCAAGTCATCAATGGTCATCATGGTAAACAATGCAACATAAGAACCATCATTCGCCAGTTTTGAGGGGACATTCTCATCATGACCCTGCATTTCTACACCTTTCAGCTTATACTAAATGACACAGTTGCGCTTGCAAAGGAAGTCCCTCTCCATGAGACTCACTGGACTAGAATCACACACAACAAATCAGTGATTCTCCTCAAACAACCCTATTTCCACAGGCACATCTGTCATTTCTGGAGTTGCTATTTGTTTGTTCGCAACTCTTATGACTTCGATAATTTTTCTAGAGAGGGGTAGGTTTGGGACTTCTACTGTTCTCAGAGTAGAACAGGCAGTATCAGTGTCAACTAAGAATGACACTGGGGGGCATTCACTTCTCCATCTGTAAATTGACCACTCTGGTCTACCTCCAAGGCTGCACCAAGTACACAATCTTCCTACCCCCTCAGACACGGTCAGGCTGACTGATCGGAGCCATAGTTCTCAGAGGTATTAAACACGGGATACTGTTGGTAGGGATTATTGTCTTGAAATACATTTGAATACATGTTTTGAACTTGATTAGAATTCAATCTAGGGCCATTTGCATCTTGCTGTGGCATCAAGAGTTATGGGACCTACATCATTTAGAGCTTGTGGTACATCAAAATTCTGCGCTCTCTGTCTTTGCACATTTTGCATCTGTACTGGGTTGTTACCCTGAGGATCTACAAACCCTGAATTCTGGAGTTGATTCTCTGATTAAGATGACATTCCCTCTTCCAATGCCCTAACTTGTAGCAATAATGAAAAGGGGTTTTCTTCTTCAGGCTACCCACATCCATCCCTGTACTTTAATCAACTGTGGCTCCTCTACCCTGTATAGCAGTAGCCCCCTGCTGATACAATCTTTGCATAGGATCAATATTCCCCACAAAAGACTGAGTCTGGCTACTTCTCTGAGCAGCCATTATCTTCTCCTTCAATTGCTTCTGTTTCATCTCCATTTTCTCACTGCAGTACTTCACATATCTCCTCCAAATGTCATCAACTGATTTATTCTGCCAACAAATCAAATGCCACTGAATTATCATGCTAATTTCAGATCTCCATCCTGTCACAAACCTCAAACAAAATGTCCACATCCTTCTGTTCATGCGTCACCATTCCACTATACTACTTGAACACCTGCAACAGTTTCTCATAGTAAGCATGGATTGACTCTTAATGTTCCTGAGGCATCCTATCAATCTTACCCCAATCAATATCTTTGGGTGGCACTTTCGACTTTAACAATGTCATCACCTGCTGATACTTTTTCATCACCAACAGCGAAGGGCTTTTGTCACTGGGTCCCTCATGGGTTCTTTCTCAGGCCATTAAATGGCTATCTTACATTTTGCCCAGAAAAATCACTCAGAACCACAATGTCGAACAGAGGATTCAAGTTGACCCCCAGTACTTGTGAAATCTTCACACATTGCTCAACCGGCTTGAACCACTCTGCCGGCTTTTCCAACGCTTCAGAAAGTTATTAGTGAACGATGCAAGATCACTTCTGCTTCAAGACACATGAAATTAGTCTCCACTTTGCACTTCTCTTAACAAGAAATTTTATGTGCTTGCCCCTCCTTCTACAAGAGGAGGTTGTTCTCCTGTCTGTCTTTCCAGTTCCTCTGTCTCGCCAATAGTCTTTCCCATTTATCTAGCTCATTCAATTTCCGAAAGTTCTGAATTAGCTATTTAACTTGTTTTTTCAGCATTTAAGTTCTCATATAGGCTAAGACTTCTTCATTAAAGCATACACAGTAACTCCTCTGCAAGGCTTTGATCTTGTTCAAGTCTATCTCATATTTTGAGCCAACTTGTCATAAACTTATCCTGCATATCTGGTAACATCCTTACACAGGAATAAGAGCACATCCTCCTAATTAGAGTCTAAATAAGCCATTTAAAGATTCCCACTAATCATCTTGTCCAATTCTGACTTCAGTTTAGCCACATCCACTATGTTCTCTCTCAAAAGTGACTGAATCATTCCCTGACTCAACTCAGAGCTCCTGCTATCACTCGAAGGAGTATTAAAAACCTTCACCCACTCATCTGTTTCCTTAGCACTGAGACCCCGTGACACTATAGGAACATTAGACATATTCCCATTTCCGTAGGCACTGCTACTAGAATTTAGAGGGGGCTCTCTTAAAGGTGTACCAGAAGTTGGCATTCTCTGAAGTGCAACTATGGAACACACACCATTTATTATTTGAAGTCGAATCAGCACTCGTCACACATCGAGAGCTTGTGTTTGTGGGATTAGAAGAAAACGTCCTCTTTTATCAGGACTCAGAGCAACATTACCTGATGATTTGGAACAGCCAAATATGAGTTGCCTTTCCTGGGAAATCAGGTTTAAACATGGGGACGTCAGGACCAATAGTAACTGGGACATTAAGAACATTGGCAATGTTTCGGGTAGTAGGGTTAGTAGGAACACAAATTCCTGAACCTTCACCCATCGTTCATGATGCACATTCATCAGAGGACCCCCACTGAACCAGGATTCACATTTATTGGGGCAGTAGCTACTTCAAAAAAAATCCCCACCACCAGTAGTGATATCACCACCCTCCACTCGGATCTCACTGTATGTAGGTGGATGTTTTGACAATAAAGCATCTAGGAGGCTATCACCGGAATCACTGTCACTAATCTCACTCATATCATTTGGCTCCTTTCACTTTCCATCTTTTGTTTTCCTGTCCTCTTTCTTTTCCTTCTCTGTCTTGAATGCTTCACTCATTAACGCTGGGTACAGTCTAACTCCCTCTATCATGTCACTTCTCCACTTCTTTTGTCCAACATCTAACCTACCATTGACATAAGTACGCACTGCTTTTCGAGCTCTTCCCTGATACTTCTCTTTTTCTCCAGCATGAGCAGCATGTTCCCTGAGAATTTAGCACCTCATATTGATGAGGTATAGGAGGTGGTTTCATCACATATAATACCACCTTAAGTAAGTTTCCAATAATTCTCAGGCTAAATGTGCCATGACTTGGAAACCTCATTGCACCCTCCTTTTCTGTGATCTTGTGCCATTGACCAAGCCAAATACATGTGTGGAGCCCTACATTTATTGCCATACAACGACCAGGGGGATCTTCAGGGGGTGCCTCTTCTCTCCCTGTAATAGGTACAGCTACTTCTCCTCTAAAAAAGTATCGTATGACCTTAAAACAATTCAGTTTTTCAATCAATAATCACAGATAGAATTTTGTTCTAGACCAGGAAATAACTTTTTGTCCACAATTCTCCTTCAACAGCAAGGTATGTCACTTCTGTAATGCATGATGGTGAAACCAAAATTATGCCTCACCAAGAGCACAGATGTGTTTCAAGGGTCTGCCAACTCTCAATAACAGCACTCAACTGTTAGCTTAATGCAGGCAGATGGTGTCCAGGCATGCTTCACCAGTAAGACCGTGAAAATTAATATGAGCAGTCCACCTTATTCTTTTCCACTGTAAACTGCCAGGGGCTTTAGTATTATTGTTATATCAAGCCCATGCAGGGAGAAAATACAACCGCACAGGGTTCCAACAGTAATACCACACTCATCTCAAGTAAATTCCAGCAAAGCAGAAAATGTTTAGTGCATAGATGCATACAAAAGAGAGCTTCCAAGATTGCCCACAAGTCACAAAAATGAACATTAGTGCATGTTTCACCCAGAATCTACAAAGGAGTGTTCAGTCTAAAATATAAACATTGGTCTGCACTGCATTCCTCTCAAAACTGTGGTGAGTCATAATTTCTCTATAAAGCATTGCCAACCGCTCAGCCACATATGGTTGTTGTTAACTTTAATTTGAGATCTATCCATGTCAGCCGTCTTCACAAACTTACCAGGGCCTTTTTTCCATACATTTACGGGGTCTTGCTTTGAAATTACAAAGTATTTTCAATCCTTGCCTTAACACTACACAGCTTGTCGAAAGAATGTTGTATCAGATTTACTCAAACCATGTTTGTTTGGGTTATCTGATGAGCTATCGTTGGTGCACAGCAACGAGACTACCTAAATTGATGTACACCTCTCCAGGCACTTTTCAGCCTGTGGTGGGGTGCTTAATTTGAGCCCTTGGGGCCCACCCCCCTTTTTTCCGCATCAGACTACGACCTTGAGCAAGAGAGTAAAAAACACACAAGAGGAAAAGTAGAAGAGAAAACGGAAAAGTGGCGAAGGGAGAAAGCAGAAACCCGCAGGAATTATATTAAGGGAAGGGGAGTGTCTGGGGGTGGATTAGAGAGGCATGAGGTGAAATCAAGACTGTGCATCCTTGTTAACTGGCACGCCACATACAACAGCACCAGCTGCTAGCTTCTGAGCAAAACGCCTTTAACACATTAAGCACTAATGTGGTCCTGTCTTCAGCATTTACCTTGCAGGCAGACTCCACAACAGCAGGAAAATCAGCTCCCACCCAAAAGAGAGCAATTCAATAAAAGCATAAAGATAATGCCTCTTGCATAGGGCTGGCATTAGCGCAGTTGGCACCCAGTGTGAAAATAATTTTTGACGACCACCTCATGACCTCCTTCACTAATTCCCTCACTACCATCCTCTAACACTGCCCCTCATCTCTACATAGCCTCTCTCTCACATGAATTTAATTTGTTTTATAGCGCTACTATAGGGTGTCAGAGCACTTCACATCAAACACATGTAGACAATGAATCATATGCATGTAAATCAGTCCATAGGAAATGTTACAAAAAACAAAGAGGATTAAAAGCTGTTGAAGTCATATGCTATCCATACTAGTAGGCAGTATATTTGAAGAGTGTTTGTCTGGAGAACCACAACTTCAGGATTTAAAAGGTACCATAGTGGTTGGTTTTGAGTTTACCAGAAAGAATGCATTTCTACCCAAACTAACCCTTTTTAGTGACATTAGGCTATTAAAAGTCTTGTGAAACATGTTTTAACCAATACAGTGCTGTTTGCATGCAGCACTTTGATGACAGTCCATAGGTTTCAATGCTATATTAGGATTACTAATTTATAAATTGCAAGTAACAAAAGGATCTCTCTTGACAAAAGCGGTAACCCACTGAGCTAACCACATAAAATAAGGTCTGCAAGCAGCATGGTACGCTTCTTTGCAACAGGCATATTAACCCTTTGCTCTACTTTATGATGCGTGGAAACTGCCACTAGACAAAACTGGACAGCAGGAATATTATTCGCCATTATTATCTTGACATTTGTTTTGTTGCTCGAAAAATGCTGGACCGCAAGGAACTCTGCAGGAGATGGTTTTTAATTTATAAATTATTTCTAAGCACAGCCCCCCAGCTTAGCACTAGGTGTGGCTGCACCGTTCGCACTGTCTTAAAGCAGATCTTGCGCTTGCATGCTGACCTTAAAGAATTCAATTCTGGCCCATCTGCCCACCCAAGACCCCACGAAAGTGTCTGTACCCATCCTGAACCTCAATGTTCTCTCCGGTAACCAGTTTAGGAAAGGGTGGTGTACGCTGTTGTGGCATGGGAAGCAGCAGTAAGTGGCTGTACCCGTTAGTATCACCCTCACTCGGCTCGTGACATGGCCAGCTGTTTGTGCATTAATCTTTCCACTGACCAACCATGTCTGCCCAAGAAAGCATCATTTCATTACAGTAGCATTGCCAACACAGCTCCAGGTATAATGTTCACTAAAAAACAACACCTGACTGCAGCACTAGGAAAATAATTTTCAGACCCCAGTCAAAACTGACATTTTGGCGCTTGGGCGTTCCGTTTTCCCTAACAACAAAACTATTTGTTGCAGTCTGGCACACTCTTATGCCCATTCGCGTGTCTCACTAAGATAGCTACCTGCAGTGGCCTTAAGTTAGAACCTGTCCTGACTATCTGGGTTTGAAAAACACAAACTGAGGGCCTCATTTGCAAGAAATGACACATCGCTTCTGCAATGCAGTGATGCATCCAAAATTTTAACACACTGGTACAACAAATCCTAAAGCTTTGCTTGCACTGAAAATAAACCGTAGTGTTAGTACCTGGGCTGCATAAAAGAAAAAATGACGCTAGCCTGTGTGCCACGTCGGAAGCAAAAATTACACTACTGCTGCAAAAGTGATGAAAGGCTGAATTGTGGCACGCCATTTGACTCAAGCCATCTCAGTGTCATTTTTGAGCGCTGAAAGCATAAAAAAACAGACAGTCAAAAAATGCTGCATCCGAAAAACAAACACAACAGGAGACACTCCAGAATCAAACATGGCGAACCCAGAATACCAGAGACCCCAGGACAACCCCAACAGCCCCAGTAGCAGCCAGGATGCCCTGACAGGCTCCAGGGAGAAGGGAAGAGGAAGAGGAAGTGTAAGTTCTGTGAGGAGGAGAATACCATCATGATCACTGAGGTGACAGAGTACCAACATCAGCTCTTAGTCACCTCAAAATTGCCATTAGGGAGGAAAGAGGCCATATGGCAGTCCATTGTCGACAAGGTCAACAGTGTGGCAGAGGATAGTCATTGACTGTAAGAAGTGCTGGCACGATTGCAAGTGCAGTTCAAAGACGAAACTGGCTAGCAACCGCAAGGCAGCATTGCATCCTGGAAGTGGAAGTCACGTGTCCCAGAAGCAGCTGGATGAGTTGGAGGAGATAGTGGCAGCCATCATCCCTGAGGAGTTGGTTGCAGGAGTCCAGGGACAGGACAGTGCGGCATATGACGAACAACAAGAACCACGGGGTAAGTTTCAGCAAGGGGAAATGTGGCAACTAGGCAATGTCATAAGGTGCAGGCAGCCATGTCCCAGTGCTAAAAACCACTGTCTGCAGGAGGCCATTCGGTTTGGCTTCAACTGCATCCGTCTTCCAGAAACTCATGCAACAGTTATTTGGGGGAAGAAAATGAAATTTTTGCATGTCATGATGACATTTTAATATGTCCAGAGTCAGTTCAGTCACATTTGAGAAAACTTGACAGAGTATTGGGCATATTGGAGGATCAAGGCCTCACGGTGAAACGTGAGAAGTGTTGATTTTTAGTGCAGGAGGTAGAATACCTAGGGCACAAGATATCCCCAAAAGGCATAAAACCTAAGGTTGATCTTTTAATGGCCATACATGACTGTACTCAACCCTATGACAAAAATCATTTGCAATTAACATTTTGCTCCACAAAGTGAACCACTTAGGGAATTATTGAGGAAGAATTCAAAATTTGTATGGGGACAAGAACAAGAAAAGGCATTCACAACATTAAAAAATGTGATTGTGCAAGCTCCAGCCATGCTACCCTTTAATGACAAAGCCATGTCTATTATGACAGTAGAAACTAGCAATACAGGGATTGGAGCTGTTTTCATTCAATTGCAGGAAGACTTACAAAGGCTGAGAAAAATAACAGTACCATTGAAAAAGAAGCATTGGCTTGTGTGTGGAGAGTTCATAATTTCTCAACATACTTATGGGGTAGGGAATTTGTAGTGGTTTCTGACCACAAGCCACTGGTCTTCTTGTGGAATGATAAGAGTATGGGAAATGCTAGTCTGAGATTAATAAGGCTACTACCCAAATTGCATGAATTCATTGTCAGAATGACACATACAAGGGGGAAAGAATTGCAGAGCAGATTTCTTATCAAGATGTCCATCACAGGAAGAGATTAGTGAGACGTGTGGAAGTGGAGAGGACAAAGAAATGGTAATTGGCATGATTGATGGTGTCATAGTAGCGCAGAATTCAATATCACAGGAATGTTGGGAGGAAAATGTAGATAATGATTTTTGTTTAAAGAAACTCAATAAGTTTATAATGCAAGGTTGGACCAGGGAAGGACAAGTATCTGAAGGTTTGAAGTCTTTCAACAAGGTGGAGGAAGAGTTGAGTGTAGAAGGGTACTTGGTGTTGAAGGGTACCAAGCTAATTCCTCCAAATGTTTTGAAAAGCAGATTGATCAGTGCGGCACACGAGGGACATGTTGGAATGATTGGGACTAAGAAAAGACTGAGACTTCACGATAGCTGACCAGGGATGGATAATGAGGAGGGAGTGATGGTTAGAAAGTGTGATGAATGTACATAGGCGGTCATTCTGACTGCGGCGGGCGGCGGTAGCCGCCCGCCATGCGGTCACCGCCATTTGGCCGCTCCACGGTCAAAAGACCGCGGAGGCCATTCTGGCTTTCCTGCTGGGCCGGCGGGCGCCCGCCAAAGGAGCGCCCGCCGGCCCAGCGGGAAAGGCCCTGCAACACAGAAGCCGGCTCCGAATGGAGCCGGCGGTGTTGCAGGGGTGCGACGGGTGCAGTTGCACCCGTCGCGATTTTCACTGTCTGCTATGCAGACAGTGAAAATCATGCTGGGGCCCTGTTAGGGGCAGTGCAGGGGCCCCCAGGGGCCCCACGACACCTGTTCCCGCCATCCTGTTCCTGGCGGTGAAAACCGCCAGAAACAGGCTGGCGGGAAGGGGGTCGGAATCCCCATGGCAGCGCTGCTTGCAGCGCCGCCTTGGAGGTTCAGCCCTGCCAGGGGTATTCCGGCGGGAAACCGCCAGATCCCCTTTTCTGACCGCGGCTTTACCGCCGCGGTCAGAATGGGCAATGAAGCACCGCCAGCCTGTTGGCGGTGCTTCCGTTGCCCGCTGCCCTGGCGGTCTAGGACCGCCAGGGTCAGAATGAGGCCCATAGTCTGTAAAGGTTATCAACACGACTTACACGCCATTATGTCCTGTCACTTTTCC
This sequence comes from Pleurodeles waltl, assembly GCF_031143425.1. NCBI lineage: Eukaryota > Metazoa > Chordata > Amphibia > Caudata > Salamandridae > Pleurodeles > Pleurodeles waltl. The sequence continues at coordinate 860,320,005 of NC_090440.1, forward strand.
GCAACATCCATGGGAAAAGATTGGCATGGATTTCATTGGATCCATTGGGGGAACTCAATGATGGTGTCAGATTTGTTCTCGTAGTTGTTGAAAACCACTCTAAGCAGGTAGCTTACTAGTCCAAGAGGGAACCAAATACCACCGGTGTGATCAAATGGTAGAATTTCTCAGAAGGTAGGGTATTAAGCATCTAACTACAGCATTGTATAGTCCACAAGGAAAGGGCATGGTACAGAGGGTAAATCGTACGCTTAAATATACTATTAAATTGGCTATTACTACACGACAGAGAGTTCAACAAGCAGTGGCGGTCAGGAATTGGAGTTACCATAATACCCCTCCTCCGACAAAAGGGGTTACTCCGTTTGCACTTTTGAGGGGAAGACACTCATGCAATGAATAGTCTCACAGTTGGGTGTTGGAGGAATTACATCATGAGAAGTTGTTTCCCAGCTTAGAGTCTACCAAAGCTAAAGTAGGAAGTTCTCAAGACAAAGAAAAAAAGGTATAATGAACTTAAAAAGGTAAAAGATGTAGATTTCAGCATGGGGAAATGTGTCAGAATTCAAAGACCTTTTGTAAAAAAGGGTCTAATTTTTTCCATAAAACAAGGGTGATACAGGTTTCCAAGCACTCGGTTAAAGTAGAAGGTGGCAAGTGGTGGAGCAAGAGGAGAGTTGCAAAGTTACGGTAGAATGTGGTGGACCTTGAGTAAGTTAATAATGAAAATCTGAAGCCAAATAGTAGTGGATTCAGGAAGTCACCTGTGTTTGGTAAAGGTGCATCTTATTTAGTCTATCCTGAAATAGGTTGTAGAATTCTAGGTGCTTATGGTGGAAGGGAACACAGTGGTTCAAATAACCATGAAGGAATGGACTCAGGGATTTTGTCAAGAGGAAGTGATTGTATGGGAGAAGAACTGGAAGGGAACAAAGAACAGGAGGGGTTACAGAGATCAAAAAGAATGGTGCATAATCCGAAACGTTTTGATGATTTGATTTATCATATTGATCAACATTGTTCAAGTGTTTTGTTTTTATTTTTTATTTTTGTTGTATGTAATGTTTTCTCTCAATGGGGGAAATGTGTTATTATTGTACGGGGGGAAACGTGTCATGTCTTGTATTCTGTTATGGGGTTCTTAGGTTGCTAAATATGGAATGTGGTGCTCGAGTACTTGGAGCCACATTCCAGAGTCAGTTGTTCTGCTGGCTCTCCTGAAGTTGGCCATTGAGGGACACTGTGTTTACACTTATTTAAATTAAGGTGTAAAATCATTGTGGTGCTGATCTCATTTATTTCTGAAGATATAACAGGAGGGAACTGAGATGCCAACCAATGGGCCCAGGATCTGGGAAGGTGCCTCTTGGGGATCAGGGGCTCACTCTTGCAGAGGCCTGGAGGGCTGAAGCAGGTCCAGTTGCAGATCCAACCAGGTTAACTGCAGCAGGCCAGCTGGGCAGTTGCAGGCAGGCCTGGGAAGCTGGTAGTATCCCTGCAGCTCTGAACAGGAGGTCAGTTTGATGGCACTTGGAATCACTAAAGGGAGCATGGGATGAAGGGAGCAGGTCCAATCTTCCTTATCAGACAGCAGGCCAGGCCTCAGGCAGCAGGTAAGTCCTCTGGCGGCAGAACAGTCCTTTTGTAGTATCCACAGGTCCTGTAGTGTCCTAAAGAGTTGGTTTGAGGGACCAATATTTATTGCAGTGGCCAGTTTTGAAGGGGATGAATTTTCTAGACTTCCCACCACATCTGGTTCTGAAACTTCCTTCCTTTCCCTACACTGGTCCGGGATGTCTGGGGTCATAAACAGCTAGTATAAAGTTATTTGGGTTTGTTGGTGATATATCCCTCCTGCCATCTAATCGGGGTGGCCCATCCTTCCAAAACGAAGTCTCACTTTGTGATACTGTCTGGGAGAAATAAACAATGGCCGTCTGCCAACTACACCTAGTCATGTGACCCAGGATATACACTGCATTCACCAAATGGTGAGGACAAGAAAATGCCAACTTTCTAGAAGTGGCATTTCAGAATTATGACTTAAGATCTGAACGCCATTTAAGAGAGTTTTAAATTACAATTATTTTGAGACCAAACATGATATATCGACCTGTTCTCAAACAAAAGGTATCATTTATTAAATGTAATACAGTAACCCAATGTTAGCCTACAGGAGAGGTAGGACTTACAGTAGTGAAATATACAGTGTACTCTGTCCTATTGTGTGTTTAGGGCCTATCGTAGGGGATATATCTATATCTATATCTATATATACCATGTTTATGAGCACAGAGCACTTTAAAATTTAATAAATGGAATAATAAGGATTTTGCATCTCATCCTGGTGGTGCCGCCTTATTTCTCTGTCTTGGATTGGAATTTTCAACCAGCCCGAGAGGCTCCTGGAGGGGAGAAACAAATGGTAATTAAAATATCTATATATATGTATCACCAGTGGTGGTCACCGCTAGGTAGTTATAGTTAGGACTTACTTTCTATAGAAAAAGCTGTTATGAGCTGCTATAGTGAAGGTCTTGGGGAGATCTGTCAAGCAGGGGCTGAGATAGAGTGGAGTGGTGAAATTTAGAGCGCTTCCAATGTTAATTCCCTTAGGAAAAATTGAACAGCGATAGCACTAAAACCTCTGGACAGAATTCCACCAAATGTGTCAGAAAGATAGCTTGGTCTAGAATAAGCCCTTTTTGTTATTTGGTGTAAATCCATTTTGTAGTTTTGAGAAATTTAAGGAAATCCAAATTTATATATATAGGGACGCGAAGGACTCACAACCCCTCCCGATCTCATGATCAGATCTGATTGGCTGCCAACACTTCAAAAAATAATAATAAATACAAAAGCGGCAAGGGTATGAACACCCTGACCCCTTAGTTCTGGTGCTGGGGTCCCAAAGGGATCCTCCCCCAGGGCTAAAAGACATTTTTAAAAAACATTTTACTGCAGATTCCTGGCAGGGTTGCAGATCTGTGGTAAAAAATTTGGAAAAAAAAAAAAAGCACAGGCTCTATCTCTTGTTTTGAAATAGGCCCCCAGGTGGGCCATGTCCCGGGGGCAGTGTTTTGTTTTTAATAGAGGGGGCCTCCTTCCACCCCACAGCCCAGGGGACCACCACCTCCCCAGGGTGATTAATAAAATATGTGCAGGGGTACCAAATGGCCCCCCCACACACCAAGGAACATCACTTCCCTGGCGTGAAATGTTTTTATAATGTGGGGGAGACCCAATGACCTCCCCAACAGCCCCTGGGGTGATATATTCACATATGTGCGGAGGGCCACAATCCCCCCATAGCCTGGGGACCACAACCCCTCGGGCATTATGGAAATTGGGTGCAGGGGGCGTGTGGGCCCCTCACACCGCAAGGATCACGACCTCCCTAGGGAAAATAGTAGAATATGTAAAGGGGGTCCATTTCGCACACCCCTTAGCCCCAGGGACTACTACCTCCCCTTAGCTATACATGTTGGAGTGGGGCCACATAGCCCCCTTCGTGGAGCCACTGATAGCCCTTGGGGACTGCCACCTCCCAGGGCCGACTCCTGTTATGTCCCGGAGTGCCCACCCCCAGACATAGGTGTTTGCTGTGGCTTGGCTGCAGCTTTGACAGCTGCAGCCAAGTCACAGCAAACAATCTGCTTTTTGACAATACCACCTATCAAACAGGTCCCGCTGTCAAAAAGGGGAGTTTTTATCTGTCTTCCATGCACGCAGATATGCATGCAAGGAAGACAGATGAAAACTTTGCCTCAGGAAGCAGGGAGCTGCTGTTAAGAGCATCTGTCTGCTTGTTGGGGCAATGTGGCCATGGAGGAGGCCTTGAGGCTCCCCCCGCCGTCCCAGAGAGCCCATTAAAGGCATAGTATAAATTAAATTTTTAAAAATACTCAGGGACAGTGGTGGAGGATTGAGGTTCCCCCACAGTCCCATACAGCCCATAAATGGCAAAAAAATTATGAACAAATAGATAAATAAATAGATCAAGTGTTAAGGTCACAGACCTTCACACTGAGGATTGAGGGTTAAAATCCATGTGTGTCCCTGGTCATTTCTCTCTTTTATTTTTGTTTTTTTATTCAAATGTTTGAGACATACTGAAAGGTGATCTTATTCTTTTTAATTGACAAATACATTTTTCTTTTCACTTTATGCAGGAATATCTCATTCTAAATATATCATCCATCATAGCCTAAAACACTCTCTATCTCTCTTCCCCTCACTCTCTTTCTCTCTCTCTCTCTCTCTCTCTCTCTTTCAATCTCTTTCTCTCACTCACACACCCTCTCAGGCCCTTATGTAGCCACTCGCAGACCCACTCAAACACCCATACACCCACTCACAGACCCACTTAGACCCTCATCCACCCACTGCCAGACTCACTCACACATTCATGCACCCATTCAGACACTCACACACACACTAAGGCACTGATGCATACACTCTCATACCCAGAGACTCTCACACCCAACTGACCACCAGAGTCACCATTTTACACCTATTCTCACACTCAGAGAGATAGGCTGTGGCCAACTCCGCCATGCACAGCCAAAGGGCCATGTACAGAGTAGGGTTAGGTGGCTGGCCGCAGGAACTGGCTGCAGGCCAGGCCTCGCAGACAACCCCTGCTGCGTATGGACAAAGGCCGTGCACGGTGCAAGGTTGGGTGCTTATAGGGGGTTAGCCTCAGGTCCTGGCTGCGGGCCAGACCCTATGGCCCACTTCCACTTGTGCACAGCCAAAGACCATGCACAGTGGAGGTTTGATTAACATATAGTAATGAAAATTACTATATGTTAAATGAACTATAGAAATTCGCTGGGCCGGCTGGGATGTCTGCCACAACACGGGACCCGACTCCAAATGGAGCCGGCGGTGTTGCGGCAGTGCGACGGGTGCAGTTGCACCCGTAGCGCTTTTCACTGTCTGCTATGCAGATAGTGAAAAGCTCCATGGGGCTGTGCCAGGGGGCCCCTGCACCATCCTTTTCCGCCAGCCTTTTCATGGCGCTTCCTACCGCCATGAAAAGGCTGGCAGGAGGGGGACTCGTAATCCCCTGGGATTACAACCGCCAGGACCAACGTGGCGGTAAACCGCCGGTCCCGGCAGTGCAACCTCTGCGCTTCTGTCGCGGTCGTAATACCAAGAATTGCACCGCCAACCTGTTGGCGGTGCAATCGCCGAAACAGCCCTGGCGGTCTTTGACCGCCAGGGTTGTAATGAGGGCCATAATGTTAGACTAGAGAAGATCAGAGAACACATAACCTGTGAAACAAAATTTGTAATCTACGTTCTGGAATGCCTGTGTCAGAAACTATGTGTTGGGAGCACCATCAATAAAATCAAACTCAAGGATTTTGCAGCATTTACATGTAATCAAAACTCAGGATTACTCATATCCAAAGGCCAAACGCTTTTGGGAATATCATGAAGGCAATGTAAGGGAGTTGAGATACTATGAAACGAAACAGGCACCAGCTTTGAGAGAACTGTAGTTGGAGTACAGCAGGAGCTGGGCAATGAGATGCAGGGAGGGATGCAAACTATGGCAGCCAGCCTAGAGGGGGTGCATTTGTGCATGATGTCAACTGAAGAACAGGCAGCAGCAATGCAAGGGCGAACAACTATCTTGTAGGAAGTAGGAAAAAGGCTGAAGGAAATCAGCACAGCTGTAATACAGTTGACTCAACACCTACAACAGCAATCCTGTCAACGCGTGCACGAATGCAACATTGAACCCCTCAGGGCCAACCTGGCTGCCTACCATTGTGATGTGGCTACTATTCTTAAGAATCAGCAGATCCTCCTTAAGCAGAACTGCCCTTAAGACCTTCACAGGTAGCAGCGACCGGGATGTCTGACTCCACGTCTTCTAACACTGAGGTATGTGTTGCCCCTTCACAACCACCACCACCAAGAACAGAGGAGGCAACACACACATCAGAAGAAGACATGGAACAGATCACCTTCACACGGAAAAGTACCCAGAAGGACTAGTCCCTGCCACATGGCCAACTATTACCAAGGTCCAGCGCTTTGTAACATGCCAGTCTTACAACAACTGTACTCAATGACTGTTCTGCAAACCACTGTTAATCTTGTCATCCTGCCTAGTGATTGTCTCTCACTTACTCCTTGGCATATCCTGTCCATCTGCACTGTCTGACACATCACCCCAGCATGTCAAAAGCATTTTCCTTTAGCACTTGTGTAGGATCACAATGGAAGATGTCACTATAGTGGACTCACAATCATGGACAATGTACATATAGCACTACAGCACTTTTCAATAAATAGCACTTACACAAAAAATTTGTCTCTGTGTAATGTGACACATCAACTGTGAGTAGATCACTGAAATGTGCCTCCTGTCAAGTTACGTAGCTTTTCAATACAACTGTCCTGAAATTATGTAGTCAGATAACTTTGCACAGTGGCCAGGATTGCATCATACTCTGCCCTTCCTGAGGGTAATATCTGATGAAGTGAGAAAACATACACCATCATGCTGTGTTGGACAGAATAAGGCTTCCTCAAAGGATATCTAAGTCAGCAAATAGTGGCAGCTAAATGTTGTCACCATGCAATACTAACACATATAACATTGCCCACAAATCTAAGCAAACACTAAAAAAACTGCATGAATGAAGGTGTCTGAGTTTCCATCCAAATAAGTAATCATGCTGAACAGTGTCACAAATGATGTCTGTGAGTCATGAAGACGATACTACAAGAGTGTTTACGACCACTCACCTTATAAGGGTGTCCTTGAACATCACACTGCAGTCAGACCTAAAACAGTTCCCCCAATACCAAATCTGGAAGCACTGTTTGTGACTTTGAAAACATACTTTTTGACAAAAACACGCTGGGATCCATATTAACTGTGATTAGTGGTTGCAATGAATGGTGGAATCTTTGCAAGGTAGCTCTGGGGTAGCTGCCAATCTTACAGCTCAGTTGGGATTTGTTCGTTGCATAGGACACAAATGTAATAGAACAAAATTCATGTATACTTATGCCAAGGCCCTGATCAACAAGCATTTAACACATACTGTAAAGGGTTCACTATATATTTATTAAACGGTAATAATAGAAGTGGAAACTCGGGGAAAAGTCTTACCTACCCTAATCTACCCTAACTACTCATTCCCCACAACTGTCCCTAACTAACCTAAGCTAAACTTACTTATCACATGTAACGAAACGTTCTAAACATCAAACCCCCACCCCCCTTATGAGACGGGACACATGGAGGACAACAGATACTAACCTAAACACAGACCATACTATCCTAAACAAATATATATATTTTTGTATTTTTTGATATTTAAAAAAAATATGTATTTTTTTATTTTTTTTTGTAAACACACAAGAACCCCAACATAGCCCCCCACCCACCCACCTACACATTCAAAAAGAAAAAATAGAAATAATCAGGACCCCCCACCCACTAACACTAGCTAAACTAACAGCCGATACTAACCTAACACTAAGCCCCCTAAGCCCACTAAATATAAGAACAAGGAAAGAGGCTGGAGGGGAGGGAATCATGTCCATTTTTAAAAGTCTAGAGGTTGGCCCTCCGGAGGGTCCGCTTTATGGACCGCACACGCTTGTTCATATGGGGAACATCCCGCTGCAGGTGATCAATTTTCCGGAGGACACGGTCCATTTTTCTTTCCATTGCCTGAAAAGCTGCAGGGTCAACTGTAGCAGCTGGGGCAGTCTGGGTATCAGCTGAGGACGTCTGTGGGCGTGTAGAGTCTATGCCTGTGGGCTGCCCTGAAGGTGTTCCACTACTAGGGCCTGTAGCAACTGCAGAAGTTGGGACAACAGTCCCAGCTGTGGGTGGTGCCACCTTGGTGGAAGTGGTGGTTGTGCTGGTGGTGGCTGTGGTGGGCAAAGTAGGGCCACCCTGTGGGAAAGCCCTCCATGCTCCGGAGGCCCGTTCGTTCCGGTATCTTCGGGCCATCCGTCTGAACCCCGACTCTACCAGCAGGTTATGCTGGTACCTCATAGCCCGCCTCTGGAACTCACGGACCTGGATGGGTGTCATGTTCGCAGCTGTGAAGACAAAGGCAAACAATTTACATTAGGAACTGCATTGTGTGAAATGGCACAAGAAGTTAATCAGACAGTACATCTACTGTATTTGTAACAGCTCATATCATCATATAGATCATTGAATGTCCCTGAGGAAGTACATGGCAGGGCAGCCTACAAAGGTCATATCACACATAGCACATCCAAACCCTACAAGATGGGTAACAACTGGCATAAATTTGGCATCAGAGGTCTGCCAGTTGTCAGCTAACAATCATGCTGCACATCCTCTGCCAATGCCAGGGCTACAAATGACAGTGTACGGGATGGAAATCTAAAGCCACATGATCTGAGAGTTCTAAATGGACTTACTAGTATAGTACTCATGTGCTATACCTGAGTGTGTATTCTAGGTTCTGACCAAACATTCACTGATTTCCATGTCTGTGTAACATACTGGTGGCATCAGTCCTAAGTACACTATTCACAAACCCATGCCTGTATTTGAGGGTGGGGGGGTGGAGAAACAACTAACAATTCCAAACAACATGGACGCCCACGAGTCTATAGAAAGCTGGACATGTGTTTGGCTCAACACACACACCACAGGTAAGGTGTATCTACAAATAGGAGATAGCAAACCCTTGACCAATCCTAGCGCCACATATGTCAGGAAATGCAGACCTTTGCCCACATCATATACTTCCAGTAAGGCATGACTTACAACAAACACAGAGTTGCAAGAACACCCATGATCATGATTTGCATGCACACTTAGGCCAATGCACTCAAGTGCCACAAACTTGTAGCACTACATGTGGAGCTACATGCTGCTAGGAAGTTCAACCTACAGTTTAATAAGTACTTTGGTGAATAGGGAAGCTGAAGTCTGTGGGTAAGCATATTGCAGTCCCAATCTGGGAGAATGTGGGTCTGACAGGCAGACTAAATCTGAGATGAGTTCCAGGGTGACTCTTGTTGATACAAGTGTTATCCACATGACTCACCCCAGTTCTCATTGCGGGGCCTACAGGAATGACCTAGAATCCCTAGATAAGACAATAGGATAAGCATTGGCCAACTCAAAAATGTTGAGAAAATGAAATCACACTCATGGAACAAGACAAATGATGGGCCAGCGCTTCATACCTTGCTATGTGTTCAACACACAGGAGTCCATCACACATCACCAGCAAATACAACACATAACACACATATCAACACTTACTGGAGTTGTCGGGGTCCTCAAATGAAGCCACCTCTCCCACAGTGTAGGGTGCCGGTCCACCTGTAAGGCATGGAATGAAGAAATATGCTCAAAATCTGTGCACTGACCAACAATTCCAAAGACAAAAAACTATGTGTAAGATGACATAAGTAATTAAAGCCATTCAGACATGATGATACTGCATCCGATATAGCACGGCTAACATGTACATAGCATGGGTCTACTGTGACAATTACACACATATCTGCATGCATGCAGTGGCCCTAACTATCATGTGGTGGCAAACATGCTCCTTCGTTAGTGAGCAGAAATAATAATGGAGTGTAATCGTCTCATCATGTGCATCCAAGAGAGAAATCCAAAGCCTGGTTACTTGAGGACTGCATTACCAGTCAAAAAGCCTATGTGGCCATGACACATTTATGACAAATAGGTACAATGTACAGAGGGCCAGGGACTTTTGTAAGCCCTCATGTTGTTACAATTTCTTAATTTTGGGTGGCCCAGCAATGGTGATTTGCACCAAACATAGAGATATGAACCCATGTGCATACCTTTGGACTGCCATCCCTAATTGGAATGTGCAACTACAAACTCCAAATACCAGTGTAAGATGTTAGCTGAGGGCACCTTGGACCTTTTCCCGATGTTTTCAAATCCAGATCTGACATGTATCCAAAATGATGAAGGAGCACAATAATCCCTAACATTCATAGAACTTTCAAAAACGCTTTCCTTACACACTCACCAGACACACATGAGACATATGTCTGGGCCACATTGCTATCATCAATTGACATGAAGCCAGCACTCATATTCTGCATCATGTAGTGTTTCTAAAGTCAGTCTAGCTATTGAGTCAACAAAGGTTGCCAATATTTTAGTAAATCTATACTTCACTGCCAAATGTGACCTATATAGACATGACTGGCTCCTATTTTGTGTTGCTGTCTGACACAAAGGCGGAACCAAATTACAATAAGCAAAAGTATTCTGTAAGTTTACAGATCACGTGCTTCCTGACAGCTAGCAATTGTGGTCCTTCACAAAGTCCATCAATGACCCTGTATGTTTCCGCAGCATCCCACACAGTCAGCAACTTAGCCGGCAGAGATTGTACAAATCATCTGATGTCACTACAGAGCTTTTAATTGTGCAGATTTACATGATTTGTACTCACCAACAGGGCCACCAATCACTATTACCAGGTGGTCCAGCAGATCTTGCTCCCTGGTGATGAGGTCAGCGCAGGGGTGCTTCAGATGGTGGTCATTTCTCTGGCTCCCATACACGCGCTGCAAGTGATGCAGCACCTTTCTCCACCGGATTCGTCGATCCTCAGTGTGATACCTCTGTATCACCCTGCCTTGATCATTAGTGGGAGGAAATGGCACACCAGCCATATAAACCCCCCAAGCTCCTCCTCACACATCCTGCCAAGACGTGGCCTACCCAACATCTCAGCAACGAAAAGGGGAATAGGGGATAAAGAAGAAGAAAGGAGAAAAGGGGGAAAGTAGAAGTACAAAAAATAAGTAAACTTCACAACTAAAAGAGCCCAACTATCCCCAAACTAGCACTACCCACAACAGACTCCCACAAACAACAAATACAATACAATACCGGACAATTGTAAACAAAACACACTCAGACAGTATACAACAACAATATTTATTTCACAAAGTAACAAGTAATGTAGCACACAGGACACAAAAGCACAAAATCACTGGACAACACTCTGAACACAGCCACACAGTGTAGAAGAATCACAGACTGTAAAGTGAAAGTGAAAGTACACCCACTGAACATAATCTGTAAACAGGATATCCTATTACATCACTTCCTGCATAAAATGACCGCCGTTTTTATCGTTATGCGTCATATTTTTTCACGCATACAAATTTGTGCTTCATATTTTTCAACGCACAGGAGTGAAAATTAGGCCGCATCCAAATATTTATAAATAGACTTTACAATTATTTGGATGCAGCCTAATTTTCACTCCTGTGCATCGAAAAATATGACGCACAATCTGTATGCGTGAAAAAATATGACGCATAACGATAAAAACGTCAAAATTTCAGGGCATGAACTGGTTTTGGGTATTTTTTCCATTTTAATATAATGTTACATTTGGGACACAACTGAGATAGGCTGATTGTACCCACTTTGGTGTTGATGGTGTATGTTCACATGTGAGACATCATACTGCAGCGGACCATGACCCGCTACTTCCTTAACAGGATTTTGACACTTGGCTGACCCACTAGATGGCCATATGTTTGGCCTACATATATGTATTGCACAATTTGGGCATGTTTGGCATCAGGAGAGGATTGCAAGGTGACGCACATTAGTACAATACCTCAATGCCTATGGCTCAATGTGTGTGCTGTGGCTAATAATGTATTAGTCGACCCAGTGTGTGTGTATCACAAGATGCATTATTGCAAATATGCTTGTATGAATGTGAAGTCAATGGGCCATATGTATGAAAACAGTGGCTTGCGAATCGCAAATAGCGATTTTTAAGAAATCGCTATTTCCGAGTCGCAACTGGCCATGTAACAATATTGCGATTCGGATATAGCGATTTCTTAAAAATCGCTTTTTGTGATTTGCGAGGTCCATTTACCGAATCTCAATTTGCATTTTCGCAAATTGCGTTTTTTTTGCGATTTGGTAAAAAATCGCAAATTATGAGAAAGTTCAAGAAAGCACACCTGGAGGAGCCTGATGACATCACCAGCAGGAAATTAGTCATCCCAGGCAGTTTCAGGTACCACACCCAAACCAGCATCCTGAGAGAGAGCAGCCTAGCCACACAGAACAGCACTCAGAAGGAGCCAGCACATCTGAGCAAGGATGGAAACCCCAAGCCAAGCACAGGAGAAGGGTGAAAGAAAGCGCAAGCTGAAATTCAGCGAGCAGGAGCTTGAAGTGCTGACTGAGGAGGTGGTCAGGAGCCATGACCGCCTTTTTGGAAAAAGATCACTCCAGGTGCCTGAGAGTGAGAAGAGGAGACAATGGATGGACATACAGTCAAAAATCTGCACAATTGGAGTGGCACAGCGCTCCATCGAAGAGATCAAGAAAAGGTGGTATGACCTGCAGTCCTGTGCAAAGGAGAGGGTGGCAAGGAGACTTGCGGAGGCCAAGGGCACAGGAGGCGGTCCACCCACAGAGGCACCATCCACACCATTGGAGAACCTAGTCAAGTCCACACTCCTTCCTGAAGCTGTGACTGGGGTCACAGAGATCGACACCTCCGGCACACCAAGTGCCAGCCAAGGAAAATGCAATATTGATTTGTAACCCCATGTGTGCATGCACAAAAGCCCCTTACGATTTAGCAAGTAATGTTATACAGTGTGAGAAGTAGTCCAGTCCACATCTTAGAAGCAGCACAACAATGCATTATGGTAGTGGCAGTCCACAACCCAGAACGGAAAGTAGCACAAACAATGTATTTAAGTAGAGTGACATCCAGAGGAACACACACAACACCGTGTAGAGAAGTACCTGTACCTTTATTACCATTGTCTGACCGTAAATGTAACTTACATAACTGACATGCTGCATATTGTTGTTACAGGTGGGCCAGGCCCAGCAGCCACAGCATCAGCACAGGTAGGCGAGACAGTCACCCATCTGGCCTCCGATTCTAACACCAGTGGGTCCCTCAACATTGCGACTGTACGACGCAGGCCCAGGGCACTGCCACTGCCAGAGCTCAGCAACAACTCCGATGAGCAGCAGGAAGGGCCAAGTACCCCATCAGCAACAGGCAGGCACAGCCAGATTCAGGAGGTCAGGTGTCATCAGACCACAGCACCACACAGGATGGCGACAGATTCCTGGGCACAGCAGCATGAGGCAGGTGAGGGTCCCTCCTTATTTGGTGGCCTGGAAGCTGCTATGTTGCAGCGGCAGCGTCTACAAAATAAGCGGATCCTCGTATTAGATAAGAACTTGCGCAAACATAACCGCAACATGATGGGCCTGCATCACCAACTTGACTCCCTCAATAATAACATTGTACAGCTGCATGAGGGACAGGTGCAGGCATCACAGGACACCAGGGACCTCACAAGTGCTGTCCGTGAACTCTGCCAGGAGCTACGCCATGAGAGGGTGAGCCAGCGCAGATTTCGTACCATGTTTGGCAGCTTCTGTCGTTCCTCTGACAGGGTGGCAAATTCAACAGCTCTGATTGCCCGTCGTGCAGTGGCTGTGCAAGTGGAGGCAGCACACAGCAGCAGGGACGTTGTAAATGGACTTGTGCAGATCACCAATGTGATCGAACACATTATGGGACCAAGGTCAGCCACTCCGAGTGAGCTAGCACTGGGGGACAATGAGGACAGTTCCAGCCTCAGCAGTGTTGCTGTACCAGCAGTGGACACCAGACGGCGCAGTGCCAGGCACAGCACTGCCACTGAGGGTGACAATAGAGGTGCCAGTGATGTAACTGGGCACCCAAGTGGTGTGCGTGGGCGCAAAAAATGACTCTAGCTGCCAGTGGACTGCTGTTGACACTATGAAGTAATAGTGCATTACTCTGGTCCTTCATTGTTTTGCGTTTATCACATTACCTGTTTCTTGTTATTACTCACACGTACATTACCTGACTTAAGGTAATAAATTTACTTCACTACAGGTACAGTTGTCAGAGGATTTGTGTCATTAATACTCACGTCTGAAATGGTTGTGTGTGATGTTGGCACGCCTTTGCCTTCCCTCTGCTGCACTGGTCCTGTCTGCTGGCTGTAGGGGTGGTATGGGATCATCATCCTCGTCAGATTCAGATTCACATATTTCTACACGTATGCCCCTGGTGGTAGCTATATTGTGCAAGATTGCACAAGTAGCCACTATTCTACATGTCGTCTCTGGGCTGTACTGTAGTGCCCCTCCACTTTTGTGGAGGCTCTGGAAGCGACTCTTTAGCAGTCCAAATGTGCGCTCCACCACGTTGCGGGTCGCCCTGTGTGCTGCATTGTATCTCCGTTCAGCAGGTGTTGCAGGATTGAGGTAGGGCGTCATCCTGTAGGTGCGCACTGCGTAGGCACTGTCTCCTGAAAGGGACAGAGGGTATGATGAGTAACTGAGCCATCTGACATCGGCACACCATCAATGCGCCAGTGTACAGAGGGACAATACCTAGTAGATATCCTTCACCAAACTCCCCAGCTAGCAGTCGTGTGTGAATCCCGCTGTGGCGAAAGATGTAAGAATCATGTGTGCTCCCTGGGTACCTGGTCACGAGATCAGTAATGATGTGGGAGGCATTGCATATCACCTGTATATTCATGGAATGTTGGTATTTCCTGTTGCGGTACACATACTCTGTGGCTGATGGTGGACAGATTGCCACATGTGTGCCATCTATGGCACCTAGGACGTGGGGGAACTGTGCTATCTGGTAATACTCTATTTTTGTCTGCTGTAATTCCTGTGGGGTGTGGGGGAATCTGATGTACTGTTGTAGTTTGCTCAGCATGGTGTTGATTAATGCATTGAAAAATGTAGAGAGGGTACTCTGTGATACCCCTCCAGCTGCTGCTATGACCCCTTGATAGCTCCCTGAGGCAAGTAGGTGGAGGGAGCATAATACCTGCACATGGGTGGGTATGCTGTGAGTCCTTACTGTTCTGCACTGCAGTATGGGTTGTAGCTCAGCTGTCAGATCAAGTATCATGGCTGAGTTCAACCGATACCTCTCATATATTTCCTCCGCTGTCAGGTTAAAAAGTGTAATGCGCCCTCTGAAAATGCGCTCCTGTCTCCTCCTCCCTCTCCTCAAACCTGCCAAGATCCTCATCCTCCTCGCCATGACGTAGAGTGCAGCCATTGTTGAAAAGAGTTTGAGGCATTCTGGGCCTCTTTATATAGGTTGCACCTGGTTACCACCTGGTTTCAGTTCATGGTATTTTGCATGTGCAAAATGCCATTCGGCGAATAATCACAATTTGCGATTTTTTGATGCATCTCTTTGCGACTTGGATTTTGCGACTCGCAATTTGCACCTCACAATTTCCTACTGGAAGCACCGAATCACAAATTGCGAGTTGCAAAACAAGGTCGCAATGCAAAAAATCGCATATTTTACGATTTCTTATTTTTGGTCTGCGAATGCCTTTCATGAATCGCAGGCCACTTTTTTGCACTCGCAAACGGCCGATTTTTCCGATTCGCACCGTTTGTGAGTTCAAAAACGTTTCATACATCTGGGCCAATATGCCCAAACCTTAGATGCAAGTCATTGTGGAAATGAGAGAGGACATGTGTTAATCATACATGTAGCAACATCTGTTGTGAGCACTTCCAAGATTTTGGGTAACGCAGACACCACAAATGACAAGCATGCACCAGATAGATGGCAGACGCTTGTTCATGTCAATGGTCCACAAGTTGCCCATCCCATATCCTAGATTTTTGGTAACTGCTTCCTAGGCACTTGTTGGTGAACCCACAGTGAGTCGGGCACATGCTTAGACAAAGTGGGTACCGTGTCATTGGCCCAGACAGCCAAAGGTGAACCACAAATGTAATATGACGCCACAGTTGTGGTCATGTGATGCAGCCACAACTCTCCAGTGGCTGTGGTGGACCCGCAGACGAGGCAGCACGTGTCCACATTTTTCCAGTGATCAATTGCACAGAGGTGTCTTGTTCATGTGTGTGGTCTAATGCTGAACCTGTATATTTTTAGGGGTGTATGTTGTCACAGTTATGTTCAGGTCTCGTCAGGAGTAGTTGGCAGCTATTCCTGTATCTAATGAGTATCCTTCAGAGATCATTGTGAGTAAAGTCGATGAGGACATGAGTACCTACATGGGGATGGCCCCACCCTGTCACTGAAGACGTGTAATGAGACTGTCAACAGGGCAACCTTGGTGTGCTGAGTGAGATAATGTCTTGGGTGTCATGTTCCGGCAGGTGTCATTACAACATTTGTACACAGATTGGCCTCTAAAATTCCCACTGCATCTGGGAACAATATAGCCTCTGTGCTGATTATTCTTGCAGCTATTCACCACGCACGGCCCCTCAATATGTTGTGGGCAATGTGATTCAGTGGGTGAACTGTCAGGGTCCTAACATGTTTGGACTTTTCATGGACATTATCAGAGGTAGCTGGTTCTGCTGGATGCACCGTACCCAATCCCTGCATACGGCCCTGGTACACTGTCACACTTTGTCACTCATGCACACATGAGACCCAGACAAGGGATGGGCCATAATCTTGGTATTCAAAGACAATTTAACAAATATGGTACAATAAAAAGGCAGATTATGCTATACAATGTATTTGGGTATGCATTGATGAAGCACATGACAAAATACCCTCTGAGGAATATGAGGTTTGGTAAAGCAAGTGTGGTACATATGTAGCCACAAGGAATCTTTAGGGTAACGCACAGACAGGTGCCAGTCAGGCTGACAGGATGCAGGGTATATCTGGATCCAGCAATTTCACAAGTTACAGAATCAGTGGTCTGACTAAGACTGGTCGGAGGGAGAACAAGACAGTTGACATGGAAAACTGTGTATGTCCTGTGTTTTTGAAGGTGACACATGAACCCAAGGGCTTTGTTACACGGCTTAATTACTAGCAATGCATAACAGTGTATTTGACAAAATGGCAACTTCTATGCTGTTCCAGGCATCAGCAGGGGCAGTGCATGTTCAGATGGGTGGTGTGCATGGAGGTGCTCACAGGTGTGTGCTGCATCTGTTTCTCAAAAGTCCTGTATGTGAGTATTGAATTCAAATGGCCAACAGTACCTTTCACATGGGAAGCAATCTACAGGTGCTAACAGGGCTTAGTAACTACAAGCCAGTGTATTAATTGACCTGACGCCCATGCAGTCAGATGTACTATGACAATGGCATAACATAGGAAAGGGTGTAGCATACAGGATTACTATTGTTTGTCTGTGTGTGTAGAAGAAGGAATATCGGGGCACACATATTACTATTCCAGGGACCTCTTCAGACAGGTGGGTTGTGACCAGGAGCATGGGTGTGTCAGGAGTTAGGCAATGGGCTGACATGTACATGGAATGTCATGTGTGCAATGCTTGTCATATGTGTAGCACTTGCGCTGTCTATGTTCTGCTTATATGGAACTCTAGTCACAATTAGACCTTGCAAAGTGTCAACACCAGAGCAGTAAGCGCTCTATTGGCGACAAAAATGCAAAAACCCAGCAATCTCAAAACAACGTAATTTATGCATTGTACTGATATGTTGTGGTTTAACCTTTTGCATTGCAGAGTTAAATCCTGAAAACTTATTTTTAATATGCTTACAAATACTGTTCCTTTGAAATGTATTGCTGCAGGTTTTCATAGTGTGTTAGGGTGTGGCCCCTTTCCAGGGCCTTCCAGAGACTTTCCCCGCAACATGCCTGGGCATGGTTCTGGGCTGGGCCAAGACTCTATAAAAGAGAGCCAGACCAACTCCCAATGCTCACTATTCAGAGGTCCCGGTGCAGAGCAGCAGCTTCTTCCTGAGCTCCTGTCCCGGTGGCCTATTTGGATCTTACAGTCTTCTGCCCTTCATCCTTCATTGGTGATCATTGGTCCAGGCGGTAAGACGGTGGTTGGACTGTTCCGACACCGTTATTGAGAATTTTCATATTCTTGGTTTAATTCTTAAATGAGTAACAGATTACTTGCGCGCTACCATTTCTTGACATTTATATGGTAGTTTACAAATAGGCAAAACGCGTGATTTGTTTCATAAAGGTTTGACATTGTTATTCATTGCGTGCTACCATTTCTTGACCTTGGCATGGTGGCTTAAGAATCGGCAAGACGCGCAATTAGTTTTATGGTGTTTAAACATTGTTGTCCATTGAGCGCTACTATTTCTTGACATTTACATGATGTTTTATGAATTGGCAAGACGTGCAACTCGTTTCATGAGGATTTAACTTTGTTGTTCATTGCACGCTACCATTTCTTGACATTTACATGGTGGCTTAAGAATCGGCAAAAGAAGCGCGATTCGTTTCATTGTACTTTGATCTTGTTATTTATTGTGAGCTGTTATTTCTTGACATTTACATTGTGTTTTACGAATCGGCAAGACGCGCAATTCGATTAATGATGATTTGACTTTGATATTCATTGCGTGCTACCATTTCTTGGTATTTTACATGGTGACACTCGAATCGGCAAGACGCACGATTCTCTCCTCAAGTTTATTTCATGTTGTTTATTGTATGCCACTATTCTAAGATATTTATTATGTAATATTCAAGTTGACAAGTTATGTGATTTGTTTCCTGAATCCATATTGTGTTATTCATGGTGCGCAATCCTTTTATGGTGTTTACTATATATATATATATATATATATATATATATATATATATATATATATCTGCAATATGCGCAATTTGTGTTGAAACATTTCAAGAGTCACAGAAGGCCAGAGTTTCTAGATGCAATATTGTATGGTCCTAGTATACATTCTAAAAACAGGATTTATATGACTGGTTTAAAATTTAGTCCAAATGTTTTTTCTGATTCTCATGTAAAGGAAAGTACTTGAATAAGAAAGTTTTCATTTAATTCATCTTGATTCCCTTACAGGTATCAGGCCATCTTGAAACTTAGTCATTTTAAACTTAACTCTTAGATTGTTCATGTTTTCAGAGTGACTAGGCTTAGAATCATAGTCTAGTATTGATTGCAGGAGATATAATTTTCATATCGTGTGTTCTAACCTTTTTCTTACTACAGGTCTCCTTCCCAGCTGTTCCCTTCCTAATCCCCTCTTCCCCTCTTGAACTCTCTCAGTCTCTGTGATTTCTCTATCAGAGTCTTCGAGCTGTTCAGTGGTGGATGTGTTGGGAACGTGCACAGACCCCGAGGATCTGGTGACTCTGACAGAATAGTGAGCCCACAAATTATTATCCTCCTGGCTTGTGTATGTTCTCAGCATGAACACGCTAGACAAGTTAGTCAAGGCTATCACCCAGCTCCAAGCAGAGGTGGTATCATCCAAAGAATTGACAACTAGCTTAGCAGAGAGAGTGAGTCAGTTGCAAGATAAGATAGAGAAGAAGGAACAAAGTCCCACAGGTGTGTCTTGGCCAGGTACTTCTTCTCAGGCTTCTGGAAGTAATCCGATTTCCCTAAATGTTCCTTCTGCAGTTCCTTTAGCTCCCCCAGAACGTTTCTCAGGTGACCCTTTGAAAGCGCAATCTTTCCTGGTTCAAGTGGAACTACACTTCACCTGCAGACCAAATACTTTCCCCGATGCCCAGTCCAAAATAGCTTTCTTGTTATCATATCTGTCTGGGGATGCAGCTACTTGGGCAATTCCTCTTGTGCGTAAAAATAGTCCCTTGTTGTACAACTGGAGAAATGTTGTTCATGAATTTGAGGGAGTTTTTGATCGTAGAACTGAAACATAGTCAGCAGATCGTGAATTATTAGATTTACGCCAAGGGAATCAAGACCTAGTGTCGTATTTAGCCAACTTTAACCGGCTGGTTGCCGAGACATCCTGGCCTGAAGAAAAACAAGCGGTCTTGTTTTACAAGGGACTCAAAGAGGAACTAAAAGATATCTTAGCGCAAATCGACCCACAACCTACAGACTGTCAAGAATTAATAAATCTTGTCTTGAGACTTGATCATCGTTTAGCAGAACGTAAAGGAACGCGCAAAAAGATTGAAAAATATTCATGGCGCATTCATGATAACAGAGACTCAAGAACTCAGAAAGAAAGAACGCCGGAACCGATGGAAATTGGAACCATCAGAAGACCTTTGACCAAAGATGAAAAGGACTTACGCCGAAAAAATTGACAATGTCTTTATTGTGGGCGAAAAGGTCATTTTGCCAAAGATTGTCCAATCAAACCAAAGAACAAGCAAGGTCCAGTTCAGAAGGTCGCAGCCAATGCACCAATCGAGTTGGAAAACTAAAACACCCAAGATGCAGAGAAGGGTTGCTCTTGGGTGTCACTGTGGACCCTTCACAATCTAGACTCCTTAAACTGGAAATAAGAGTTCAGGTCAAGAAAAAGATCTATTTCAAAAAAGCTCTAGTCGATTCTGGGGCTACTGGGAACTTTGTTGATTTCCAATTGGTTTGTGCATGGGGGATCCCATGTATTGAAAAGAAGACCCCAGAAATCATCCATGCAGTCGATGGAAAACTCTTGACTGGAGGTCCGGTAACTCTTCAGACTATCCCCTTGTCAATGATTTGTGAAGATAAGAATCAAAGAAAGAAACATAAAGAGAAAATCATCCTTGACGTGATCCATGCTCCCCAATATGGGATTATCCTCAGCTTGCCATGGTTAATTCATCACAATCCAGAGATCAATTGGGCAGAACGAAAAATCGTGTTCTCATCTGCGCTATGTAACGAACAATGTCTCCAAAAGATTCAAGTACCAAAAGTTTGCAACTCTTACAGAGCTACTGCCGCGGAGAAAGAAATTCAGCTGCACAAACAGTATTCATCTTACAAAGATGTATTTGATGAGAAAGGAGCAGAGATTCTACCTCCTCATAGATCTTATGACTGTCAAATTGATCTAGCCCCAGGTGCGATACTTTTCAACTGTCGTGTATATGCCCTGCCAGAACATGAAAATCAACATTTACGAAAATACCTAGATAAATTTTTGGAGAATGGCTTCATTCGCCCCTCTAAGTCTCCTGCAGCTTCGCCTTTGCTTTTTGTTCCAAAAGCTAATGGAGAACTTCAAACTTGCATCGACTATAGGGGTTTGAACAAAGTCACCATCAAGAATAAATATCCTTTACCCCTAATTCCGGTCTTATTGGAACAAGTAAAGAGAGCAAGAATCTACACGAAGCTTGACCTTCGAGGTGCTTATCCTTTGGTCAGAATGAGAGAGGGTGACAAATGGAAAACAGCGTTCAAGACAAGATATGGCCTTTTTTAATACACGTCATGCCTTTTGGTCTGTGTAATGCTCCAGCAGCATTTCAATTTTTCTTGAATGACGTTCTTAGAGAGTACCTCGACATATTTACCATAGTCTACATTGATTACATTTTGATCTACTCAGACAATGAAAACGAACATGTCCAACATGTCAAGAAAATTCTTGCAGCCCTTCGAAAACACCATTTATATTGCAAACTAACCAAGTGTGAGTTTCATGTTACCACAGTTGAGTTTTTAGTGGGTATTCTTACCCCTCAAGGTATGGTGATGGCAGAAAAGAAAGTAAAAGCCGTATCTGATTGTCCCACCCCAAAGACTGTTCGTGATGTACAATATTTCCTGGGGTTTGCAAATTTTTACCGGAGGTTCATAAATCATTTCTCCCAGACAGTGGCTCCAATCACTAAGCTACTAAGAAAGAAAGAAAAGTTTGTATGGTCCCCAGAAGCTGATCAAGCCTTCTCGACTTTGAAGGAAGCTTTCTCCACTGCCCCAGTCTTGACTCATCCTGATGCAAATCAACCTTTCATAGTGGAAGCTGATGCTTCAGATGTAGCAATAGGAGCCGTCTTATCACAACGAAATAAAGACACTGGTCAACTTCATCCTGTAGCTTATATGTCTCGGAAGTTGAACGAAGCCGAACAGAACTATGTCATTACTGAAAAAGAGCTTCTGGCAATTTGTGACACCTTTAAAGAATGGCGACATCATTTGTTGGGTGCCAAATACACTGTCACAGTATATACTGATCATCGTAATCTTCAATTCATGAGTTCCGCCAGACCTTTGTCCCCTCGGCAATTACGCTGGATGCTTTTTTTTGCCGAATTTGATTTTGGAGTAACCTTCCGGCCTGGTAAAGATAATCGCAAGGCTGACGCCTTGTCCCATCAAGAGTCTACCATGTTGCCTGCATTTCAAGCCTCCAGAGCTATCATTGCTCCTGACAAGGTTCTATGTATCATAAAAACTGAAAATTTATTTGAAGAAATTTGCAACTCTTTCACTGTTGAAAAATGGCAAACATGGGCCCAAGCAGATCCCAAAAGGTCAATCAAGCAAGGTTTACCCTTTCATGACGCTCGTTTGTTCGTACCCACTACCAAACTTCGCAAGATAGTGTTTCATTGGTTGCATGTTATACTTACGGCAGGTCACCCAGGTACTCCTAAAACTCTTGAACTGATCCAACGCTATTTCTGGTGGCCTACCCTAACAAAAGATATAAAAGCAATGGTAAACAACTGTGAAGTTTGTACTCGCATTAAAACAAGTCATTCAAAACCAAAAGGGTTGTTACATCCACTTCCAACCCCAAGTCGTCCATGGGAGCACATTTCTTTAGACTTTATTACCGGTCTGCCAGTGATTCAATAGCATTTAGAAAAAGCCAAACAAAAATATAAAAGGCATTATGACAAGAACCATTGTGAGGGACCGCAATATCAACCAGGTGACAAAGTGTGGCTTTCCACAAAACATATAGACTTCAAGAAGAAGCACATGTTTAACCCCAAATTCATAGGTCCTTATACTGTCCTTCAGCAAATCAATCCAGTGACCTATAAACTACAATTGCCCAGATCCTTACAGATTCATCCAGTGTTCCACATTTCCCTCTTGAAAAAGGCAGTCCAAAAGATCCACCCTCATCCAGCTCCTGTTCTAGTACAAGGGGAAGAAGAATACCAAGTCAAGAAAGTGTTGGATTCTAAACTGAGAGGGCGTAATCTATGGTACTTAATCTCATGGAAAGGTTATGGTCCTGAAAGTAACTCATGGGTTTCCGCATCTGATGTTCATGCTCCAGTACTTGTGAGACGCTTTCATCGTCTTAATCCAAGCAAACCAGGCCCTAGAGCGCGTCTGGGAGAGGGGAGTACTGTCAACACC
The DNA here is from genome assembly GCF_031143425.1 of Pleurodeles waltl. Lineage (NCBI taxonomy): Eukaryota > Metazoa > Chordata > Amphibia > Caudata > Salamandridae > Pleurodeles > Pleurodeles waltl. The sequence continues at coordinate 860,343,141 of NC_090440.1, forward strand.
AGAGCAGTACGTGCTCTATTGGCGACAAAAATGCAAAAACCAAGCACTCTCAAAACAACGTAATTTATGCATTGTGCTGATATGTTGTGGTTTAACCTTTTGCATTGCAGAGTTCAATCCTGAAAACTTATTTTTAATATGCTTACAAATACTGTTCCTTTTCAGGGCCTTCCAGAGACTTTCCCTGCAACATGCCTGGGCGTGGTTCTGAGCTGGGCCAAGACTCTATAAAAGAGAGCCAGTCCAACTCCCAGTGCTCACTATTCAGAGGTCCCGGTGCAGAGCAGCAGATTCTTCCTGAGCTCCTGTCCCGTCGGCCTATTTGGATCTTCCAGTCTTCTGCCCTTCATCCTTCATTGGTGATCATTGTTCCAGGCGGTAATACAGTAGTTGGACTGTTCCGACACCGTTATTGAGAATTTTAATATTCTTGGTTTAATTCTTAAATGAGTAACAGATTACTTGCGCGCTACCATTTCTTGACATTTATATGGTAGTTTACAAATAGGCAAGACGCGCGATTTGTTTCATAAAGGTTTGACTTTCTTATTCATTGCGTGCTACCATTTCTTGACATTGGCATGGTGGCTTAAGAATCGGAAAGATGCACAATTAGTTTTATAGTGTTTAAACATTGTGGTCCATTGCGCGCTACTATTTCTTGACATTTACATGATGTTTTACGAATTGGCAAGACGCGCAACTCGTTTCATGAGGATTTAACTTTGTTTTTCATTGCGCGCTACCATTTCTTGACATTTACATGGTGGCTTACGAATCGGCAAAAGAAGTGCGATTCTTTTCATTGTACTTTAATCTTGTTATTTATTGTGAACTGTTATTTCTTGACATTTAAATTGTGTTTTACGAATCGGCAAGACGCGCGATTCGATTAATGATGATTTGGCTTTGATATTCATTGCGTGCTACCATTTCTTGGTATTTTACATGGTGACACTCGAACCGGCAAGACGCACAATTCTCTCCTCGAGTTTATTTCATGTTGTTTATTGTACGCCACTATTGTAAGATATTTATTATGTAATATTCGAGTTGACAAGTTATGTGATTTGTTTCCTGACTCCATATTGTGTTATTCATGGTGCGCAATCCTTTTATGGTGTTTACTATATATATATATATATATATATATATATATATATATATATATATATATCTGCAATATGCGCAATTTGTGTTGAAACATTTTAAAAGTACACAGAAGGCCAGAGTTTCTAGATGCAATATTGTATGGTCCTAGTATACATTCTCAGAACAGGATTTATATGACTGGTTTAAAATGTAGTCAGAATGTTTTTTCTGATTCTCATGTAAATGAAAGTTCTTGAATAAGAAAGTTTTCATTTAATTCATCTTGATTCCCTTACAGGTATCGGCCATCTTGAAACTTAGTCATTTTAAACTTAACTCTTAGATTGTTCATGTTTTCAGAGTGACTAGGCTTAGAATCATAGTCTAGTATTGATTTCAGGAGATATAATTTTCATATTGTGTGTTCTAACATTTTTCTTACTACAGGTCTCCTTCCCAGCTGTTCCCTTCCTAATCCCTTCTTCCTCTCTTGAACTCTCTCAGTCTCTGTGATTTATCTATCAGAGTCTTGGAGCTGTTCAGTGGTAGACGTGTTGGGAACGTGCACAGACCCCGAGGATCTGGTGACTCTGACACAAAGATTGGATGCAGTTGGACTTACTACTGTCAAGGGTCTGGTCATACATTCCTGTTACCAATGCAATATCACATCAACTGCCTCATGTTTGAGGCTTATTTTCCCTTATTGAGTGATGGTGTCTTAGTTGTGTGCCATATGCTGCGATGAACCATGTTTCCAACCTTTATGTGTGAAATAGGTGTGGTCCTCTGCTGTTGCCCTTCAAAGGTGAAATGTACAGGATAAATGTCATTTACAGTGTTTGTGTATGTGACTGTTGTATGATACGCATCACAATTGCTCTGGGATTTTCTGTGTCCTGATCGGTATATCAGCTATGCTCCATGAGGCTACACTCTTATTCTGATAGTTAGAGATAAAGGTGATCAAAAATGATTAGCCAGACCATGATATGGTGATTGTTATCAGTGTTTATTTACATTAGTTAATACAGTGGTGATGGTGATTATTTTTTAAAGAAATTGTTTACGATATGTTGGTTCCTATGCAATCCAGCAGCCGTGTTTTGTTATTCCCCCTCATGTTGCAGGCCACCATCCTCCTCTTCCTCCTCTTCAAGCATGTGTGGCTCTGGTTCCAAGAGGGGAATGTTCCTTTGCATGCAAATGTTGTGCAGGATGGCACTTGTTAGAATGATCTTACAGACCATTTCAGGGGAATATAGGAGGCTACCACCAGTGATGTCGAGGCACCTGAATCTCGACTTGAGGATGCCGAAGGTCCTCTCGACTATGCTGCATGTCCTCCTATGTGCATCATTGTAGGCAAGCTCTGCTGCAGTGCTTGGGTTGCCAAATGGTGTCATTATCCATGGCTGGATCCCATACCCTGATCAGCTGAAAGAGAAAATGATAGCCATCATGTTGATGTAGCTTGCCCCATTAATATCACCTTGCATGGCAGTAGTTGTCTTGTGTTGTCTGTGACTCTTTTGTGTTATTGTGTTGCTTCATAGGCTTCTAGGATGTACTATCTGCATTGGGTTGTTTCCTTGGCTGAACAAGTGTTTGGCTGCTGACCGGTTGTCAGCAGTATGTTTTGGGATTTGCAGTACAGTGTGCACTCCTAGCATTGTGACTTGTGATACAGGTGTCCCTGTGTCTTCGCTGGGGGTGAGATGATAGTCCCATACACAGATTAATTTTGACAGTGTTGTTAACACATTCACATCTATGTACCCTGGACATCCCATACCTTTAGACTTATGCAATGGATTAATTTAAACATAATTGAGACGCTTACATTTTGCAAGGTGACAAATAGGCAAACCACTCCAAACGTTGTGATCATTGACGTCTTAACATTAGACTGTATACTAATTTCAGATGTGTGACAGGTTCAATGCTGACCTATGAAACATGGCTAGCGATGTCACGACCTCAGTGTGTTCCTGTCGACATGTTGGTGTTGTGGTGAATGTATTGTGTGTCCTAGAGGGTTGCTGTGCAGTGTGTATAAGTAGGTTTTTGTACTTACCAACAAGTAGTCCATTGCCATATTGTCCATCCTGGAAGTGTTGATTGATGGTAGAGTGACGGAAGATGAATGAGTCATGGACACTCCCAGGATATTTTGCCACGATGTTCGTGATCAATCCCTGGTGATCGACAATGGCCTGCACATTGATGGAATGTGTGTGCTTCCTGTTGCGGTAGAGGTGTTCAGTTGCAGCAGGTGGCACAAGGCGTACATGTGTGCAGTCGTTTGCACCAAGGACGTGTGGGAAGCCACTAATGAGGTAAAACCCCTGTTTTGTTTCCTGCTGCTTCTGCAGTGTTTTAGGGAAGCAGATGTGGTGGGGTGTGTGTTCAATGATGGCATCCAGTACTTTGGGCAAAAAGGCAGAGAATGATGGCTGTGATATTCCGGCAACCAGGGCACCAGTTGTTTGAAAAGAGCCAATTGCCAGCATGTGAAGTACGGCAAGCAGTTTGGTTTCTGTTGGGATGGTGCTGGGTGTCAGCAAGGTGGGTACCAACTGTGGCTCTATGTTGCGCAGCAGCTGCAGAATGGCTTGCCAGTTCAACCTGTACCTCTGGATGATGTCATGTTCCCTGAGGCCATGAAAGGTTGTTCTGGTGTGGAATATCCTCTCCTGCCTTCTGCGCTGCCTTTTGGGTCCCTGCTGGTGCTGTGGTAGCTGCTGTTGTTGTTGCTGGGCTCTGCGTCTGCGTGCACGCTGGATGAGAAGCACCTCCATGTCACCCTTTTGCTGCTCTGCTGTTGCTTCTGTGTGTTCTGATTAAATACAGGTGTGTTTGCCCCATTTTAACGCCTGCCCTGACCCAGGTGTTAATTTTTTACGCAAATCGGGCTGTGCGTCATTTTCCGCCTCCGCCTCCCGGCCGTGCAGCATTTTTGCCCGAAAGCATAAATACGACGCACGGCCGTTTAAGTCATTTTTCGGGCGGGAACGCCTACCTTGCATATGATTAACGCAAGGCGGGTGGCCGCATCCAAAAAATGACACACACAGTGGGATTTTGACATCCGTGGGCTCGGGCATCAAAGTTTAAATATGGGGCAAGGTTTGCACCGATTGTGCGTCAAAATCTTTGACGCACATTCGGCGCAGACAGAGTATAAATATGCCCCAGAGTTTCCATTGTGTTTTCAATCCAGAAAAACACCTGCACTCCAGAATGCTGCTTAAAATGTTTATTCAAAGCTTACGCGTATCAAACAACTCGGTCTTTGTCAAAGCACATACTGTGGAAAAACATATCGCCATATTTAAAGACATATCCACATCCCCTAAACCATAAACATGAAAGAAAATCCTTCAAAAGGCTGTCATTTTGTTGTCCTCAGATCAAACATCACAATGATACATTGCTTATATTAAATTGCAACAAATTATCAACACATCGGTTTCTTAAACAGAATAGAAAAAAATAATTTGATACTGTATTTACGAGAATTGCCACAAATAGAATCTTTCTCATAATATCATCTGCCTCACAATTCCTACGAAAAAGCATGCATTCATAGCCCTGCCAAGTGGCATTATATAACTGCTATACAAGAAACTAACTACAGGTAAGTAAATGTAACAGCCCTAATAAAAACATCACAATAATACCAACCAAAGGAAAAATAATCAAATCTCCCTTAAGAAGACAACAAATATTTATGTGTGAAACAGGCAATTACAGGCATTATACTACATCCCACAAAAATTCTGAAAAAGCATATCACCACCTATAAACCAAAGTTAGAAAGGCAAAAGAAATATATACGAAAGAATGGTTCAAATGTTCAAAGCGTAATATCAGCTTCATTATCAGAAAGTTCCAATCAATGGAGAGCGCTATCATGGAGAGGTTCCAAAATGACATTTACCCCAGATGCACATGAAGCTCTTCTTCCAAGTTGAGCCCTCCAGGGTATTTACTCCCAAGTTTAATTATAAATTCCGATTTCAATCTTCTCACAGTTCTTTCCCTATTTCCTCCTCTGACACTTCCTCATACCCTGTCAATACTGAAGAAAGAAATCTTTTCAGCATTCGAGTCATGTGCCATGTGCCAGTGCCTAGCCACCGGATAGGAGGGGTCATTATGTGCAATAGCTCTACAATGCTCCAAACGTCTCTCTTAACAGGAAAAACTGTGCTTCCTACATAATTTAAACCACATGGGCAAGCCAAAACATAGACCACACAATCACTGCTACAATGGATAAACTTTGTTTATCCTTGCATTCTTGGCAGTCGGTCTAAAATAAGTTTTTGTTTTACACTATACCTACACGCTTTGCATTTCCCAAACTTGAAAAAACCTTTTTGTTCATCTAACCATTTACTAGTCCTCTTTATGCTGAAATGGCTGTGAACTCCAAATATTACAGTGATATTATCAATGATGTTATCTCAGATGTTATGAATGTCGTCACTTGTGGGATAATTAGCAGTGCATGGCGAGGGTGAGAGTTATAGTTACCTTAGGGCACGAGTTATAGTTACTAGAGATAGCTATAACTATAACAGGTGAATTTCTATGGTTTTGTAAGTTTAAAATGTGAGGCTAGCTATAAAGCCTTTGTAACCTTTGTTTTTCAGTGAATTTCCATGTTTTTTTTAATATGTAGTAATTTTCATTACTATACATTAATCCAAACTACGCAGCGCTATAAGCACCTAACCTTGCACAATGCACCGCCTTCACCCATCTGTGGCAGGCGCTGCCCTCAAGACCTGGCTGCAGCCAGTCCCTGCGGCCAATACTTCCTAACCACCCACCAATACGCTGCACACAGCCCTTTGGCAGTGCGCGGCAGGAGTTAGCCTCAGCCTATCCCTCTGGGTGTGACAATAGGTGTGAGAGGGTGTATCTGGGGATGAGAGTGGCTGTGACAGTCTCTGTCTGGGTGTGAAAGTGTGTGCATGTCTTATGTGGGTGAGTCAGTGTCTGTGCAGGTCTGTGAGTGGGTGCATGAGGGTGTCAGTGTGTCTGTGAGAGTCTGAGTGGGACTGTGAGTGGATGCGTGAGTGTCTTAGTGAGTGGGTTCGTAAAGGTCTGAGTGGGGCTGTTAGTGGGTTCACGGTGTGAGTGGGTGCACGAGGTTCTGAGTGGGTCTGTGAGTAGGTGCATGAGTGTCTGTGTGGGTCCGTTAGTGAGTGTGTAAGGGCCTGAGTGGGTCTGTGAGTGGGAGAAAGAGATTGATAGAAAGAATGAGAAAGAGTGAGAGAAAGAGAGGGAGAGGGAAAGAGATAAATAGTTGTTTAGGCTTTGAAGGATGATATATTTAGAATGAGATATTTCTGGACAAATTGAAAAGAAAAATGTATTTCTCAATGAAAAGGTTGACATCGCCTTTCAGTATGAGCCTTAAACATTTGAAGTTTAAAAGAAATTAAAGGAGGGAAATGATCACGGACAAATCTGGAGTAGAACCCTCAACTATCAGTGTGAAGGTCTGTGACCTTCAACATTAGGCCATTTTTTCCACCATTTTTTTGTCCTTTCTGGGATGTGTGGGACCGCAGGGTAGACTAAAGGCATCCCCTGCGGTACAAGCCAATTGTTTTTTTCCCTCATTTTGTTCCCTTAACAGGGTATCTGGGAACACAGGGGGAGCCTCAAAGCCTCCCTCGCGGTCCCAGCCGGCTCCTGCCTCCTGTGGAAGTTGGCTTTGCGCCAGCAAGTAAGGAGCTGCTTTTAATAGCAGTTCACTGATTGCTGGAGCAATATTTTAATCTGTCTTACCCGCAGGCATGTTTGTGTGCAGGGAAGACAGATAAAAATTCAGCTTTCTGACAGTGGGATCTATTTGACAGATCCCGCTGTCTGAAAGTGGAGGTATGTTTGCTTTTGATTGGTGGGAGCTCCCACCAAGCAAAAGCAAACTGCTATGTTCCGGGGCTGGGCACCCCAGGACATTGCAAGAGCCCAGGGCCATCAGTTGCTCCTTAACTCCTTGAGAGGGGCTGCATGCCCACCTCCAAAAAAAGAGCCCCAGGGAAGTGGCTGTCCCTGGGGCTAAGGGGATTCGAAATGGGCCACCTTTACTTTATTTACCATTTGACCAAAGGAGGTGGTGGGCCCCGGGGCTGGGTGGGGGAAGGGGTGATTGGCCCCCACATACATACTGTATAAATAAATGCATTAAGGAGGTGGTGATCTCTGGGGCTGTGGGGGGGTCACACAGCCCTGCACTCAATTTCTTGAATGCCCTCTGGAGGTGGTGGTCCCCGGGGCCCCTACATACATGTAAACAAACACCCTGCGGAGGTGGTGGTCCATGGGGCTAGGGGGGGGGCACATGGTCCTCCCACAACCAATTTCTTCAATGGAGGTGGTGGTCCCCGGGGTCCTCAGGCTGCAGGGGGCTGACTGCCAGCATCAAATTAGAGCCCTGGGGATGTGGCAGTCCCCAGGCCTGAGGGGTGTGCAGGTCGACACCCCACATTACAATGAAAAATACCCTTGGGTCTTGGCCCACCCTGGAGTATTATGTTTTTTATTTTTATTTTTATTTTCACCGGATCTGCTACAAATCATGGCGAAATTAAAAAAAATATACTTTTTTGGCCGGGGGTCCCTCTGGGACCCAAGTACCAGAGCAAAAGGGTGAGGGTGTCTGTACCCTGGTCCCTTTTTTTTTTTTTTTTAAACTTTTTTTTTATGGGACTCAGCTGAAGCCGAGTCCCAAGATGGCTGGCAACACTTCCTTGTTGAAGTGTTGGCAGCCAATCAGATCTCAGTACGAGATCGGAAGGGGTCGCAAATCCTTTGTGTTCCTATACATACACATTTGGATTTTCTTCTCAAAAACTACATGGCGTGGACACAGGACAAGTCACTAGAAGTTTTCGGGAGCAGGTTTTTTGGGGGTCATCCCACATCGGTTTGTGAAACGCTCTAGTTCCCAGTAGGTTTTGAACCAGAGTTCCCCTGATGAAGGATTTCACCCGAAATGCATTGGGACATATGACAAAAGTTTTGGAAGATGTTTTCTTCAGTTGAAGAAGGATTGTTCAATGGATTGCATAACCTCTATCAATAATCAGTGAAAGATGGAAAACTGTGTTTTTTGAAAGACTGTCGAACTAAGTTTATTTTGCAACATAGTTTGAGCCAATTCGGCCTGCAGAGTGTGCGTTGGGACAAGAGCAAAGTGCATTTGGTCCTAGCTTTTGTTTGTATTTGGGACTTGGGCAGATTCCTATACAACGGGGCACCTATAAGAGTTGAAACATTTGTAGTCATGTTATTATTTGTGTTAAAACATTGTGTGCATGATTACATTTTATTTTTAGGTGGTTTATTTTGCTAGGTCGAAACAGCAGTTTAAGAAATGGCAGGCCTGAGACCTGTATAAACAGGCTACTTCAGGGGGCGGCACAATACATGTTGTAGGCCCACTAGAAGCATTTAATTGACATGTCCTGGGTACAGGATGTGTGAAGGTAAAAACTTTGGGGTGACCCTGCATAGAGGGCCAAGTCCAAAAATGAGAATCTCTTTATTTCTCCTGTTTTACATCAAAGGTTAATGCTTTGTCTTTAATTCTTGGTGCAAGAGGTTGGAGCCTGGGTGGCAGGCAGAAGCCACATGCATGTCAATTGTCATGCGCACCCTATATATGGCTTAGATTGATGGAATAGTACACCTGTTGGAGTTGGCTGGTGATGGGGTTTGTTTGTTCAATCCTTACAAAAGGCAACATTGTTGATGTGTAACTTAGAAAAGCAGGAGTCATCTGCCTAAATCAAAAGTGTTGGTTTATATACTTTTCTCCCTTTGCTTCTTAATCCACTTCACAACATCTGCAAGCATCCTGGATGGTTTACAAACATGGTAGGGATGGATTTGTGGGAGCAAAATAGCATCCCCCAAAATCTGTACACCCAAATATTTACCTCAATCAGATTCCCCACATTTCTCTGGATCAGACATGGTGTTACATTTTTATTTAATGAGGCAATGTGTCCTGTGTTAAGGCACATTCCAAACATCAAAAATTAGAAAATACAATTTATTAGTAAGGAGGTTGAATTGAATGGGCCCACTAATTACCTGCGTTCTAGATCAATGAAAAGGATTTCATTACAGACTTTTAAAATAAAGCAATACAGAATCAATCCTTTTAAGGCCTCAAATGCAGAGTTATTGAGAGCATGCAAAATTCATAAATTAATCTAAGTCCCGAATGGGCTGCAAAATCAGAAAAGAAATGGGTGTCAGGAATTGGTTACCTTTTCGCATGAGTGAAATTGACGCAACGTAGTTCCAAACTGCCCTGCAACCCAAACGGACCAATGAATGATCACGTCTGACCCACCGGGCTGAAGGGATGAAGCTTGACCAAGTCCAACACCTGATGACGTCTGGTAGGTATATCTGCTTCTACAACAAAGAACAACACTACTTAGTGCTTGGAATATTTCTCATGGGTGTAAATCAAATAACACAGTAGACCCCTATTTCACCTACCTAATGTCCCTTCTTCCCTTTTGTGGAAAACGCAGGTTCCTAATATTGTGGAAACGATGTGCACTCAAAACTAAAGGCAGACGAGAAGTTACTAAAACAATACATAATATATAGGCTTGTATATGCATAAGAAGAGGCCCTTAATTTCCCACACCTACCTATACTCTCTAATTCAGGAGGTAGAATACTTGAGGGAAAGAAAATAGTGCATGTACTAACTAACTCAAAATTGAAACAGTTATCATATCACACACACACACACACATATATATATTTATATAGATAGATAGATAGATAGATAGATAGATAGATAGATAGATAGATAAATAGATAGATAGATAGATAGATAGATAGATAGATAGATAGATAGATAGATAGATATGGATATATATATATCTATATATATAGATGTATATAGATATAGATATATATATATATGTATACATGGCTTTTAAGAGCCATATGAACTGAATGATATATATGCATATATATCAGTCAGTTCATATGGCTCTTAAAAGGTAATCTATTTCTTCTCATGCAGACAATGGACTCCTGTCCATGTATACTAGAGTCATTGATCTGATAACCAAAACAAACAATAGCTTTTCTATGAGCAGTAAATAAACTTAAATAGTCTAATTGTATTGTTTCCTCATTTGCAGGTATCAAATGCTGAGATCACCAGCTATTTCACAGTACTCCATGTGATAAGAAGTTGTGTTGTATGTACATTCATTTGTTACCATCCAAAAGGTTTTGACACTTAAACATTATTTTTTCTTTTCTCCTTTGTAGGTCCTGTAGGTGCTCCAAGGTTCTAGTGAAGGCAGCCAGATAAAAACCTGGCGAACCCGACACCAGCCAACGAACCAGTCATGACTCATGGGGATGAGAACGCTAAGCGAGGAGAGATCGACGAACAAAAATGACCAGAAACAGAGTCTAATGGCAAGGGAACCCCAACAAAGAGGCTGAGGAAATCGCAGGTGAGTGTAGGGGGAGGAACGGGAGAACTAATGACGAGTGGTCATCAAGGTGCAGCGTGCACCTTAAAGGGACCGCAACTGGCACACCGCCTAAGCAGCGTGGCATGCCTGACAACGGGCAGCATTTTTAGAAGCATTTATGTCATCATGAGATCTTCTGCCTCACTCCCGAATCAAGGGGATTTTATACATTATTATTGCACATGAACTTAAGCTCTAACCCACTACTTTAACAGTAATTCCACACCTTCATGCTAATGTCATCTGTAGATGCTACAACAGAATAGGATACATTAATAATAGCATGTTATGTGAATGAATAGAGCACAGTGATTGCTTGGGATGTTGCAAGTCACAGCAGAACAGAGAAAAGGTAATTGACAGCAGGAAAATAGCACTAGTGAACATAAACCATTACATGTCAGCTTCACTGTGTGCTGCAAAGTTTGCAAGAAGAGAAGGTAAGTGGGGAAGTCTAGGAGCAGAATGTGTGATAGAAATTATTTAAATTGTAAGCAAAATGAGGTCTGCACTAAAATGGGGCCTAAAATGGGGTCTATTTAATTATAGAAACTTTGTTTCAAGAGCAATAGAACTAAATCAAGTATACATATAAAGGGTTTCACTCCATTTAATGCACCTATCTCATAACTTCAGATGTACCTAATTCATATCTGTGGTTTTTATCACATACATTTTTCTCAATGGTGAAAGTTTGAGGTGACGTGGCTATGAATAAAATGTCTACAGGCTACACATAGTTCTCTACAGTAACAGACATTTAACTCAAATAGATAAATGATTAGTTTACCACTCTGTTCAGTATTTTACTTAATATATTTAAGCCTTTTAGGGACTTAAGAATCCCCCAATGTTTTATATTTGGCTTTAACAGTGTTGACCTCATGTATTCATTTACTACTTTTTCTTAGGCCATTCTAAGATGTGTGTTTAAATATGAAATAGTTGCATCCACAGAACATGCACAGCAAGTGCCTATTGTCCATGTACTTAAGGTCCCTGGCTGCATGAACGGCTGCAGAAACACCCCGCTAACTGACCTTTCAAACATATGCACAAGAAAGCGATTTAGAGTGTGTGTAGTTGTTGTTAGTGTATAGACGTGTGCAGGAGAGTCTCTCCTTATTATAAGATTGTGTTAGAAGATTTCAGAGATTATGTCGACAATGTTGGGTATGGGATTACAGAACAATTACAACCTGTTTTGAGGGCAATAATCATGCATGCTACCAGTGACTGTGAAAGAGGTTTCAGCACCATGAACTTCATAAGTCACCCTTACAAAACTGTCTAGCTATGCATGCCTTTCTTCTATAATGTTCATAGATCTGATGGACCCTCCTCTGCCTCTTTGGATTCCACTGTCATACTTAAAAGATTTCTGACTCCTCATCGCCATGTATATGACAGTAGGAAGGTAGATTCTACTACCAGCCAAACAAAAGATACCAGATGCATGGGATTTTCTAAGTGATTTTGTTAACATTATGTTATGGAATCAGTGATATAAAAGGTCTCACTAATTACTCATTCCTTATAGTGAAACATCCTGTGGCAATACAACCCAGTCTACGAAGTCCAAGTTAAGATACGTCTAGAATAGCCAGCTATAAGTGTATCTTTCTTAAGGAACATTATTTGCCATGCTTGGCATACCAAGTGCAGAGTTCAACTTGTATTTTTTGACAATGTTAACAGTGGTTAAAATTGTCAGTGTATACGGTGGTGGTATGTTTGATAGGTTGATGCATTTTATAGTTGTGATATTCACAACTATAGGTAATAGCATTTTAATGCAATGCACAAACTTTGCTTTGTTCTTGGTGCCAAGTTTAGTATGTCTAGCTTGTAGCACTTAGTGGCTTGTCTCCTGTAGTTACTCACCAAACGTCATCCACAGTTGAGCTGTTAATTCCTTCAGGCTTGGAACCCAAGTCACAGACTTAAGCACTGATCAGCTTTCATTTGTTAAATCTCGTAATGCACTCAAATATACTCATGATAGCCCTGTTAAGCATATGCTGGTGAACCCAGGATCTGATGTCACTTTTTGGTGTCCCTTTGGGCTGTTGAGGTCACAAGGGGTTGGGGACCTGGGGCACACAGCTAATCCCGCGCTGCAAGGCCCAGGGCGGCCAGGTGCAGGGCGAGTTGGAGATCCAGGAGATGTGCGCAACTGAGTCCTTTGGAGCTGGAGGTGAGACTCTTTGAGGGCTGCTTACAGGACAACAGGGGCACTCTGGTTGGAGGTGCAGAGTGTTCCTAAAGTCCCTCAACTGCAGTTCCTCCTGATCCTTTTTCAGCTCTAGTTCTTTGCGTGTACGATGTCAGCTGACCAGTACCCAGGATATTAATGTAACTAGGCTACTAGAGCGCGCAGTGCCACCAAACTTGGCACACGTATGGGTTACATCCGGGTGGTTGTTGGTGTGTTGTCGGGTCCAGCTACAACTTCTGGTCGCGGAGATATCAGCCATTCGGTGAAGTGACCCTCACCAGTTTGTTGGTTCTTGCTTGGTTTTCGAGTGGTGCCTCCACTGAGAAGGGAGATCTGGGATGGTTCTTGAAGCCTGGAGGTCCCCTGGATTTCTTGGGGTCAGTCCAAAGTCCAGCAATTTTCGGGTCCCAGGTGCAGCAGACAAGGGTTGGTGTATTTTTGTTGTGTAGCAGGTCCTTAGGTCTCTTGCTGTGGTCTTCTTTTGGTGCTAGTCTTCTTTGTCTCTTCCAATCTGATTTCCTGGTCCAGGGGAGCCCACTAAATACTGAATTTAGTGGACATTTTAGGGGGAACCTGGTAGTGTCCAATGGGACATTTACCCTTGGGTGGCTACACCCACTACAGTGACCACTTCCTGTGGGAAGGGTCACTTCCCAAAACCTAATAGACTATTTTCCTCCATTCCAACATGGAGGAAAATTAAATAGAGGGTCCACTTCGCATGCCAGCCATCAGGGGTGGTGCATGCTCAGTGAGACCACTCCTCCTATGCTTTATCTGGTTTCCCACTTTTGCTCCCACCAAAAGTGGGGGTTTGCAAAGGGAGAAGCCATCTGCTGCTAACAGCAGGCCTGGGGGCTCGAGTTTCAAGAGCAGTAGCCCTTTGAAGCTCACTGCCAGGGTGTTGCACATTCCTGAGGGAGGGGATGTTAATTCCTCCACCCAGGAAAGGGCATTGTTCCCAAACCAGAGAGCCTGGGCTCTCTCCCAAGGTCTGTGGATTGGCTGTCTGGATGTGGCAGGCTGGATGGAACCAGTCAACAACCATGCCAGTTTACTTAACTTTTTCAGGGGGCACCCCTAAGGTGACCCCTGGGTACATTTTATGATATATCCAGTACTGGTATCAGTTTGGATTAATCATACTGAGTTATTTGATACCAAACAACCCAGGGTTCAGAGTAGCCATTATGTAGCTGGGAAACTCATGTTGATCAGTGTCCAGCACGTACATTAAAATGGCTGCTCTGTTCACTTACTATGTCCGAGGTTTGTCAAGGACACAATGGAGGCATATTGCTCATGCAATTATGCACTCACGTATAGGATGGTGCACACTGCCTTAGGGCTGGAAGGCCTGCTAGAGGGGTGACTTATCCATAACACATGCAGTGTAGGGTGGACAGTGTACAAAGAGAGTGTGCCATGTCGAGTTTGTATTTTTAGGTTTGCACCAGGACACTCAGGGGGTTATTCCAACTTTGGAGGAGGTGGTAATCCGTCCCAAATGTGACGGATTTACCACCAGCCGTATTACGAGTTCCATAGGTTATAATGGACTCGTAATACGGCTGGTGGCATATCCGTCACTTTATCGTCACTTTTGGGACGGATTACCACTTCCTCCAAAGTTGGAATAACCCCCTCAGTCTGCTATGGCAGTGCTGGGTACATCTGGATTCATGGCCTTTGAGGGTGGCACAATCAGTGCTGCTGCCCTGAGGGGCTTACCCATGGCACTCCATGCCCTGGGTACCTAAATATCTTTTACTAGTGACTTATAGTGGTAGCTAAAGTTGTATCCAATTACTTTTACAGTGTTTTAGGGAAGGACCACTGGCACTAGGAACCTGCTTAGCAGGATCCCAGTGCACTCCGGTCTAAGTTGTATTCAGAAACCAGGCAAAAAAATGGGGGGTACTGCAACAAGATGCCAGTTTCTCACAGAGTCTAAAGAAAAATCTGGAATCTCTGATTATGCCTTGCAATTTAGTCTTGATTCAGTACATCGATGACCTGATGGTGGCGTTGAATACTCAAGAAGCTTGTAAACAAGATACTGTTGCATTGTTGAACCACCTGGCTGAGAATGGACCTAAGGTGTCCCTTTTGAAATTGCAGTATTGTCAAAAACAGGTTCAGTACCTTGGACATCAAATTGAGAAAGGTGTCACAAGAGATGATTTCAGCTATACTAAAAATGGGTCCACCAGCTACACAGAGGGAGGTCCAAATGTTTTTGGGCATGGTGGGATACTGTAGACAGTGGATACTCGACGTTTCCCAAGTGGCGAAGCCTTTACAGAGGCTGACACACAAGCATGTGCCTGATGCAGCACTATGGGGCAATGATTGCCTGGTCGCATTTCTTGAGCTAAGTGAATCCCTCTGTCGTGCCTGGCTCTAGGGATGACCAATTATAATAAGTACTTATCTGCAGTGAGAGGGAGGGCTGTGTTCTCTCAGTGCTGACAGAAATGCATGAAAATTCCAAGAGACCAGTGGCCAAGAGAGATGATGACATTTTGTTTTCAATGGATGGGAGGCAAGTGTTGTCAAATAGTCTGTAACCACCTATGGCTCGACATTTCGATGGCCCTGCTTACATTTGCAGGGTTGCTATGGTGAGGTTGTTCAGGCAGACTTGGTTCTATCCTAAATTCTGAGTAATGGCTGAAGGTCTGTGTCACAGGTGTGTTGTGTGTCAACAGAACAACGTTGGGAAGATGACTGTAGTTACATTGAGCCACATAAGGAAGTCGGGCGAACCCATTAACATAATTCAGATGGAGTTCATTAAGATGCTTGTGTGCAGTGGATTGAGGTACGTTTTGGTCATTGTGTGTGTCTTTTCCAGTTGAGTTGAAGCGTACCTAACTAGGCGAAATGATAGTCTTACTGTGGCAAAGCTATTATTGAGAGAACTCATCCCGACGTTTGGCATCCCAACCTGTTTGGAATTAGATTGAGGAGCTAATTTCAGTAATGAGGTCCTAAAATTGCTATGCAAAGCATTACAGATGGATCAGAGACTACATTGCAGTTATAGACCTGAGGCTTCGGGTCTTGTTGAACAAGTGAATAGCACGCTAAAACTTAGGTTGGCAAAAGTGTGTGCTTCAATGTTTCTGAAGTGGCCTGAAGCTTTGCCTCTTGTGTTGATGAGTCTTCAGAGTGTACCTGATCGAAAGACTGGATTGTCCCCCCACAAAATCCTGATGAGGAGGGCGATGAGACTGACAGTGAATCAAGCAAATGCACTTGTGAATATAACTGATGACATGGTCCTAGACTATGGCAAGGGACGTGGTGGTGTGCTCTGTGTCTCATCAGTTGGAATAGTCACAGCCTCACCACAACAAGAACAGTGCCATGACCTCAGGCATACATTCTGGGACTTTTGGCATCAGCATACTGGTTCAGCTGAGCCTCTGTCAACTGGACATTGTGAATGAACTGTATTTGGAACTTTCATTGTCATCTGGTAGTGTAGTTTTATCATTCATATTGATTGAGATCTTGGGAAGACACCTAGGCTCCAGTAGAAGAAAGAGGGTTGTCATTTAGAAGAACATGGGGTAGGATAAGGAAGAGTCACAAAGATTCATTTGCACTAATACTGAATGAACTGTGAACTTTGAGCCTTATTTTCCTGATTGCATTGATATAATCAACAAAGAGACATTTATTACTGCCATATTTTGCTTGATAGTAGATCTGATTCTGCAAACGTGATGAAGGTCAATCAAAGAAAAAGACATAGCTGTATAATAGTTGCATTATTGCTTGTTCAGCTTATTGCATTGTTAACATTAACAGTAGAGGTGTTTCCCCCTCACTAATATTGTAGAGGGAGGGATGTCTTCTGATATTCCTTCCCAAAATATTAGTCCTAAAAAGGGTAATAGGTTAAATGAGAAAGCATTACATGTAGATACTTCTAGGGGAGATTATTCTGTAAATGTACATTTTCGTTTTTTGTATGAATATGTAGAGACCATGAAGGCAAAGGGCTGTTATGTATGTACTCAATTGCCTGCTTCCGTTTCGGAGGGTATTACCTATCACCACATCCCTGTGACTTATGGAATTTCATGTAGTTTGTTGTTGAGTTTATTTTATGGGACAGGACGTTATCAATATTATTTCTTCAATTACGACATGGTTCTTTCAGAAACTCCTATAATTGATCATTTGAATAGATGCCCAGCTCCTCTGGAAATAAAAATCATTGCAAGATTCTTCAGAACTGTTTCTACCTTAGATACTGTATATGCACAAAGACACAACTTAACATGTCTTTTATAAGATGTAGAAAATAGGCTTTTGAATCTAGTCAAAGACAGGAGGAGAGAGTTGGAAGCCGGGTCACAGACAGATTAGTTATTCTGAAGTCAGAATAAATGGACAAAGGAAGAAATAGAACACCAGTTAGCTGGAAACTTAGCTGCTTTAGCTTTAGATTGGTAACAAAAGGGAGATTGTGCATCTGGATGGAGAGGTCCACTAATGACAATGTATTCATGGGAAAGATTGAATGGGATAACACATTTGAAGTTTGGGGAAATTTCAAGTTGTATTTGGATGGAAGAATGCAGTGATCCCTGGTGCTTATTTTATTTGTGGTAAGCGAGCATATTTGGGATTCTGGAAGGATAGTATTGTGCATGTTATTTGGGAATTGTGTTTCCTAAAATCTATCATGTGGAGCAATTTGATAATCCTGTTTGGACAAAAGATTTTAGACCACAGCAAGGTGTGAGTGCAAGGGAGGTAGTAGGAGACATTTTTGATGCTATGATTCCATCTGTGGAAGTGATTTTGAATGATCTGAAAATCAGAAGGCTTTCTATTATTGTGGATAAACTGGACACTAGTACTGCTGGAGAGCTATTGGTTGTCAATACTGAGATGATAGCGATCAAATCAATGGTTTTGCAAAATTGACTTCCATTAGAAGTGCTGCTTTCAAAAGAGGACGGACACTGTCAGATACTTAAAGTTCAACAATAATGCACTTTTATCCCTGATAAAAGTGAAGATTTGCAGAAGTATATTAAGAATATTTCAGGGTTGACCAAAGAATTCAATGAATTGGAAGCAACAGGTGCATTGAAGGCAGTCAGGAGGGGATTTACTGCTATAGGTAGATGGTTTGGTAGTTTGGGAAGTGGAATATTGAGATTTGTGTGGAAACCATTGGTGGTTCTTTTGATCGTAGCAATAGTGTTGTTTGTGGGATACCATATGTTTCAGAGAACAAAAGTTTAACAAGACAGGAAAAGAAGCAGAGCAGAGGTTGAACTGGAAACTAGTCAGTGTAGATATTATGATGATATGAAGCATCTGCACGAATCTAGGCGTAAGTTGTTTAAAACAACTGGGTTTTAGAGAATCTCATTCAAGAACGTAGACGAATTTGTGATGACTCCTAAAGTCATCCGAGGGAGGGTTGAAAGAGCATAGCTTGGCAGGGCCACTATGTCTCTGGGAAAAAAGAACGTGAAAGGGTGATCATTTTCTGATGGTCACAAGATGGTGGCCACATTTTGTGTGGTTCATTTAATTTCTGCACTCCAAAGCATGTGAGTGGAGTGCATCTTTGTATATGGCACATATAATCAACACTTTAGGAATATCTTCTCAAGACTAACGTTTTAATAGTATTATGTTGTATACCCATTTTGTATATTCTTATATATAGTGTTTAGAATTTATGTAATTTGAAAATATATTTGTGTTTTGTTAACTTGGCTGGAGTTAAATCCTATACATATAATTTTCTTTTTCCACTTAACATTCATTGTGGAGTTGTACTCTTAAATGTTTCTTTTGAGATGCAGGTGTTAGGAGCAGAGACGGGCTCAACAAGAAGCTTATTGTGCGTGAAAGATAATAAAGTCTGGGGTGAACTATGCGAGGGCGAAGAGAGGAGAGTTCTGGAAGCTTGGCAGTCGTAACGCTTGAATTTGCTGAGACTAAAGAGTATCAAGATGGGATACATCAGGGGTTAGAAATCATAATTTCCAATTAAATGTAATTAGGGTTTCATTCGAGAAGCTTCAACTGGGATTTCATCATCCTGGGAAATTGTGATTCAAGGAGGGTTGTGTTAGTGAAGATTCAGACCCTGTCCTATATTTAGAGCTGAACGGATCCTTCTGAAGTATATACTTCATACTTTATGTGGCTTCATGCCATCACACCTCTCTGAACAGAATATTCTACTGAATTTCTCTTTGCAGACCTTTCTGACATATTTTTAGTATTAGGATGGTTAGTGTGTAGTTTAAATGGTAGGACAGGAGAGTTTGGTTCTAGTGACCAAAACTCATATGCTTTTCCTGATCTTTTGTATCATTGCAAAATAAGTTTTAGTCTTGTATATGCTAACTAGGTTTAACATTGTGCGACGCTTTAATTCTCCTTTAGTGATATTATATGTTTATACTGTGGTTTTGAGACTTATTTATGTAATGCTGACTTTGAGTCTGTAGTAAACCCATTTAACCCTACGAATTGACTCTGAACGTTATTATGTGCATTTGGGTTATAAACAAATTGTTTGATGAAATTGGTTACTTTTTACCCCTCTGAACTGAGAAGAAAAGATTAATCGGACCCCAGAATTTCCCAAGTGGCCCCAGCCTCTAGCACAAGCATAATGCGAAACTCCAAAAATTAAGCCAATCGTGCCAGAGCAACATACTCCTTCACTTTGTGCAGGACCCCAAGGAGGATATCTTTCCACCTCCTAAGCTGAAGAGGAAATTGCTCTGCGTGGACCGTCTATCTCTTAACATGTGGCTCTTTCATGTTTGAATGCTGGTTAAAAACAACAGGAGGAAACGAACACATTAACACTAAACACATCTTTAAAGAAATCTAGCAAGCACTTTTATTAGAGTAAAAACTGCCCTTTCTCATTCTAACAGTAGCACAAGTGCGTTTAAAACTGTTAACAGGGTTCTAAGCTCAACTTGCCCTTTGAATAAGGCAAACACACTTATAACTTGCACAATGTTAAATTGACTAAAAAGGTTCTTTCCAAATTCCTAAGTGTACCTATATTTATTTTGTAAAACACTCTAAAGTATGCTGCATGTGAGAAACCAGCTTGAAAACAAGACGTAAGTGAACAAAACGTCGTTTATTCTCCAGTTTCAGCCACAGAAATAAATTCAATATATCCAACAAATCACCCCAGCGCCGCGCCGCAGATCGCTCCCACTCTCGTCTGCCAACTGCAGTTTTCTCCACGTCCTCGGTCCCTCGCGCCCCCACACGCGCGTCGGGAACGCCAAGAAACCGGCTCGTGCAAGCGGCTCTGCCGCGCGTGTAGTTTAATTGTACACGCGCGGCAGACACTACATTTAGTTGTTCTTTTTTTTTTTTAAACAAAACCAAACAAGACCAACCCTCCCATGAAAACAAACAATAAACCAATACCCCAAAACTTTGGAAAACAAACAAAAGCAATACATCAGGCAATAATACATAATTCACTAGACACTTCTAAATGTAAGTAATGATATATATTACGCTTTACATTTCCAACATTACATTTTGCATTTGTTGAGAGAGATCAAAACTTGAGCAAACCTGGAAAACCTCACTTAACGGTACCTCATCGGTAATTTGTGGACTCTACAACTTTTCCTAACAGGCAACAGTTCGAAGCAAACGTCCCCTTCCTTAGGATTTAATGGTTCAACCACACCAAATTTATGTACAATCACGGACTCCTTCACCCTTCCATTCAGCTCCAACGGGTCACTAAGCGACAAAGGAACATCTCTTGGTAAAACTTTTACCACTTTTCCCACATTCCACCAATTACGCCCTCCAACCCGAACAGCATTACCACACACTTTGTCAACTCTCAAAGGTTCAGAAAACTTTGAGTCACCTTTCTTGACAAAACTCGGTAATTTGATCTGCACCCAATCTCCAACCACAAACTGTAACTCTTTTACACTCCTTTTCTTGTCATAGTATGTTTTTTGTTGAGCTCTCTTCATACCCAAACGAACTTTGACATCAATGTGTTCTTTACACATAGAATGTTTGAAAAATTTGGACAACCAAGCTGGTCTAAACAACGTGGCAGGCTTCCTCCCTCTTAGCGCTTCAAACGGAGACACCCCCGTGCTAGTGTGAGGTGTTGTTCTGTAGAACCAAAGCATACTCTTTACAGCTGCATCAACCACACACCCATTGGCTAAAGCCCACTGGACACACTCAACAACCACTCTATTAAAGCGTTCAACCAAACCATTTGTTTGTGGTTGGTAAAGAGAACTTTTCAAATGTTTGACCGCACAATCACTCAGAAAACCTTCAACTTCATTTGAAACAAATTGGACTCCATTATCAGACACAAGTTCCTTGGGAAATCCTTCTTCCGAAAATATATCTTACAGAAAAGACACAACAGATGTAGAATCAGCATGACTTACAAACTTCACGTGCGGCCACTTAGAAAAGTAGTCAACTGCAACATAAGCGTAACGCAATTTAGATGGAAGTGAGTTGAACGGCCCTAACAAGTCAATACCAATCTTTTCCCAGGGACCTGACGGACATTCAATAGGCTTAAGCGGAGGCGTTGATATTTTGAGGGTCTTATCACTATTGGAGCAGACGTGACAATCCTTGACTAATGTTTCAATGTTTCTGTCCATCTGCGGCCACCAATAGTATTCTCTCACTCTTTTCTTCGTAAGAGTAGAACCCAAATGACCTTCATGTGCTTTTTCCAGAATCATATATCTTATAGTTTCCGGAGGTACAATTTTATCATTTCTCAGTAACATGCCATCTTCAATTGACAGCTCATCAGATACCTTACAAAATGGTTGAAAACCAAAATCCAAAATTTTTCTCATGTGGCCACCCTTCCTCGACATACTCCATGACTTTAGTGAGTACAGAATCATTTGTCAATGCTTCTTTCCAGCACTTTTCGGAAAATGACCCAGTATGTTCCAATTCGATGGCTGCAATGAAACAATTTTCATCCTGAATATCCTCTTTCCCACCTGCATCTTCAGAGATGGGATACCTAGAGAGGTAATCTGCTCTCACATTCCTTCCTCCAGAAATGTGCAAAACCGAAAAATCAAATTGTAACAACCTGGCTGCAAATCTTGCAATTCTTGGTGTGCTACTCCTGACGTTTGTACCATTCAAAATAGAAACCAAAGGTTTATGGTCTGTCTGGAGTAAAAAATGTCTTCCCCACAGATAAGGTTTAAATTTCTCTATACCCCACCAACATGCTAATAACTCTTTTTCTATTACAGAATAGTGTAATTCATTTGGTCTGAGCACTCTTGACGCAAATCCAATAGTATGCTCCAGTTTACCACTGATCTGTGTCAAAACAGCTCCAACCCCGAACCTGCTGGCATCCACAGTCAAGCAACATTCCAAATTATGATCATATGATTGTAACACACCGACAGCACCCAATTTTTGTTTGATATCATCAAATGCTTCAGCACATTCAGCATTCCACACAAACTCTGTTTTTGTTTTGAGCAGATTCGAAATAGGTCTGGTTATCGTGGCAAAATTCTCAATAAACCTAGAATAGAACTCACAAAGTCCCAAAAAAGATTTTACACCAATTTTGTCCTGAGGTGCAGGTGCTTTCATTATAGCTTCTACCAGACCTGGTCTGGGATAAACACCTTCTGGAGTCAAGACATGCCCCAAATATTCGACCGACGTTTGGAGAAACTGAAATTTTTCTCTTTTTAGGACAATTCCAGCACTATTGAACCTTCTTAGTACTTGCATCAAAATCTCATCATGTTCACGTCGATCAGCCGCATGGATCAGCACATCATCCTGAAACACACATACCTTCATAATGTCCTTGAGCAGCGTGGACATTATCCTCTGAAACACTGAAGCCGCCGAAGCCAGACCGAACGGCATGCGACAATATTGGTAGGTCCCCCACGGGGAAACAAAAGCAGTGAAGTGACGAGAATCTGGTGTCAATTCTACCTGGTGATAAGCAGCAGCAAGGTCAAGTTTTGTAAAGAGTTTAGCCCCAGAAATGCAAGAGAGCATCTCACTGATTCTTGGCAGGGGATGGGAGTCTACCCAGATCTCTCTGTTAAGAGCCCTCAAGTCAATATATACTCTTAGTTCACCATTTATTTTCTTTGCGACAACTAAAGGTGACAACCATAACGAAGAATCAACTGGTTCAATGATTCCTTTCATTCGTAAACTCTCCAACTCTTTTTCTAATTCATCCCTGACACTAAATGGTACACCTCTCAACTTATGCTTTATTGGAACAGCATTATCTTTAACTTTTATTTTGTGTGTAAATCCTCTAATTCTACCTAATTCACCTGAAAAGACTTTAGGAAACTGATTAAGCAGATTTTCTATATCGGCGGAATCTCTTATGACAGTTACCTGATCACCAGTACCTGGACGCAAAACCATGCCAAACAACCCTTGATGGAACCACCCCAAAATGTTCAATCCTTTTACAGCTACATACACCTTCCCAAAAATGTGTCGACCTTTGAAAATCAAAACATCCTCAAAGTACCCCCTTAAATCAATCCTCCTACCTTCGTATGACACTGGTGACCTATCTGGTGGAAACAATTTTCGTGTTCCCCAATTTTGTTCAAATACTTCCTGAGTTATC
This sequence comes from Pleurodeles waltl, assembly GCF_031143425.1. Taxonomy (NCBI): domain Eukaryota; kingdom Metazoa; phylum Chordata; class Amphibia; order Caudata; family Salamandridae; genus Pleurodeles; species Pleurodeles waltl. The sequence continues at coordinate 860,366,677 of NC_090440.1, forward strand.
ATAGTGATTCTGGCCCCAGAATCAGCTAACAACCTTAAATGTTTGTCACCAACCTGTATTAAAATGTATGGATCAATGCAGTGATCAGGATTTCCACTTTTTATGTCATGGTCACCCACAGCCAAAATCATTTCTTGCATTTCATTCATCAACTCACACATTTTGTCATCACCCTCACCAGCAACAATATTGACCTTAGTATTGTCACTTTTGCTACTTTGACACACTTTAGCAAAATGTCCAATTTTGCCACATAATCTGCATTGAACGTTTTTTGCTGGACAGGTCTTCCCTCCTTTTGAATGTGATGGATAACCACACCTAAAGCAAATGTTAGTTTGTTTGAAGAAATGATTGTGTTTGGCCAGCTCTCCTTTGGTGGAAGACGGGATGTTCATCTTGCGTCTGTCGTCATATCTCTGGACAGCATTAATTTGTTCAACTTGCGCCCGTTCTAACTCCTTAGCTGATTTGATCGCCGTTTCAATGCTTTTCGCAATTCTGATCGAATCCGATAAAGAAGGATCACCCAAGGACAGCAACTTTTGTTTGATAGACTTATCCGAACTGTGACAAATGAATTGGTCACGGATTAACTGATCAGTAAATATTTCGAAGCGACAATCTGAAGCAAGTTTCCTCAATGCAGATATATATGTATTGACGTCTTCTCCATTTTTCTGTTCCCTTTTGAAAAACTTATGTCTCGCTATGACTAAACTGGGTGGTGTATCAAATCTGGTAACAAGTTTCTTCAGAGCTTCTTCAAATTCGTCCAATTCTTCGCCTTCTTCTAACTGAAGATCAGGTAAGTGTTTAAACACAGATCTTCCCTCGAACCCTAAGGAATGCAGCAACAAGAATTTTTTTCTTTCAGGTCTGAATCTTGACGCACCAATAGCCCCTAAATACGTTTCAAAAGCATCATACCACTGTTTCCATGGTATAACCGGCTCTCCAGGTGTCTCCAAAAATGGTGGTGGAGGGTTAACAGCTTGCATGACAGCCAGATGGACGTTTAACAGCGTAAAACAATATAGTAAAATCTTTACTAACTTACTAGCTCCGCCGTAAGTTGTGAAAGAAAAAAAACATATAGAGTTCTTGGTTAAAAATTACCGTTTAAAGATGGCTGCCACGTTTCCTTAAGGATCTAGTCTTCCTGTAGATACACCCCTTTGACTAGAGAATTATGGGAGACATATCAGGGAGTTCCTGTTAAGTTTCCTGCATGAACCTTTGATCACAAGGAGCACACGCGAGTTATTGATATTCTGGGGTGATTCAGTCCACAGCTCGTCGCCACATAAAGTATGCTGCATGTGAGAAACCAGCTTGAAAACAAGACGTAAGTGAACAAAACGTCGTTTATTCTCCAGTTTCAGCCACAGAAATAAATTCAATATATCCAACAAATCACCCCAGCGCCGCGCCGCAGATCGCTCCCACTCTCGTCTGCCAACTGCCGTTTTCTCCACGTCCTCGGTCCCTCGCGCCCCCACACGCGCGTCGGGAACGCCGAGAAACCGGCTCGTGCAAGCGGCTCTGCCGCGCGTGTAGTTTAATTGTACACGCGTGGCAGACACTACACACTCACAACCAGGAAGCCACTTCAACGCGCTGATAAAACAGGATCTCAAATCTTATTGCGCAATGCCGCCATTTTATTGTACGAGAAAATATGCCCATAACTTCCTACATCACACCTGACAGCAGGCTCATGCGATCCAAAAAAAATAAATATATAGCTTAGAGTGCACAGCTTCTTAAGCAATGCCTACATTCCTTGATTTATGTTTAATTACATGGCAAATATGTAACATGTAACTGTTTAAATGCTTACACATGCGTTTAATATTGGAATGCAGTTTAAGTGGCGCTGCATCAACGTGACTGGAGAGATGCATTTGAGACGTATTTAGAAGCTAGTGATGGCGAGGTTTTTGCACCAAATGGGAAAGTAGCATTATTGGGGATTGACGTTTGAAAAGTATTATAACTTCCTGTTCACGATAGGGAACAAGATGATGTAGAATTGGACGAGGTAGATAGGTATGAAAGAGCAATACATGCTTTGGGGGATAATTATAAACATATGGCGAAACTTGAAGTAGAAAGAGACTATGGGGGTCATTCCGACCCCGGCGGTCAAGGACCGCCGGGGCCGGGGTCGGCGGCAGCACCGCCAACAGGCTGGCGGTGCTCCGCCGGGCATTCTGACCACGGCGGTATAGCCGTAGCCAGAAACGGAAAGTCGTCGGTGTACCGCCGACTTTCCGCTGCCCATGGGAATCCGCCATGGCGGCGCAGCTTGCTGCGCCGCCATGGAGATTCCGACCCCCTCACCGCCATCCTGTTCCTGGCGGTTCCGACCGCCAGGAACAGGATGGCGGTGAGGGGTGTTGTGGGGCCCCCATAAGAGGGCCCCACTTTGAATTTCAGTGTCTGCTCAGCAGACACTGAAATTCGCGACGGGTGCTACTGCACCCGTCGCACACCTTCCACTCCGCCGGCTCCATTCGGAGCCGGCTTCATCGTGGAAGGGTGTTTCCCGCTGGGCTGGCGGGCGGCCTTTTGGCGGTCGCCCGCCAGCCCAGTGGGAAACCCAGAATGACCGCCGCTGTCTTTTGACCGCGGTACGGTCTTCTGGCGGTCCCAGCCAGGCTGGCGGCTACCGCTGCCGGCCGGGGTCAGAATGACCCCCATTGAGCCATATCTACTACCCTTTAGTATTGCAACTCACAATTTGCGAATCTTTTCGATTTGCAAATTGCGAGTTGCAATACCAAATGAACAACAGTGTAACTCACACTGTTTGCGATTCCCAGTGGGATCGCAGATGATCTACCTCATGAATACTCATGAGGTAGGTCGCAATTTGCAACCTTATTGGGAAAAGCCGCACCCACAGGGATGGTGGCCTGCTGGAGATAGCAGAATACCATGTCTGTGACTGCTTTTAAATCAAGCAGTGTGTTTTTTTTTTTTTTAATGCAGCCCATTTTCCTTAAAGGAGAACGGAATGCATTTAAACGAAAAATGAAAAGTCTTCTTTTCATTTTTTCAGAGCAGGCAGTGGTCCGTGGGACCACTGCCTGCTCTGAAAAAATATTTTTGCATGCATTCACAAAGGGGGACCCCTTCCTGTTTGCGAATATGTTAGCACCAATTTGAAATTGGAGTTAACTGTGATTGTTTCGTGACCGTATTCACGGTCACAAAACAATCATACATTGCACTGCGACTCAAAATGACGACGCTCCTTCCTAATTACGACTCAAAAATCCTTTTTGTGATTCGGCAAAGAGATTACCAAATCGCAAAATTGGGTGTGTGCATCGTAAAATGCTTTTTTCTCATTGCAAACAGCCAATTCTGCAAATCGGGCTGTTTGCAAAGAGAAAAAAAGCTTTGTAAATGTGGCCCAAGTTCTTTTCAGTACAACAGTTGCCTAGAGCAATTATGGAACAATGGCCCTCATTACAACCCTGGCGGTCGGTGTTAAAGCAGCAGTAAAACCGCCAACAGGCCGGCGGTAAAAAAAATGGAATCACGACCGTTGCGAAAACTGCCAACATAGACAGACACTTTAACACACCGACCGCCACAGCGGTACAAACAAACAGTATGGCGGTCATTGCCAACAGACAGGCGGAGGACAATGTACCGCCCACAGTATTATGAGAGGCCAATCTGCCACCTTTTCCAGGGCGGATTCACAGCGAACAAAAACACGGCGGAAACAGGACTTGGAAGGGGAAATGCTCACCTCTTCACACCCCACGAGGAACCAGGACACCATGGAGCCAGAACTCCATATTCTACCTGCCATTGTCTTCCTGCTCCTCTACCAGGAGCGACACACACACGCAACACGCGAAACCCCCAACACCACCCTCACCCACTACAACACACACACAAGTACTAGTTGATACATTACATTTACACCCCCCAAACCCCTTTGGAAGAATGCAAGGACAAAAGGAAATGAGTTGAACGATTGTAATCAATAAAAATCCATTACTCAAAAATATATATACACTATTAACAAATATATACACCAAGAATTCAAGTCCATATACTGCATATACATAGTCTGTAACCACTGGGCCCAAGATGCATGGGCGAGGCCCACACAAGATACCCGATCAAAACAGAGAGAACACTGCAGGGGCATCAGATCGAAATAAAACAGGCACCTCAGGGGGAAGGGAAAGGGGGTCACCTCAGCCAGATGAGTGCACAATGCCAGATCCACGAGGGGGCTCCATGCCCATTGATGTATCCTGGGGACTGAAAAGCCACAGTCTCTCAAGTCTTTCCAGTGGGTGGTTTGCCCACAGCTTTATCCTGGGAGTGCAAAGCCACAGTCTCACAAGTCTCTCCAGTGGATGGTTTGCCCACTGCTGCATCCTGGGGAGTGCAAAGCCACAGTCTCACAAGTCTTTACAGTGGGTGGTTTGCCCACTGCTGCATCCTGGGGAGAGCAAAGCCACAGTCTCACAAGTCTTTACAGTGGGTGGTTTGCCTACTGCTGCATCCTGGGGAGTGCAAAGCCACAGTCTCACAAGTGGATAACAGTCTCCACTGGTTCTGGAGGGGGCTTTGTGCCCAGAGTGCTTCATCCTGCCAAGGACTGAGGTAGTGGATGCCTTTCTCCACTGACGGTGAGCCTACATGGAAGCTGTCCAGGCCCCTGGAACTGACCACCAGCTTCGTACGACTGACCACTGGGGATGGCAGCCATGTCTGTGGTGGTGCCACTGGCACATGATGTGGCGTGGCCGCTGGAGGTGCTTGAGGCGGCCTCAGAAGTGGCGGTGCTTGCAGCGCTCATTGGCCTGCAGTGCTGGTTGGCGGCTCAGTGAGCGTGCTGGTGGCGGTGGTGTCCTTGCCAGCGGTGCTGGTGGTGGAGGTGTCCTGGGAAGCAGTGCTGGTGGTGGCGGTGTCCTGGGAAGCGGTGCTGGTGGTGGCGGTGTCCTTGGCAGTGGTGCTGGTGGCGGCGGTGTCCTTGGCAGCGGTGCTGGTGGCAGTCTTGTCCACTGTGCAGGTTGGCGGTGACTTCCCTTTCTTTCTCTGCCCCTTCCCCACCTTGGATGGTGGCGCAGCTGTCTTGCCACTCCCAAATGTAGTCCTGAGAGAGCCCTTTGCGGCAGGTGTTTTGCTCTTTTCCCTCAGGGCTCTGGCCAACTTCTTATGTTTCTGAGGTGGGGGACTGTCCTTGGTCTGGCTCCTTGGCACCCTGGCTGCCCTGCTGCTTGGCGCACTCCAGAAGCCGGTTACTGCTGGCACCACTGTTCCCAGTGATGTGGTGCCTGAGGTGATGGGTTTGGACCTGGAAAGGCATGCCCTAGGGGACAGAAGGGGTGGGGGAGGTATAGGGAAGAGGTCAACATTTAAGAGGAAAGGTTTTTAGACACACTGGGACAGGTAGATGGAGGGGGTTTGGGAGTGGAGGAAGAGGTAGTGTTTGTAGGAGGTGTACATTTGCTGACTTTGGGTGAAGGTGCATGGGCTGGAGGCTGTCGTGAGGTGGATGGCTGTTGGTTGGGTGTGTGACTGCGTTTGTGTACTTTGGGAGGTGGACTCACAGACACACTGGGAGAGGACACAGGGGATGTGTGAATGGTAGTGGGGGTGGTGAGGCCATGTGAGCGGTGTGTGGGGATGGGCGTGCTGGTGATGGACGTAGTGGCTGAAGATGTAGTGCATGCAGGTGTGAGTGGAGACGGGACATGGAGGGAGGAGGGAGACGAGGATGAGGGGGACACATTGGAGGCAGTGGATGTCGGTATGTGTGCATGGGTATGATGCTTGTGTGAGTGCCTGTTGGATGTGTGGTGCTTATGTTTGCCAGAGCTACCCTTGTGTATTGAGGTGTGTGCATGCTGGTCTGATGTGTGCTTGGGATAGGCTGAGGTACAGGGGATTGGGTCTGGGTGGAGGAAGTTGGAGGGGGGAGGCTGGACACAGGAACAATGGCTGCCATCAGTGCTGAGGCCAGAGTCTGAAAAGCTTGCTGTTGGGCTGCCTGACCAGAATGAATGCCCTCCAGGTATGCATTCATCTGTTGCAACTGACTCTCTACACCCTGGATGGCATTCAGAATGGTAGACTGCCCAACAGTGAGGGATCTGAGGAGGTCAATAGCCTCCTCACTGAGGGCAGCAGGGCTGGCAGGGGCTGAGGTGCCTGGGGTGAAGGAGATGCCCACCCTCCTGGGTGAGCGGCCACGGGGCACACGCTGAGGGGCTGCTGGGAGGGCGGTGCTGGTAGGGGGGGTGGCTGCTGTACCTGCAGATGCGGGGGGCACAGAGGGTCCCGCCACCGCAAGGGAGCTCCCATCAGAGGAGGAGTCAAAGTAGCTGGTCTCAGCTCCTGTCCCCGCCGTGGAGCTCCCCTCGCCCTCCGACCCACTGGTGAATTCAGAGTCCGTAGTCTCGCCCTCCAGGGCCATGTGCGATGCAACTCCCTCCTGCTCCGGTGCCACTGCTACTCCGCCTGATGATGCTATTACACACAAGAACAGGGAGACCACATAAAGGGGGGGGAGACAGAAGAAAGACATGTTCAGTGCATGCAATACAGTTACCGTTGGCGGACACTACAGACACAGCAGTCCTCTGCACTATGCCATGCACTTAGAGTTCCCTAATTAATCACAGGGCCTTGGGGTACAAGGCCTATGCCCAATTGCTGCACACATGGAAGTCACAGGAGCCTGACTAGTGGTAGTTGGCTCTTAACACTGGTGGGGTGGGGTGCCACAGGGCCTGCCTTACGAAGGGACCTTGCCTACAAAACTCGCCCTGGCCTAGGGGTACCCACAGCCCACCTCCCCCACCCAGACACCTCCAATGCGCCCTTATTCGGCTGAATGAGAGTGTACTCACCCCCTTGAGGCTGCTGTGATGCTCTCAAGCACCCATCCAACTCCGGGTACACCACCGCCAGGATCGGAAAATCAGGGGGGTCATGGTGCGACGGGCACCCCTCCCACGTTGGGAGGCCATCCCCAGCTGGGCCTCCACCGTCTTCTTGCTCCAGCGGCGAATGTCCTCCCATCTTTTCCGGCAGTGGGTGCTCCATCTGTGGTGGACCCCCAGGGTCCGGACTTCCTTGGCGATGGCACGCCAAATATCCTTCTTCTGGTGGGCGCTGACCTACAGGAATAGTGCAGGGGAAAAGGAGAAGATATAACCGTCCGGACCGTCACAGTCATTGGCCCGCGTTCCTACCCTTGCCATGACGCACATACACTCACCGTCGTTTCATGCAAGCCTCATTCTCCCCCCGTATCTTACATCCACACCACTCCACACAGGCATTTCCCATACAGCATGCTCACAGTGTACTTACCTGTTTGTCTGGAGGACCGTAGAGTAGCGTGTACTGGGGGAGGGCCCCATCCACTAGTTTCTCCAACTCCTCCGTGGTGAAGGCAGGGGCCCTTTCCCCAGACATATGAGCCATTGTCGCTTCCAGACTGAGGTCACAGCAGCACTTGCAGTGTAGGTCCTCTCCTGTCGAAGATCAGGTATCAAGTGAGTGAACAGATAGAAAATGGCGGTCACGTCCACGGCGGTGCGTACCATCACCGCCGCTGTACATCGTCATTGGCTCCTGGGACCCATAGGGCCCAATGTTAACCAATGCAGGATTGCGCCACAGTCTTCGACCGCCTACCGCGACGGTGTCCAATGCCAGCGCAGTTACCTCAGATCCCATTGTCCCACCTTACAGGTCAGGAATCAGCCATTTCAGGGGGCCACATGGCATTATTTTTAAATGCATCACACATATCTAGGCCTTGCATACACACTAAGACAGGCCAATAGCGGATTGAAAAATGTGTGCAATAAAGTTGTGTTTTTGTACCTCAGTGTTGGCTGACCGTCTCCTCGCTGTTCTCCTCCATAGAGCAAGTCTGCTGGGGCAGGTGAGGAGATGGTGGCATCCTCCGGTGTACTGAACGCTGGTGGACCTGTTGACAATGAAGGAGCGACATGTAATTGTCACCTACAGACTGGACCGTGCCACAATCCATGAACTGTGTGCCCAGTTGGAGCCGGACCTGATGTCAGCTATCCGCCATCCCACATGGATACCCCCTCTAGTGCAGGTGCTGTCAGTATTCCATTTCCTGGCAAGTGGGTCTTTTCAGACGACAGTGGCCATAGCATCAGGGATGTCCCAGCCTATGTTCTCCAACGTGTTGTCCAGAGTGTTGTCTGCCCTGCTGAAACACGTGCACAGCTACATCGTGTTCCCTCAGGTGGAGGATTTGCCTACAGTGAAAGGTGACTTCTATGCTTTGGGACATATCCCCAACATCATAGGTGCCACTGATGGGACACATGTGGCCTTGGTCCCCCCCGCAGGAGTGAACAGGTGTACAGAAACCGGAAGAATTACCATTCTACGAATGTGCAGATGGTCTGTTTGGCCGACCAGTACATCTCCCATGTGAATGCCAAATATCCTGGCTCAGTGAATGACGCTTACATTCTGAGGAATAGCAGCATCCCTTATGTGATGGGGCAACTCCAGAGGCACTGTGTGTGGCTATTAGGTGAGGACATGGACCCTATACAGTGTAAATAGTTGTCTGGGGTTGTCCCTAAGGATTAGTGTGTGTCTAACAGTTGTCCCTCGACATTTGCAGGTGACTCTGGGTACCCCAACCTGTCATGGCTACTGACCCCAGTGAGGAATCCCAGGACAAGGGCAGAGAAACGCTACAATGAGACAAATGGGCGAACTAGGACGGTTCTAGAGAGGAGCTTTGGCCTCCTGAAGGCCAGGTTCAGGTGCCTCCACATGACGGTGGTTCCCTATTCTACTCACCAAAGAAGGTGTGCCAGATCATCGTGGCCTGCTGTATGCTGCACATTTTGGCTTTGCGACGACAGGTGCCTTTTCTGCAGGAGGATGGTCCTGAATGAGGTGTTGTGGCAGCTGTGGAGCCTGTGGACAGTGAAGAAGAGGAAGCAGAAGAAGAGGATATCGACAACAGAAACACTGTGATTCATCAATACTTCCAGTGAGACACAGGTAAGAAGACATCACTGGCTGCTACATCTGATACACCTGTTCTACCTCTCATCTGTCTGTCAATTTCACCAAGTGTATGGACCCTGATTTGTCACTTTCCCTTTCGATTTCACAGATGTGGGTCCCACTGTGTGACCTCTGCTATGTTTCCTCATGGACTGGAGCTGTGTGACATAGGTATGTTGACAATACAATGGATATTGCTATTTTCCTCAGTTATTGCAAATACACATTTGTGAAAGCACAGACTGACTCCAGATAGTTTTGTGATTTAAGTGTGTTTATTTAAGTGCTAAATAGAGGAGGGGGTTGTAAAATGGTCAGGGGTGATGGTGGAGGAATGTCCATGGCAGAGTCCGGTCTATTTGTTTCACAGGTGCATTGTCCAAAGGGGCATAGGAAGTGGATCTGGGGCAGCTGATGGATGGACAGGGTGACAAAGTGGGACAGAAGGATGACAATCAGGGTGGTCTCATTTCTTGGCGGGGGCCTTGGCATTGTTCTCTGTCTTTGTCCTGGGTCTCAGGGACCGCTTGCGGGGTGGTTCTCCATCTGCAGGGGGTGGGGTGCTGGTGTCGTGGTCCTGTGGCGGTGCCTCCTGTCCACTAGTGCCAGCAGAGGTGGTGGGCAGTTCATCGTCCAGGCTAGTGTCAGGGGCCCCTTGTTGTGCCACAGTGTCCCTCCTGGTGTACACGAGTTCCTTCAGCACCCCTACAATGGTGCCCAGGGTGGTATTGATGGATTTTAGTTCCTCCCTGAACCCCAAATACTGTTCCTCCTGCAGCCGCTGGGTCTCCTGAAACTTGGCCAGTACTGTTGCCATTGTGTCCTGGGAATGGTGGTAGGCTCCCATGATGTTGGAGAGGGCCTCGTGGAGAGTGGGTTCCCTGGGCCTGTCCTCCCCCTGTTGCGCAGCAGCCCTCCCAGTTCCCCTGTGCTCCTGGGTCTTTGTCCCCTGAACCGTGTGCCCACTGCCACTGCCCCCAGATCCCTGCTGTTCTTGGGGTGGTGGGTTAGCCTGGGTTCCCTGTAGGGGTGGACACACTGCTGCTTGATGTGTCCTGGGGACAGAGGTATGGGCCCGCTGGGTGGGTGCTGTGCTGGTGTTTCCAACGTGGGGAGGCTTTGTTGTGGCTTGTGCCAGTGTAAGGGGAACCGACTGTCCCGAGGTCCCAGATGGGCCGGGCTGGTCATCTAGATCCAGATGGACAGAGCTGCTGTCATCACTGTGGGCCTCTTCTGTGGGGGGAGTTGACATGTCTGGAACCTCCTGTCTGGTGACGTTGGGTAGGGGTCCTGCAGGGGTGTAAAGGCATAGTTTTAGTATCTGTGTGTGCCATAGTGTGCAATGGGTGGGTGACCCCGTACCCTAGTGCTTGCATTCCTGTGTAGGACCTTGTGTGCTAATTGTTTAGGGGTCTGTGTGGGTATGTGCAGTGGACATGCATTGGTGATGGGTATCCATGCATTGGTGTTGGGATGTGTCGTTTGTGATAGTGGGACATATGTGAGGAGTTGGAGTGATGGGGGTGAGGGTATGTGTTAGCATGTAGGTAGGGTGGGGGATGTAATAGTTAAGATTTGACTTACCAGAGTCCATTCCTCCTGCTACTCCTGCAAGGCCCTCAGGATGCAGTATAGCCAAGACCTGCTCCTCCCATGTTGTTAGTTGTGGGGGAGGAGGTCGTGGTCTGCCGCCAGTCCTCTGAACCGCGATGTGGTGTCTGGATACCATGGAACGCACCTTCCCCCATAGGTCGTTCCACCTCTTACTGATGTCATCCCGTGTTCTTGGATGCTGTCCCACTGCATTGACCCTGTCCACGATTCTGCGCCATAGCTTTATCTTCCTAGCTATGGTGGTGTGCTGCACCTGTGATCCGAATGGCTGCGGCTCTACCCGGATGATTTCCTCCACCATGACCCTGAGCTCCTCCTCAGAAAACCTGGGGTGTCTTTGCGGTGCCATGGGGTGGTGTGGGTGATGTGTGAGGTGCTGTGTGTTGTGATGTGTGGGGTGATGTTTAGGGGTGTGTGGTGTTTTGTGCATGGATGTGTATGTGTGATGGTGTTGTGTGCTTCTGTATGGTGGTGTTGTCTTTGCTGTGCTGTCTCTCTGGCCTTCGTCAATATTTTAGGTAGTAAGGGTTCGTGGGTGATGTGGGCGGGTGTTTTATAGTGGTGTGGGTGTGTCGGAGTGGTGTGTGTATGTGTATCAGGTGTGTGTATTTGGAATTGTCCAATGTGGTTGTGTTTTGTAAGAGTGTGTGTATTTTGAGCGCGGCGGTGTATACCGCCAATGGTTTACTGCAGTTGAAAGACCGCCGCCTGGATTCGTGGGTCGTGATAGTGTGGGCGTATTCCTGTTGGCGTGACGGTGGAGGTTTTGTTATCGCCAGTTTATCACTGACCTTTGGTGTGGCAGACTTGTGTGGGTGTCTAAATTTTGGCGGATTCCGAGCTGTGGGTTTTAATAGCTGTGGCGGAATTCCGCAGCCGCGGCCGTGTGTTGGCGGTCTTCTGCATGGCAGTAAGCTGGATTTACCGCCAATTTTGTAATGACCCCCAATATGTCAATGTCCTAGGTAATGCTGTGATGAGATACAAATAGAAAGACTCATGTGAGGGGATTATAAATGACCAACTGATTAGTAGAATTAGTACTCCAAAGATTGAAATAAAATGGATGAATATTAAAGACTTATCTTTAGATAAGACACTAATGATAGACGAATGGAAAATACATCTTCTTGACTTGAAATACAAGGATAAAAATAGATACAGGAGAAATGAATCCTGTATGAGTGGCTGTGCAGTAAATGTAGTGACAGAGTATAAGGACTGGCAACGTTTGCACTAATAGGAAAATATAGTGAAAGACGCAGTAATAGTGGTAGTGCAGACGAGGTGTTGGTTGCACTGCTTTATGTGTAAAATAGTTAGTGCCAGGCCCCAAGATAATTCTCAGGAGGCCATTGCTCTTTTTTTCCACTTCAAGTCACTGCTAGTGCTGCCAAAGACCAGTACCAATTACACCTACTTGCCAATATAGTCATTGTTAGTGAGACTTGTGCAAACTGGGTTTGCAGCCCTCTTCATGGGGATGCTGGATGGTGTGGAAAGAGTTGATGCAGTTGCCTCGTTGTGACTGAGATTGTGATTGATGCTTCCTAGGCATTTGTGTGAAGAACAACATTAGGGCTACATACGCCTCATAAAATGAAGGGGGAAATGTTCTCTACCATGAGAGGGGGAAAAAGCTACCCTTAAATTGAGCAAATGGGTTTATCATCACAAATATTTTCTTTTGGTCTAAGGTATGCACTTGGTTGTTACAATCTTAATGCAGATAGTTTGTCTCATTTGAGACTGGACAAGGTGGATGTGGAAATGTAGGAAAACAAATTTAGGGTGGCATTTGGAAAAGAGTGCTGTTGGGTGAGGGGCATAAGTGAGCAAAATTGGAAGGAAAGTATAGAGCAAGATGGGAAGTTTCATAAGGTAATCACTTTTGTAAGAAAGGTTTGGGACAAAGTGACTGCTAACGTAGTGCTAAGAATGCATTGTTAAAACATTTTAAGCTGGTATAGTGAAAGTTGATATTTCGTTCAAACCTGAGGGAAAGGACGTTGCTGTTGTTGTCAAAATATTCATAGAAGCATATCATTGATGAAGAGGAAAGCCTGATGCAATGTGTGGTGGGCAGGAATGAACATTTAAATGGACAGCCACATTAGGAATTGTAGGCTTTGCCTATCTAGTGACAAGACACACACGGCCCAAGAATCACTAGTTGTGGCTCATGAATTTCAAGAGAATGCATGTCAAAAGATAGGCATGGATATCTGTGTTTTTTTTTGTGAATGTACAACAGTCAGATATGTTTTTGTCATGGTAGACAATTTTTCAAGTTAAGGTTAAAGGGTTTCTCAAGCTATTTAAAAACCCATCTGCTCACAAATGTAGTTACCTCTTGTATATTGAGAGGAAGGTTACCCTGCACGAAGTTGTGTTCTGTTTGGATGAGTAGAGTGATGGAGAATGTGTTGGAAGAAGTGCTAGTTAAAGTGAAAAGCTAGATGATTTGCAGATGAGGCATGAAGAGAAATCGGGATGCAAGAATAGAGAGTTTGAGAAACAGGATTGGGTGCATGTAAAATAAGAATTAGAGCACATAAGGTGGATTTAAAGTTTTCAGATCCTAAAAGAATGATGAAGACGTACAGTCACTGTGTAAAATTGAAGGGAGGTGATTTGTGGAGCAATGGGATGGTGGTGTTGGGCTACCCTCTAGAAGACCTGAAGTTGCTGCCATCTAAGATTTAAGAGCAAGAAAGGGTTACCACAAATAAGGTCATCTAAGAGAAAGTCAATTTTGCTATAAATGTGATGGTTTTGAAATGTATTATTGTGTTTTTTGTATTTTTATTATGATGGTTTATTTTGATTAGTATGAAATATTTTACAACATGCTAATATACATAAACCATAGTAATACAAATACAAGAAAGACAATTTCTCCACTGTTGTTTCTTCAAGGAAGGGGGAAGTGTTATATCTGTACTGAGTACTCAAGCGTGGAATGGGAAGGTGGGGTGTTCTGGAATTCTATAGGCTGGGAGTCAGGATAGTCTTGATAAATATATTATAAAATCAAATATTTACATTCATATATCCTACGTGGTAAAGGTTGTACCTCACATTTCGCTGTGAAATATGGGCTTTTCCTTTGAAGTCAGGGATATGATAGGATGGTGAAATCATTTCCTGTAACACCACTCTTCTTGACATCACTAAAACTGGCTATGCTAATTAGCCAGTTCACTATTCTTCAGGGGGTGTGCCATGCAAACACTGTTGATGGTTTGCCAGTTAACTGAAGTGAAATCTGCAGTAATAATTTTCTCTTGATTGTATTCAATCATGCATATTTTCTAAATTTGATTCTGGGCTGCCATGGACCATCTTCTCTGAAATTCTTCACTCTCTGCCACTTCCCTTCTAGGTCTCCCTCATCTCTCTAGCCCCACCCCATGTGAAAATAGAGATACTAAAAAGCAACTTTGTGATTCTGGTTTCGGGTGATGGGCTTTGCAGGGGTTGACTCACTCCTCATTAAATCGTGCTGAGCTGCCTTAATGAGATCAGGCAGCTCAGTAGGAGATTCTTTTAAACAAAATTCTGACCGTAGTGTAAAGAGAGGGCAAGAGAGAACACGATCCAGTCATTCAAAAACTAGGACTGTCTGAGCTAATCCGGGACATCTGGTTACCCTATATAGGGGGAAAATGTGACCTTTAGGCAGTGGTTAATCTGAGTCAGTGGTCGCCAGTACAGGCCATCTGAACTCATTTTTGGGGACCGGCCCTCATTTTTCCTGCATTAGACATTTTCTTGAGAAGCTGGAAAACCCATCTTAAAAGGATAAGCAAAGACCAGCAAGAATGAGGTAAAGGGGCAGAGAGTGTCTGGTAGTGGAATAAAGAGGCCTGAAGTGGGTTAAAGACTGCACTGCCTTCGTAATCAAAGAGCTGAGATTTATTACCATCAACCTTGGGCTTCTGAGCACAGCTTTGGGGACCAGCACTCATACTTTTGCAAAATAAACACTGCCTGTAATTGAAGGGTGATTAGAAAGAGTGACCCACTGGGGTGTTGCTCACCTTTACAGTGCATGAACTACAATCCATTTACATCTACAACGTAGTAAGTCACAATGAGGAAGGTTGTAATTTAGAACACAAATAAAGGTTTAAGGGCGGGCGGGTGGACTGTGGTGTTTTAGTGGGGAGAATCATTTTTTAAAAAGGAGGGGCGAGGAAGAGATTACAGTGCTGGGTGAGGATGGGACTTTTACCAGCCTGCAAAGGGTGATGAGGGTGAGAATGACAAGCATGTTGAGAGTAATGAAGGAGAGTAGTAACTGTGAGCACAAAAGGTGGAAGCTGATTTATGGACTAAAGATGCTGTGGAAGATAATGATCTGATGCAGAGAGACATAGAGATGGGATAGTGTTGTGTCCATTGTGGCAGGGAAAGCATGAGCTGCTTGGTTAAAGGGAAAGTGTGTCCCAGAAAAGATGACATTGACATGTCCATCATTGAGTTAATACATGGCTGAGCCTGGCTGGTGTCAGGAAAGGGTGTGCAGGATCTCCGTCTCATGCCACTTGTGGCATATGGGGTTGATGAAATAGTTCTTACCTATACTACTACTACTACTAAGTGTAACAGCAGATCCATAACAAAAGCTACATTGCCACCCTCGCCAAAGGTATCTCACCACTGATCTATAGAACACTTCCTCTCATTCCCATAAATTGAAGAACCTCAGGATTTTTTACAGATCAGCCACTCTATTACTCCAAGGGGACTAGTGCCTAGAGGTAGGGATGGACTTCCATCCAGGATGCATGGCATGGCTGCTACTTTCAGCCTAATGGTCTTCTTCACTGCGCACAACATCAACTGCCTGATTGAGTGTTGTCCCCAAGCACTTCTAACAACATTCTAAGCAAAGCCATTTTGGACTTTAAGCACATGTCAGTGCAAAAGGCTCCTTCTATCTGGTACTTTGAGTACTTCAAACTCAAGAAGACATAGAGGGATTAATATGGAAATTGGACCACTGTTTCAGATACTTGTTCTGGAAATTAGTGGTTCAAATTACAAAATGGCAAAGGAGCAAATGATCAGCACAAATTCATGTAAAGTAATGAAATCATTCTGCAGCTAATCAAAACATATAGGGGGTCATTCCTACCCTGGCGGTCCGAGACTGCCAGGGTAGGGGACGGAGGAAGCACCGCCAACAGGCTGGCGGTGCTTCTGGGGCTAAGCCGCGGTCAGAAAAGGGAAGCCGGCGGTTTCCCGCCGGCTTCCCGCTGCCCCTGTGAATCCTCCACGGCGGCGCTGCAAGCAGCGCCGCCATGGGGATTCCGACCCCCTTCCAGGCAGCCTGGTTCTGGCGGTTTTCACTGCCAGAACCTGGCTGGCAGGAACGGGTGTCGTGGGGCCCCTGGGGGCCCCTGCAGTGCCCATGCCACTGGCAGGAGAGCAACGCTCCTCCGCCATAGCGGAGGAGCCACGCTAATGAATACAGTTTTTTTTTTTTTGTGGGCTTGTGCATGGCTGTATATGTGAGAGAGTGGGTGTCAGAGAGGTTGTCTGGGTAAGTGAATTTGTGTCACTGTATTGGTGAGTGACTTGATGAGTCAGTTACCTCATGAGTGAGTCAGTGAGTGTTTGAATGACTGTAAGTATAACTGAGGGGATGTGTCAGTGAGTGCATGGGAGGGTCTGTGGATGTAGGAGTGGCTGTATCCTAAACTGAGTTGGTGTGTCAGTTTTTATATAGCATAATGAGTCGACATGCGAGAACATGTGTTGCTCAGTGAGCGGCTGTGTGAATGGCTGCATGGGTGACTGAGTGGGTACGTGAATGCCTGTTCATGTGAGTTATTTGATGTGGGAATAGTTGTATAATTGAGTGATTGCGTGTGTAAGTCAGTGTACTGATGAGTCAGTGACTGTGTCAGTGACTGTATGGGTACGTGTGTGGGTGTGTCAGTGCTTCTACTTCTGATTGACTGGATGTGTGACTAGATGAAAGATCTATTAATGGGCTGTGAGTTATTGTATGGGTGCATGAAAGGGTGTGTTAGTGGGTGTATGGGTGCATGAGTGTGTGTGTAACTAACTCTATGAGTCTGTCAATATCTCAGTTAGTAGTGTATGGGTGAGTGAGTGTTATGTCAGTGACTGTTTGACTGAATGAATGGCTGTATATCAATACTTTTATGCATCTCTGAATAAGAATGTGAGTAGATGTGTATATGAGTATACAAGAGTTTGTATCAGCAAATGAGTGGGTGCATGACTGTGCTAGTGCGCCTTGTCCTTAGTAAGTAAACTTACAAGGGGACGCGTATAGGTCGATGAATCTTTTGGATTGCATAGGGTATCCTAGTCAAATATAGCGAGTAAAAGACAGTATCAACAAATCAATCCAAACAAATCTAATATACCATGAACTAATCTAATCAGAAAAACCACCATGACTCATATGAAAGTTAGTTCTATTTATTCCCTATTAGTCACAACTCTAATAATAAACCTCTATTCAACATTATCATGACTTCAAATGTATTTATTATTTAGCAACATGAGCAATGAATTCTCATCACCTTATTAATAAGCATGTAGATTTTACACAAGGGAATATCAATTCATGAAATTATCAAATGATTCAGCAAAATAAGTCAGTCAGTCTGAGTCACCCTGAGTCACCCTTGTCAGCCTACCTATTTCCAGATTAGCATCAGCATGTGGGGCTTCATGCTAAAACAATTTAGTCAAAAATCATCAATTTGGAAAACTCTAACTAACAAAGAAAACATTAAATCAGCGCAGTTGGTACCTAGAAAGAAAAGCATCCATTAATCATTCTTGTTATAGCTACCTATCGAAGATAGATCAGCAATGAGTCAGACTTCGTCTCCAGGTCATCAGTCATCAATAAGACAAGGGCTCACAAGAAGCAAGCCCAAGTTTCATCACTTCGGGCAGCGTCTCCTAACGTCATCAACTTTCGCCTCTCCATTCTCCGCCCTCTGTTCTGATTTTTCACCTTATGTCATGACTTTTTATTAGGGTCTCTCAGTCCGTCCCACAAATTGCCCATTGGTCAACCTTATCAGGGGTTATGATTCTAACTTATTATTTTTGTTTACCACTTGTCTACGTTAATTTGAGAGTCAAGTTCCATTAACATGATTGGTTCTTCTGTTGATGAGAACATCATCCTGTTCTTCAGGTAAGGAAATTGTTGCTCCCAGCTCTTAGTCTGTAGCTCCATTGTTCAAGTCCTGGGAAAGTACATTTAGCCTAATCTACACATAATTGTATCAATTTGTTCTGATTGTCTCCTGTCCGCTGGTGAGTTTGCAGATTTTTCTTAGTACAGCTCGTCGTTGAACCCTGTACAGTTCAAGGTTCTTCTCTCCCGATCCAGTCTGCGGCAGCTCATCGCGTCTCCATGTTTATACAAGCAAGGCCCAGAGCCGACTAGGCCTCTTACTAAGCTAAATGCGTATGGCATTACAAAACATAGATTATATCGTTAATTATGACATATTAATACAACTTTGAAATACTTTCACATTATTCAGTACTGTTAACACAGATGGTGACCACTCCCTGTGGGCACATTTTGCACATTACACGTATATTTCACTCATTAATATCGTTCCTCTTATTAGTATGTATACGCAAATCATTAGCATATTCTCATATTAGCATATCTGCTGCAACAGACCCTCCTCTGATGACTAAATATGTCATCACACCTTTCTTGTCAAACAATCATGTTACTTTCAGTTACATTTTGATTTCTTCTGTTTCTATCTTCCCTATAGATTCTTCTTCTGGGTTGTTCTTCCGTCCTCTGTTTATTCTCAGCTCTTTTTAATTAAATTTTGTGCCATAATTTACATGCCCCCCATAATCCTAATATAGTAGCGATCACAATTAGTATTCCTTGAACGATTTTCCATAATATTCCACCCCAAATTTGACTAAACCAGTTCCCTAGTGTCGCAAATCCTTTTCCCACCTTTTTCCAAACTCCTGGTTCTTTCAACTCTTTTAAATTCTCACTCGCATTAGTTAGGTTAGTAAGCAGTTCTTTTACTTCTTTCTCGTTTGCAGGAATATAAGAGCAACAATGTTTCTCATTAATCATTTGGCAGACTCCTCCGTCTTTCCCCAAAATTATGTCTAAAGCAAGCCTGTTTTGAAGCGTCATAGCTCTATCCGCAGCTAATTCAGTGTTTAGTAATAATATAGCTCCTGTAAAGTTAGTTAGCATATTATCTACTATAGCTGACAACTTTTGAATCTTGTTTGCATTTAATATAACTCCTATTGAAGGAATTACTGCTTCAAAAATATCCCCTACTATTGCAGTGGCTGTTTCTCTTCTTTGTCTCATCCGGTGTAACTCATTAATTTTTGGTATCTTTTTCAAACTATCTATCTGATAAATCTTAGGGAATATTATTCCCAAATAACATGTCCCATACCATCCCTTAGGGAGACGGTAGTAAGCATTAAGTCCACAAATATAATAGATCCCAGGAATCATAGGGTCAGCACCATTCAACATGAACGTCCATTTACTCTGAAACAAAAACACTTATCTACATTCACTCGTTCCCACAAATAAAGTGTCAGTGAGTGATTTTGGCCTGTAGATACAAAGCTTCCCTAAGTGTAATGCATCTAAAGCTAGCTTTCCTTGTGTTTTAATAGCAGTGTAAGCATAATCATTTTTGTACGTCCTTTTCTCCAATCCTTTTTCTAATTTTTCTCTTAATGCTTTTCTCCTATCGTCAGTATGCTCAATAAAGCTCTTTTCCATGGGAGTTAATAAGCAAGTCAAATTATTACGATGGGCATAAGCAGTGTCAAATGTTAGTGTAGGCTCAAAGAATCCCCTAACTAATACTATAGCGTGATTCTTAGCTATCTTACTCAAATATCTAATTATAGGAACAAAGGAAAACACTAAATAATAATTTGAATAGAAGTATTGAATGTACTCCTGATTGTAGAAGCGTGTTAGTAGCAGACTACAAGTTATACCATAGGTTAAAGGTAGACTATGATAAGTAACCCCTTCTTCTACAGATGAAGGTATTTGTGTACACACAAGACAATCCGTTGCATCCATTGTTTCCACATACTCACTCAATAAACGATAAAAGACGTTAGAAGATAATACTCCTCTTGCATTAGTATAGTCATGCAAATACTGCTCATCTAATTTGAACCTTTCTATGGCTGTTAGTGTAGTCGTTTCATGCACAGATGTATCTCTCATTTCTTTCATTTCATGAATCGACATACCCACAATCATTATTATAAACAATATTCCACAAACAATCACCATTCCCACACTCAAATATCTACAATACCTAGGCCCGTATTTATACTTTTTGACGCTAAACTGCGCTAACGCAGTTTAGCGTCAAAAAGTTTAGCGCCGGCTAACGCCATTCTGAAGCGCCATGCGGGCGCCGTATTTATTGAATGGCGTTAGCCGGCGCTAGCAAATCGGCGCTGCCTGGTGTGCGTGGAAAAAAACCACGTACACCAGGCAGCGCCGGCGTAGGGAAAAATGGCGTTAGGGCGTCTTAAAATGGTGCAAGTCAGGTTGACGCAAAAAAATCATTTTGAGCCCACAGGTCCCTTAACGCCTGCCCTGACCCAGGCATTAAAAAGAGGCGCAAATGAGGGTTTTTTTGCCCCGCCCACTCCCGGGCGTGATTTTTGCCCGGGAGTATAAATACGACGCATTTGCGTCGCAGTCATTTTTTTAGACGGGAACGCCTACCTTGCATCTCATTAACGCAAGGAAGGCGTTCACGCAAAAAAATGACGCTCTTTCCTCCTACTTTAGCGCTAGACGCGTCTAACGCCAAAGTATAAATATGGCGTTAGTTTTGCGCCCAATTCGCGTCGAAAAAAACGACGCAAATTAGGCGCAAACGGAGTATAAATATGCCCCCTAATGTGTCTCACGTTATTGTTTAACTTATCCATGATCTGTAAAGAATCAGAAAAAAAAAATATTCTTCTTTTTCTTCACACTTTAAAATTCACACGATAAGACCCCTTCTTCGTTTGCCAAAATCGGTTAGCAGCTGGTCAACTCCAGGTTTTAAATGTCCTATCAGGCTATTAATGTATTTTCCGGTAAGTAATTTAAATCTTCTTCTTCTTTGTTTAACAACACAGTCTATCTTTTCCTTTCCTCAGGTTGCATCAAAATATTGATTCGGAACTTCTCTGTCAAAATAAAAGGACATAAATTTGTTCTGCCATTCACTTGTTGTAGCGTATGCCCACTCTGGCCCTGCGTATTTTCGACTTGCCACTCTCTTTCTTTTCAACCTCCTTTCCCCTGTCAATTCTCCATCACTCAGTTCATCTTGCCTTGTGGTGTCTTTTTCTCCCTCTATTGTTTCATTTATCACCAAGTCTTTCTTCTTGCCTATCTGAGATTCAGGCCAATTATATCCTTTTCTTGCACCTTCTGTCAGCAATCTTTTCAGGATAGGGCTTTTCTCCTTTATCTTGTCTGGTGTGCCTTCTCTTGATGGACCTGTAACGGGTTCAGGAGGAGTCAGGTCACCTTTGCTTTGATCTGCCTCAACTCTTTCCCCCTGAGGTTCTGGCACTGTGTCTTTTTGTCTCTCGATTCCCCTAGTTTGCGTTAGTACTTCTCCTGTGCATGGATCTTTTAGCGTCATTTCTTCACTGTCTGTATGTTGTGTTTCTTTCTCCACACCCTCATCTCTTACTGGTGTGATTGATCCTTCTTCCGTCAATTCTGGATCTGCCTCCAGCTCAACTTGTTCTGGTTCTGATTCTGGCAGATTTACTCACTTTGCTGCTGCTGGTGTTTTCAGTAACACTTCTTCATGATCCTGGGGACCCACCACCTTTTTTGTGTGGCTTGCATGTATCCAATTAGGCAAACCTGCACATTTTACGTCTGTAGTAGTAGTCAACACCACCTGATATGGGCCTCTCCAACGTGGCTCCAGGCAGGTTTTCCGCACATGCTTTTTGATCACGACCCAATCTCAAGCTTTCAGGTTGTGACCTGGGTCATGGATAGGTGGCAGGGTAACAGCTTGTACCTGCTGAGAAAAAGATCGAACCACGTCAGCTAGACCCTTGCAGTAGTCTAACAACATATCATCTGTTATATTGACAAGAGCGTTTGCTGGTATTGCTGGCAGTCTCATTGCTCTCCCCATAACAATCTTATGTGGGGATAACCCTGTATTTCTGTCAGGTACATTTCTCATTGACATCAACACTAAAGGCAACACATCTGGCCATTTCAAATTTGTGGCTGCGCACATTTTGGCAATTCTTGACTTCAGGGTAGAATTCATTAGTTCTACCAATCCTGATGCTTCTGGTCGATAGCTGCAATGTAGTTTCTGTTCAATATTCAGTGCTGCACATAGGAGTTTGATCACTTGGTTATTGAAGTGCGTTCCTCTATCTGATTCTAAAGAGATCGGAAATCCGAACCTTGATATCAGCTCTCTAAGCAATAGCTTTGCAAATGTGAGACTATCATTTCTGTGTGTGGGATATGCTTCAATCCAATGACTAAACACACACACAATCACCAACACGTATTTCAGTCCACCAAATGTAGGCATTTCAATGAAATCCTATTGCATTCTGCTGAATGGTCCTCCTGCTCTTCCAATGTGGCTCAGATTTACCACTGTCCCTTTCCCCACGTTTAACTGCTGGCAAATCACACATCTATGGCACACTGCCTCAGCTGCTTGTCTAAATTTTGGATTAAACCAATCAACCTTGAACAACCTAATCATGGCATCCCTTCCAATATGTGCCTGACCATGGTAATACCGAGCCATCTGAGACAACAGACAATTCGGTAGCACCCTCTGGCCCTCTTCTGATACCCAGATTTCATCTGGCCTTTGTACACATTTCAGCTTGATCCAAGTCTTTTTCTCTTCCTTGTCTGCATTTTCTTGTAATGTTTTCAATTCCTCTAGAGTGTCAATTACCTTTAGAGCAAAATTTGCACAATTGGTCTCTTCTTCTTGCATTAGTTCCCACTTATCCTTGAACGATATACAGTTAAGGGCACAAAACCTTGCTACCTGATCCGCATACCCATTTCCCAAGGAGATGTAGTCTGAGGTTCTCTGATGTGCACTGCATTTAACTAGAGCAATTTCTTCAGGTAACCAAGTTGCATACAACAATTCTTTTATCTTGTCACCATTTCGTACTGGGGTTCCACTGGAGGTCACAAACTCTCTTTGTGACCACAATTGACCAAAATCATGCACAATTCCAAACCCATATTGACTATCCGAGTATATTGTCACTCGCAGCCTGGTAGAGACATAACATGCTCTAGTTAGAGCCACTAATTCTGCCACTTGTGCTGAATATACACCAGGAAGCCAAGATGCTCCTAGTGTCCCTGTAATTGTACACACAGCATATCCTGCTCTCAATGTGCATGTCCCATCTCTAAGACATGAACCATCAACAAAAACAATTTGATCATTTTCTTCTAGTCGAGTGTCACTAATATCAGGTCTAGGTTTTGTACAGAGGTCTGTAACCTCAAGACAATCATGCTCTATGTCTTCCTCTTTTTCAGTTTCAACAGTATCCCTTGGCAGTAATGTTGCTGGATTTAACACTGTACATCTTTTCAAAGTCACATTAGGAGCTCCCAATATGCTCGTCCCATACCTTGTCAGTCGTGCCCCCGTCAAATGTTGGGTTTTTGTTCTTGTCAGCAAAATTTTTACTGAATGTGGTACCATTACCATCACTGGGTATCCCATGATTACCCCTTCACATTGGGAAAGACTTTGACCAACTGCGGCTACTGCACGCAGACATCCTGGCAAAGGTGCTGCAATTGGGTCCAAGGCAGCTGAAAAATAGGCTACTGGGCGATAAGCATCTCCATGGACGTGTGTCAAGACAGACAAAGAACAAGCATCACGTTCATGACAAAACAATGTGAAAGGCTTCGTGTAATCAGGCATTCCCAATGCTGGCGCTTTGCACAAACTCTCTCTCAATTCAGCGAAAGCCCTCATCTGATCTTCATCTAAGGTAATGGGGTCTGTAACTCCCTTATGGGTCAACAGTTGCAAAGGTTTGGCAATCTCAGCAAAATTTGGAATCCATTGTCTACAGTATTCTACCATTCCCAAAAACATGCGCACATCCTTCTGGGAAGTTGGTGGACTTCTCTGCAGTATCATTGTAATCCTCTCTCAGGAAATTCTCCTCAACCCTTTCTCAATCTGATGCCCCAAGTATTTGACAGACTTCTGACAGTATTGCAATTTTGCAGGTGAGACCTTTTGACCGAAATCCCTCAGGTGATTAAGTAGGACAATTGAATCATGTTTACATTCTTCCCTTGTTCTGGATGCAATCAATAAGTCATCAATGTACTGTACAAGAGTTAATTGGCAAGGTAATTCCAATGACTCCAAATTCTTTTCCAAAATCTGATTAATCAAGGATGGTGACTCCGTATACCCTTGTGGAAGCCTACACCAGCTGTAGACTTGATCTAGGAACTTGAAACTGAAAAGAAACTGACTATCCTCATGAGGTGGCACTGAAAAGAAAGCTTGTGACAGATCGACTACTGTGAACCACTCGGCCTCGCATGGAATCTGGAACAGTATCACCGCTGGATTGGGTACAATCGGGCAACATTTAACCACAATGTCATTCACTTTTCGCAAATTCTGCACAATTCACACTTTCCCACAGGGCTTTTTCAATCCCATTATCGGTGAGTTACATGGACTGCTCAACACTTCTTTCAAAACACCCTGCTTCAAGAAATCCCCAATTATTTGTGCCACTTTCATCAACACATCCTATGGCATGTTGTACTGCGGAAGTTTTGGAAACTCAACATTCGGCTTCAAAGTGATCTTAACTGGCTCCACACCTTTGATCAAACCTACTTCTTTTCCTGTTAAATCCCAAACCTTCTCCTCCACTGTTCCCTGTAAATCTGCATGCAACTCCTTCAAGGTGAACATTGGGAAAAACTCAATCAAGGGACATTCTCCCACTGCTTCATTAAGAACCATGGCTGATGCTTGCTCGTCCTCATCATCACTAATTGTCTGAACTTCTATTCCTGCATCTGCACAACTTATGGAGCACTTGGTTTTGCACAATAAGGGCCAGATGTAGGAACCGGTTTGCATGTCGCAAACTGCGAAAAACGCAGTGTGCGCCATGCAAAACGGCCATCGCGATGCTGATTCACATTTTGCGAGTCGATACCGACTCGCAAAATGTGAATCCGACTAGCAAATAGGAAGGGGTGTTCCCTTCTTATTTGTGACTCGCACCGCGATGCAGAATTGCTTTGTGACCGCGAAAGCGGTCGCAAAGCAATTCGCAGTTACCACCCACTTGAAGTGGGTGGTAATTCATTCGCAAACGGGAAGGGGTCCCCATGGGACCCCTTCCCCTTTGTGAATGTCGCTAAGAATAATTTTTCAGAGCAGGCAGCCCCAATGGACCACTGCCTACTCTGAAAAAATGAAACCAAATGGTTTCATTATTTTTTTGTATTGCAACTCGTTTTCCTTCAAGGAAAACGGTCTGCAATTCAAAAAAATATATATATATATTCATGAGGTGGGTCTTTGCGACCCCATAGCGAGTCGCAGAAGGTGTCTGCGACACCTTTCTGCATAAAATTTTGCGAGTTCCAAATTGCGAGTCGGTCTGACTCGCAATTTGCAACTCGCAAAATTTTCTTTTGCTACATCTGGCCCATAGTCTCTGCCTAACAAAGATACGGGACTTGAGTCGCATACCACAAATCTATGCAGTCCTGTATAATTTCTGATTTCTATCTGTACTGGTTCTGTGATAGGATTCGTTAGTTGCCTATTTTCCACTCCCACAACCTGCACTGTTCTTCCAGAAAGAGGTAAATCTGGTACTTCCACACTCCTTACTGTAGAGCGTGTAGCTCCTGTATCGACCAAGAATGACACTCTATGTCCCATTACCTTTCCCTTTACAAATGGCCCTCTCTGATCTACCTCTAAAGATGCAGCAAGTATGCAAGCTCCCTCATCCGAACTGTCACTCATCCATTCTTCGTTTATTTCATCCTCACTGTGGAATGGGAATTGGTGTACTGTACTGTTACTATTATCTGATCTCTGACCATTGACCTGTTGAGTAAGCATAACCTGTTGCTTTTCCATCGGGGCTTAGGGTATATGCATTTGCTGTCTAGGCACCATAGAAATCTGCTGCTGTACCGGTGCTAAAGGAGTAAATTGTGCTCGTGGCACCTGCATCTGTTGGAATGGTAAAAAGTTTTGACCTCTGGTTTGAAAATTCGGGACTTGGCCCCTCACTCTGGGGACTCTTACTGATTGTACCTTACTAACATCACTTTGCTGAATCATTCCTTCCTGCACCATTAATGGACACTCCCGCTTCCAGTGTCCTACGTTTCTGCACAGGTGACATGGCAACATTCTTTTCAACCCTTGCATGTCATTCTGAACAACCACTGAATTCAGATCCGGACCGCGCATCATATCCGTACCACGTCCTCTACCCCTTGCTTGAGGCTGAAATGCGAGAGCTCTCTGTTGCAGCGGCATCGGCGGCACCAAAGCTCCTTGTACTCCTGATTGTGCTGCCTTAATCTGCATCACCATTGCCTTTTCCTTCAACTTCTTTTGTTTTAGGTCAATCTCATCACTACAGTATTTGACATACTACAACACCTCATCAATCGGCTTTGCCTGCCAAAAAATCAAATGATTCTTAATCATCTGCCCTATTTCAGGTCTAAACCCTTCAATGAACCTAAACACAAATGGCAACATGTCTTTTGGTTCGACTGCTTCCTTACCACTATACTCTTTGAAAGCCTTTAGTAACCTTTCATAATAGGTATGTATTGACTCTTTGGTTTCCTGAAGTGTCCTGTCAATTCTCTGCCAATCAATGTTTTTCGGAGAGATCCTAGTTTTGAGAAACTCAATCACCTTATAATAATTTTTCATTACATCAGGTGATGGTGCGCCTGTAATCTTATCCCTCGCAGGTTCGCTTGTTGGCCAATCTACCGCTCTCTTACATTTGACCCATAAGTCGGCTGGCACAAGTATCTCAAACAAGGTATTCAAGTCTTCCCACAAACATTTGGAAAGTTTCACAAACCTCTCTATCTGTTGATACCATTCAACTGGCTTTTCTCTCAATTTAGGATATTCATTGGTAAAGGGCAATGTATCACTTCGATGCCAAGGAACATGAACAAACTGCCCTCCTTGAATTTCCCTCATTGGTAGCATTTTAACCGCTTCTGCCTTCTCTACTCCTTCTGTTTCCCCTTCTGAGTCTCATTTCCGTTTATCTCTCCTTTTCGCCCATCTGCCTTCCCACTTCTCTAGTGCTCCCCAAATTTGCGCACTCTGCAGCAAGTCTCTTAGATGAGCCTTCATTCCTGCCGTTCTCATGTGTTCAAAATCCTTTGCCTCAAAATCTAATCTGTAGCTTCGTCTCAAATGTTTTGTTGTCTTAAGATCAATGTCATAGTTCTCTGCTACTTCTGCTAATTTCTGGTATATTTTCCCTACCTCCTTTGTAATCCTCGGACACAAATACCTCAGCTCTTCTTCAGTATATGACTCTAAACTGTTCAATGCCATTGTTCCATCAACCAATTAATTTGCCTCAATGTTAAGTCCTATCCGATTCAGCTGCTCATCCCCTCTTGAGAGACCTTGTGAAGAACTTAAACTATCCAGCCAACTAGTTAACTGCTGTGCTGTTAACCCTTGTAATGAAATGGTACTCGCATTTGTCGCTGGCAGCTGTTGCATCCCTGTCCCTACGGCTTGTGGGGTCAAAAGTCCCATACTCTGTTTTGCATCTGGTAATGCCACAAGAGGACTAGATCCCACAGAAGATTTAAGCTCACCCGAACAAGTACTTGATGATGTTGTCGACTGTACTAAGTCTCACGTTCCTTGCCTCACCAGACTCTGTGCCATTTAGGTTTGTCCCCCTGCTTCTGATTTCTTCTGCGCATATAAAGGTACTGCTGGATCAACAGTAATCGGTAGCGATATTGCATCTGGAGCTACACTGGAACCTGCCCTTTGTGTGAGTGGCACTCCCATTGCCTGATTCATAACTGGTGCGAGATCCACTGATGTCCCCTTTAACTGATTAGGTTTCAGCATATTCTGTGTCTGTGCTGACGGTAGTAACATTGGAGTCGAATTGGTCTGGACTAGCATTGGTTGTAGATGCACCTGCTCTCTCTGCACAACAATATTTGAAACAGTCTCAAGAGTAGGTGCATTCGGGTAAATCAGTGGTGCAGAAGGTGTAGGCACCTGCACTTGAGCTTCTGCTCCCGTTCCTGTAACTGGTGTACTCTGCACTACCCTTTGTATCTGTACCCCTTCTATTTGCACAGCACCCGCAACTTCCTGGGATGTCACAGGAGTAGCTGGAGGGGCTGTAGCAATGTTTCCTGGACCCCCCGCATAAGTCGTCATAGGTGGAGGTCTATCTCTCAACAACTGTGTAATGTTATCTTCTACATCTGAATCGGCATCGTCTACATATGGCTTTTTCCCTTTTCTTTTCTCCTCATCCTCCCTTTCCTTGTTATCGTCTCCCTTGTCTGAATCATCTCCTTCCGTGATTGCAGTGAACATCTTAATCTCCTTCATGGTTGCCATTCTCCATATTTTTTGTTCCCAATCCCTCCTAGCTTCGGCTAGCGATTTCTCTATCTTCTTTATCCTTCTATTGGTCTTTAGCTCGTGCTGCTGTCTGGCCACTAGCTCCCACACTGCTAAAGCCTCAAACTGTGCTGGTCTCAGTAACGGTCTCATGTCATACAATGATAATCGCAGCTGATCTAGAATCCTTAGATTAAACATTCCATGCTCTGGAAATGCTAAGGTTCCTTAATTCTTAGTCAGTGAACTCCATTGCTTTAACCAAAGACACAAGGCTATGCCTTTTTCTGTCATTACGAAATGGGCTGGACTATCCTCCTGGGGGGTTGGTGCCCCCACTGAAGCCTTAATGTAAGATTCACCCTTCATCGCACTCCTAAGAGCCTTGAAAAACTTCATTCAATAATTGAAATTACTTTTACTCCCGAGATTCCCTTCACCCATTCGTTCAATCAATTGCCTCTCACAGACGCTGCCAATCCGGTCGCTGCCCTTCTCAGTAACCGACCTATCCCAGCGTGGCACACACTGATGTCACACTATCGCACATCGGCTGACAAAGTCTTGCGGCTTCACCCTCCTCAACTCAAATTAATTCGACTAATGCAATTATATTGCGAGCGTCTTCATCAAATAATAACTAAAACAAATCTGCTGGTTTACTACAGGAAGGAACACAATTGCTTCAGGAACCTTACAGATTTTCACTAGAAGGTGCACTCTGGGACCTTAGCTATTCCTCTTTCTCAGTCCCCCACGTCCGCAAGTAAAATTTGACCCGCTAAACTTTCTCTGAACTGGCCTTTGGGTCTGTCCTGGTGCACATAGGATTCGCCAAATTTTAGTCGAAGCTTCTTTCATTCATCCAGCATTCACTCAGACCTGTTGACCACGCCCGATCAACCTACTAAACCAGACAGATTACAACATATACCCAAGTGTCTCCTACGCTTGTCAATATACTCCGGAGTCTTAGACCACGCAGGGTCCATACATCACCAACAACTACCTGGACAATTTTTTAGCACAAAGCGCCACATACACATGAAGTTCGACGACTTCCCTACTCTTACACCTTTTTGCACTATGCACACTCCTACTAACCCTAAACTGGAGTACACAAACTCCCTACTCTTTACCTCACATACATCACAATTCACCTGAGATCTGCTTAAGCTTAGGCAAGAGCAATTCTACCACTCTCATACTATCTCGAATACGCTGGGAACATACCCAATCTCACTCACGGGATCCAGAATCTGGGAAAGTAATTTCTGGGCTTAAGGGAACATCATCTTTGCTGCCATTGTCAATTCAGAAAAACTAACTTCAAACCTCATAAAATCAAAACAATTATACTCAAATTTAAACTAGCACCATAACCTTTACTCACCACTTAACTAGTTTCCTAAGGAAACTAACCATCAAGCTGCTACAAAAAACTGCTAGCGCGCCTTGTCCTTAGTAAGTAAACTTATAATGGGATGTGTATAGGTTGATGAATCTTTTGGATCGCATAGGGTATCCTGGTCAAGTATAGCGAGTAAAAGACAGTATCAACAAATCAATCCAATCAACTTTAATATACCATGAACTAATCTAATCAGAAAAACCACCATGACTCATATGAAAGTTAGTTCTATTTATTCCCTATTAGTCACAACTCTAATAATAAACCTCTATTCAACATTATCATGACTTCAAATTTATTTACATGAGCAATGAATTCTCATCACCTTATTAATAAGCATGTAGATTTTACACAAGACAATATCAATTCATAAAATTATCAAATGATTCGGCAATATAAGTCAGTCAGTCTGAGTCACCTTGAGTCACCCTTGTCAGCCTACCTATTTCCAGATTAGCATCAGCATGTGGGGCTTCATGCTAAAACAATTTAGTCAAAAATCATCAATTTGGAAAACTCTAACTAACAAAGAAAACGTGAAATCAGCGCAGTTGGTACCTAGAAAGAAAAGCATCCATTAATCGTTCTTGTTATAGCTACCTATCCAAGATAGATCAGAAACGAGTCAGACTTCGTCTCCAGGTCATCAGCCATCAATAGGACTCGGGCTCACAAGAAGTAAGCCCAAGTTTCAGCACTTCGGGCAACATCTCCTGACGTCATCAACTTTCGCCTCTCCGTTCTCCTCCCTCTGTTCAGATTTTTCCCCTCATGTCATGACTTTTTATTAGGGTCTCTCAGTCCATCCCACAAATTGCCCATTGGTCAACCTTATCAGGGGTTATGATTCTAACCTATTATTTTTGTTTACCACTTGTCTACGTTAATTTGAGAGTCAAGTTCCATTAACATGATTGGTTCTTCTGTTGATGAGAACATCATCCGGTTCTTTAGGTAACGAAATTGTTGCTCCCAGCTCTTAGTCTGTAGCTCCATTGTTCAATTCCTGGGAAAGTACATTTAGCCTACTCTACACATAATTGTACCAATTTGTTCTGATCGTCTTCTGTCTGCTGGTGAGTTTGCAGATTTTTCTTAGTACAGCTCCTCGTTGAACTCTGTACAGTTCAAGGTTCTTCTCTCCCGTTCCACTCTGCGGCAGCTCATCACGTCTCCATGTTTAAGCAAGCAAGGCCCAGAGCCGACTAGGCCTCTGATTAAGCTCAAAGCATATGGCCTTACAAAACATAGATTATATAGTTAATTATGACATATTAATACAACTTTTAAATACTTTCACATTATTCAGTACTGTTAACACAGATGGTGACCACTCCCCGTGGGCACATTTTGCACATTATACGTATATTTCATTCATTAATATTGTTCTTCTTATTAGTATGTATACACGAATCATTAGCATATTCTCATATTAGCATATCTGCTGCAACAACTGTGTGGATGATGTTTCAGTGATGCCATATGAAATTTCTTCAGTGGTGTCATCAGTGATGTCACTGACCATGTCATGAGTGATGTAATATATGAGGTCATAAGCAGTGCATGACAGGAGCACAAGTTATAGTTAACTCAGGTAATTATAACTACTGAATTTCTACGGTTTCGTGCGAGTTAATTCAAAACCTAACTATACCGTCCATTTAACCTTTGGTTTTGTCAGTGAATTTCTGAGTTTTGTTTATTCTATTAATTAACTATAACGTCCCTGTAACCTCTGTTTTTTTCACTGGATTTCTAAGGTTTTTTTAATTCTATTTCCCATCTATAGCATCCCTGTAACCTTTGTTTTTTTATGTAAATTTCTAACGTTTTTCTATCTCCTACCTTTAATGCCTCTTTAACCATTAGGTTTGTTATGGAATTTCAAAGGTTTGTTTAAGTGTATTTTAACACTATAACTTGTGTATAGTGTTTGTTTTTTAAGGTAATTATAATTTGTTCCTCATACATACTTAAATATAAATCCCAGAAGTCTGGGGAAAAAGTGTTAGGAATCCTTTCATTAAGCTCTCTGCCATAATGAAATAAACCAACCCCGCACAGTGTTGCAAATTGAATTGAAGAGGCCCAATCCTTCTTATGAAAGTGCTGATGATACTGTTTTATATTTTATTTATGCAGTTCTGAAGTAGCATTGTGATATTATTATTTTTTTTTATTAAATTTTGGAACTGCGGCGCCATCCATGTTTCCTTTGAAGCAGAGCTGCAAAGCTCTATGGAGTCCACAGTTTGGACCCGCATATTTGCGATATATATATATATTTTTTATTACATTGAGCACCTCATTCTTTCCCATATAAACAGAAGACTGAACATATTTACAACCCACAAACATATTTTACTTATTTACAATAGAACACAAAACTTATATTAGGATTTTCGTGGAACCGAGACTCCAGTTCGGAAACGTGGGGACATTCAATGTGTGAAGAGCAATCTGGCATTTCATTGGTTACTTTTGAACCACACCTAGTTTTGAGTAGGGCTACTCCCTAAAACAGTTATTATTTTGCTAGCTCTTGATGGAGAAGCATCCCAGCTGTGGTCCTCCTGCTACAGAAGTTTCCAAAATGGCTAAAAGGAGTGCTCCACCACCTCCTGGAGAG
Organism: Pleurodeles waltl; assembly: GCF_031143425.1. Classification (NCBI taxonomy): domain Eukaryota; kingdom Metazoa; phylum Chordata; class Amphibia; order Caudata; family Salamandridae; genus Pleurodeles; species Pleurodeles waltl. The sequence goes on from NC_090440.1 coordinate 860,399,126, forward strand.
ACTCAAGATAGTCCTGAAGAAGATGATTCTCAACAGGTGTCTCCTTCATCTAGAAAAGACAGTGATATATGGACATTTTTTACCATACCTAGCGGGGAAAAAGTCAGTGCAAGAATTGTGAAATGCAACCTCTGTGAAAAAAATCTCTCTTGTGGTACATCAAAGAAATACAGCCATGGAATATTGAGTATGTGGAAACATCTGTGAACAATCCACGAATTGGCATACCGACGAATGATGAGAGAAAGAAAACTGACACATTCCAATGCAGAACCTGTAACATCATCATCTAGCCAAGCTACTGCTTAGAATATCAGTATGCCAGCTATGTGCACCGAATTAGGTCAAATGGTAAAATCCGGCAGCATCTGCCATAATCTTGTGGTTGCAAAAGTAAAAAATGTCAACAACTTCTTTTTGCAGGTCAAAAACCACTGTTGCTCATTTTTTTCACAAGGTTTTTCTTCAAACTAGCTGGTATTACACACTGTTGTGCTCTCTTAAAGCAAAAGTATATTGCATTTATGTTTTCCCCAAGTTTATAATAGATTGTTTTGAAAAAACAAATATATATATATTAAAAACTTGTTCTATCAACAACTGCAAAAAACCTGGTTCTTGTTAGAACCACCACTGAATCAAAGAGCTGTGTGCGAGTCTTTATGACTCATACTTGTGTGAGTGCACATATAACTTTTCCTTTTCATGTATAAGTGTATTTATCAGTTTCTGTCTAGGAGTCCTAATATATCCATAACTATGTCCCCTGGTGTGTTAGTGTATGTGTAAATCTGATCCTGGGTATGCCAATGTATATGATAATGTCTACCTGTATGTTTGAATGGAAGCCATGCTATATAACTGGCTTTGTTAGTTTCTGCATTAGTGTCTGCCTGAGTTTCTCAGTGTATGCATCAGTGTGTATCTTGGTGTGTTAGTCGGAGTATTAATGTGTCTATGGACATACTAATCTATACATCAATGTGCATATGAGTGTTAGTGTATGCAATCATGTGGGCCTCGGCTTGTCAGTGCATGCATCATTTTGCATTTGGGTGTGTCAGTGTATGCAGTAGTATCTGTATGGCTGTATCAGTGATTGCATGCGTTTGTAAATGTCTGTGTTAGTGTATGTATGTGTTTCTGCCTGGGCACGTCAGTGTATACATCAGTGTGTGCTTGTGTGTGGGAGTTTATACATCAGTGTACTCCGAGGTGTGTGAGTGTCACTCCATACATAACTCTCTCCCTGAGTATCTCAGTGTACACATCACTGTACATCTGAATGATTCTCTGAATAAATCAATGTCCACTTGGCTGCATCACTGCATGCAAAGATATGTGCGTGGATCTTTAAGTAGATGCCACATAGAGCCTGGTGGGACTCCAAGTCCCAGGCTCCTCTTTGCCTCTGCCTGCTCCTCTCCACCTGGGGCTACTTGCTGCTAATCGCGGGCGCTATAAAGCACACCGCGCAACACTCCTCTTGGTTGCTGCCACATAGAGCCTGGTGGGACTCCAAGTCCCAGGCTCCTCTTTGCCTCTGCCTGCTCCTCTCCACCTGGGGCTACTTGCTGCTGATCGCGGGCACTATAAAGCGCACCGCGCAACACTCCTCTTGGTTACTGCCACATAGAGCCTGGTGGGACTCCAAGTCCCAGGCTCCTCTTTGCCTCTGCCTGCTCCTCTCCACCTGGGGCTACTTGCTGCTGATCGCGGGCGCTATAAAGCGCACCGCGCAACACCGCTGCGCGGGACGAGCGCGGGCAAAGCCCGGGCCAAGGGCGGGCCCGTCTGCGCCCGTCCGCGCCCGAAGGAGGCCGGGCTGGGCCCCCCCCTCTGGGCCCTAAGGTACGCTACTAGTTCATATAGAGCTGGGAAGCAACTTTAAAACTCCGTTTTGCCCTGCTTCTGTAACTTTAATCCTCAATGGGGAAGCGTAAGGCGAAAGGTAGCCCTGCACTGGGCTCTGCAAAATCTAAGATACTTAAAACCAATAAAGTCACGTTACCACATACTAACTGTGTTGCCAAGGAAATAGATGACTTGATTGAAGAAGTTGAGCAGATTTTAAACAATAAGGAGAGGATCAGGCGAAAGGAGTCGAAATCTGGTACTCTCATCCCGTTCTTGACTCCAAGTTCGCATATTGCCCCCAAACCACAAACTGTTACGTCACTTCATCAGGCATCAGCCTCCCAAGGCCCTACTAATATTGGTAGTTCTTCTTCCCCATCTGCAATTCATCTCGATCCTGAAGTACCAAACGACAATATTACACATTTCTCAATTCCTTGTTCTAACCGTTTTTCCTCTCTGGCCCCCCAAGTTCTGGAAAATCCTATGTCAACCTCTACGACCTTGCATATACGGAGAGTGTTCCTTCACTAAATGACTTGCCAGCATTAGTGGTTAGTCTTAAGAGCGAAATAGGCGAGCTGAAATCCTTACTGTTTGAAATTACTACTCTTCTCAAAGGTAAAATTCTTCTCCCTATTGGTGAGCCCAAACCAAACTCTACAACATCCAACCACTCACACGTAAAAATTGTTTCTTCAACTGAGTCCCTGCCACCGCCATCAAGCACAGCAGCCTTTATGGAAGGGCAGCACTCTTACAGCCAGAATATGTCCTCTTTTGAACGTAACACTCCTCCTTCCTTTAATGTCCCTCTCAAATGGGACACTACTAAAGCTTCCCGTCAAAACATTGACCCAACGAAGAATAATTATATATATATGTGTAATGTTCCACCTCTGCCCCCAAATACACGAGAAGACAAAGCCTCACTAGCCAATAAGGCCACGCACTGGCTGAGACATGTTAGAGGCTGTGGCTCAGTCATCCACGACGACATTTTATCTGCCGAACGAGCGAATGGCCTTCCAGGTTGTCGAGACTTCATAAAACTCAATTTCAAAAACTCCCATCTGGTAAAAGGTCTTCTAGATATGGAAGCACGCAATATAAATAGGAAGCCATCTGCTATTTCTCTCAGTGCCAATCGACCCACCGATGGTTATATGAAGCCGAACCTCCTCCCTAGAACAGCCAGCTGGGTCTCGAGCCGTTCTATAGACCATCGAGATTTCAGGCCATTAGGCCATCAGGCCCCAAAAGGTGTACCATCTGACCCTGTCCCAAACACCAGCTCCGGCCCTACTTCTAGTGGCCAATTAGCACCTGATTTCGATCTCCAGGGCGCCATCTCCGACATCGATTGACTATACTCTACTAATTCCTGCGTCCCCATTCCTAGCTTAGACCGACGGGCTACAGGTTCTTCACCCTATCCACTTAGCCCAGGTGTTGCTTCCCCTCTGGGTTCACGACTCGTTAATATCAATCAATTTACAAGTCCGCGTATGAAGAAGTTTATTGACAGCAACCTTCCAGACGACACTCTCGTGAAACCAAGCTGCTCTATTGCCCAGACACCAGCAAAACTTTTGTCCTGGAATGTGGCTGGCATCAATGGCAAACTTGCAGACATTGAGTGGGGGGTATTTGTTGAAAATTTTAATGCATGTATGTTCCAGGAAACATGGGCCAAAAACTGCACATATAGACAGGGGTTTAGTTCCTTTTTTAAACCGGCTATGCCGTCTTTAGCAGGTAGGGCAGTAGGGGTCTTATGTACTTGGGTAAAATCGACAGAGGTGGGAGGAATAAAGGAGATATACGTGGACTCCCATGACATTTTGGCTATTGCTATCCAACCAATCTCAGGCTCCCCCGTTCTCTGTATAAATATTTATAGCAGGCCGGGACCCTCCAATAATTGCTCTACTATCATTGAGCTTTTAAATACTCTTATTTCAGTCTTTCGTCTTAAATATCATATTATAATAGCAGGGGATTTTAATGTTCAGCTTGAAATCAATTTAGATCTTATAGAGGTCATGCAACCTGAAGATAGTGTTTGGAACATTCCTCCCTATTCCACTCAGCAAAACTCATACAAACCTTGCGCTAGGGCAATGCAGGTAATAGATCTTATGATATCACATGGTCTCTGTCTTGGCAATGGCCGTTTCCCAGTTGACACCCCCGCAAGACCAACCTTTTTCAGGGGTTCCTATAGTAGTAAACTAGATTACATTTTTTTTGACTTAAGAGTTTGGCACTACATACTAGATGTGGAAGTGGGCAATCCATACACTAGCGATCATGCCCCTCTACAGATTACGTACAAGAGACCTCTTCTGGCAGGAGCTGTATTTCCTTCTGTTTTACCTGCTGTTATGGAGTTGTCTAGCAATAGGCGCACAGTAAGATGGGACTCCTTTGAGAAATCGAACAAGCTCTGAGAAAAACTGTGTGATCTAATTTCTTCCCACCAGTTATTTGACCATAGTCTTACTTTTTCTCCAATTGAAGTTACGTCCCTTCATTTGGACCTTTTTACTCCCCTGAAAGAGCTGTTTTCTAGACGCCCAAGGCCGCTGACTAACTCCTGCCCCCAACCCTGCTCCAAATGGTTCAACAAGAGGTGTAGAGAGGCTAAAAATACCCTGGTTAGCGTCTTAAGGACAAAGGACAGACTAGGTATCATCAATGCTAGACGTAATTATGCTTTTATATGCAATAAGAGCAAACATGAGCATGAAGAGGAGCTCTGGAGTGACCTACTTGAGGCAGCTAGAGCTCATGACTCCAAACGATTTTGGATTTTGGTATCTCGTAGTGATCAGAACTGAGCCCCTTATTTGGAGTCTCATATTACTCCTGATGCCTGGCTTTCCCATTTTAAAGAACTGTACGGCTCTCCATTGGCCCTTGATGCCCCAAATCTGGGACAGCTGACAACATCTTATTCACCCGCGTCCTCTTTGCCCCTCTTTACACTGAACGAAACCGCCCTGGCCATCACAGCCCAAAAAGCAGCGAAGGCCCCTGGGTCGGATGGGATTCCTTCTGATATGTTTAAAGCGGACCTGAACACCTGGAGCCCGTATATTAATAGGCTTTCTAATGCCATTTTGATTACCAGATCCTACCCTGACTCATGGAAAGAGGCTATTATCGTGCCTATCTATAAGAAAGGAGAGAGGAATTGCCCGGGAAACTACAGACCCATCAGCCTCCTTGACAATCTCCAAAAAATATTTTGCCACCAATTGTTGAGCAGGCTGAGTAAATGGATAGTGGATAACCAAATTTTAAATCACCTCCAAGCGGGCTTCAGAGAAAAAATCAGCACAATAGACCAGATATTTCGCTTTATCTCTATTAAATGGAAAGTTGTCGATGTGAATTCAGGCCACCTATTTGTAGCTTTTGTTGACTTAAAATCAGCTTTCGATTTGGTACCTCGCAATAAACTATGGGAGGTCTTGTCTAAAATGGGAGTCCCTTGCCCTATTTTAAATATCATTAGAGATCTCTATACTGGAAATTATGGTAGAATCAGATGGGGCCAGCATGGCAAACTAACTGAAAAATTTCCCACTGTTCGTGGTGTGAGGCAAGGTTGTGTACTCGCCCCTACCTTATTCCTCCTTTTCATAAACGCATGCATTCCGTATCTTATGGAGTGCTCCAATGACGCCCCCAAAATAGGAGGGCAGAAGAACCCCTGCCTCCTATTTGCTGATGACACCTTGTTGATATCCCAAACAGCCACAGGTCTCACAATCCTGCTTTCAAGATTTATGACCTTTTGTAATGACCACGGCTTGGAAATCAACCGATCAAAAACTAAGTGTATGGTGTTTGGGGATAAAAAAGGTAGGATGCGGCGCCCCATTTATTTAGAGGGCGCCGCATTGGAAAGAGTTGGCGATTTTGAATATCTAGGCCTGAAACTAGAAGACTCGCACAAATGGCATTCTCATCTTCAGAAAGCAAATGTCCGCTTGAAACAACGGACGAGCAGTATCCTAAGATTTGCAGCTAGATCTCCCAGCTTTACTGTGACACCCGCAATTGAAATTTACAAATCACAAGCAAGGGGGGGAGCCCTTTATGGAGCCGAGCTGTGGGGCCACTGTAATCTAGATGATCTGATAAAAGTGGAAAACTCTTTTTTAAGGTCCCTGCTAAGAGTTCCTTCTAGCACCCCAATGCTCCCCATTCGAATGGACCTAAACTTGCCTCCGATTTGCCAGATTGCTGCGCTTAGGCCCTTGTTGTATTGGATCCGTCTATGGTCATTAGACTCTCTTATTCCCTATAGATGTGGGCTAGTCAACCTGATAGCCAATAATACTAGTCCAAAAATCAAGTGGTGTGTGTATGTAAAAGGGATTTTCACACTACTTGGCTTGGGGTCTTACTGGAAGGATCCGCTATCCATTCCAAAAAACGCAACACAGACACTGAAGGATGCGTTTTGGCTCCATGTGCATCTTTCACAACTGTCTGCTGTCTCACCATCATCCATGACGGGCAGTTTCTTACAAATAAAATGCCATTATGAATCTGCGCAATACATGGACATAGTTCTCTCTCCACGTGCACGAGCATTGTACATCAGATTTAGGGTAGGTTCTCTCCCTTTGCGCATCTTAACACATAAATGGGCCAACACTAGCTGCACTTCGAAGATGTGCCCAATGGGTTGTGCCAGGGAAGAATCTTTTACCCACATTCTCTTTCAATGTCCTGCATACCAAAACCAGAGAGCTCGTTGGATTATCCCCTTGTGTAGGAAAATGGGTTTTAAGAACTGTCCACTGGCCTTGAGAATTTTTAAATCTGATCCATCCGTTCTAGTGGTTTGTTGCCTGGCAAAATACTTAGATTCCATCTGGCACTGTAGATTGAACATGCTTAAAAAAATAGAGGTAAACTCGACCATAGATGTGGGGAGCGGTTGTTGATGAACTCATTAGTGAATTTTAATGCAGGCACCTATTACCTTTTACTGCTTAAAGTATTTTTATGCCTAGACTTTTTTTTTTATATATATATATATATTTTTTCTTTTAAGCAGAAATGTCTTATTATATTTAATATGACCGGCCAAGCCTGTATTTGATTTTCGATATTTATCATGCAATTTGTTTTTATTCCTACATGATCTTTTAATATGGTTTGAAATTTTTAAAGGAAGAATTTTTATGGTTAATATATACACTTTTAATATTTAAAAACATTTTTAATGTATGGATATTCTTATATTCTTAAATAGAAATGTTTCCTTTTGTGACATGTTCGGTTAGGCTTGTATTTGAATCTTGATGCCCAACATGCAAATCTTTGCACCATCACATGATTTTATAATATGGCTCGAACTTCCAGAAGGAAAACTCCCATGATTAACATCTTTTTATGTAGTTCAACTTCTTATGTTCGAAATCTTCTGTTTATAACTTGCTGCTTTGTAAAACTGTGAATTGTGGTATGCTTTTATGGTATTTACTTTTACCGAAATAAAGCTGACGAACGAACGGAAGTAGATCCATAAGTGCATCCCTGGATGTATCTGTATATGTAGGACAGTGTCTTTGGATATACCAATATATACATCAGTGTGTGCCTGGCTCTCTCAGTCTCTCAGAGTGTATCTCTGTTTCCTCCTACATGCATTACTGCATACCCAAGAGTCTCAGTGTATATGTCAGTGTATCCCTGGGTGTGTCAGTGTATGCATCACTGGCATCTAGGTATTATAGTGTATGCAATACAGTGCACCTGGGTGCCTCAGTAAATGCATCAGTTCCACCTGGTTGTCTCAGTGCATGCAACAGTGCATGCGTGGGTGTGTCAACCTACTCATGAGTATGCATCTGGGGATGTTAGTCTATACATCACAGTGTGCATAGGTGTGTCAGTGTACAGATCAGTGTGTGCCTAGGTATGCCAGTGTAGGCATCAGCGCGTCCCAGATTGTGTTAGTGAATCTATCAGTGTGATCCCTGGTGTATGGCTTGGTATATTAGTATCTGCATTGGTGAATAAACGAGTGACTTTATCACTATTTCACTTGATAGGAGACTGGCTGTATCTTTTTCCTTATTAGCTATGTAAGTACCATATGTTCTAGTAGAGTTTATCTATACCTGGGCATAGGCCTCTCCAACCTTTCATCTCAATCACTAGAACTCAGAACATGTTTATTCTTTTGATAAAAATACACTCTCTTCTATAGTCTACATGCATCTCACTTAAAAGGAGACTTTACTTACAACACACATTACAAACCTACTTAAACACAATTTCTAATGTCAAGTGTACTTAAATAATAACTGTGTACCTATGCTCACAATTAGTACCTTAACCCTTCTTTAAACCACAATTTATATAAATAAGAATCTATATTATCAATAAAAAAAATCATACTGCATTCAGTATTTTACATCCTAAATACATCTCTTACTGCAGCCTACGTACTTACAATCTATATGTCTTCATCAATATACAAGTGGGTGTTAATGTCTCTAAATGAGTATGTCTCCTTTTATATTTATATTATTTTCTATCTCCTTAACAGTATACATTAGACTGTATACATATACCTTAACATACCAAGTGCAATTTTAACACAATAAAAATTAAAAACACTTGTTTTCTCTTCTACAGACACATCAACTTCCGATTCAGCCTCCATACAATATATCTGACCCCTTCACCTTCTACAGCAAACAACAATTCAACTTGCTCTCACCCAATCCTTTTTCTTACCTTTTCAAGTAATATACTTCACTCATATCAATGGCTAACTCATAGTGGAATAACCTCTATCACCCCTCAATACATGTGTGACTCTGCATGAATTCAGCATTGCTTTTATACATGCCCATTTCTGTATAGACAAACACATAAAATATCTACAACTCAATATAACATTTTTAACTATTAAATTACTCATTAATGCATTCTCCATACTAGCTCCAGCATACACAATGGATCACTTTAATATACTGAATGAAACTGAAAACATCCATAAAACCACTTATCCAAGTTCAGCTAAATTCCTTTCTTATATAATGAATTACTTGTATAATTCCTTTACATAAGTCACAAACTTACTATTTATATTTTTATAGCATTTTGTGAACATACTGCTCACTTCTGCAACTTAATATTAATGTATTCATATACTAACACGTTCTAAAACAAAGAATATTTCACTACACATACCTAAATATTCTCTTTCTTGTGCTCTATGTTTCTCTTTCAGTATCACTTAAACTGTAAACTTCGCACTTGTATAGCGCACTACTCACCCGTTAGGGTCTCAAGGTGCTGTATGCATACCACTGTGAAACCCCTCCTGGCTTTTCCCTGTGAGGCACCCACTCATGGACAGCCCCAGGGTGAAGTCAGGCATTCAGGCGCTGTGAGGGCCATTGTGGAGATTAAGCAAGCTATTGCCCAGAGTTAAACCCATTAATTAGATTAGGCACCAAGGTAAGAATGATCTGGTCCAAAGGAATTGAGCCCAAGACCCACCGAGGTGGGAATTGAATCCTGGTCCTGGGCCAAATCTCTGCATGAGGATCTGCTGCTCTAACCATTGTGCCACACTTCTCCACAGTTAGAATTTCTTCTTACTGAACAAAGCTCAGAAATCTAACCACCAGAATGGAAGTCCACTCTCATAGGAAGCAACCAGTAATGGCAACCTCTTCAACTCTCCTTTCAAGGTTACTGAGTCAGTAAACCAATCACAATCTCCCTTTCATGTTAATACAATGTTCACAACTTCTCATTGGTTTGTACAATTAGCCCTTTGCAGTGCTCCTGAAAGGTTAGCCAATATGATGTGAGTTTTTCTGGATCCGCGGATCCGCCCCGGCACTCAGTACGACCCCCGTGTAAATTCGCAGGTGGATCAGCGGATCCACAGGGAAGTTCAGATTTATTTTTTGATCTTATAAACACATCCATATAAACACTTTTTGCTAGAACACAATACCAAATAATATATTAAATAATCATTATGAATCATTACTGCCTCTATAGATATGGTAAAACAAAGTCACATTCTAGTCTTTTTACTATTCCCTTCCCCCCTCATGCTCCTCTAGCTTTGTTACCACGGTTACACAATCTGCAACATTCTGCTGTACCAGGTCACATGTTTAGAAGAGTTTCTCACTAGAGCTGCTTAGTTTCTAGCCACATTTAACAGGTGCGGTTGAATCTTTCAGAGTAAACACATCACAGCTATTTTTAGTATGTTCTAATTTTTTACCGTGGATTCACACGGGGGCCGCACTGGGCCCCTCAGGTGGATCTGTGGATCTCGCAAAGGCATTATTTGTCCCATCACCATAACTATATTACCCTCATGGGGTCAGGTAACCTATACCCTGACCTCATCAACTCAATTGCCCCGCACATTTCAGTTCGGGGACCATTTATTGAGAAAACAAAATGGTGGCTGCAAAATTTCTTTCAGGTTGCAGGCAGCCAATCAGATTCTTCCTGTTGCACGTGGATCAGTGGATTGTGGTCTGGTGGATCCGCGAGGATCCGCGTCCCTAAATATCTATATTTTTTGCCCTTAAATTTCACCCAAAACTACTGAATGGATTCGCACCAAATTACAAAAAGCGTGATCTATTGAACAGAATCTAGCTTCGTGACAAATTTAGTGTATTTCCATTCATTGTTTCGGGCTGTAGGCGTGTCTAAAGGTCCTATGAAAAAATAAATGTGGAAAACACATTTTGGGACCCCTGCTTTTTCTCGATCCCCGCACGACAGATCACCCCAAAACGTTCCAAAGAGAAGCTGAATTTAGCAAAGTTTACATTTTGAAAATTTCGTGAAGATTCGTCAAGCATGCCAGTAGGTAATTCTGTTTGGCGCAGGGAGCTTTTTTTTCTCTTCCGCCAATTTGCTTACACGGACGTTAGACTCCTGCATGAGTGAGCACTCTGATTGGCTGCCATCAGCATGAGAAAAATGTTGCTGGCAGCCATTACAGTACTAGAAGACTTAGGCCCTCATTACAACTCTGGCGGTCGGTGATAAAGCGGCGGTAATACCGCCAACAGGCCGCCATAAGAAAAAAGGAATTATGACCACGGCAGAAACCGCCAACACAGACAGCCACTTTACCACTTCGACAACCACGGTGGTAGCAACAAACACTCCGGCAGTAACCGCCAACAGCCAGGTGGAAGACAATGTTCCGTCCACTCTATTATGACACACCAATCCACCAGCTTTTCTGGGGCGGTACCAACACCATCAAAAGCACAGCAGAAACAGTACACAGAAGGGAAACGACTCACCTCCCGACACACAAGGAAGAACCACGACGCCATGGAGCCCGAATTGCACAAATTTCCAATGCTGGTCTAACTCCTCCTACACCAGGAACTCGAATGGCGGCGAAGACGACCACGGTGAGTACTGCATCTAGCACACAAGGGAGGGTGGGAGGAAAAAGAGAGTGACACACACACGCAACACCCCCACCCCGAACAACATACACACAACCAGATGCAATAACATCACATATTCACACCCCTACTCCTCAGGAATAACGCAAGGACAAAAGGAATTGATTGAAGTGAGTGTAATATAAAAAAATAGATAAATACATCCTTAAAGCAATAAACAGTATGTACAATAAATACAGATGGAGGGACAATGCCCACTCCAAAATGTCCGTGGCCCACAGGGCCATAACACATAGGTCAAGGCCACACTTGACTCCTGCCTTAATACGGAGAGAACACTGCATGGGGCATCAGGTCGAAAACACACAGGCACCGCAAGGGGACAGGGAATGGGGGGGTACCTCAGCCAGAAGATAGTACAATGCCACTGCTCCTGTAGTGGGCCACATGCCCTCTGCGATGTCCTGGGGAGTGCAAGGCCACAGTCTCTAGAGTGGGTGGTTTGCCCACTGCTTGGTCCTGGGGAGCGCAAAGCCACAGTCTCTCAAGTTGGGTGGTTTACCCACTGCTTTGTCCTGGGGAGTGCAAAGCCACAGTCTCTCAAGTGGGTGGTTTGCCCACTGCTTGGTCCTGGGAAGTGCAAAGCCACAGTCTCTCAAGTGGGTGGTTTGCCCACTGCTTGGTCCTGGGGAGTGAAAGGCCACAGTCTCTCAAGTGGGTGGTTTGTCCACTTCTTGGGCCTGGGGAGTGAAAGGCCACAGTCTCTCTAGTGGATGGCTTCTCTAATGGTGCTGGAGGGGGCTCTGTGGCCAGTGTGCTTCATCCTGGCAAGTAGGGGGTAAGTGGATGCCTTCTTCCACTGGTTCTGGAGGGGGCTCTGTGCCCAGTGTGCTTCATCCTGCCAAGGAGGGGGTGAGTGGATGCCTTCTTCCATTGGTTCTGGAGGGGGCATTGTGCCCAATGATGCAGATCCTGGATGGTGCAAGGTCACAGTCTCTCACCTGGGTGTCACACCTACAGGTGTTGCAGGGGCCAGGACGCACTACAGCCCATGTAGACACGACTACACACTGCTTGCCGGCGGTGACGGCTGCTCAGTGGATGGCAGTTGCGCTGCAGGTGGTGGTTCTGTCAGTGGTGGGGGGAGGCTCCAGCCCTTCCCTTGCAACCTCGGACCGCTGCCCACTGGGGCTGCTGCTGCTGGCAGTGGTGCTGCTGCCAGTGCAGGTGGCGGTGCTGCCGGCGTTGCAGCTGGCAGTGCTGTCAGTGGTGGGGGAGGCTACAGCCCTTCCCCTGCAGCCTTGGACGGTTGCCCACTGAAGCTGCTGCTGCTGTGGAGCTGCTGGCGGTGCTGCCGGCGGTGCAGCTGGCGATGCTGTCAGTGGTGGGAGGAGGCTCCAGCCCTTCCCCTGCAGCCTCGGGCAGCTGAAGTGTCAAGGCTGGTGTTGTCTGCCAAGATGCTGCTCCAGCCCCAGGCACCAGATCCATCCTGCCAGAGGTGTCAGTTCCCTTTACATTGGCCTTGGCAGCTGTTGTCCCCTTCCTGCCCTTGGCAGATGGTGGTGCCTCCTTGCTTCTGCCAGATGGTGTTGCCTTCCTGCCCTTGCTGGCTGGTGTTCCCTCCTTCCCCTTGCTCGCTGGTGGTGCCTCCTTCATCTTGCTGGCTGGTGTCCCCTTCTTGCCCTTGCCAGTAGCTGCAGGAACTACAGTGGCCGTGGCCTGGGTGGCTGAGGTGCTGGCCTGGGTTCTGCCCACCCTGGCCCAAGGTGAAGGTCGGGGGGGGGGTGCAGGGAATAGGTCAAGGTTGGAGGGGAAAAGCTTTTACAGACACTGGGGCTGGAAGAGGGTGAAGGTTTGGGAGTGGAGGAAGAGGGAGTGGTGGTAGGAGGTGTCTGTCTGGTGTGTTTGGGTGCAGGTGCATGGGCAGGATGCAGTTGTGAGGTGTATGGCTGTTGGGTGTCTGAGTGCTTGCGTTTGTGTACTTTGGGAGGAGAGGGCACAAACACAGTGGGAGAGGACACAGGGGACGTGTGCATGGATGTGGGGGTGATGACTGCCAGTGAGGGGCATGTTGTGGTAGGTGTGCTGGTGATGGAGGATGTAGTGCATGCAGGTGTGAGTGGAGACGCAACTGGGAGGGAGGTGGACGAGGAGGAGGAGGGGGACACAGGTGAGGCAGTGGATGTTGGTGTGTCTGCATCTGGATGGTGCTTGTGTGAGTGCTTGTGGGATGAAGAGTTCTGCTTGTGTTTGCCTGAGCCACTTCTGTGTGTTGATTTGGGTGTAGGTTGGTCTGAAGATGTGCTTGGGTTAGGCTGGGGTTGAGGGGAATGGGACTGGGTGGAGGAAGTTGGAGGGGGAAGGCTAGAGACAGTAACAATGGCTGCCATCAGTGAGTTGGCCAGAGCCTGGAATGCTCTCTGTTGGGCCGCCACGCCAGAGTGAATGCCCTCCAGGTATGCATTTGTTTGTTGCAAATGCCCTGCAAGGCCCTAGATGGCATTCAGTATGGTTGACTGCCCAACAGAGAGGGATCTCAGGAGGTCAATAGCCTCCTCACTGAGGGCAGCAGGGCTGACTCGTGCAGGGCCTGAGGTGCCTGGGGTGAAGGAGATGCCCACCCTCCTGGGTGAGCGGGCACGGGAAACTCGCTGAGGGGCAGCTGGGAGGGCAGTGCTGGTACGGGTGGTGGCAGCTGTACCTGTAGTTGGGGTGGGCACACAGATGTCTGCCACTTCCAGGGAGCTTCCATCGGAGGAGGTGTCGCTGTCAGAACTGTCCCCTCCTGTCTCCGTCGTGGTGCTCCCCTCGCCCTTCGTCCCACTGGTGCCCTCACTGTCAGTGGATTCGGCCTCCAGGCCCATGTGGGATGCAGCTCCCTCCATCTCTGGTGCCTCTGCTCCTCCACCAGATGATGCTAATGCACACAAGGACCGGGTGACAAAACAAAAAGGGGGGGGAGACAGAGGATACACTTGGTCAATGGCAGCAACAACAGTACTCAGAGGGAACAGCCCTATGCACTAGGCCATGCACTACCAGTTACAATGCTAGTCACCAGGCCATGGGGTACAATGCCTAACGACATTAGCTGCACACCGGAAAACCCACAGGACCATGCCCAGTAGTATATGCCCACTAGCATTATTGGGGTTGGAGTGCATCTGAGCTTGCCCATAATAGAACCTACCCTGCCATGTTCGCCTAAGCCTAGGGGCCCTCACAGACCCACATCCCCCACCCAGGTAGCACCTTAACACGCGCAAAGTCATGATTCTGAATCTGTACTCACCCCCTTGTGGCTGCTGTGATGCCTTCAAGTGCCCATCTAACTCGGGATAGGTCACCGCCAGGACGCGGAACATCGGGGGGTCAGGGTACGACGGGCACCCCTTCCTTGTTGGGAGGCCAGCCCCAGCTGAGCTTCCACCATCTTCCTTGCCCAGCGGCGCAGGTCCTCCTACCATTTGCAGCAGTGGGTGCTCCGCCTGTCAAAGACCCCCAAGGTCCGCACCTCCTTGGCGATGGCACGCCAAATACCTTTTTTCTGAAGGGTGCTGACCTGCATAAAAAGATACAGCAGAAAAGGTATGATTCATACCGTCCGGACTGTTAAACTCATGGCCCACCATATCCCTCCAATCCCCTTACGCACAGACATTGCCCACCGAACATGCAGCACTCTGCCCAAGAGCCCTCAGCTCCCCCCCTACACGAGGCTTACACACACCGCACTCCATACATTCATGCCCCATGCATCGTAGTCACAGTGTACTCACCTGTTGGTCTGGAGGACCATAAAGTAAAGGGTACTGGGGTAGGACCCCATCCACTAGTCTCTCCAACTCCTCCAACTCCTCCAAAGTGAAGGCAGGGGCCGTTTCCCCAGACACTTGAGCCATGGTTGCTTCAAGACACAGGTCACAGCAGCACTTGCAATGTAGGTCCTCTCCTGTTGAAGGTCAGGTAGCAAGTGAGTGAACAGATAGAAAATGGCAGTCACGTCCGAGGCAGTGAGTACCGTCACCGCCGGCGTACATCACCATTGGCTCCTGGAACCTGTAGGCCCCAATGATAACCAATGATGTGTTGCACGGCGGTCATCGACCGCCTACCACAACGGCGCACAACGCCAGCAGAAAAAACTAATTTCTTCTTGTCCCTCCTCACAGGTCAGGCGGATGCCATTTCAGGGGGACAGAGGCCATGGCACCTAACTGCGTCACAGCAGACATAGGCACATCAATGGACCTACACGTTCACATACTGTTTCTGTAAATAAAGAAAGGCATATTGATCTGAGTATATATTTGATTATGACCATCTGCTCACCATTTTTCACCCTAGAGTTCAATCGCTGAGGATGAATAGGAGATGGCGACATACCCCCGTGTACAGACCCCTAGTGGACCTGGCGTCAATGGAGGACAGGCACATTATCCTAACCTACAGACTTGATAGGGCCACAATCCAAGAGCTGTGTGCCCAATTGGAGCCAGACCTGATTTCATCTATCCGCCACCCCACAGTTATCCCCCCTCTAGTGCAGGTCCTGTCAGTGCTCTATTTCTTGGCTAGTGGTTCCTTCCAAGCGACAGTGGCCATGGCATCAGGGATGTCAAAGCCTATGTTCTCAAACCTGCTGACCTGAGCCGTTTTCTGCTCCATGATCTCCATACCCTTTGCCCAATCTATTTTATAACAGGAGTGGGCACAGAGACCCTCTTCTGAAACAGAATTTGGTCCCAGGGACCCTGTCCCCAGGGCCCATGTGTTTAAAAAGGGGAGGGAGGCGTGAGGACCTCCAAGCCTTGAAAAGTTCCTGGGAACCCCAGGAACATGAGCAGGCACAAGAAAAAGGAGGGAGCAGTGTAGCACTCCTCCCTGAGCCTTTAAAGGACATGGAGACCCCATCCCCCAGGGCAGGCTCACTTTTTGTGTCCTGAGGAGCCATCTTCTGTGAAGAACAAACCATTCTCACTTCTAGATCAAAACAAGTGAGTTTTCTCTGCCATTCCACTTTGAAAAATTATCTGAATTCCTTGATGGAGGTAAATGTAAGTGAATGCATAGTTCATTTATTGGAGCGCTATCTCTTCTGTAGTGACTGTGCAGGGTGAGTGGGTTCTTTCCTGTCATCTCCTGGTCTGAGAGCAGAGACCATGGTTCTCCCTTTTAATTACTGCTGAGTATGCAGATGCTCAAAATCACCTATAAGGTGCACCAGTTTGGCCCTATCCCTTCAGCATTAGTAGTGTACAGCTGTGTTTCTCCCATTTTCCAGGCTGATGGACAGCTCAACTTACCAAAGTGACTTGAGCGTGTTTCCCACTGATTGTGATAGTGCATTCTTGATAAAGAAGAGTATGAAAACATCTCCACCAAACAAATAAGTAATTACTTTATTTAATTAAGGGGAATTACCTTTGTTTGGTGGAGATTCAACACTTAGGGCCTCATTATGACTGTGGTGGTCTTTTCCCAAGACCACTGCAGCCGCGGCCCACAGAAGACCACCAATGCTGGTGATCTTCCGACTGCCGTACTATGACTGCCACCGGATATCCGCACTGCAGGCGGTCAGATATCCCCGGCTGCATTCACTATGGCGGTCAGCGGTTCCACTACTGACACCGCTACCCCAGAAAAAGACCTCCCATAGAATCATAACCAGTAATTCTGTGTGGCAGTCTTTTTCAGGTGTGGCAGTGCCGGCGGTGGGAGTGCCAGGTCCCGTCCCTTCACAAAGGAGCAACTCGCCAGATGAGGTAAGTGTCATCCACAAGGTGAGGGGTGATGAATGTGAATGGGTGTGTGTGAGTGGGTGTATGCGTGTCATGAATGTGGGGGGAGGGAGGGAGAGTGATTGTGCATGTGTGTGTGTCTGTGTGTAAATGTGGTGATGCTTGTGTGTATGTATATGGATGAGGTGGGGGTGTGTGCATGGCTGAATGAGTAAGGGGTAAGGAGGTGTGTGAGTGAGTGTGTGCATGCAGGTGAGTGTATGTTTGCATGTGCATATGGTGGGTGTATGTGTATGTGTGGTGAGGTACGATTGGGGGTGGGGGTTTGGCTGTGTGAAGATGAGTGAGGGGGTGGGGGTTGTGTATGTATGTATGTATGTAGTTGAAGGGAGGGGGAGTGGGGATGGAGAGTGTATGCGTGAGTGTGTGATGGGTATGTATGCATGCCTATAGGGGTGAATGTTGTGAGTGCGTGTGTGTCTGTGTGGGATTGTATGTGTGAGTGCATGCGTGCATGTGTGAGGAGGTGTTTGGGAGGATATACCAGCGATAGGAACACAAGATCCTGTCGTCGGGATACCTTCCCATCAGCATTTCCGTGGCAGTCAGACCGCCAGGAAAATGATGGTGTGTCCCTAGTTGGAATAACCTCGGCGGTTGTCCGACTCCTGCCAGGCTGCAGGTGGAAACCTCCACCCCGGCAGGCTCCGGTAAAGTGGCAGGAGGGGATGAGGAGGTTTGGCAGTGGCCAAACCGCCGCAGTCGTAATATGGCGGTCTGCACTGCTGGTCCCGCGGCAGTGAGACCGCCACAGCGGCACTGGCAGTCCATTGACCGCCAGGGTCATAATGAGGGCCTTTGTCTGTAGTCTTGTTATCTTCTCTATATGAGGATTTATTTTGTCACTGATTTCTGTATGAAGACACTCAAGGAATTACATTTACAAAATTGCACCTGCACAAGGTCACTGGAGATATTACCTTGTGGACCTTTACACAGCTATAGTATAGAGCAAACACTAGACAAAACCAAAGGTTAAGGAAATGTTATAGTAAGTTGTGATAAAAAAAAGTTGGCTTTGTTTAAGAAAAAACGTAGAAATTCACTGAACAAACAAAGGTTAAAGTAACATTACAGTTAGATTTGATCAAAAAATCTTTTTTTGTTTTTAAAAAAACCTTGTAAATTCACTGACAAAACAAGGGTTAAATTAACGTTACAGTTAGGTGTGATAAACCAATGGATGAAGCAGCATCATGCTCATCTTAGTGGATATGGCTCTAGGTTGGCTTCTTCCTTCTCACGACACACAGTGCAGCAGATTTCGTTGGTGCCCTGCGTTGCATGAAAAAATAGTAAATCTAGCCATTCATGGACTATCACAATTCTTGTATTTTGTGTGACTTTTGTACATGAGGGAATAACTGGTGCATACTTTTCACACAGATGACTGTCCACGCTCAATACAAATAAAACACAACTCTTGCAAGAATTGCATGTCTAATGCTTAAACAAATTGCACTTTTTCTGAACCCTAAACAAAGGTAGATAATGATGCACGAAGCACAGTCAGTGATAAAGCTCAGAATTAAACTGTGTATTAAGTATTCGAGGCAGATCGGATCCCAATGGCTGTTTCAAAGGAAGATTTTCCTTTAATGGGCAGCTGGTGTTTGTGTACTTCATTTGGGTCGAGTGCACTCCAACGTGTGGTCCAGTGCCCATAATATACCCACTGTCAGGTCTAAAACTTGTTTTATTGCTAGATCGATTTGAAGGGTCTAGCCCTGCTTAGAAATATAGTGGGGTGTAATGTGGGGCCTTTTCTGAGCGTATTTAAGACCTTTGCCCAGAAAAGCTTCCCTTGTGCAGTGCACTCAGACCTTTGCACCTGGTCCTTTGGCCGATAGGTAGCCAGCAGAGTAGTTTTAGTGCTGAGATGATATGGATTGTGTGTTTACGACAAAGCACATTCTTGCACCTGTATCTATCTGGACACTGTAGTTTATTAACTTGCTCCTTTGTGCGACCTGTGTTCAGTATACTGTGGCAATAGAGTCACAGGACAGCTAACCTTCTCGTCGATTCTACAGTGTGACACTGGAAGGAGTATTGGTTCGGTCAGTTGATGATGAAGTCCCTATAACACTGAATTTATTTAGGGAAAGAAGGAAACATTCTACGTTCTCTGATGAGTGTCGATGCTGTTCTGGAAGACTGGATACACACAAAAGGTAATTTGAATATTTGGGTCCTCTCCTTTGGAAGTATATCTCCTCTACCCCGAATCAAATGTGCTCAAAGTGTCCTGGGATTCCTGCCCACCCTAGAGAAAGAGTAGGTCTTGGTTTTTTAACAGAATTCATTAGAGAACTGAATTTGTAGTTTTGCACTAGGAGATGTAAAGGGCAAACTTTAGCAGAGACAAAGACTACTCGTTATTAGCTCGAACCTGTGCCTGTTCATTTAGATTCACTGGCACCAGAAGTTGCATGATGGCTCTAGTGTAGAACAGGCCTGTTCTAGAAGCAACCAGGACAGAACCTTACCCACTATGTGCTTTAGTTCTTTTGACATCCGGTCCATCAGGCATGACACAACTTCTTCCCAAACCCAGAGCAATAAGGAGGTGTCTCCTAACACCCAACCCTTCTTTACCCTGGGCATTAGATGGTCTTTTCATTGTAACTCACTCCTTCCTCACTCTGGGCAATAAGAGCTTCTCTTGAGTCCCTTTCCTTCTGCACCCACAGTGATAAAGTATTCGTTTCTGGCACCCACACTGCTCCTTCTGACACTCCTCCTTTATGGCGTGGCACTTTAAATCGGCTAGTTTTATCTCTAGCATCTACATCCTGGTCGTTGCTTGCCCCTCCCTCCCACCACCTTACTCCTGTCGCTTCATGCATGCCCTTTCCGTCACTGTTCCTTGCTTGCAGAGCTGCACTTTAGCTAGAATTAAATATTTAGAAGTGTAAAACTAACCGCCCACTGTCTCCTGAGCGGTCTCATTAAGAGGTAGCAGGAATAATGTAGTGTTTGCTTTGAATTTATTTTTATGTGCAATGTATATTTGTGTCCTACACTTACCTTTAGCAGGCTCAGTAACTGTCATATGTGGAGCCAGAGATTGCACCCCAGTCACCTCAGCAAATGCATTCACTCCGTTTCTCGTGATGTTGCACGATGACTGCCGCCAACCACGCGCTTATCGGCTCCACATGGGTATTTTGCCCATTTGAGCAATGATTGTGCGCCTCTTTCACTGAGACTTCTCCTGCACGTGGTAAATCACAATCAATGGCAGATTATGTATGCGTACAGAGCCCCATAGCTCCTCCCTGATGAACTCACTCATGTGCACAATTACTACACTACACTTCACTGAAGTTCTTCCACTGCACTACGCACGGGTTGTGCGATCACTTTATTACTGACCAGCTGCGCAGGGGTGCCCGCTTCCAGTTCCCTGGAAAACTCTGTCAAATAAAGCAGTTTCTAGTGTTAAATCTGGAGTTCTCGGCGTGACCAAGGATCGTACTTAACAGACTGGACTCTACTCTCACTTTCTTCGCTGCATGCATGCACCTTCCCCGTTCGTTACTTGCAGAGCTGCTCTTCGTCAAGCGCAGTGGACGTCCTTTCACTAATCCCTTTGGGGGCGCGTAACTCACTGAGCTATCCCAATGATGTGCAAAGGCGTAGGAACCTTCTCACGGTCAATTATGTTGCTTCTGTCAGGCTGTGCAAAGGCATTTGACAGTGATTTAATATCCAGATTCATTTACTGTAAAATGTAAATCTTAAATTCTCTCTTTGTGCACTTGTGTATATTGAGCTAGGCTTACATATAGATGTAGAGCTATAGATATACTTTGTACATATATTGGTATGTGTTTGTAATACAGATGTGGAGAGTGGGATATGCTATTTATTATGATTGTTGAGTGCAGGTCATGAAATCCCTCTCCTCACAGATACGGGTAATAAATAGCATATTACCAAGCAATCCGCGACACAGTTAACAGGATTTTGCTCATGTCCCTTTCACATATTGCAATGGAAAGAAGAAATAAAAAAATTGCTCTGTAATACTAAATGTATGAACTTGCATTAATTGTGTATGTATCTATCTATCTATCCACACACACACCCTCTCTCTCTCTCGCTCTCCAAAAATCAAAGACTCAAGGGACGTTATAAGTGGTTGAATAGGTGATCATGAAAGGTAAACCATACAATGTTAAACTAGCAAAACCACTGAAATTCACCAGTTGTAGTTAAGTAACTAAAACTCATGCCCTAAAGTGACTATAACTCCTGTCTTTGCCATGCACTGTTATCAATAATTTAATTTCAGATGTCATTAGGGATGTTAACAAAACAGTCATTGAACATGTCATGAGTGTTGGAATATGTGAGGATACAAGCAGTGCATGGTGAAAGCATGAGTTATAGTTACTTTAAGCAAAGAATTATAAAGCAAAAGTAAGATATTATGATTCCTAACTATAACACGCTTTAACCTTTTTTCAGTGAATTTCCCTGTTTTTTTTAAATTTAAGATGTCTGTCGCTGCGTGTGGGGCTTGATTTGAATTGGCTTGCGTATGTCAACTGTTTTTCTTTTCATTTTCAATTTCTTAGCAAGAAACGTCCAGTTAGGAATGTACAATGCTAATAGCTCTAACTCGAGCAAATACGAGTCCCATTGCCTTGCAAATGCATGTTTTTCTCTGTTTGTTTTGTCACGCTCTACTTTATTTTCTTGTGTATTCTATGTTAGTTTGTGTGGGGTTTATGGTATGTTTTCTAAGAGGAAATGTTGGGTTTCATGGGTCCACTGCTTCCCTCTTAAATAATGAAGCTGGGACTAGAGGCCTCATCACGGCTTTGGCGGTCCTTTCAGATGACCGCGAAGCCGCTGCATGCAAAAGACCAACACTAATGGAGGTCTTTTGTCCGTCATATTAGGAGTGTTCCGCTGGGCCAGCGTGTGAAAACATTGTAATTGAGCCAGCGGCAATGTTGTGGTGCGTCAGATGCGACAGGCAGTGAATTGCATGATGGCGCTGTGCATAGGGTCCCTGCACTGCCCATGCCAAGTGCATGGGCAGTACAGGCCCCCCCAGGGGCCCCACGATGCTCCCATTCCACCAGCCTTTCCATGGCAGTGTTTACCGCCATGGAAAGGCTGGCCGATGGAGACTCATAATTCCCAGGGTGGCGCTGCTTGCAGTGCTGCCCTGGCAGATTACAACCGCCAGGCTGCAGGCTGGCTGCAGTCTGGTGGTGTTGGCAGTTTGACTGCGGCGGCTCCACGACGGTCATAATGGGGCCGTCCGATAGCCTTGTCTGCGGCGGTCCAACCGCCATCGCGAGGCTGGCGGTCTTAAGACTGTCAGCATCGTAATGAGGCCCTATGTGTTTTGTAGCTTGTTGCAAGGGTGCTGCTAAACTGATAAGGATATGCTTGACGCACCAGCAGTCAGACCCAAAAAGCCTCTCACGTCCTGAAGGTTTAAAAAAGAAATGTAATTTGCTCTCAGTCACTATGCCACGCCCTCTTGCTAGCACTATATAGCTATTGTTGTTACATATAGCACTATACTAAAAAAATTAGAACATAATTCAATGCCCCTGAGCGTACAACCAAGCTAGCAGCTTTAGTATCTTGGTTACGTTCAAAACCTTTGCTGATTTTCTTCGCTTCCTATGGCTCACTGTCTCTCCATTCTTTCTCCATTCCATATCTTCCTTACCTCATTCTTTGTATCTATTCTTCTTTCAATTTGCCTTTACTTCGACCTCTCCGCCTCCCTTCTTCACTCAGTCATTCTTAATATATTAAATTTAGACTCACTCCATCCTCTCTGCCTTTCTTCCTCCTTGCTCTACACCATTCTCCCCACACTGCATTAACTCTCTTTTTATCCCCTTAGCTTCCACTGTGTTTCTGCCTTCACATTCATCCTGTTCGTCCTCAATACCTCTTTTTCCATTAATTCCTTCACTCTTCCATGTTGGTCTCCTTATATTCTCTTTCTGATTTTCATCCTCATGTAAAACATTTCCTCGCCCCTTCCACCTTTCCCTTTCTTATCTCTATTCTCTACTTCCATATCACCCATTTGTTTACCTCTCGCGCCTTTACCTTCCACTGTCCCTCGCACCTCTACCTGTTCTTCGTCCACTCTCCCCTCCTGCCGCCCGTGTGCACCTAAATATTACTAAACTATGCCTCATTTTTCCAATCCATGCTCTACTTTCTTTCATTACTCTGCACCATATACCTGCGAAAACATCACCTCCTTTTCCTTTCTGTTATTTCTGTCTTCCATGCCCTGATCCCGCCTTCCCTCTCTAAACCTCTTATAGCTCCTTCACTCACTTCCGATCTCCATACTACTTGCCTTCACCTTATCATCTCTGCTCTCCCCCTCTTACTTCCCTCAGTTTCCCCATTGCTCCTTTCTCTCCTTCTCTCCCCTCGATCCCTTGATCGAATCTAGTTTCCGCTTCTTTTTTTATCTCTCCTTTACCCTTCTTCACTGCGCCTTCTTTCCCCATCCCTCTCTTTCCAATTGCAATCCTTCCTGTATTCAGATCTCATTTCCTTTCAGTATTAATTTTTCCCTCGTTTAACCTCTCCCTTTTTCTCGTTTCACCCACCTCTTCTCCTTCCTTTTATTATTCCAATATCCTCCCTCCACTCCCACCCTTCTTTCTACCACCACACTTCTTTTCCTCCTCTTCTCCACCACCGTGACTCTGTTTATTATGCCCCCATCTCTTGTTGTGTTCTTCACAAGTAAAATCCCATTTGCAGTGTTTCCAAAAATATAAGTAACCTTGGGCCACGACTGAGATTATTTCTGATATTTTATAATACAGCTCAGATCCCAGCAGCACGCGCGTGCCACAACATGCAAGCCGGCTTTAAATATATGCACAGGCAGAGATGTGCCAACTTCTTAATGTCAAATTTACCTTTCAGGCTTGCTTCAGACATTAAACAACATTTTCAAGCATTTGTTTTTAAAGGGATACACCCTTTACATTCTGGGTTTAAAGGAACGGAGCTGGTGTATGCGTTTCTCAGGACGAGGCCCGTTAGGGAGACTGACTAACTGAAAATGGATGAGCAGGAAACTTTCTTGACCTCGATTTCCCTTTATTGAGAATGTATGTGATAATGTCTCAAAAGAAAGCCAAATGTGTTAGGAAAAATGCATGCCTTCTTACAACAGACCTAAAAAGGCGCAGGGGGTGTTTGCAAGTCCACCTACCAGAAACAATATAATAAGGAGTGTCAATAAGAAACTGCAACTTAAAATCAAGAGGTCTAGGTACTGTCCATGATGTACCTGGCATAAGGATGCCTGCTTATGTATTCATTTTAGCGTTGGTCTTGTGGCCACTCCAGAAAATAGCCTTCTAAGGGCCTGATTGTGAGTGAAGAGGATGCATGTGTAGAGACACAGCAAACCTGCCAACACATACAATGCCACCTTTTGTCACACGATATCGGCTCCATTCACACAGACACACGATGAGGGGCAGATTTCACACAGTGGGCTGGCAAGCCCAGCATAGAGTGTGTTTCTGACTCGTGTTGGGAACCTCTACGCAGTTAAAGTTCATTACATGGTGTGACAACACCCCAGAGTTTCTGTGGAAGACTGTGGATTGAGTAATATAAGGCCTCCCAATAAATTAATCTGTAAATTTGTCGATGTATTGATTGCTATTGCCTTCCAGGTAATTACTTCTAATTGGAAATCTGTGGACAAAAAAGTAATGCAGCAAACTTCAAAAATAAACCTTTGGTCCAACGTACGCCAATGAAGATCTTTCAGTAACAGGGTGATGTAACAATCCCTAGGCATGGCTGGACTGACTGATGGGCGCATCAGGTGTTTCCCCATGGATAGGGGGCACTTTTGTTATTGGGGATCGGTTTTGTAGCACTGCAGCCGTTTTAAAAGCACTGTAGATTTCCTTGTATATCCAAGAGTTTTCAAGCAACAATAAAAGTGCCAAGATAATTCTGGTAATTATTGTACCTGCTGGAGAGAGATCAGAGTTTTGCCTAGTGGCAATTTGACTTATCTCAGGTAGCACAGAGGGCCTGCCCCAAAGAACGTGAACTCTGCAGATCACAGAACAGTATTTTATGTGCAATGGTCAGTGGGATACTGCTTTTGTCAAGGATATCATTTTGTTACTATGCAGATCAAAAATTACACTTCTAGCACAGTGAGCTATGAACTGCCATCATGGAACTGCATGCAAACTGCATGGTACAGATTAGAAAGTTATGTTTTTTACCCAGTCTTTGATTATCCTAATTTTGCTAAAAGGGTTTGGTTGGGTAGGAATAATAGCTATTAGTAAAGTCAATGCTAACCACGTTGTTTCTTTCTGAATCCTGAGTTTATGCTTCCCTAGACCAAGCACTCTTAAGAATGCCTACCAGTATGGATGACATGTGAATTCAACATCGTGTAGTCCCCTTTATCTTATGTACCATTTTCTATGCACTGATTTACACATGTATGATTTATTGTATCTGTATACGTGTGTGATGCAAAGGGCTCCAACACCTTACACTGGTGAGAAAGGTGCTATACAGCAAATTAAATACATTTGAGAGAGGGACTATGGAGAGATAAGAAGCACTGTTCCAGGGTGATGGTGAGGGAATCATTGAAGAGCCCACATAAAGATTGCTGTATCCTAGTGCACTGTAAGATCATCATTTACTATGCTTTAAAACTAATATAATTTAATATATAATGAGAAATGTGTTGTAGAGTGCCTTCTTTTGCCATTTTTTCAAAAATTTTGTTGGTAGGAGAATGCCCCCAAGCCCTATTATAGTGGTCAGATTCGCTCGCTATGCACCGTATAAGGCTGGTCTGACAACATTTGCCAAGGCTGTTTTAGGCTCATGGTTCGGCCCTATTCCTAGGTTGTATGAAGGTAAGTCTGGTTGCCTGATTTTCGACAATTTGATGTGTATTTCATTTTTAGAAAGGCTAATATATAAAGAATGGGCATAATCGAGACTGGAGGTTATCAATGCCATAACCACCAAGATTAGGGCATCATGAGTAAGGAACATGTTTTTTTTTAATTTTTGTACTTTTATTTGTGAAAGATGGATAGAACTGGCTCACAATCAGTGTTCAGCACAAAGCCCTGTGTCTCTAAGACCCCCCTCCTCTCACACGGTTGAAAATGTTTACAAGCTGGCTTCTGTGTGACAGGGTACCAGAATTCACAATTCTAGCACGGATTTCTACATGTATATAATCATAATAAGAGCTACTCTGTGAAATGGAATTTAATTTTGCAGAAATAGACTCACCAAGGGAATTCACCATGGAATTCCCAATTGTGTGGGGCTTAGCACAGACAAATGCCACATGCTCTGAACAGGTGGTAAATGTGTGTGGCAGCCAGGAAGGGTGCATGAAAGGGTGTGCAGAGGGTGGGCAAGAGAAAGGAAGGATGTTGTCTGGCCTGGTTGGGGGAGAATCACATGCCCCAAGACTTAGCAGAGGGTAGGGTTAGAGATGAAGGCTGGGGACCAGGGACGGAGGCTGGGCTGCACTGCAACCTATTCCACATTAGATTTTACCAGTTAAATGTTCTAGATGATAAAATCAGGTCCAATTTGGGAGATCAGGTTTGGGACATCTGCTCACTTATAATTGAGAAGAACAGAATTACATTTGGGAATTCCTCTCCTTTCACCTGGTAATCAGAACCCAGATTGGTGATGGACAGGTCGGAATAGGACTAAACCTGCTCAAGTTTCACCTGTTGGTGACTCCAGTCACTTTGTACAGGAAAATGTGCTTAGTACTGGGCCAGCCGGAACAGGGGCTGTGCCTCCCTACATGGATCCCCTTTGCAAATGCTGAGAACACTTAGAAATAAGCTAAGCTCAGTTATATGCATTATCTAGAAACCTAACATTATCCTACGTTTAATACACAGAATGAAGCAATAGTATCCCTCTCCTACCATGTGGCTCAGTACCTTTTTTTAAATGCTCTGGTTACATCACACACAGCTTGAGTTACTTCACCCAAGTTTAACATTAACTTTGGTCCTGCAATGATAGGTAAACAGGGAACTAATTGGGGTGCTGGCCATGTTGTTGTCTAGCATCACGTGGACCTTTCCTTGGAATATTCCAAAAGTGTTTCCTATTCTTGTCTTGGGATGGGGCAGGAGAGATAATCCTTACGTTGTGAATGTAGCATACTCAAAGGAACATTGTATAGGTTCATCAGCAAATTATATAGCCATATGATAAGCCTATGGCCAGTCATTTTAGTGAACAGCATCTGCAAGTAGCTATGAGGTCGTGGTTCAGCTGTGGAGATCCCTCATATGGGATACATTGTGGCCATTATTGCCCTATAGGTTAGAAATAAACCAGTTAGTAGACCTGTTGGGGTTACCAGAGTATAACAAGGAATTAGAGCTCCATTTTCAAAGATATTCCCCACTGTAGTGAGTCCACATTGCTCCCACTTTGTCAGTGTCCTATGAGAACCCTTTGCCATATGAACAAAAGTCATAGCAAGTTAGATGTTAGGCATGTATGTGAAAAAGCCATGCATGTGCTGTGCCCCTAAGCAGGGGCAATATTGTTCTACTCAAAGAACAGATGATGAGATTCCACAGGGTCTTGAATGCAATGGGAGCCAAGCTCCACAAATGTGGCATAACACTCCAGTAGGGTACAGAAACGTTTCCACAAGCTAGTTGCGATACAGTGTCTTTCACCTCTACTAGAGATATAGGTTGTCCGGGGTGAGTTTCTCTAGGTGTGTCAGTAGAGGCAACATGATCTTGTTCAGAAAGTAATCCAAATCCATGTCTGACATGTTATTGAGCTAATCCTGCCACTCTAGTGGTCTGCTTACCGTCCTAATAACCAGCATGCCAGATATTGTGTCTGGGCTGCCATGTAATATACCTCGAAATCGGGGACCCCTCGACCCTCATGATCTACCTGCCATCTCAGAGTGCCAAGTGCTATGTGAGGGTGCTGTGTGAGGGTGGCACACATTCCATACCAACTCTAATAATAAGCTGCTTAGCTATTTGAAATGAGTTTGCGGGATAGAAATGATTAGAAAGGGGTAATTGTCTAAATTCATAAGTGAAAGAGTTCTCCAGAAGGTAACCTGAGAACGAAAAAAATCACAAAGTAGGCCCAATGTTGCACTCTAGTATGTCTGTTTACATATGATAGAATTGTATCCAAAGATACTTAATTGTAGAGGTCTTTCAAGAGTGGGAAATATTCACAGAAGCATTGCATTGGGAAAAGCCCCTTGGTGTCAGCGGGTATACAGCCATATTACTGACAGGAATAAAACCATTCTTGTCTGTATGAACGAGGTGAATCATATAAGGTAGCAGCACGTTCACATGTATCTTAATGTGAATCTTGTGATCTACATTTAATATAGAGACATGCTGCAGAAAATCCTAGTGGTATACTGGACCTTTTGCATGAGCTAGCTGTGATATAGTGTCTTTTACTTCTACTTGAGATATACGGTGTCCTAGTGTGAGTTTCTCTTGGTCTGTAAGGTAAGGCAACAAGATCTCATTCCGAAAAGTCATCCAAATCTGCATCTGTCATTGAGGTTGGAATACAACTGTTTGTAATAATCTAAGAAAGCTTAATTGATGGCCTCCTGAGATTTTTTTGTACCCCTTTTAAGTGTATGATGTTAGTCAGGAGAGCCTAAAAAATTTTGTGTTGGCCATCCTGGCCAGCAGTTTAACATATCTGTCACCCTCTGCATGCTGTCGGGCAGTTACGGGTACATAGTCTAGACAGTGCAGTCTCTCAAACTAGTTTAGCATGTTTTTCTCTAGTTTGGAGTAGGGCTGTTGTGAATGTTCAGAGACCATATCATTTTCGAGATCCCTACATTTTTCAACTAGCTTCCCCAGAAGAGGCTTGATATGTCTCTTACTCCTGCTGGAAATGTGTATGAAGTGGCCCCATAAATCAGCCTTAAAACTGTCCCAATCTGTAGAACAAGAACTGGTGGAGCCTTCATTCTCCTCAAAGTAATGCCCAATAAATTCCCCCAATGACGCATGAAACACTATCTCTTCAAGAGTGTTGCGTTGTACCTGCCAAATGAGGATGCCGGCCCCTTATGTCATGAGGTATGCAACAATGATGTATTGTGGTCTGAAATTATTCAGTCTAAGTAATCAGCTAGCCCAACTTCTAGCATCATGTTTATTGGGGCAAGTATATGATCTAAACGAACATCCACATCATGGACAGGTGAATAGTAAGAGTATTCCTGCAGTGCTGGGTTTTAATGCCTTTATTAACACCTAAAGATTGTATGACCATTGCTTTAACCACTTTAACTTTAGATGTTGCATGGACTGGCATGCTTGGGAGGGATTGGACTGATCTAGCTGCAGATCAAGTACCCCATTGAAATCATCTCCTATTAGTATAGGATGGTCCGACCCATTCACAAGAAGAGGAGACTAAGATATATGGAACCACGCTTGCATTGTATTTATTGTAATAGGGCTCTACCATCTAGCCCACATTCCACAAATTCATATCTACCATTGGGGTCAAAACATTGATTACAAATGTCGAACGGATCCCAGGGCACAACCGGAATAGTGCACCTCGAGAATATGATGAAAAACTAGTGGAGACCATCTGACCCTGCCATGTAGCTGGAAGTCTCTTGCCCTCCCCAGCGAGGACATTGCCTTAAATATGAATGTACTTATACCGTTAGGCCCCTGAAGAAGAAGACATCCCCCGAACATTCCAGGCTACAATCTTGTATGTGCTCAAAGAATGTGTTTTCGGTTCAAGCTTTTATCCGGTTCTTCAAAGTTAGAAGTTGTCTATGAGAACTTAATCCCGGTGGAATCATCCCCTCATGCCACGCCGCTACTCCGAGGCAGGGATCCCAACATTGCATGCCCAGAAATTAAGCTGATAAACTACGAAAATCACAACACATAACAGTTTACTAAATGGTTTGTGGCACACACCCTAGCACTAAGTGGGAACATTTTTTACTCGGAACTGAAAATGAAGGGAAGTCCTGTAACCAAACAGTGTCTCTAAAAAGTGCAGGCCTACAGTTGTGTCAATGCTCTCCGGTCGGTGCCATGGCGTCAGAAGAAACTCCGTGGGCAGGGTAGTGTTTGGAGGCAGTTGGCAATTGTTATGGAGGAGGCTTCCTACAGAGATCAGCAGCAGTAGCTCAAGATCCCTCTTCTGGGGAGGAAAGATCCGGCTCTATGTGATGTGATCCAGACTATGGTTTCTGGGTCCCATTAGAGCAACTCGTCTGCTGTTTGTGGTGTTATTGGAGCAGATATCTTACTTCTGCCATCAGACTCTGTATCATTGTTTCAACAATTTGCACATGTGTCATTGAATGCATAAGTAGTTGAAGCCTGTCTGAAAAGTGTTACTGTGTCAGTGACATCATGCTCATCAAGTTGTGGTTATTAGGGAGAAGGGGAACTAGATATTTTGGTTCATTCTGTGCGCTTCTCTCTGCGGTGTCTCTGGGGAAGGATGACCTCAATGGTCTGCTCCTTTGTACTTCTTTCTGACCCATTGTTCTGCTCAATCCGAAGCCGCTTTCAGTTACATGAAGAAGTGCATTGGTTGTCCATGATCTTCAGCTTGGCAGGAAACAGGAGTACATATCATACTCCCAGGGTATGGAGCTTTCTTTTGACTTCATTAAAACTCGCTATGCGGTTTTAAACTGCCAGCGTGTTCTGGAAAGATGATGACCTTCCCTGAGCCGACTGTGAATTGTTGCTCCTGTATAGTGACTCAGAGTATTAAATTGTGATCCATGTAGTTGAGGATCTTTGTGACCTTGGATCTGGATGGGACACCAGGAGGAGGGGACCTGGCTGGGACCCACTGAGCTCACTCAACTGTAAACCAGCTGATAAGCCTATAAGGGTCTCTGAATCTGACAGACATGGCTTAATGTACCGGGTGGGATTGTCACCCTCGGACCCTATGGGCAGGCCCACATAATGCCCATAAATTCTTGACACCAGTTTGAGGGAAATCTTCACTTTCCCAGCATTACCTGCAACATGCTGCAGTTGCTATCTTCTACTAAAAAGAGGAGTATGCCAAACTCAAAGCACATAGGGTTTGAGGGCGGTTTACTGAGACCAGTGTGGTCTGGCACTTCAACAGCAACAAAAAGTGCAATTCACTCCTGAAACATTGACTTTTTGATAAAACACGTGCAAAGAGAGCTGCAAAAAACTAAAGAGCAGCAGTGTTACTGTTACTTCATGGTTGTGCGCAGGTACCCACGGCCATTGAAGGAAGCAGAAGGCCCTATTGAGAATCATCTTATTCTCACACTGCTTCAACCCTAATGAGGGGATCTCAGGCCAATCTTCAAGACGATTGTGCTCTGTCTGGGTCTGTGCATAGGCATCAATGACTCCATTTCAGTTCCTAACTAGCAGTGCATTTTATAACTGCAGTCTCTCTCGCTCCCTCTCCCTTCCATTATATAGTCCCTCAAGTCCCTGGTACACTCTGCCTCAACTCCCAAAGTGTGCCTTGGAGGGAAGTCATAAGTGACCTAGCATGTGGGAGGTTTAAATACTGCTCATTTCTCCACGGCATCTTCCTTTGCCTATGCTTTGTTAATCTGGAACATGCTTATGTACAGAAAGATGCCGCCATTTGCAGGGAGCTACACCCCTATGCAAACGAAGGAACATCTGTGGATTTGTATGACTAGAAGAACAGACACAGATATGGTGTATTACACTATTACTAATCTACATTCTCCACAGGTCAACGGGTCCCAAGGGGAGTAAATTATCTGACCAGGCCTCAGTTCTTTACACTGGCCTTTTCTGGAGCAGGACATATGAGAATGAATGGGCGAGCAAGTGATTGATATTGATACTGCCAATGGCTGTGAAAAC
Source organism: Pleurodeles waltl (assembly GCF_031143425.1). NCBI lineage: Eukaryota > Metazoa > Chordata > Amphibia > Caudata > Salamandridae > Pleurodeles > Pleurodeles waltl. Next base: position 860,431,187 of record NC_090440.1, read on the forward strand.
TCTAAAAAATCTAAAAAACTGCATTGATTAAATGAAGTCAAAGTAAGAGCAAAGATGCTGATGAAGTGTTATCAGTGAATGAAAAGCAGAAAAAGCAGCTAAGCGTGAGAAAAATATAGGGAAAGAATGCAAATAAAAGAGTAATGAAGAGAAAACTATTGACAAGTAAGAGGTAATGAAGATATGTAACGTACTGCAACAGATAAAGTAGAGCACGAGGGAAAGAGGAATAAATTAGAGTGAACAGAAAGAGAATGGTGGTAAAAGAGGAAAAGCTAAAAGGGCAGAGAGAAGTGGATGGAGTTAGAGAGGCACAAGAATGATCCAACCTAAGAGTGTAAGAGATAACTCACAAGACAATTTGAAAGTGCTAGCGCAAATATATTAATTAGAAATTATTAATGAATGTTTATGTATTTTGAATAATGAAAAATGTAGAAAATGATTAACGAAGAAAAATAATGTGCACGTTTGAAAACGTGCCCTCGAAGAGTGGCTACCAAGATTCACGAATTATATTAAAAAGTGACTAAAACATGTGGAATATTGAAAATGTATAATAATATTAACGTAGTAATATGTTATATTGAGATGTATAAAAGTATGTTTTGCATTATTTTGTAGAGCTTAACTTAGCCAAAGTTGTGGCCTAGTTTTGCCAGACCTCGTGCAGAAGCTGAATATTAACGTTCAATGTTGAAATGCTGATGTGCTGAACTGACCATGAACTCCTCGTTGTTTAATAATATCTGCTCAGCTAGAATCCTATGCGTGAACCGACGGACAGGAGATGAGGGAATCAAAATTTGTATCAAAGACTGTGTAAAGCATTCAGAGTGTACTTTCCCAGGACTTGAACAATAGAGACACTGACTGGAGAAGAAGATGCAACATTTTTGATACCTGACGTGCCGGATGATGAGGACATCGGAAAGCGAACCAATCAACAATATGAAGAACTCTGTAATATTAGAATTCAGAGATTTAAATTAAGGAATTTATTGGATTAAGGAAAATTGTGTGATTAATTGACCAATTAGGAATTGGGGGATAGTCTGGGTGACTTTAATATAATGACGTGACAGAAGGGGAGAGTTCAGATGTTAGGTGCAGATGTCCGGAGAGAGACTACAAGATCACAGAGATTTGAGATTCTGTTATTGGGCTCATACTCTCTAAGAGGAGAGCCTGATGCGATGCTGATCGATTGATGACCTGAAGACGAAGACTGACTTTGTTGTTGATCCATACCGTGGATAGGTGGTTATGACAATGTGACTGAATTATTTTTGTGCTTTTTCTTTCTAGGTGCCAACTGCGCTGTCTAAATAGATTTTCTCTTAGCTAGATGTTTTTCCAAATTCATGTTTGAAACTGTTTTCGCATGAAGTCCCACATGCTAATGCTAATGCTAATCTGGGTTAGATGAGGTTCCTATTCTAGACGTTGATATTTTCAGTGACAAATGTTTGACGGACTGATTTGCTGAACTCTGCTACTCATGTTGACGTATTCAGTTTTGGGTCATTTGTTGACTTACGCCAATGCTTTAGAATGTATTCTGTCTCAAGTTTTGATTAGATTGTGTTTTTGGAGGTTACTAATGAATTAATTTAGGAACAGCATAAGTGGACTAAGGGAGATAAAAAGGATGACAGCTGACAGAGACTGGATTGGACCTGAAAGATGGGATTACCATATGAGAGAGGAACATGACGAGCGGAGGGTAAAGAAAGGCTGGATAGGGAAGGAAGAGATGAACTGTGACATTTAGTAAGGATTGTTGGAGGAGTGCCACAGACCATTATAGGGTATTCCCCATCATTCCTTTTATTTTGGAACTTTTTTTTATTTTGGAACCATACAACACTCTATATCACAGGCACTTCAGCTGCCTTGCTTTTTATCCATGACTTCATTGGACGGAAAGGTGATAAGGCATGTGTTCCTTTTGACCAGAATTCTGTGTGCGGGTGCTGGAATGGTTAGAAAGTACAGCATAGCTGCCTTGACTCTCCACCGGTAGCTGGGGTTGAGCAGCAAAGACACTCAGAGGACATGGTGTGAAGGTTGGCACTCAATATAATATATCACAAATGTCAGCAAAGTTAATGAAGTGTTCGATTAGATGCATTGACTTACAAATAGGAATATCTTTGGCAGGTGCTGTAATAAGTGGTTCATCCTTAGAGTTGCTTAGTTCTTTTCTGTTACAAAGAGACCATTCAGTGGCCCTGGGTAAACTGGTCTCTAAATCTTTTGTGCTACCATGTGGGGTGCCTCAAGGATCATCGGTGAGTCCTACTGTCAAACAACACAGAAACCCTTCTGTATCTGAGCGGCCGCCAAGATATTTCTAAGCAAATTATTGACTAAATGTATGATATTAAAAGGCCACACCCCTCGTGCATGTGAGAAATGTTTCCACGTGGGAGGGATACTCTATAGCCGAATGGTCATGCAATGATGTAAATGAAAATAATTCAGCTCTCAACAAAATCTGTTATGAGATCCCATAAAGTCACTTGTGCTGGTCTCCTTGCAGATGTTTAAAGTATCAGAGCCAAAAGAAATAGCCCTTCGCTGCTGGGATTGCAAGGGACAATAAAACATGTGGGCAGTCGTACACAAAAAAGAAGGAGAGCAGTCACAAGCTGTGTTGCTTAAAAATGTGTGACCATAGTTATAAAATCTCAAACAAGGAAGTTATCGATTTTATTCTGCCACTAGTGTTGCTGTTTCCCATGGCTACTTCTGATGCAGCCAGTGGTGCAGAAAGAGTGCTATAGACTTAGTGCAAACAAAATTGACTCATCTGCCATCGTATGGGTAGTAAAGGAAATCCATAACTGGGGCATAGGCCCACGCCCACCATCCCCAGGTCACGGTGCATTCTCCCCTGTTGAATTAATGATAGCATCACTTCTTGAAGCTCCATGTCAAGGCCCCCACCGATCCCACTCTCTTAACCATAATGATAAAACCCAAGACTACCAAGAGAGGAAGTCATTGCTCAAAAGTGGTCGATCCCATAGAGAGGGAGGGAAAGAACTCTGCTGCCACTGATTCCAATAATAAAGACACACATTTGGACTAGGGAGATTTTTCTTCCCTCGTCCATAAATGCATTTATTCAGTGAGCAGGAAAGAGCAACTCCAATTTTGTAAACTTTGCTTTCCAGGATCTCGTGTGAAGATGTATCACAGGGTTGATCAAAGATAATGTGAAATTATGGCACTAAAGGAGTTATAGGAGGAATTGTCACCCACAATTGATTTTCGGCTCAAATCTGTCTTCAATGTGCAAAAAGTATGCCAAATTTTGGACCTGAGCTTTCCAATGGAAATGTAAAAAATTGACCTAATACAAATTCAGTGAGATTTCACCTATGTAAAAAACCTTTTGATAGGCCTACCTAACTCAGTTGCAGATGTGATGCCAAGCACAGGCACCCGCATACTTACATCTCGCTAGAAATGTTCTATACTTCAAGTAACTGAGGCACCTTCCTCTTGCAAATTCCCATTGTTCACAGAGAATCATAAATATATTGCACAGCTGCAAAATATTTTGGAAAGTTATAATAGAACGCCTCTGTGACTACAGACTAATCCATTCATCTTGAGGGTGGGGATCTTCTGTGACATGTGGGGAGTGCAGGGTTTTGGGCTTTACTGCAAAGGACATTTGTGTGCAGAAAGGTGACTAAAAGATTGAAAATAGAACATTGGCGCCTTTTTGAAAGGCAACAGGAAGGTGATTTTTGTGTTCCACATGTAAACGATAGGGATCAATATGCAGCCCACTACTGATTTTTAGGTCGAAGCCTACTAGACAGTGCAGCTGTCTGGTTTACTAAAGACAGAAAGCTGACCTAGGAATGCATTCCCCGTGTTGCTTGCAATTGGCTTTGTAGTTTGTAACTCTAATTTTCTGATTAAAAAAGATCAATACACTCGGTGATGATATTTGTATACATTATCATTTGTGTGAAGGAAAACCATATTTTGGTGCAAATGTAATTTTCATTTCAATTCTAAATATATACATGTTGTTTGTAATGACAGTGCACTACCACACCATGAATACTCTACACTGCACCACTCCACTCTATACCCTTCCACTCTATGGCATGCCACTCCATACTACAACACTCAACTCCACTTTTAGACTGGCCACTCCACTCCATGACCTCCACTCTAAGGCACTCTAAAACATGGCACTTCACTGTAATATATGCCACTCACTCAATGACACAACACACCACTCCACTCTTCTCTACTCCACGCCACTTACCCCACTCCAATCTGCCACACTCCACACCAATCTATCCCACACCACTCCAATGTACCCCGTTCTACCCCACCCTACTCCACTTGGCTACAATCTACCCCAATCTACCCCACTCCAATCTACCCCTCTCTACTCAATCTACCCCACTGCATTACAATCGACCCCAATCCACTCCAATTCGATCCTGTCTACCCCACACCTCTACAGTCTACCCCACTTCTACCTATCCCAGTGAACTCTAATCTTGCCCAACCCCACACTCGAATCTATGCCAATCCATCCCAATCTACCACACTCCACTCATACCTACCCCGGTCTGTTCCACTCCACCCATGTCTACCCCATTGCACTCTCATCCACTCCAATCTGCCCCACTCCCTTCAATCACAATCCACCTTATTCCAAAGTACCTCAATGCAACCCGCTACATTCCAATTTACCACAATCCACTGCAATCTATCCAACTTCTCTCTGCTCCAATGTACCCCACTACAATCCAATGCATCCCACTACAATCTACAGCAACCTACCACACTCCTATCTACCACAATCTACCCCATTCTAATGTACCACAATCTACTTTACTCCAATCTTTCACACTCCAATCCACCCAACCTAACCTACTCCACTCTACCACACTCCACTCCACCCTACACAAATCTACCCCTCCACTTCATCCAATCAGCCCCACCCTTACTCAAATCTACCCCACTCCACTCCAATCTAACCCGCTCCACCTGGCTTCAATCTACCCCCACCCCACTCCAATCTACCCCACCCACTCCACCCCAATCTACCCTACTCCAATCTACCCCTCCCAGTCTACCCCTCCACAATCAACCCCATCCCAATCTACTCCACCCCAATCTACTGCACCCCAATCTACTCCACTCCAATCTACACCACTCTACCCCACTTCATCCAATCTCACTTTAGCCCACCCCACCCCTCTCTATCCCACTCCAGTCAACTCTACTCCAGTATAACCCACTCCAGTCTACCCCATTCCAATCTACTCCACTCCAAGCTACTACTTTACAAAAATCCCTCTTCAGTGTATACCACTCCAATCTATCCCACTCCATTCCAATCTACCCTACTCCAATCTTCCCTAACCTACCCTATTCCACTCCACACCAATCTACACCACTCCTCTCTTTCCCAATCTGCCACGCTCTTTTCACTCAACCACATCTACCTCACTCCACTTCACTTCAATCTACCACATGCCACCCAAATCCACTCCAGTCCAGTTTAACCAACTCTACCCCAATCCACCCCACCCCATCTCACTCCAATCTACCCTATCCCACTCCACCCCAACCTACCCTATTCCAATATACCCTTTCCAATCCACCTCACTCCAATCTACCCCAATCTATTCCACTCCAATCTACTCCACCCTAACCCAATCTACCCCACTCCAATCTACCCTACCCTATCCCAGTCTACCCCACACACTCTATCCAGTTCCACTCCAATCTACCTCACTCCACTCCAATCTACCCCACTCCTATCTCACTCCAATCTACCCTCTTCAATCCAATCTAAATACCATAATCCACCCAATCTATCTCACTCCACTCAACCGTAAACTACCCACTCCAGTCCAATCTACTCCTCTCCACTGTTATCTACCCCACTCCAATCAGCCCTACTCAAATTGACCCCACTCTACTGCACTCCACTCTTTCCCAATCTACCCCACTCCACTCCAGTCTGCCCCAATACATCCAAATCCACTCTACCCAGATCTACCCCACTCCAAATGTACCCCACTCCAGTACAATCACCTTGACTCCACCCTAATCTACTCCACTTCACCCAATCTTCCCCAGTTCAATCTACCCTGCTTCCCCACTGCAATCTACCAAAATCTACTCCACTTCAATCTACTACACCACACTCCAATCTACCACACTCTTCTCCAATCTACCCCAGTTCATCACACTCCAATCTACCCCACCCCATTTCAATGTACCCCACACTACTCCAATCTACCCCACTCCCACAATCTACCCCACTCCAATTCACTCTACCACAATCTATGCCACACTGAACTACCCCAATCTACCCAGACTTCATTCCATTCTACCCTACTATAATCCACTCAATCTACCCCACCTCAATCTACCTACTCCACCGAATCTACCCAACTCCACGCCAGTCTACCCCTCCACTCTTCCCCAATTTACCCCCTCCACTTTTCCTAAGTCTATGCTACTCCACTCCAATCAACCACCATATAACCCACTCCACTCTACCCCAATCTACTCTGATCGATCCTACTTCTATCTACTCCACTCTAATGTACACCAAGCCACTCTACTCCAATCTGCCCCACTCAACCCTGATCCACCCCACTCCACCAAAGTCTACCCCAATTAAATCTACCCCACTCCAATCTACCATGCTAATTTACACAACTGCCCCACTTCAATCTGCCCACTCAAATCTACCCCAATCTACCTGATGCCACCCTTACTCCAATATATTGAAGTCTACCCCAACCTACCCGACTACATTCTACCCCAATCCTCCCTACTCCAATCTACCCACTCAAACTTAGCTCAACTTATCTCATTCCACTCTACACCAATCTACCCCACACCAATCCACCCCGTTCCTAGCCACTATCTTTTAGCCATGCTTACTAGCTACCACACTGGTGTACATAATGGCTAAAACACATTGCCAAAGCTAATAGCTCTAGCATAGACTAGACCTATTGGTTTTGCCAATGCTTGTTGGGTTCTGAGACTGCTGAGAGACCTAATGGTATGGTATCCACAGTAGAAACCCAGTGTCCACATTAACATAAAGCAGGGCCTCTATAATGGCATGGCTGATGCACTGTCTTGGTTTCAGTGGTCGATATTCCAGGGGTTGGCACCAACAGTGAAAAGACAGGGGAAGCTGTATCGGAAAAGATATGCAGCCCAGGACACTGAGGGCATTACAGTTACCAGAAAGCTCACTGGCCTTGTCTTTGAGATGCGTGTATTAACAGCCTGGGATAAGTTTGTCAAGGGCAGAGTGAAGAGAAGAGGAAAAGAGGAGACAAGCATGGCAGCAGAGAAAGACAATGTGGTGAACTTTGTAATTAAATAAATGAGAAACAGTTGTTGCCAGTGACTGCATCAGGGATGCTGGCACGGATAACATTCTATGGAAAATGCTTCAGTAGTTACAAACCTAACTATGGTGAATTTGTGAGGCGCATTATGGAGGTGTGGGCTTAGGAGAAGGGTAGGGAGGAAGATGGGAGAAGTCCATAATAGTGGAAGTTTTAGAAAACATTATAGGTCAGATGAAAACTGCATGTATGTACCCTTGGAGGATTAAATGATACTGGGCCGTATTTTTTTTCTTGTTTTTTGGTGCCCTAAGGGTCTCTGAAGTGGTGGGGTCATGAAACTGTGAAGGAATGAGAGACAGGAATGTAATGCATTAGGGACCAGCCTGTGGATCAAGGTGTGTATTAAAACAGACCAGAAGGAAAAGGGATGCAAGTGTAAATGCGGATGTAAGACAGGACTGAGGTTTGCTTAGTGTTGCTGTATTGGTAGAATGTAGAACTGAGGGGTACACAGCACTGGTGCTTAACACTGGTTTTCACCTATTTGGGACAGGAATGGTGATGGAGTGTAGGGCTGAGGAAGTCAAAGTGAGGTGATTGCTAGTGGGTGGTCTTAGTCTTGAAGTTGATCTGGATTTTGTGGAAATCTTATGACCAGCAGCTGGGTTTAGATGAAAATAAGGTGTCTGTTGTGTGGCAAGAATAGGAGTATGCAATGGGGCCTATTAACCACATTTGTAAGCAGTGAGAGAAGAACCAGAAGCTCCAAGTGATTCAGATTCATTCAGGATAGAATGATTTGGTACAGCTAATGAGGCTGAAGTTATTGAAGGTGACAAAGAAAGACCTGAAGACCATGTGGGATAAGGGAGAACATACTGACATTTGTTAGAACTATTTGATGCCTAGGAGTCTATAAGGGGGACTTCCAAACATTTGGCCATAAACAGGATGCATAAATAGGTAAACAGGGAGATGTTCAGTTTTTGTAGGGCCAGGAATATGGGAGTAATTCATAATGAGGACATGCAGTATGTTTTGTTATGATGCTATGTTACATTTTTGTGATGTTATGTTATGTTATGTAGATTTGTAGAGCCCACTAATAACCTTTGAGGGTGAGTGGGTGTAAGTTCCAGCAGCGGACCATTCACTATGGCGGAGGAGAGTTGCCCCACTGCTAAAAGGCAGCAGAAAAATAAAATGATAATAAATTATTATCATTGTTTTATTTTTCCTCTGAGTCTAGGGTGGGGGAGAGTCACCATCCTCCACATCAGCAGGGAGGAGAATTAGTGGTGCACTCTAAGTGTGCATGCCAGCTTGGCTGGCAATCTAAGGCCAGCCAAACTGACATGCACACCTAGAACTCTCCACCTGGCTGTATTTCACAGCTGGGTGGAGACCAAGCACAGTGTTAGACCTGTCAGCTCTTGGCATTGTTTCACCTGTATTTGTGGCTTCGAATCTTGTGTTAGGATTGTGTGCTGAACTTCATTTTGCTGGTTTTACGACTCTGGGCACTTTACAATGGCTGACCGGTGCTAAACTGCCAATGCTCTCTGTCTATATTGGGTTGGTGACTGCAATGCTCCATGATTGGCAAATTTGATTTACTAGTAAGCCCCTAGTGAAGTGCACTAGAGGTACCCAGGGCCTGTATATCAAATGTTACTAATGGGCCTGCAGCACTGATTGTGCCATCCACATGAGTGGCCCTGTAAACATGTCTCAGACCAGCCACCGCAGTGTCTGTGCATGCAGTTTTAAACTGTCAGTTTGACCTGGCAAGTGCACCCACTTGCTAGGCCCAAACCTTCCCTTTTCCTACATGTAAGTCACCCCTAAGGTAGGCCCAAGGCAGCCCCATGGGCAGAGTGCAGTGTATTTAAAAGGTAGGACATGTACTAGTGTGTTTTACATGTCCTGATGGTGGATTGCCTTAAAATATCCTTTAAGTGTAATTTCCCATTGGGAACAGATAGAGATGTAGAGTTTAGGGTCTCTGGACTGTAAGTTTGAAAATGCTGCATTTAGAAAGTGAGCATTTTCTTGCTTAACCATTCTGTGCCTCTGCCTGGCTACTGAATACACGTCTAGGCCAGCCCGACAGTTGAGCTGTTTGTGAATTTCCTCTAGACAGCCACAGAAAGGGAGCTGAGGTGTGTCCAGCATATCCTGATGGGTCTTCCTAGGCTAGAGTGGAGGCAGGAACAGACACTTGCACCTGAATAGGGCTGTCCCTGTCCTTACACAAAGCAGTCTCCAACCCCCTGGAGTGTGTCTGGGGCCAGGACAGAGAGAGGCAGGGTCTTGTGCACTACAAAGACTTTCCTTTGAGGTTTGCCTACTTCAAAGGCAGAAATAAATATAAGCATTGGACTGCTGACCCACAACTTCAGAACACTTCTGGACGGAGGACATTCTGCCATGGAGAAGAGCTGGATGCTTGAGGAGAACCTGCCACTCTGCCTGTTGCTTTGCTGTGCTGGTGTGCTGCTGATACGTCTGCCCTGGGAATGAAAGGACTGGACTTTTCTTTCTACATCCTGCTTTCCAAGGTTCTCCAAGGGCTTGAACTGAGCTTGCCTCCTGTTAAGAAGCCTCAGGGAGATCAAAGACTCCACCTGCCGGCCCCTGGGTTCTCTTGCTGAGGACTCTGACTCACCAGGTGGTGCCCACTCCAGTTCCTGGGCCCTTGGGAGTGAAAGATGGCCTAAAAACAAGAAGATCCAGGCACATCGACTCCAGATGACTCCAGAACAGGCACTGTGGCTGACTCTGAGCCGCTCCCTGCATCCGAAGCCATGGTCCCTGTTGAAGTGCAACGACCGTGACAAATGTCGCAAACCCGCTGGTCCGAAGTCACCGCAGCGCCTCTGAAGACCCACATCATTGTGAGCCCCGAGAACCATGCCACCCGAGTCTGTGACACCCAACTCTGCTACAGCAACTGTGGCCCCGTGGTGTGACCGCGACCCTGAGGGGTCACCTCATCGCGTCTTGACCAGCCTGATTCATCGACCCCACCGAGTCATAAGGAACCGACACCACGCCACTGACACTGCATCACCTCCCTTGCAACTGTAAGGAACCAATGCCTCACTTCCCTTGTCTTCCAGTAAGGAACCAACTCCTCTCCTCCCTGTTAGCAGTAAGGAACTGACACTGCACCGGCTCCAGCGACACCTCACCTCCCTGACCCATGCACCATCTTTGTTTCCTCGTTTCTAAGGTACTGTAATTAGCTTCCGTGCGAGTCCGTGACTGGCGCTACACTCCCTTGCGAGTGGTGTCAGACTGTTGGGAACAGCTCCGTCAATGACATCATGACAGTTGGAGCCATTGTGTTTCGAAGCACTTTATTGGGATTCAATATTTAAAAATTCTTATCTTTGCTTTTGTATGTCGAATTTTTGTCCTTTTTGGTCTTGTTTTATTCAGTTAAATATTGGCTATTTTTCTAAACAGGTGTGGTGTCCATTTGTAGTGTTTTCACTGTGTTACTGTGTGTGGGTACAGATACTTAACACATTGCCAGTAAATGAGAGTGAGTTGAAGTGTAGGTGCTGCGTTGGCTGGTAAAAGTGTATGAAGATCTTACGGTATGCGGGTCCCATGTTGTTTAGGGTTTTGAATGTGTGAGTGAGGAATTTTAATTGACTGCGTTTGTGAACGTGGAGCCAGTGGAGCTTTTTGAGGTACAGTGTGAAGTGGGTCTTGTGCGAGAGGTTCACAATGAGTCTTTTGGCCGCATTATGGATGGTCTGGTGCCTTTCTATTACAAATGGCAGATGTTGTTTGGGAATTTGAGATACGCGTGTCCCTCCTGGGAAACATGATGTGTTTGGTAAAGGTGCAGTGTGGAGGAACACCTTCCATGAGTGGGGACATTTGGGAAATGGGATGTACATGTGATGTTACATGAGGTTGGCAGCCATTCGACCACCCTGTCATTGCCCAGTTTGTGCACATACATCAAGGGTCATTCAGTCCCTCTGCACGTGATATTCCACCTCCTACCCTTTGGACCAAAAGAGGGGCCATATCTGGTACAGGTATGGCAAAAAGTGGGCAGCGTACTTATTGACCTATATGGTTGTCACGGGAAGTATGCTGAAGAGAGAGCTCAAGCTTAGGCAAGGGAGAGTCGTGAAGGTCTACGTGCTGAAAAGTACGGAGAAAGGACAACAATAAGAGACAGCCTGGGCCTATGGCTGGCAGGCTGCAAAGAGAGTCGACTGAGATTTATGCTTGAGAAATAGAGGTTTGGTAGATATACCAGTATTAGTGGTTTGGGTAATGAAGGGGTGAGATTTGTATACTAAGGGGCGGGAAATGTTTAGTTGTGGGGTGAGTTAGAGTTCTTTTGTTAGTACAATGTGAGGTACCATTAGCATGTACAGTTTAACCAGAGTATATGTTTTAGTGATCTCTGCTTGCTGTTGAGTAATGAGTTTTCCCACATAATAAAACACTGTCTGGAGTTAGCCTTTCCCGTGCATGTAGGACCACCGGCCGGAGCAGTGGCAAGGCCGCACTACTGGCCCATACATTCCTTGCTATGCTGGGGCTAGGAGGCATCTTTGTTGTGCAAGGGCAGGGTCTCAGTACAGGCTACAGCTGTGACCGCAGGAACGGTTCCCAACTGCTGTCAAGGGATCACTGAAACTGTCCCCAACTTGGTTTTGAGTCTCGCAAGCTTTGCACTTTGCAAAGCTTGCAAGGCTTTTAAAAAAATCACCCATTTGCTAGTTTTAGGCGCTCGAAGATTAGGACACCACTACTTTAATCTCTCAGGTTCTGATTGTCCGGCTCCTAAACCACTTGCAAGAATTCGATCCGCAGACCTCACAACCAGCACATTGCGTAGAATAAGCTGCCGATGAGGCAGGGTCTGATGCTTCCCGAGCACTTAATGAGAGCAGAGTGTGAACAATTATGCAACCAAACAAATTTCAATGTTTGCTGCACACGCGAAGCCCACGTGCATTTAAAGAATGTTTGAACCGCCATACGAATGCACAGCGAATCATGTGTCACACTATGCTCATTAGTTAAACAATGGTATGTCATAAGTATCCTGTACATTCCTGGCACTTAAATCATGGTTAGAGTCTCCTCCTGACCCGTGAACAAAGCGTGATTTGATGTTGGAGGAAATAGACAATTGCGTATTTAAGCAGTATTTGACATAGCATTTTACACGGAAAACTACAGTGAGCAAGAATCGGTTGGGTGCCTGGAGAAGAGCCACGCAGGATTGCACAACCTCTTGCAATTTATGCAACTATGTAAGACACACCATCTGGTAGATTTTCATCTGTGACATCTGTAGAAGTGATGTTTTGGAGGGCACAAAAGGAGCAACATATAAGCGGTTGGGCCACCTACATCAGGCAGGCATGAAGATTGTGCTCACTACATTCAAAGATATTTAAACAATTTAAACACACTATGAATTAAACATTACTAAAGTCTGTGGAAGGGGTAGTGGTCTTCAGAGTGTTTCAGTAACTCCAGACCTCTCCACACCACTTTCTTCTGCAGTCTCTCGTTTAGACCCAAATTACCTTTCTTTCTTCAAATCTTTCTGAAATCCTCCATCTGCAAAACTCACACCTCATCTCTATCCTCTTTGGCAAAGCTCTCTTGTACATACATTCTTGTATCATCTTCCCTTCACCTTCCCAAACACCAAGCACCCACTAAACTGTAAGCATTGCTTCTTTCATTTATAGTATTTACGTTTTTTGACAGTTTTGTACCTCCTTCACACACGATGGCGGTCATTCTGACCGCGGCGGGCGGCGGTTGCCGCCCGCCATGCGGTCACCGCCAAATGGCCGCTCTGCGGTCAGGAGACCGCGGATGCCATTTTGGCTTTCCCGCTGGGCCAGCGGGGGACCGCCAAAAGGCCGCCCAGCGGGAAAGCCCCTGCCACATAGAAGCCGGCTCCGAATGGAGCTGGCGGTGTTGCAGGGTTGCGACGGGTGCAGTAGCACCCGTCGCTATTTTCACTGTCTGCAAAGCAGACAGTGAAAATCTTCATGGGGCCCTGTTAGGGGGCCCCTGCACTGCCCACGCCAGTGGCATGGGCAGTGCAGGGCCACCCAGGGGCCGTACGACACTCGTTCCCGCCATCCTGGTTCTGGCGGTGTAAACCGCCAGAAACAGGCTGGCGGGAAGGGGGTCGGAATCCCCATGGCGGCGCTGCAAGCAGCGCCGCCATGGAGGATTCCCTGGGCCAGGGGAAAACCGGCGGGAAACCGCCGGTTCCCTTTTTCTGACCGCGGCTTTACCGCCGCGGTCAGAATGGCCCTGGAAGCACCGCCAGCCTGTTGGCGGTGCTTCCGTGGTCCCCGGCCCTGGCGGTCATGGACCGCCAGGTTCGGAATGACCCCCTATGTGTAGAATCACATTTACAATTGACACATCTCACCATTGTTATTCACACTCTCTGCAGAGAGGCCACAGACTGAAGGGGCATTTATTCTGAACTACCTTATGACGCACTGACAGGCAGTGTGAAAATGCACAGGGCCTTTGGCTTGAACTCCACACCTCTCAATAGTTGCCCATTATAAATACTCACTGTAAGGCCTGGCATCTTTTGTGCAGTTCTCCTCTACCTTTTTGCCTTCAACCCTCCTGTTTTGCTGATGTTGTTTTTGCTGGCTTTGGGACTCTGCACACTTTACCATTGCTAACGAGTGCTAACGTGCTTTTGCTCTCTCCTTGAAACATTGCAAAATCGGCTTACAACCAATCGGCACATTTAATTTACTTGGAAGTCCCTAGTAAAGTGGTACCACATGTACCTAGGGCCTGTAAATTAAATGCTACTAGTGGGTCTGCATTACTGGTTGCACCACCCCCTTAAGTTGTGTTTTAAACATGTCCCAGGTCTGCCATTGCAGCCTGTGTGTGCAGTTTTGAACTGCCAGTTCAACCTGACAAAATAAACCTTTTGCCAGGCCTAATCCTTCCTTATTAATCTCTATTATTAACACCTAAAATAAGGCCCTGAACAACTAAGAGGGACTAAGCCATGTGGAATACTGAAAATGTATAATAATAATGTAGTTATATGTCATGTTGAGATACATAACATATTATGACACTAAAGGAGTTATAGGAGAAATTGTCACCCACAATTGATTTTCGACTCAAATCTGTCTTCAATGTGCAAAAAAGATGCAACATTTTTGGCCAGAGCTTTCCAATGGAAATGTACAAAATTTACCTAATACAAATTCAGTGAGATTTCACCTATGTAAAAAACCTTTTGATAGGCCTACCAAACTCAGTTGAAGATGTGATGCCATGCACAGGCACCCACATACTTACAACTCGCTAGAAATGTTCTATACTTCAAGTAACTGAGGTACCTTAATCTTGCAAATTCCCATTGTTCACAGAGAATCATAAATATATTGCACAGCTGCAAAATATTTTGGAAAGTTACAACAGAACACCTATGTGACTACAGACTAACCCATTCATCTTGAGGGTGGGGATCTTCTTTGACATGTGGGGAGTGCAGGGTTTTGGGCTATACTGCAAAAAACATATGTGGGCAGAAAGGTGACTAAAAGATTGAAAATAGAACATAGGAGCCTTTTTGAACGGCAACAGGAAGGTGATTTTTGTGTTCCACATGTAAACGATAGGGATCAATATGCAGCCCGATTTTTAGGTTGAAGCCTACTAGACAGTGCAGCTGTCTGCTTTACTAAAGACAGAAAGCTGACCTAGGAATGCATTCCCCTTGTTGCATACCATTGGCTTTGTAGTTTGTAACTCTCATTTTCTGTTTTTCTATTTGCTGGTTTTATTTGCTTTATGCTGTCCGGCTTGATTTTGTCCCTCCTGTTGCCCAAACCTTGTTTACTGCATTCTTCCAAAATCTCGTTATCTGTGAACAGGCCTTTAAATCTTGTTCTTATCTTGTCACATGTGCAGGGCATTACAAAACAGAGATCAAATGTCAATCTCTCTCTTTGAGAGAGCTAGTTGTTTACTTTTCCTTCTCTGACTTCAAAATGAGAGGATTTATGTGACAATCCTGCTGAGTATCCATGTAAGAGGATAGGGTGTACGCTGTTTTTATTCCAGCAAACAAAAAAAGAACTGTGCTGTTGTTCCACAATATATCCGAATCAGTACAATTCAAGCACATTTTGTGGAATTCTGAAGTGTGGTGGAAACAATGTTTGAATATGATCAAAAAAGGTCAATACACTAGGCGATGTTATTTGCATACATTATCATTTGTGTGAAGGAAAACCATATTTTGGTGCAAATGTGATTTTCATTTCAATTCAAAATATATATGTTGTTTGTAATGACAGTGCGCTACCACACCATGCATACTCTACACTGCACCACTCCACTCTATGCCCTTCCACTCTATGGCATGCCACTCCATACTACAACACTTGACTCCACTTTTAGACTGGCCACTGCACTCTATGCCCTCCACTCTAAGGCACTCTTCGACATGCCACTTCACTGTAATCTATGCCACTCATTCAATGACACAACACACCACTCCACTCTTCTCTACTCCACACCACTTACCCCACTCCAATCTGCCACACCCCACACCATTCTATCCCACACCACTCCAATGTACCCCAATCTGCCCCACCCTACTCCACGGGGCTACAATCTACCCCAATCTACTCCACTCCAATCTACCACTCTCTACTCAATCTACCCCACTGCATTCCGATCGACCCCAAATCACTCCACTTTGATTCAGTCTACCCCACACCTCTACAGTCTACCTACTTCTCCCTACCCCAATGCACTCCAATCTTGTCCAACCCCCACTCAAATCTATGCCAATCCATCCCAATCTACCACACTCCACTCAAATCTACCCACTCTTTTCCACTCTACCCATGCCTACCGCATTGCACTCTCATCCACTCCAATCTGCCCCACTCCTTTCAACCACATCCACCTGACTCCAAATTACCTCAATGCAACCCGCTACATTCCAATTTACCTTAATCCACTGCAATCTATCCAACTTCTCTCTTCTCCAATGTACCGCACTACAATCCAATGTACCCCACTACAATCTGCTGCAACCTACCACACTCCTGTCTACCACAATCTACCCCACTCTAATGTACCACAATCTACTTTACTCCAATCTATCACAATCCAATCCACCCAACCTAACCTACTCCACTCTACCACATTCCACTCCACCCTACACAAATCTACCCCTCAACTTCATCCAATCTGCCCCACTACAATCTACCACACCCCACTCAAATCTACCCCACTCCACTCCAATCTAACCTGCTCCACCTGGCTCCAATCTACCCCCATCCCACTCCAATCTACCCCACCCACTCCACCCCAATCTACCCTACACCAATCTACCCCTCCCAATCTACCCCTCCACAATCTACCCCATCCCAGTCTACCCAACCCCAATCTACTGCATCCCAATCTACTTCACTCCAATCTACACCACTCTACCTCAATCTACCCAACTTCACCCAATCTCACTTTAGCCCACCCCACTCTACCCCACCCCTCTCTACCCCACTCCAGCCAGCCCACACTACTCCAGTATAACCCACTCCAGTCTACCACATTCCAATCTACCCCACTCCAAGCTACTCCGTTACAAACATCCCTCTTCAGTCTATCCCACTCCAATCTACCCCACTCCATTCCAATCTATCCTACTCCAATCTTCCCTAAACTACCCCACTCCACTCCACACCAATCTACACCACTCCTCTCTTTCCCAATCTGCCACACTCTTTTCACTCGACCACATCTACCTCACTCCACTTCACTTCAATCTACCACATGCCACCCAAATCCACTCCACTCAAGTGAGTTTAACCAACTCTACTCCAATCTACCCCACCCCATCTCACTTCAATCTCCCCTATCCCTCTCCACCACAAACCTACCCTATTCCAATATACCCTTTCCAATCCACCTCACTCCAATCGACCCCAATTTATTCCACTCCAATCTACTCCACCCTAACCTAATCTACCCCACTCCAATCTACCCCATCCTATCCCAGTCTACCCCACACACTCTATCCAGTTCCACTCCAATCTACCTCACTCCACTCCTAACTACCCCACTCCTATCTCACTCCAATCTACCCTATTAACTCCAATCTACATACCATAATCCACCCAATCTATCTCACTCCACTCAACCGTAAACTACCCCACTCCAGTCCAATCTACTCCTCTCCACTCCTATCTACCCCACTCCAATCAGCCCTACTCAAATTGACCCAACTCTACTGCACTCCACTGTTTACCAATTTACCCAACTCCACTCCAGTCTGCCCCAATACATCCCAATCCACTCTACCCAGATCTACCCCACTCCAAACGTACCCCACTCCAGTACAATCACCTTGACTCCGCCCTACTCTACTCCACTTTACCCAATCTACCCCAGTTCAATCTACCCTGCTTCCCCAAAGCAGTCTCCCAAAATCCACTCCACTTCAATCTACTACACTACACTCCAATCTACCACACTCTTCCCCAATCTACCCCACTTCATCACACTCCAATCTACTCCACCCCATCTCAATCTACCCCACACTACACCAATCTACCCCCCCTTCACAATCTACCCCACTCCAATTCACTCTACCACAATCTATGCCACACTGAACTACCCCAATCTACCCAGACTCCATTCCATTCAACCCTACTATAATCCATTCAATCTATCCCACTCCAATCTACCTACTCCACCCCAATCTACCCAACTCCACTCCAGTCTACCCCCTTCACTCTTCCCCAATCTACCCCACTCCACTTTTCTTAAGTCTATTTGACTCCAATCAACCACCGTATAACCCACTCCACTCTACCCCAATCTACTCTGATCGATCCTACTTCTATCTACTCCACTCTAATGTACACCAAGCCACTCTACTCCAATCTACCCCACTCAACCCTGATCCACCCCACTCCACCAAAGTCTACCCCAATTAAATCTACCCCACTCCAATCTACAATGCTAATTTACCCAACTTCCCTACTTCAATCTGCCCACTCCAATCTACCTCATGCAACCCTTACTCCAATATATCGCAGTCTATCCCAATCTACCCAACTCCATTCTACCCCACTCTTCCCTACTCCAATCTACCCCACTCAAACTTAGCTCAACCTATCTCATTCCACTCTACACCAATCTACCCCACACCAATCCACCCCGCTCCAAGCCACTATCTTTTAGCCATGCTTACCAGCTACCACACTGGTGTACATACTGACTAAAACACATTGCCAAAGCTAATAGCTCTAGCATAGACAAGACCTATTGGTTTTGCCAATGCTTGTTGGGTTCTGAGACTGCTTAGAGAGCTAATGTTATGGTATCCACAGAGGAAACCTAGTGTCCACATTAACATAAAGCAGGGCCTCTATAATGGCATGGCTGATGCACTGTCTTGGTTTCAGTGGTCGAGATTCCAGGGGTTGGCACCAACAGTGAACAGACAGGGGAAGCAGTATCGGAAAAGATATGCAACCCAGGACACTGAGGGCATTACAGTTACCAGGAAGCCCACTGGCCTAGTCTTTGAGATGCATGTATTAACAGCCTGGGATAAGTTTGTCAAGGGCAAAGTGAAGATAAGAGGAATTGAGGAGGCAAGCATGTCAGCAGAGAAAGACAATGTGGTGAACTTTTTAATAAAATAAATGAGAAACAGCTGTTGCCAGTGACTGCATCAGGGAAGCTGGCACGGATAACATTCTATGGAAAATGCTTCAGTAGTTACAAACCTAACTATGGTGAATTTGTGAGGCGCATTATGGAGGTGTGGGCTTAGAAGAAGGGTAGGAAAGAAGATAGGAGGAGTCCATAATGGTGGACGTTTTAGAAAACATTATAGGTCAGGTGAAAACTTCATGTATGTCCCCCTGGAGGATGACATTATATTGGGCCATCTTTGTTTTCTTATTTTTTGGTGCCCTGAGGGTCTCTGAAGTGGTGGGGTCATGAAACTGTGAAGGAAAGAAAGACAGGAATGTAATGCATTAGGGACCAGCTTGTGGATCAAGGTGTGTAGTAAAACAGACCAGAAGGAAAAGGGATGCAAGTGCACATGCGAATGTAAGATAGGACTGAGGTTTGTTTAGTGTTGCTGTATAGGTAGAATGTAGAACTGAGGGGTACACAGCACTGGTGCTTAACACCGGTTTTCACCTATTTGGGACAGGAATGGTGATGGAGTGTAGGGCTGAGGAAGTCAAAGTGAGGTGATTGCTAGTGGGTGGTCCTTGTCTTGAAGTTGATCTGGATTTTGTGGCGACCTTACGACCACCAGCTGGGTTTAGATGAAAATAAGGTGTCTGTTGTGTGGCAAGAATAGGAGTATGTAATGGGGCCAACTATTAACCACATTTGTAAGCAGTGAGAGATGAACCAGAATCTCCAAGTGATTCAGGATAGAATGATTTGGTATAGCTAATGAGGCTGAAGTTATTGGAGGTGACAAAGAAAGACCTAAAGTCCATGTGGGATAAGAGAGAACATACTGACATTTGTTAGAACGATGTGATGCCTAGGAGTCTATAAGGCGGGGTTTGAAAACGTTTGGCCATAAACAGGAGGCATAAATAGGTAAATAGGGAGCTGTTCAGTTTTTGTAAGGCCAGGAATATGGGAGTAATTCATAATGAGGACATGCAGTATGTTTTGTTATGATGCTATGTTACATTTTTGTGATGTTATGTTATGTTATTTTATGTAGATTTGTAGAGCCCACTAATAACCTTTGAGGGTGGGTGGGTGTAAGTTCCAGTGGCGGCCCCTTCACTATGGCGGAGGAGAGTTGCCCCACTGCTAAAAGGCAGCAGAAAAATAAAATGATAATAAATTATTATCATTGTTTTATTTTTCCTCTGAGTCTAGGGTGGGGGAGAGTCAGCATCCTCCACATCAGCAGGGAGGAGAAGTAGCGGTGCACTCTAAGTGTACATATCAGTTTGGCTGGCCATCTAAGGCCAGCCAAACTGACATGCACACCTAGAACTCTCAACCTGGCTGTATTTCACAGCTGGGTGGAGACCAAGCACAGTGTTAGACCTGTCAGCTCTTGGCATGGTTTCACCTGTCTTTTTGGCTTCTAATCTTGTGTTATGATTGTGCGCTGAACTTCATTTTTTCTGGTTTTAGGACTCTGGGCACTTTACAGTGGCTGACCGGTGCTAAAGTGCCAATGCTCTCTGTCTATATTGGGTTGGTGATTGAAATGCTCCATGATTGGCATATTTGATTTTTTAGTAAGCCCCTAGCGAAGTGCACCTGAGGAACCCAGGGCCTGTATATTAAATGTTACTAGTGGGCCTGCAGCACTGATTGTGCTGTCCACATGAGTGGCCCTGCAAACATATCTCAGACCTGCCACTGCAGTGTCTGTGGATGCAGTGTTAAACTGTCAGTTCGACCTGGCAAGTGCACCCACTTGTCAGGCCCAAACCTTCCCTTTTCCTACATGTAAGTCACCCCTACAGTAGGCCCAAGGCAGCCCCATGGGCAGAGTGCAATGTATTTAAAATGTAGGACATGTACTAATGTGTTTTACATGTCCTGATAGTGAAATACTGCTAAATTCGTTTTTCACTCTTTCAAGGCCTATTTCTCCTATAGGATATCATAGGGATTGCCTTAAAATATCCTTTAAGTGTAATTTCCCATTGGGAACAGATAGAGATTTGGAGTTTAGGGTCTATGGACTCACAACGTAAAAATACATCTTTTGTGAAGTTGGTTTTTAAATTGTAAGTTTGAAAATGCCGCATTTAGAAAGTGGGCATTTTCTTGCTTAACCATTCTGTGCCTCTGCCTGGCTACTGAACAGACGTCTGGGTCAGCCCGACAGTTGAGCTGTTTGTGAATTTCCTCTTGACAGTCACAGAAAGGAAGCTGAGGTGTGTCCAGCATATCCTGATGGGTCTTCCTAGGCTTGAGTGGAGGCAGGAAGTGACACTTGCACCTGAATAGAGCTGACCCTGTCCTTACACAAAGCAGTCTCCAACCCCCTGGAGTGTGTCTGGGGCCAGGACAGGGAGAGGCAGGGTCTTGTGCACTACAAAGACTTTCCTTTGAGGTTTGCCTACTTCAGCAGCAGAAATAAATATAAGTATTGGACTGCTGACCACACAACTTCAGAACACTTCTGGACTGAGGACATTCTGCCATGGAAAAGAGCTGGATGCTTGAAGAGAACCTGTCACTCTGCCTGTTGCTTTGCTGTGCTGCTGCGCTGCTGAAGCTTCTGCCCTGGGAATGAAAGGACTGGACTTTGCTTTCTACATCCTGCTTTCCAAGGTTCTCCAAGGGCTTGAACTGAGCTTGCCTCCTGTGAAGAAGTCTCAGGGAGATCAAAGACTCCACCTGCCAGCCCCTGGGTTATATTGCTGACGACTCTGACTCGCCAGGTGGTGCCCACTCCAGTTCCTGGGCCTTTGGGAGTGAAAGATGGCCTAAAAACAAGAAGATCCAAGCACATTGACTCCAGATGACTCCATAATAGGCGCCGTGGCTGACTTTGAGCCACTGCCTGCATCCAAAGCCATGGTCCCTGCTGAAGTGCAACGACCGCAACCAATGTCGCAGACCCGCTGGCCCGAAGTCACTGCAGTGCCTCTGAAGACCCACATCGTTGTGAGTCCCGAGTGCCATGCCACCCGAGTCTGTGACACCCAACTCCGCTGCAGCATCTGTGGCCCCGTGGTGTGACCATGAAAAGTCCCCCCATCACGTCTTGACCTGCCTGATTCATCGATCCCACCGAGTCATAAGGAACCGACACCTCGCCACCGATACTACATCACCTCCCCTGCAACTGTAAGGAACCAATTCCTCACTTCCCTTGCCTTGCAGTAAGGAACCAACTCCTCTCCTCCCCGTTAGTAGTAAGGAACCGACGCTGCACCGGCTCCAGCGACACCTCACCTCCCCGACCCCATGCACCATCTTTGTTTCCTTGTTTCTAAGGTACTGTAACTAGGTTCCGTGTGAGTTTGTGATTGGCGCTACACTCCCTTGCGAGTGGTGTCAGACTGTTGGGAACAACTCCGTCAATGACATCATGACAGTTGGAGCCATTGTGTTTCTAAGAACTTTATTGGGATTCAATATTTAAAAATTCTTATCTTTGCTTGTGAATGTCGAATTTTTGTCCTTTTTGGTCTTGTTTTATTCAGTTAAATATAGGCTATTTTTCTAAACTGGTGTGTATTTGTAGTGTTTTCACTGTGTTACTGTGTGTGGGTATAAATACTTAACACATTGCCAGTGAATGAAAGTGAGTTAAAGTGTAGGTGCTGCGTTGGCTGGTAGAAGTGTATGAAGATCTTATGGTATGCGGGTCCCATGTTGTTTAGGGTTTTGAATGTGTGAGTTAGGAATTTTAATTGACTGCGTTTGTGAACGTGGAGCCAGTGGAGCTTTTTGAGGTGCAGTGTGATGTGGGTCTGGTGCGAGAGGTCCACTATGAGTCTTTTGGCAGCATTATGGATGGTCTGGTGCATTTCTATTACAAATGGCTGATGTTTGGGAATTTGAGATACGCGTGTCCCTCCTGGGAAACATGATGTGTTTGGTAAAGGTGCAGTGTGGAGGAACACTTTCCATGAGTGGGGACATTTGGGAAATGGGATGTACATGTGATGTTACATGAGGTTGGCAGTCATTCGACCACCCTGTCATCGCCCAGTTTGTGCACGTACGTCAAGGATCATTCAGTCCCTCTGCACATGTGATATTCCACCTCCTACCCTTTGGACTAAAAGAGGGACCATATCTGGCACAGGTATGGCAAAAAGTGGGCAGCGTACTTATTGACCTACATGGTTGTCACGAGAAGTATGCTGAAGAGAGAGCCCAATCTTAGGCAAGGGAGAGTCATGAAGGTCTACGTGCTGAAAAGTACGGAGAAAGGACAACAATAAGAGACAGCCTGGGCCTATGGCTGGCAGGCTGCAAAGAAAGTGGATCGAGATTTATGCTTGAGAAATAGAGGTTTGGTAGATATACCAGTATCAGTGGTTTGGGTTAATGAAGCGGTGGGATTTGTATCCTAAGGGGTGGGAAATGTTTAGTTGTGGGGTGAGTTAGAGTTCTTTTGTTAGTACAATGTGAGGTACCATTAGCATGTACAGTTTAACCAGAGTATATGTTTTAGTGATCTCTGCTTGCTGTTGAGTAATGAGTTTTCCCACAAAATAAAATACAGTCTGGAGTTAGCCTTTCCATAACCTTTGCAGTGCATGTAGGTCCACCGGCCGGAGCAGTGGCAAGGCCGCACTACTGGCCCATACATTCCTTGCTATGCTGGGGCTAGGAGGCATCTTTGTTGTGCAAGGGCAGGGTCTCAGTACAGGCTACAGCTGTGACCGCAGGAACGGTTCCCAACTGCTGTCAAGGGATCACTGAAACTGTCCCCAACTTGGTTTTGAGTCTCGCAAGCTTTGCACTTTGCAAAGCTTTTTAAAAAATCACCCATTTGCTAGTTTTAGGCGCTCGAAGATTAGGACACCACTACTTTAATCTCTCAGGTTCTGATTGTCCGGCTCCTAAACCACTTGCAAGAATTCGATCCGCAGACCTCACAACCAGCACATTGCGTAGAATAAGCTGCCGATGAGGCAGGGTCTGATGCTTCCCGAGCACTTAATGAGAGCAGAGTGTGAACAATTATGCAACCAAACAAATTTCAATGTTTGCTGCACACGCGAAGCCCACGTGCATTTAAAGAATGTTTGAACCGCCATACGAATGCACAGCGAATCATGTGTCACACTATGCTCATTAGTTAAACAATGGCATGTCATAAGTATCCTGTACATTCCTGGCACTTAACTCATGGTTACAGTCTCCTCCGGACCCGTGAACAAAGCGTGATTTGATGTTGGAGGAAATAGACAATTGCCTATTTAAGCAGTGTTTGACATAGCATTTTACACGGAAAACTACAGTGAGCAAGAATCGGGTGGGTGCCTGGAGAAGAGCCACGCAGGATTGCACAACCTCTTGCAATTTATGCAACTATGTAAGACACACCATCTGGTAGATTTTCATCTGTGACATCTGTAGAAGTGATGTTTTGGAGGGCACAAAAGGAGCAACATATAAGCGGTTGGGCCACCTACATCAGGCAGGCATGAAGATTGTGCTCACTACATTCAAAGATATTTAAACAATTTAAACACACTATGAATTAAACATTACTAAAGTCTGTGGAAGGGGTAGTGGTCTTCAGAGTGTTTCAGTAACTCCAGACCTCTCCACACCACTTTCTTCTGCAGTCTCTCGTTTAGACCCAAATGCCCTTTCTTTCTCCAAATCTTTCTGAAATCCTCCATCTGCAAATCTCACACCTCATCTCACACCTCATCTCTATCCATCTTCCCTTCACCTTCCCAAACACCAAGCACCCACTAAACTGTAAGCATTGCTTCTTTCATTTATTGTATTTAAGTATTTTGACAGATCTGTACCTCCTTCACACACTATGGGGGTTATTCTAACTTTGGAGGAGTGTTAATCCGTCCCAAAAGTGATGGTAAAGTGACGGATATACCACCAGCAGTATTACGAGTTCCATAGGATATAATGGACTCGTAATACGGCTGGTGGTATATCCGTCACTGTTCCGTCACTTTTGGGACGGATTAACACCTCCTCCAAAGTTAGAATAACCCCCTATGTGTAGAATCACATTTACAATTGACACATCTCACCATTGTTATCTGCACTCTCTGCAGAGAGGCCACAGACTGAAGGGGCATTTATTCTGAACTACCTTATGACGCACTGACAGGCAGTGTGAAAATGCACAGGGCCTTTGGCCTGAACTCCACACCTCTCAATAGTTGCCCATTATAAATACTCACTGTTAGACCTGGCATCTTTGATGCAGTTCTCTACTTTTTTGCCTTCAACCCTCCTATTTTGCTGATGTTACTTTTGCTGGCTTTGGGACTCTGCACACTTTACCATTGCTAACCAGTGCTAAAGTGCTTTTGCTCTCTCCTTGGAACATGGCAAAATCGGCTTACAACCAATCCGCACATTTAATTTACTTGGAAGTCCCTAGTAAAGTGGTACTAAATGTACCCAGGGCCTGTAAATTAATTGCTACTAGTGGGTCTGCAACACTGGTTTCACCCACTTAAGTTGTGTTTTAAACATGTCCCAAGCCTGCCATTGCAGCCTATATGTGCAGTTTTAAACTGCTAATTCAACCTGACAAAGTAAACCTTTTGCCAGGTCTAATCCTTCCTTTTAATCTCTATTTTTAACCCCTAAAATAGGCCCTGAACAACTAAGAGGGAAGGGTGTGGTGTATTTAAAAAGTTGGACATGCACTTCTAAGTTTTGCATGTCCTGGTAGTGAAACATTCCTAGGCCTGTGGGCCTCCCTCTCCCATAGAATAACATTGGGTTACCTCATTACACTTATTAAGCAATAACTTTTCAATTGAGAGCAGGAATGCAGATCAAGTTCTTAAAATGACACTTTTAGAAGGCCTGATCCTGGGTCACATGACTAGGTGTAGCTGGCAGTTGGTCTCTGTTTATTGCTTGAAGTCAGTGAGACAAAGGGAAGAAAGGTGTTGAAAGTGTTGCGTAGGTTCTCGTTATTCTAATGAGACTACTGGATTCGGGCAACAGAATCACTTGTGCTGTTGGGGACTGAGTCTAAACCCACTACAGGTGACACCTGTTGGCCTTATCCAGGTTTTGTTCTGGCTAACTAGCAGTGCCTCATCTCCACCCAAGAGCAGGGATGACTGGGCAACCGAGCGCATTGCATAATTGACTCCTCAGAGAAATCGTGGCCACTCAGATCTCGTCCATTTCTCTCAGTTACATTAGTCTCACGTATGCAAGAACATTCAGAGGCAGAATATAGTTCAATAAGGTTTTATTGAAGTAACTGCATCTTAGATAATAAAGCATGAATTGAAATAACTAGGACGATGAAGCATGACAAGATTAACATTGTGACACAAAGAGTGAAACATAAAAATAACGCTACCATATTGTCACTAAAAATCATTAAGAATAGCTCCTACCTAGGCTGTGTTAGAGAACAGCATGTTAAGGTCTAATTCTGCCCTTTAGGTTCCCCTGGGAAGACATCATCCCTCATACCTGAGCAAGAGGCCCGAAGTCTGCATAAGCAGCTGCAGCGAAGCATTCAGCAATCAGCATACAGTCGTGGTCATCTGGCTGAAATCTCCCTCTAATGTACATGGGTCAAAGTAGTGTTTTTATAATAAAACAGCTGATGTTCCAAGAAAGGATCCCAACGTAAGAGTGTGTATGTTTCTGTGAACATTAAAGACAAAGCGTACCACTTTTGTCGGCAACCTATCTTACTGCAGCCTTGAGAAAAGCACAGAGTGAAAGAAATGTCTTGTTCAAGAACATAGTGCTGGCCTAGGCAAAGAACAGCTAGATAGAGAAAATAAAACAAGACCGCTAATGTGGCTATTGTTAAAATAATAAAACAAAGCTGAATAAAATATGTCTAGCTTAAAGTGCACAGCTGCAGGCCTAGTTTGCTAAAATAACATGTGTAAAACTGTAGCTAAAATGGATACACAGCAACAGGATGGGCCACTCACAAATGATAAGTAGGAGGAGCTGTCACCTAACATGCTTGCATATCACAAAGGTTCTGCTTGAGTACTCTCACAAAGGTTTTGACACTGGTCTTTTGTGACCCCAGACAAGGTAGGACCAGGACAGGGATGAAGGGGATGCCTGACACCTCAGGGGGGTGGAAACCTCTTAAACCTTCCTCTACTTCAATGTGGGCACCAGGTATAATATTATTCCACAGACACTAACTCTTCAGTACACTTCTGGACCTGTGGAAGACTCTGCAAGGAAAAAAGGAGAGCTGTGCTGCTTAAGCCACTGCTACTGCTGCTCTGAAGGACTGCTGCCCTGCAGTGCTGACATCTTGTCTTCTTCCCTTGGTGAGGAGGACTCGATCTGCATCTCAAAACCAAGGACCCCAGAGTGATTCCAAGGGCTAATTGTCTGCCCTCCTGATCAGAAGCCTCAGGAACAGAACAGGCTTCCAACAACTTTGAACTTAGCACCTGGACTCTGCCATTTGTGCATCCTGCCCTCCCAAGTGTGCCACCGCAATCCTGGGCCCTTGGAAGAGGTCCTGAAGGTGCTCTGACAGCCCATCTGTGAACTCAGCAGAACCGACGCATCCCCTCCACAGTGCATCACCCACAGAACCAGTACATTGTCTTTGCTGCTTGACGCATTGCTCTTGAAACCTGCGCATTGTCTCTGATGCATGGACCCTCCCAAGGCAAGATCTTTGCATAGGCCATCTCAGCCCATTGGAACCGCCAATGTATGAAGCACTTCCACGCAAGGACATTGCATCGCCTAACCCAGCCCCTCCAAAGCTCCACAGCTTGATGCATCTCCATGCAAGGACATCAAATTGCACTTCACAGCTCCCCTGAACTGCCACTGTCTGACGTATCTCCTCGCCCGGACCTGCATCACCTTGGCTGCGTGATGCATCCTTGATTTGGGATTCCATATCTCTCCCCAACCAGGATTAGCCAACCTAAGTGGTTACCGGTAGCCGGCCCACACTCTAGCACAGTCGCCCTGAATTTATGATTTTGGCCCGGTCCGACGGAACCTGATAACTACAGTTGATGGTTTGTGCTTTTTAGTGCTATTTTCACTGAAATCTTTAAACTTGCATATATTTGGTTCTACAGATTACATGTTTGTCATTTTGGTCTCAATTTATTTATTAGATTTTACTCTACTTTTCTAAATTGGTGTGGGATTATTCTTTTGTTTTGTTATCACTTTATTACTATTTGAAGGGTTGCATAAATACTTTACACATTGCCTCTAAGTAAAGCCTGACTGCTGTGTGCCAAGTTTCAAGAGGCTTGAGTACAGGTTAATTTAGGGTTTGCTTGTGACTTCACCCTGACAAGGATTGTGGTTGCTGATTGAGAAGTGGCTCACTCCCCTCAACCAGTAACCCAGTCACTTTCCCACAACCTGAGTTCTCCCAAACATATAGAGGTGACTCTTTTCACAGAGCACTCTATACATGACTAATGTGTTGCATGAAAAGAATAAAAGAATTCTGGAAACATTCAATACTCTAAGAGAATTCATGTATAAGTAAAACAAGAAACGCAACCACAAGCAACATCACTTTTCCCAGGCTGAGAGGTCCATCTGTGTTTTTGGTGGCTGCAGCTGTCACTCTGTATTGGGGCTTTCTATGACAGTTAGAGATGCCCTCCCCAACCAAGGACACCACTTATTTCATTTGCACACATGTACAGTGACACAACCGGCTTTTCTGCCTAGGTTTTCACCTCATCCACGCTACAAACCCTCACCGATTTTACCACAAGTTGGAATTATGAGGCAGTGGAGAGCCAAATTAGGTAGAAACATTGAAAAACAATGCAGCAGCAAAATTCAAATTATGAAGCTTAATGTAGCACATTCAGTGGCAAGTATTATTTTACTATTTGCATTTTAGCACATATTAATACTTTATGGGAAAATCACGTGTGGCACGTTTTCATAACTTTTGATGTGTTTAGTTAGAAACGAGATTGCTTTTAGAGAAATGCGCAAATTACACAGAAAATGGTGGACTAAGTGAGAATTGTGGTAAATCCGTAATTATGTGAAAATCACAAATGCTGCAGAATTGCAGAATTCTAGTTAATCTGCCATAAGATAATATACGTTTCTGTACATTTGTTATCCATATTCCAGTGAGAGAGTACCACGTCGCAGCCAAATCTTCTGACTCAAGAAAGACAGCCTACAGATTTATGTTGCCCTGGTTCATCGACAGCGTTTAGGTCACTTATTGTGTAGGCCGAAGAGGAGACAATGTTTATCTTGTAAAGCAGTCTGGTGCCAGAGAGCAGGTCCTATAGGTACTGGAGACTTACAACCTTACACATATGACTGTCAGGTGTTTAGTGGGTAATCTCTGTGCATTGTTTCGCAGTCAAATTTGGGGCCTTGCTGCCCTTCCTCCGTTGTTGTTCCCTGATACCAGTTGCGTTCTGCCCCAGTTGTAAAGAGTGCTGAAGTCTTCTAATGGATATTTTTTTCAGATGGAGTGTCTGTACTGTGGCGCTTCTGAAGCTGTTCTAGTCTGTGGTCACTACCCTATAACGAGAGAATTCCCCTATGACCTCCTCACAAGGCGTGGTGCACTTTGACATAGTAACATTGGCGGCTCCTGCTGTGCCAGTTCACTGAGTAAGCACAGGACTCTCAAACCAGCACCTCCCCTGCAGCTCTGTATCTCGGAATGCTCGATCTAGAGGATGTCTTTTTATCTTGTATGTCTGACAGTGCTCCTCTTCGAAACCGAAGTATGAAACCTTGAGAGTTAAGGCTTTGAGCTGGGCCATGTGGCAGAATTCTTGGTAAATGTGGGAGGAGGGTCAGCCATGTTTGAATGGTACTTATCAAAATCCTTGATCCTTCAGTTTAGTTCTGTTGTGAAAGCTTTTCACTGTGCGCTTGATAGAATAGCAAGAAATCCCTTTGCTCCTTTCTTTAGAATGCAGGTTGTCATGGAAACAACTCAACAAAAATGAAATATAAACCACGAGGCTCTTTTGGTATGTTTGTACATACCCTCTTAGACTGTTATGTCAATACCAGATCTCTTCTCTATTCCACTTTAGTTTAATGAACCAGGCAGAGTGCGACCTAACACTTCAAAAGATGCTGGGAGGGTTATTTCCACTGCAGATTTTTCCTAAAAAATGTAACATAAAGTGAGTTTTAAGGCATATTGTGCTTTACGGCTTAGAAAAAATATATGGCCACATGTAGGTAGCTTTTTGCACCTCGCAAACAGAGAATTTGGATGTTTGCGACATGCAAAAAGCACATCGTGATGCACAAACCCAGTTTTGCGATTCAGTAACCTGGTTACCGAATCGCAAAACGGGTTTGTGACTCGAAATTAGGAAGGGGTGTTCCCTTCCTAATTGCGACTCTCAGTGCAATGAAGGATTGTTTTGTGACCTCGAACGCAGTCGCAAAACAATCGCAGTTTGCACCCATTTCAAATAGGTGCTAACCCATTCGCAAAAGGGAAGGGGTACCCAGGGGACCCCTTCCCTGTTATGAATGTGACTGTAAACATTTTTTCAGAGCAGGCAGTGGTCCATAGCGTTTCAGTTTTTGTTTTTGTAATGCATCTCGTTTTCCTTTAAGGAAAACGGGCTACATTACAAAAAAAAACTGCTTTATTGAGAAGCAGTTACAGACATGGTGGTCTGCTGTCTCCAGCAGGCCACCATCCCTGTGAGGGCCCCCATTCCAAAGGGGTAGCAAATTGCGACCTACCTCATGAATACTCATGAGGTGGGCATTTGCGGCCCCCTTGCGAATCGCAAATGGTGTCAAGGACACCATCCTACATTCGGATTTGCGACTCGCAAATTGCGAGTCGCAAATCTGAACCTACGTACATGTGGCCCATAATTCTTTACTCACTCCTTCAGCCTAACTTCCCCATAACGTCTCTCTTGTTCTCCATCACTTTCCTGCCACCCACTTTACATTTCTCTGTCTCTCCTCTCTCCTTCTCTCATCCTCTTTCTTTCATTGTACTGCTCCCTTCACAGACTGGCAGTTCTACTGTTAAGTGTTGGTGCTGCCAGGTAAAATGTAGGAGCCCACCTGAGATGTGGATATATTAGCCCTCTTAAGTAGTAGCACACTATAAAGTATGCCCGTCCGGTTGGGGAGATGCTGCTGTTATGTTACTGAAAAGCGGCTATGGTGCCCTAATAACAGAATACAATCAGTGCTGAGGTGCTGAATAACTTGGAACAACCATGCTCTGGAGTGGGTCTTTTCTTTGCTCTTTACGTTTCTTCTACCCTGCTGCATTCAACAATTCCTTACTTTGTGTTTCAAACATATTTTTCTATGGATGCAGCAGAGATTGTGCTTTGATTTCTCACTTTCTCAGATTTTTAAATAATCATTTAACTTTCATGGCATGTGCAGTGGGACTGTAGAAAATAATTTGTTATCGACGTTTGAACCACTCAGATAAAAGATCATTTTTCTTCCCCTTCGCTCATCATTTACTTAAGCTATGTCTTTTGTTTCCTTTTCTACATTCAGCATCTATTCCTCTCAGGTAACATTAAATCTCCAGTTTAATTTTTTTTCACCTGAACAATCCTCAAGGCACATCATAAAATAATCATTCCATTGCTTTCTCATTCACAAAGCTTCTCAAACCTTAGTGGGTGTTCCTACCCACATTCCAACCCCTTCTTCCAATTGTATTTCTCTCAGTGTTTTGATCTTCCTATATCTTCATATTCTCTGTGGTCCATCTCCATAGCTTATATTTCTCCTTACCTTTCTCTTGTTCGCTGCCCTCCACCTCCCTGCCATTTATGACTTCATTCCCTTAAATCATGTGGGTTTAAGTGGTTCATCTACTTGCACCCTTAATCTGTCACCTCTTAATCCACAAAGTTAACCAACATGATTCCTTTATGCCAAGGTTGATTTTGGATTCCAGTCCTTCCCTGGTAAAAGTTCTGATGAGGAGTTTTAGCATAGTTCATAAAAGCATAGTTCGTAAAGGAAAACACTTCTGATAACGTGAGGCATCCCTTGAAAAAAACAGGACAGTATAGACCATTTCCGTTCTGTAGATGTTCTGTTGCTTGAGGTTAATTAACCAAGAACGACATGTACAGTGTATGCAGTCCAAGTATCAGAATCTCAGGTTAAGTGGCCTGAGTCAAAGAAGTCCTATCCTATGGACTGGAGACTTCAGTGATGTCAATGACCAGGAATGAGCCCACCATCAGCCAATATATCAAAATGCTATGAAGCACTGGCTTAGACCAAATGAGGCCTTCGGTTGTGGTGATGTTTTTCCATATATTAAGGCATATTTTTACTTTTTTAGTGCTATATTTGCGCCGCTTTTTAATGCAAAAGTGGCACAAACTTACAAAATACAATTGTATTTTTTACGTTTGTGCCGCTTTTGCATCAAAAAATGACACAAATGCAGCTCTACCAAAAGTATAAAAATGGGCCTAAGTGTTTTGCATTAAAAGGATATTAACGTATAATTAAACTAATGTTATTTCCAGAGAGAAATGTTTATTTCTGTTTAGAATTTATTGTAGCTAATAGAGGCCCAGATTCCCCAAAAAGTTAACCTTCGTTGCCATCTTTACCATAAAACACATGTGCGTTTTTTTTATTTCCAGAGTGCAATATTCTATTTCCTTCTTTCCCACGTCAAGAAATATTTTCTTTTCTTTATGATTATTGTGGAATGTTTTAAAGAATAGCATACTCTAGACACATCTGGAGTTGGCAGACCAATTCAAGTATCTGTCCTCGTTATAGATAATGTTAGTTAGAAGGACACAGAGAGAAGCTTGTATTGTGAGAAACCAGGAGAATCTGTTGAATATGTAATTGTGTCAATATGCTTTAACCTGATTGGACAGTTTTCCTGAGAACTACATGTAGCTGTGTGTCAGAAATTAGGTTGTTGGTTGACTGGGGTGTTGTATATCCTGGTCAGGCAGCAACCATAGTCCTTGTCAGGATGAGGCCCAAGCCAACCCTAATTTAACCTGTGCTCAATCGTCTAGCAGCTTGATACAAAGCAGTCAGGGTTAACTTAGAGACAATGTATAAAGTATTTGTGGAGCACTTCAAACAGTAATACAAAAGAAAGCACACACCACAAAAAATCCCTCACCAGATTAGAAAAATAGAGTACATTTTAATAAATAAAACAAGATTAACATGTCATCAATCAAATTAGTAGAACCAGAGATATTCAATTGAAAAGATTTAGGTGAAAATAGCACCAAAAATCAAAAATCTGCAACAGTGAATATCTGGGCATACTGGACTGGGACAAAGTCATGAGTTCAGGTCGAGCACGATGGAGCACAGACCGGCTAAAGGGACCAAGTTAGCCCCACTAAACAAGAATACCTGAAATCCTGGTTTGCAGAGTGTTGTAAGGGACCAAGTCAAAGATAAGGTGTATCAGTTCTGAGGAGTGGAGGAGCTGTGATGCAAGGTCCTGTAATATCATTGAGGATCCCATCATCAAGGGCTTGTGATGTAGAGTCTGGCATCAAGGATGCATCATGTAGTTGGGGTGATGCATCAGTTCTGAGGAGCAGCGAGACTGCAATACGGAGTTTGCCATTGTCATCAAGGCTGACTTCAATAAGGAATGCAAGAGAGTGCGGTGGGGATGTATCATGCAGTGGCAGTACCGATAAGGCTGTCAACTATGATCTGGATCTTTGCAACAGGGTGAACCATGCAGCAGCAGCAATGTGTTGGTTCGTCCTGCTCAGTGTTGCACTGCACAGCAGTTGAGATACGTTGGTTCTGCTAAAGCCACAAAGGCAGACAGAGCACCCTAGGCCCACCTTCAAGGGTCCAGAACTGGAGTGGCACCACTTAGCAGGGTAGACTCACAGATTGCAGAGTACAAGGTGATTGGAGCCTTCTGTCCCTGAGGCTCAAGTAAGGAGGCCAGCCAACTAGCCTTTGGAGTTACTAGGTTCAACAGATTCAGGTCTAGTATTTCTCGACAAAGCAGGAGGGCAGCAGGCATCAGGTCAGCAGAGTGGAAGTCCTTTCAGTGGCACATTAATCTTCTTCCTGGCAGTGTCCACAGGTCCAGAAGTGTACCAAAGAGTTGGTGTCTAGGATCCAATATTTATATTTTGGCTTTCCTTTGAAGTAGAAGAAACATTTAGAGTGTTCCCTTTGACATTCCCAGGCACCATTCCCTCCCTGTCCTGGCTCCAGGCTAACTACAGGGGATATGCAGCCTTTTGTGTGGAGGTGGGACATAGCCTATTCAAGTGTAAGTATGGCAGCGCCCAGCTCTGCTGTCCTATCCTGTTGGTAATGGCCTACCCAGGCATGCCTAGGCCTTATATTGTGTGTGGCTGTCTAGAAGGAATACACAAAGCACCTGTCAACTACACCCAGTCATGTAACTCAGAGACAGGCTTCATGCACTAAATGGCGGAGGCAGGAAAATGGCAACTTTCTAAAAGGGACATTTTCAGAATTGTAACTAAAAATCTGACTTTACCATAAGATAGGATATTTCATTATAATGCCAACGACACCAAATATGAACTGGGTTCCTGCTCACATTTGAAAATTACAGCTTATTAAATATAATAAGGTAACTATAATGTTAACCCATGGGAGAGGTAGGCATTGCAGTAGGTTAAAGGAATTTAAGAGTTTTTCACTACCTACTTTTTAAATGCATTGTATACTGCCCTCCTGGCTGTCCATATGTATTAAAAGGAAGGGTTGGGCCTGGTAAAAGGTTTATTTTGCTATGTTGGTAGTGACAGTTTAAAACTGCACACACATAATGTAATAGCGGGGTTCAGACATGTTTAAAGTGCTACTTAAGTTGGTGGCACAATCAGTGCTGCAGGCCCACTAATAGGCCCTGGGCACAGGTAGTGCCACTTTGCTAGGGACTTACAAATAAATTAACTATCTAATTAGGTGTAAGCCAACTCTACCAAGGCGAAAGCACAAACACTTCAGAACTGGTTAGCAGTGGTAAAATGCACAGAATCATAAAACCAACAAACACGAAGTCAGCAAAACAGGAGGTCTGAAGGCAAATTGTTAGGGGGAAAACCCCGCAAAGGATTCCAGGTCTAACACTGTGCAACTTTTTGAAATCTGTGGGCTTTAATTGTGCTCTTGGAGAGAAAGGAGATAGTCTATTTCTGGTTCTAGTCTTGTTTCATTCCATTCATTTTAACCTTTGGTGACAACACTATATTGGATAGTCCTCTTATTAATAAGAATGATTTAACTTGATTTGCATAACATTAGTTGCTTTCACATTCTGATTATTAACTCCTGCTGCCAATGCTTGCCTTCTGTAAAGCATTACCCTTAAATAAACCTTCGTGGTCGATCCTAAAAGATTCAAAGTCCCCTATGTGGAGCCTAATGTGCTTCAGATAATATTGAATATATTAGCTTGCTCATGGTCTCTGGTGTGGAACATCAAAATCCTTAAGGGGTTAACACCACTCAATGCCCATCGAGAGAAGCGCTTTTTGGTTCTCCTATTTGCACTCAGAAAAGCGCAAACGGTTGAGTTATACAGTTAATCTACTAATGTCAAAGCTTTTAGTTTAGTAACAATAAAAATATCCTACATTTAAAAAAAAGGGCCACTAGTCTACCAGGTTTTATAGATTAGACATAACTAGCAGTGTTGCACAGCTACAAGATAACATCTCTAAATGTCTGAAACGGTTTTGTAATAGTGCCTTGAAGAAGAGAATGAAGAATCCACGTTTCCTCTTTGCCAATATGCAAAACTTGTTAACACAATTTTACAAATATAATGCTGCCTCTCACATCAGTTTTGGCATTATTGTGGCTTCATCTCCAATCACATTCAGGTCACAATATAGCAACAATGGTAAATCCAAACTCAACTGGAAACACTTGAGTCCCCTCTTCCTGTAAATATAAAAGAGGCACACAACATGAGCGAATAGATTTTTCTCAAACTTAGGTAGCACACCTTACAAACAAGCCATCTTTAAGTGTTATAATGATGTCATTACCTCTAACTGGCTACAGTTGTGGCAAACCATTTGAGGTTGTGGAGTGGCACAAACCTCTCAACTTTGTTAGATTTGAACGTCGTAGCAAACAAAAGTTTAAACGATTGAGGCAAAAGAAAATCAATGCGCCCTAGGGGAACTTTCCCAGTTGCCGCGATTAGCCAGATATACCCTGCTTAATAACTGCTTTTCATTGCGTTTATTGAAATCCTGCACCTCTACTTTCCCCATTACTGGACATTGGTGACTCGGATTAATAGTCATTAGTACTCTGCCTTTCTTCTTTCCTGACTTTTAAATCTGCCAACAGGGTATAATAGTTTACTATTCACTACTAACAGCTTAAAAGAATGCTAACCCTTGCTGAAGGCAGCAGCCTATGGGAGTGAATGTTTTTGATGGCTGGCACAGGTTCAAAGCGGCATCTGCACAAGCCGTCAACCAGATTTTCCAAGGCTGGTGATATCTAAGCTCTGGCTTCAGGGGCTTGACATACCAAGGTGTCAGTCCACTGGTGATAAACTGTCACTTTAAACGTAGCCCAGGGAATTGTAGGCCTAAGCCCTGAAGGTTTAGGGGCAATATGTCTTCAGGCTATCCACTCACCTTCTCTGATCTCAACACAGTGTAGGAGGTGTTCAGAAACCTCGCTCATTTACCCAACCCTATGACAAATTAAGAGCGGGTGGAGCGGACAACCATGAGCCTACATACTGCATCAGAATGTGTTTGCTGAGTGCAGGTCTGAACTTTCAATTATTTGCTTAAGTGCTTGAGGCAGGAAACAGCTGTCCTACTGCTTCAAGGGGTCATGAAATATCCAGCAGTTGAGAAGAGGCACAGGCATTTGAAAGACAGTTAAAAAATTCCTCAAATGTTGTGCTTGTGTGTGTGGGACAGGATGTGTATGTATATGTGTGAGCCTGTATTTCTGTGCATAAGCATTTGAGTATGAAAGTAAGTGATTGAGAGGGAGTGACTGGGGGAGTGAGTGAGCATAATGAGAGTGAGTTACAGGGAGAGTGGCTGAATGAAAATGATAGAGCCAAATGGTAAGTGATAGTGAGTAAGAAATATGAGTGAGAATGTGACTTGTGTGATTATGTTACACTTGCTAGTATGCTTCTGACTTTGACATACTGCACTGTACTGAAGTTTGCATGGCCTGGCAGTGAAAAAAATCCCCTAAGTCATTCTTAACTGTGAAAAGTCTGTCTTTCTCATAGAAAAATAGAGGTTATCAATATAACACCTACAATGTATATCTTCAGTTTGGGCATATCTAGAATAACGAATCAAGGACTCAAATTAATAGTAATTTTAAATCTACTCTAATGGCCAAGTCAGATTTGAAGATACAATGTTGGAAAAGCCCAGGAACTCAATTAAACTTTAAAAGGTGCTTACACTGTCACAAGCAGATATAACTGACACATAGGCCAGCCCATGCATTGTCCTGATAGTCAAATGAGCACCAATCCCATTGGCGGAGTGGCTGACCACACAACTTGTTTAGATTGACCACAAGGGAGGCTTTGCCCATTATATTAACCACATCTCTGGGTGAGCCCAGGGAGCTCTGTTATGGGGAAGAAAGGTTCTGCAATACAGGTATTAGGTAGAGAGGGCTCTGATGGATAGTTTGCAGTAAAATACACAAACATGCTACAAAGGTGGGTAGGGGCACCCCAGGGAATGTTTATCCCATTGATTGTGGAATAGACCAGAATTTCTCCTACCCACAGGCTGTCATCATGCATAAAAGTGGCACCCTCAGTACCCTCGAACACCTCTGGACTTATGGAAGACAGAAGAATAACTGCATTTGCTAATGAACATGTGTAGAGGAATCAAAAGGCTGGACCTGCTTCCCACTTGTACCCAGGACAAAAGGGAAGACTCCAAGTGCAAGTTGTATAGCCACTTGTTCAGCTCTGGGAACACAAAAGTTACAAAAAGCCCAAATCTCTGCTGAGCCCAACTGATCAGTTCAAAATGGATTTGCCCTGGACCTTCTGCTAGGTCCTGGGAGATTGAGTACTAACCAATAAGTGGTGCCCAAAAGGTCTTGGACCCTTGGCTGTTGTCAGACTGTATTCTTTCCCCTCCAAAATTGCAAGACTGGACACTTATAAGTTTGTTCTGAACTTTTTGCAAAGGCTACCACCAGACAGATGACAAGCCACAGCTGCCTATGTCGAACAGCCGGTCTGACTAAACTTGGTGGTTTGCCCTACTTGAGAATCCTGATTTCCAGAAAAGTTTCCAATTCGGAACATAGAGAATTTTATTGAAACCACTGCCAAGCAGGACCCCAATGACTCCTTCCTGGACCCTGGCTTTGGATTTCTCCCGTTTGGAGTTTTCCCACCTTCCACATTGAGAGATTTGTCATTCCAGCAGGAGCGAAGCTCCCACTGAGCTTGTATGGCACAGTTGGCTGCTGTTGATGAGCCTCTCTTGAAAACCAGCCTGCACCCTGTCCTGAGGACGACCTTGTTGACGAGAACATTTCTACAGAAAAATTATGAATAGCCTGATCATGACTTTAGCAGTCCATGGACCGCAATGGTGGTGGCCCATCCACCGTCAGGTTAGCCCTCGGACCACCATATTATAATGCATGGTCCCGCCTGCACCGCCAGGCAGCGCAGACCACAGTGATGGCGAGATAGGCCAATGAGGCTGTCAGAAGACGGGCTGCTAGTGTTTCAACTGGACACATTATGATGCTGCTTTTCGCTGACATGGCTGTGGTGGTCTAACCACCATGACTCAGCAGGCAGAAACAGAGGCACATATGTCAGGAACTCACCTGTAGGCAGCTTCACACATCCTGTGATGCCATGGAGCCAATCCTCCACATTCTACTGCTTCTGATAGATGAATCCCAAAATCAATGCTGCTGAGGACACAACCAATGGTAAGACCACACACCTACCCGTGTCTTCAAACTCGACAACAATTCGATGCGCTTCCTTTGACCTGGTAATGGGGGGCTGTGCTCTGTGGACAAGTATAATTTTGTGTGTCCCAGGTAAGAGTTGTACACAATGTATGACCCAATCACAGTCCATGATGCCCACTTTGGGCAGGTCACTGACACTGCACCGCCACACTCCACAAAACCAGACATCTGTATATCCCAGTTTCAGGAACAGTGAAGTGTACATAACATTGTGTCACCCAAAAGCAACACCACATCAATATCACACCTACTAATTGAACTGACACCCTTATATTGCTCATATGCTACGGCCTGTCATGATATCTAAGACACACATGTTTGGATGTGTCATTTAACCCAAACTCCCCTTCCATGCAACATCCCTGTAATGACCCACACATATCATCCACATTGCAATGGAATGTAAAGTAAATGGGTTGCACAATAGTTTGTGAGAAAAAATATATAAAACTCACAATATAAACAATACCTGCAGAATAGGTATGGTGGCATCAGGGGGACCCTAGGAAGGATGCTGTCCTGGGACACGTTTCACTTTGCACATGCCCCTAAACACTATTTGCACATTAACTGGGCCTTCATGTAGCCCAGGGACAACCAATAGTATAACCAAGCACCCTGCCTATGTGCCAAATGTGTAAGAACAGGGCAAGAAAGCAAATACAACAACAACAGCATGTGCCACACATGTAGATGAAGTAGCTGGAATGTACACACATGAAAATGGAAGCATGGTCAGTCAAATATATATAGGAAGGTAGCACAATTGAATACCCTCTGTGTGTGGACAAACAACACTCTATCTTGTAAACATGATATGAATGTTCAATCTACACCAGGGAGACAAATGTAACCTAATAGATGTTGACATTTGCCAAGCCAAGATAAAATACTTACCGTATTAAACAACACACAATGCAATGACACCCCAATTGGATTACCACCCACATATCCATCCATTGAACATCCCAACTTGTCCTAGTTGACACCACTGTGCTCCAAAAGGCAGATCTTGCCAACCACAGCAAATGAAACAGCAATCAGGGTAAAACAAGGCCAAATGTAGGCATACATCACAAATTACTCAGGAACAGCAAAAGGGTAGAAAAGTAATGGCAGAACAAATATCTATCCAAAAAACAGCAGGAGTTTATTAAAGAACTCCAAATATGAGTACAGACCAATGGCTAACCCACAAATAATAGTTCAAGCACATTGCTGTGCACCACAGCTTGACTCTCTGATCATTGCATAGGAACCTCCTCAGGAAGGGGAAACAAGTGGGCATGCCAGGCGCCTCAATGATCATCCTTGGGTGGAGTGGGGTCATTTTTAGGATGAGTGGATTTGGTTTTGGGAGGGGTGGGCTTTACTTTGAGAGGGGTAGGTTTCTTCTTCGGGTGGGAGAGGCATGGCTGGTTTCATGGGAGCCGGGGGCAGGTTTGACAGGGGAGGACTTGGACTTGTAAGGGATGGGTCGAGATGTGGACGGGGTCCTTTAGGTTTTGGGAGGGGGGTTTCACAGTGGTAAGGGCAAGCTCAAATAGGAAACTTTCTTTGGGAAAACAGGGAGGGTCTGCAGAAGGGATTAGGGATTGGGAGATTGAGGAAGTGTTTGTGTCGGCTGTAGGTGTTGTTGGTACTTGTGTGTGTGTATCTGAGGTATACTTCGGTTTGGGTGGTGTCTGTTACATGTATGAGTGTGGGTGTTTGTGTCTCTTGGTGGTTGTGAGGTGGAGGTGAAGAATAAGGTGGGAGTGCTGACTGTCTCTGTGGGTTTTGGGATGATATCTTGGAGTATAGTGTGTTTAGTGGCTGTGTCTGTGGGTGTTGAGGTGGTGTCTGGGGGTATGGTGTGTATGGTGTCTGTGAGTGCTGAGGTGGTGTCTGGGTGTATAGTGTGTGTGGTGTGGGGGGATGGGGTGTGTGGGTCTGTGGGGGAACGTTGGTGTCTGGAGTATGGTGGCTATGCCTGTGGGTGTTGGGGTGGTGTATTGGGGTATGCTGTGTGTGGGTCTGTGAGTGCTGGGGTGGTGTCTGAGGGATGGTGTGTGTGATGTGTGAGTCTGTGGGTGTTGTGGTGGTGTCTGGGGTATGCTGTGTATGGCGGCTGTCTGTGGGTGTTGGGGTGTTGTCCGGGGGTATGGTGAGTGTGAGTCTGTGGGTGTTGGAGTGGTGTCTGGAGGTATGGTGTGTGGGTCTGTGGAGATGGGGGTGGTGTTTGGAGGTATGGTGTGAGGTGGCTGTGTCTGTGGGTGTTTGGGTGGTATCTGGGGGTATGGTGTGTGTGTGGGTCTGTGGCCGTTGGGGTGGTGTCTGGGGTATGGTGTGTGTGGTGGCTGTGTCTTTGGGTGGTGTCTAGAGATATTGGGGGTTATTACAACTTTGGAGGAGGTGTTAATCCGTCCCAAAAGTGACGGTAAAGTGACGGAAATACCACCAGCCGTATTACGAGTCCATTATATCCTATGGAACTTGTAATACGGCTGGTGGTATATCCGTCACTTTACCGTCACTTTTGGGACAGATTAACACCTCCTCCAAAGTTGTAATAACCCCCATTGTGTTTGTGGTGTGTGGGTCTGTGGGTGTTGTGGTGGCATCTGTGGGTATGGTATGTGTGGTGTGTGGGTCGGTGGGGGTGGTGTCTGGAGGTATGGTGTGTGTGGTGGCTCTGTCTAGGGGTTTGGGTGGTATCTGGGGGTATGGCATGTGTGTGTGGTGTGTTGGTCTGTGGATGTTGGGGTGGTGTCTGGGAATATGACGTATGTTGTGAGTGGGTCTGTAGGGGTAGGGGTGATGTCTGGGGTATGGTGTTTGTGGTTACTGTGTCTGTGAGTGTTGGGGTGGTGACTGGGGGTATGGTACGTGAGTTACATGGGTCTGTGGAGGTGGGAGTGGTGTCTGGAGGTATGGTGTGTGATGGCTGTGTCAGGGAGGTGTTTGGGTGGTATCTGGGGTATGGTGTGTGTGTGGGTCTGTGGATGTTAGGGTGATGTCTGGGGATACAGTGTGTGGGTCAGTGGGGGAGTCTGGGATATGGTGTGTGAGGTGTTTGTGCCTGTGGGTGTTGGGGTGGTGTGTTGGGGTATGGCATGTGTGGGTCTATGAATGTTGGGGCAGTGTCTGGGGATGGTGTGTGTGGTGTGTGGATTTGTGGGGGTGGGGTAGTATCTGGGGTATGGTGTGTGTGGTGTCTGTGTCTGTGGGTGTTGAGTTGAGTTGGTGTCTGGGGGTACAGTGTGTGTGGTGTGTGGGTCTGTGAGTATTGGAGCAGAATCTGGGGGTATGGTATGTG
The DNA here is from genome assembly GCF_031143425.1 of Pleurodeles waltl. Classification (NCBI taxonomy): domain Eukaryota; kingdom Metazoa; phylum Chordata; class Amphibia; order Caudata; family Salamandridae; genus Pleurodeles; species Pleurodeles waltl. Next base: position 860,473,556 of record NC_090440.1, read on the forward strand.
TGGTCTGTGGGCCTGTGGAGGTGGAGGTGCTGTTCAGAGGTATGGTGTGTGGTGGCTGTGTCTTTGGGTGGTGTCTGGGGGTATCGTGTGTGGGTCCGTGGATGTGGAAGTGGTGTCTGTGGATATGGTGTGTGTGGTGTGTGGGTCTGTAGGGGTAGGGGTTGTGTCTGGGAGAATGATGGGTGTGGTGATGTGTGTGAGTGGCTGTTGAGTGCATTCATGCCTTTGTCTCTTGTGGTGCTTGTGCTTATCTGTGTTGCTTGTGTGTTTTGAGAAGGGTGTGTGTGGATGTGTGTGTGTGCTTAGGACAGGTATGGGTAGAGGGAAATTGGATGATGAACAGGTGGTAGGGGGTAGGATTGTGGGGGATGGAAGGTTTTTGTGAGTGAAGAGGCCAGAGCCTGAAAAGATCTCTGTAGGCCAGACATGGCACTATGAATGCCTTGCAGGTATGCAACCACATGATGAAGCTGGCTGCCCTGCACCTGGATGGCATTTAGAATGGCTTATGTAGCATCCCTAAGTAACCTGTTGCCACAAGATAGTATGACAATGCCAAATTCAATCTCAAGGATCCCATACAATATCCTAAATCGACTTAATCTTCATATTCCCAATAAAGCATCATGATGAAATGATGCCCAAATAATTCAGCCATGTTGCAGCAAGAAGTACATTATCCAGAAGAAGGTGACATGGAAACACCAATATCACCCTGTAAAAAGTATCCAATAATAACTTCTAAATATGTCCAGTGTCTAAATAGTCTCATGGAAGTTGCATTAATGTTGATGTGATAGCTAACACATTTTGGACAAAATGTCTGGGAGATTTGTCTAAAATTATCCACACCACTATAAATCAGCTAGCCCCAGGGAAATCACCTGTCTTGATTGGTACTGCTGTGAATACCCTACTCAGATTGCATAAGTAAAGGCCAATAGTCCATTGAATGTTGTAGAGGCTGAGGGAATCACCAGTACCTGTAGAAGGCCCTTAACATGTTGCTCAATGGGAAGGCACATCATTCTTCCTTTTTGTGATGCACATACAGATTCCATCGGATCAATGAGTGTACACAACCACATATGATTCCCACATTCCTGCAAGTCACTTCCTGATGCATGTCAACTGTAGGGTAATGAACCTTTAACATGTGCTAAGCACTTTGCCAAATGATTCTACATCAATGGCATGGAAATCCACATTGTGAGTAAAAACTGTAGTCATACCTCCCATGTTCTTCATTGCTTCTGAAATTGTACATGTTAAATTACATGGAGTAACGGGTGCGTGTATGTGTGAGCCACCAATCAGTGGTGACACACTCCTTCCTGTGCCACCACATGAACTGTAGCCCCATCACATATGTCCAGTTTCAAACACATGTTGGCATGCACACATATGTGTGGGAATTAGACATCATCCCATGAAGACAGGTAGACCATGCATGAAAGAGCAGTGAAAATAATATGCCAAAAGTGAAAGGTACACATGCTAACATGTAGGCACAAGGAATTATGGCAACAGTGATATTACCAAAATCACGCCACTGGACACTCACTACTTACCAAAGGAAAGTATTGCTCTGACTGCACTCAAAGGGGAATGTATGCACTGTCACATGGATGATGGCCACCTTCACACAAGAGACAGTAGTGAGCCACCAGCACTGGTGACACACTGAATACAAGTGGCCTGTGTGGGACATATGCCAATATACTCACTTGAGGAGACACATTGCTGAGTACAGTAATCTATTACCTCATGTTGTTTGTTGTTGGGGCTGACACTCTGAAGGCAAGTGGACTGTTGGGTACAAATGACACCCACAACAACAAACAGCATGACTTGACTGATCACTGTACTCAGCCTTATGTTGGTCCTGGAGAGAATATTCGTAGTGGACTGTACTCTGTTGTGTCTTAGATCACTGGGCCAATAGGCAAGATACATCAGCATACCATACCTACACATACAATAACTCACCTTGTGTGTCACACATGACTCATCTCTAACCTTCAGGGGGAGATGGCAGACCATAACACATCAACTTGGCAATGTTACAGGCAGGAATATGCCCAGGACTCACTCCTTTGTAGCTGCTGTGCTCTCCTCAAACACTCATCAAGCTTGGGGTGGGCCACTGCCAGACAGCAGACTATCAGGGGGGTCAGGGTCAGGTTCCAGAGTGTGCCCCACCCACGTTGAGAGGACAGCCCCAGCTGGACTGCCTTGATCTTCTGGACCCACTCTGTCAGAGCCTCCCACCTTTTGCGACAGTAGTCGCTCTGCCGGCTATGTACTTCTAGGGTCTGCACTTTCTGAGCAATGACTCACCAAAGCCCTTTCTTCTGATGGGCATTTGACCTATATGGATGCAATAGACAAATGAAGAGGTTACAATTCCATTTTCTGGCCAATGGTTTTGTAACATAAATATCAGAAACACCAAGCACAAGTTTGTAATTCTCAACACACCACAAGTGTAAAGCACACATGCTGATAAGTACATGGACATAAATACATACTTTTGGAGTCATTTGCAAACCAACGCACTCCCACTCTCTTGGCCTCACTGACTAAGCAAGCCCAATGACATCTGGTAGCCCATGCTCAAGCAACATGTACTGTGATGTGAGCCACAATGAAACACCACACAATATTGTGACCTTCTGAAGGGTAAACTCCTTGGGCCTGACTGGACAGACACATTTACATCCAGCCACATTGATGCAATACATACAGTCACTACAAGCAACTACCTTAGTACAGACTTTACCCTAAGACTTAAGTGACAATGAAAGGGCTGCCATGGGTGGCACTGTAAGTCTCTTCCTTGCGCATGTGGCCTACCCAAAGTAATCTCAGACCACTTCAGAGTGGTTTGTGTGGTATGTACTTGTGGCACAGAACACACTTTTTACCATATGTGGCAATGCTACAGAGATGTCATCCAACACACTAAGGTATGTTTGGACTGATTGGTTGCATGTAATCAAGCTAATAAGTCACATGTCATGCCCTCCCCTGAATTAACCAACTGCCTGCACTGTCGGTTTGTCACTTGTGCAATACACCTGTACCGTACAAATATGACTTATGAATGGTGACAATATAGCTGTGGGAGTTAGGGACCTGTCATAAATCAATGACACACATTGCCAATGAGGGCCCACGGAAATATGTCCTGGGTCAGGGGGTTACCTCAGTTCTTATACCTAATGTAGTCAATGTACAAAGGCCTTCAGGCCACGTCTTGCCAATAAAGACTCATTTTGGCCACATCTAATGTATGGAACACAAAACGTGACAACAGGCACCCAAAGAAATTCTCACTGGCACTTAGAGACACATTCTAGCCTATGAGGAGGGAAAGGATTGTGTCAAACAAAGTCAAATATGTCTATGAGGTTCATACCTGCTCCTCTTGTGAGCCATAGAGCAAACCATGCAGGGGAAGGACCTCCTCAACAAGCCTCTCCAGCTCCTCAGGAGAGAAGGCAAGTGTCCTTTCACCTGCTTAGCCTGCATGATTGGTCCCAGAGGCGGCAAACAGCAACTGAAGTGGTGGCGGTGCCAATGGCAGCAGTGCCAGGAGACAAGTGAGTGAGATAGCAAAATGCGGCATACATGTACATCAGTCACTGGGCAGCGACGGTCACAGTCACCAACGTTAGCCTATGGCTGTGTCTGTCGTGGTTCAAACTGACCACTGTGCAGTCAACTTCTGGTGGAAGAAGAACTAGGTCAGGAATTCGCCATTTTGGCAGTTGTAACTACAGTATTGGGCTCTGTTAAATGCTTCACAATATCAATGTTTGTGTCTGATCATCTTAGACAATGTAAAGCAGCCTTGCTGTGTAGGTTCTCCTACACAATCACCAGTGTAGTGTGTTGCTCGTCACAGGTGACATATTAAGGCGGTGCACTGTCCACCGCCGGTGAAGGTATTTTTGGAGGTTGGAACAGACTGTTAAATTTGGAGGGGCACATGAGGAGCAGATAGTTGGGCAATGCCTAATTCCATGTTGTAGTCACATGCAGAGAACCATGTGGGTCACATTTGGCCCTAGGGTAGTGGACACCTTTGATGTGTAATAGGTGTAATGTTTTTCCAGTCAGTAATGCTTTATAACATGATTTTGGTCCTATTCATCATGTATGTTAGTGTGGACACAGTGACTAATGCTCCAACTTATTTAATTTCACAAATAGGTACCCTGGGAAAGGGAGGAGGTGGCAAGCTCAAGTGTACAATCCATTTCCAGACCTTCAAACAGGTCCGTCTGAATGGGCAAACAATTTTGGATTTATGTTGTCAGATGGAGCCAGATCTGATACCTGAAAACACAAATCCAACATGCATACCACCTATTGTGAGACTCATGGCACTATTACACTTCCTGGCCACTGGGTCCTTCCAATACACAGTGGCCATATCTGGTGATTTGTCCCAACCTATGTTCAGTGGTGTGTTAAGAGACGTGGTATCAGCAATGATGAAACACATTGACAGCTATATCATGTTCCCCAGAAATGAGGATTTAGCCAATGTGAAGGATTATTTGTATGGTTTTAGTCACCTCCCCATGTGATGGCACACATACTGCCTTGGTGCCACCGAAGACCAGTGAACAAGTCTATCGCAACAGGAATCATTTCCATTCTATCAACGTGCAAGTTGTCTGCTTGTCAGATCTCTTCATCTCAAATGTCTGTGCCTGGTTCCCATGTCCAGCCCATGATTCCTTTGTAATGCAGAACAGCACAATACCCAAGCTGATGTCACAACTACAACCAGGGAGGGCCTGGCTGGTTGGTAAGTCACATCAGTCCTGATTTTGTGTGTGCAGTGTCAGGTGCTACAATCATGGAGTGAGTGACTCATTGTCGCACTTATCTCTCATTCCTAAACTGGGGACTCAGCATATCCAAACTGTCCTTGGTTGTTGACACCGCTGAGGAAATCAACTAAGCCAGGGGAAGTCCACTTCTATGAGGTCCATGGAAAAACACGGTGGGCAGTGGAGTGGGCTTTTTAGCTCCTGAAGACCAGATTTCACTATCTGGACAAGACTGGGGGGAGTCCTCCTTTACTCAACCGGAAAGGTGTGTGAGATCACAGTGCAATGCTGCATGCTCTATAAATCGCCTTTCATAGGAATATCCCTTACATCCCAGAGGACAGGGAGCCTGAGGTGCCACGAAGTAAGAACCCTGAAATGCCACATGAAGATGATAGTGGTGAAGAGGAAGGAGCTGACTTGAAACAAGATCTCATAGGCAGCTTCTTCTCATGAGTGTAAGTATGTCATGAGATGTCATGACTTTGACTGTACAATGAACTTTAGCTATGATAATGTGTGGAGAATATTTTAGGAAATAGGGAGCTGAAGCTCAAGCAAAAGCTGCCAAAGGGTGTTTGATGAGGAAGCTTTTGACACATTCACATTTTGATGATGTTGCTTTGTTTGTGTCTAATGGACTTTGTTCTCCAGATGTTTGCTCTGTGACTTATGTCATATGTATTGTTTCATAACTTTACTCCTTGTATTGTTCCTTGTTCAGGTACCTTCACCATGAGATCTTCATTTGGGCACTTCAGAGTTGGGACATTGGCAGGTATATTGTGCTGTTTGGACATACAAAATGGACGTGGGTTGTTCCTGGGATTGTATTTCACTGACTTTGGGTGTAAAATACCTGTGTCAAGACAGCTTGCACAGTGATAGGATGGAAGTGCAGAAGACTCTGTTGAACTTGTTTGTTGTTGTGTGGTGGTCATGATGCATCATGTGTGTCATCATGTGGTCAGTAAAAATTTTGTTGTAGGGTAAATTCATGTCAGTTTCCCTTTACATTTGGTAAAAACTATTTTTGTCTGAGCTATTTGTAGCTGTTAATGTTTTTCATCATTGTAAGCCAAAGTGCCTGTGGCACATCACTGACACTTGTGGCATACCACCAGATGCTGTAGCACTGGATTGCAGTGACCCTGTGATCAGGAACTGTTGTCCTGCCATCTGCCTGTGGGTTGTATTCTATGAGGTGGGCTTCCTTTTGAGAGCTGAGGTATATGGTTCTAGTTGCAGAGATCAATCATATCCATTTTTGCATCTTTAACAGGACAACGTCAGCATTAATATAAATTTAGGACTGTCTCAGAGCGTTCCTTAAGTATTAATTTTTCCTGGCTACTTTGGAAAACTAACAGAAAAACAAAGTAATTAATTCGATTTGGTTGAAAAGCATTTCTTTTCCAAGTTTTTTTTTAAAGAAAAACACTTTTAGCAAGATAATACTATAATAATCATACTAGCAAGAGTTTAGCAGATTATGTTATTTTGTGTTGCTGTAAATCCATGCTCAACATGGGCGCATAGTAAAATGCCACAAATATTCTAAGAGTGGAGTTGAATTAGAAATCTATACAGCCCCAGTAATCTGATGTGGAAATATTGGCTATATTTTAAATAAAAGGTTTTCAAGTAAACCATTTCGACCAACAGCACTATTCTATGCAAAGTGCAATTTCTTTCTGAACGTTTCTGTCAAATGTAATTTCAACCATTTCCTCCCACTAAAAAATATTAATGCCTGGCTGAAACATAGTAACCACTCTTTCGTGGTCTGCTGATCTAAAAATAACACCGATTTTTCATTGACCATTTACTGGGATTTTAAGGAGACCAGCACCTGGTCAAGCAGCAACAGACTTTAGTGATTTCCTTCACAATGGTGAGATTCTGTAACCGACCCAGACCAGATGAAATTAAGGCAATGAAAGCATCATCGCACATGTTGAATTATTTTCTCCTGACACATTGCATAACACATTGATTTTTAGATTATGGCCCTCATTACAACCCTGGCGGTTGGAGGAGAAACGGCGGTCTTACCGCCAACAGGCTGGCGGTAAAATTTTTGGAATGATGACCATGGCGGTTACCGCCATGGTCATCTGCCACTTCTCCGATCAGACTGCCCGGAGGTCGTCACAATACCGCCGGCGGTATCATGACCCGGCTGACCGCCATGGATTTCATGGGGTTAGGAACTGCCATGAAATCCATGGCGGTGAGCACTATCAGTGCCAGGGAATTCCCTCCCTGGCACTGATAGGGGTCTCCCCCACCCCCGCCCCTACCCCAAGTCCTTCCCCAACACCCCCCACCACCCTCCCCACCCGTACCCCCAACATTACATTACACATTCACACCTGACACGCACGCAGGCACCACCAACACACATACCCGCACACACACCAACAAACATGCCAACAGCCACACACACAGTCATACACACACACCCACATTCAGACATACAGGCACACATCCATACAGACATACATACAGACAGACACGCACTCATTTCCAAACACACAACACCACCCGCATGCATACACGCACTCACACACCCCCTCTACATACACACGCGCACACCCCCATGCACGCACACAACACACAACACCCCCCGCCCCCCTCCCCTAACGGACGATCAACTTACCTGGTCCGTTGATCCTCCGGGAGGAGACGGGATCCATGGGGCAGCTCCACTGCCAGCACCCCGTCAACAGAACACCGCCACGCCGAATCACAGAACGTCATTCGGTGGGCGGTGTTCTGTTGACGTTGCGGTGGAGGTGGAGCAACCTCCACTTCCCCGCCGACCACCAGTATGGCTGCTGCCAGCTCTCCGTCTGGAAAAGGACGGAGAGCTGCTAGCAGTCATAATGCGCCGAGCGGAAAACCGCCTGCACTGGCGGTCTTCAGCACGGCGGTCCCTCGGCGGTCTTGTAAAAAGACCGCCGATGTTGTAATGACCCCCTATGTCTTTTGTTCACGTTCTTCTCTCCATTCGATTCCTCGGTAGAAAAGCATGACTTCCCCAGCTCCCTCTGCTCCTTGAAATGAGTTTAGTCATGGAAACAACTCAACAAAGAAATATAAACTAATAGACCGGTTCAGTTTGCGTGCACGTAACCTATTAATCTGTTACGCCAATAACAGTACCTTCAACTATTAAAAATATTATCAAAGATCACGCACTCAATCAGCGCATATCTTTGGATACTAACAATTCAAATGGTGGGAGTGGAGGGTGATTTCAACAGAGGTTTTTTTCTCACAATCGTAAAAGGGTGCTTTTAACACATGTTGAGCTCTAATTGGCCAAAACCCATTGTGCACTGACGCTCTTCCTTCCACATCCACCTCCTAACAACCTGTCTCTTCCCCTTTGGTGATCTCTCTTTCATACTTTCGTTTTCCCCGCTCTTTTATCTTTTAATCTCTGCCACATTTGCTGTTAGTCTCCCTCTCGCTCCATTCACTTCCCCTGCCCCCCACCTTTTGCTCCCTATTTCTTCCTTCTCTCTGTCCTTTCCCCCTGCCTAATCCTCCCTTTGACTATTCCTCTCCTCCTCTTTCTCTGTTCTCTCACTTATAATAAATGCCCACTCTCTCGATCCTGTACTCATTTTGAGGTGCTTCTCAGAAATTCTAGTGCTGCCCCATTAAAAGTAATGTAATCCCCCATCGAGTATTGGTAAGGACCATCAAAAGTGTAATAGCCCTGCCAAGAACTAGTGCTTTAGCCCTATAGTAGGACTTGCAATTCTGACTTTGCTGTCCTGTCCCATAAAAGTTTGGTTACCCTTCTGAGAGGGGCTGTTACTGTCCTGTAGAAGTGTATCAGTCCAGCTGACAAGTGTGGCTACTGTCCCGTCAGAGGTATTAAGAATTACCTGTATTGGTACTACAGCCTTTCACACCCCCTTCCTCAGGAGCAGGAGTGGCTCCTCCATGAGAATGGAGGAGCGTCCCCACTAAAAAAAATGCCCAGAGCAAGTGAAAAATAAAGTGGTAATACAGTTTATTACCATTTCATTTTTCAGCAACCCGTCCTGAACCGAGTGTCAGGACAGGGAGGGACAATTGCTGCTGAGTGGCAGCAGCGAGCTCTGCACTCATGTTTAAAGTGAGCATGTCCCTTCAGCCGACCGTCTTGGACCGCCAGCCAGACATGCGCATTTTAAACTTCTCTAACCTAGCTGTCTTTAACAGCTGGTTTAGAGAAAGCACAGGTCTACAGTGCTCTTAAGAGTGCTGAGAAAGGCGGAGCCCTCCAATACTGATGCTTCTCTTATGCTTTTTAACAGCATGAGATCAGCTTCACAATTGGGTAGCGCAGTTTCCTGGGTCCGGAGCTTTGAAGAGAGAAGACACCCAAGCGAGGAGGTTGTGACAAGTCAGAAAGGTAAGTGCCATTTTATTATTATTTTAATGCCACCCTTATTTTGCCCACCCAACCACTCTAAATACATGCCAGCCTCCACTGCTCAGGAGGTCAGTAATGTTCAGCAAAGGCCCCATATTTAATCTTATCCTAAAGGCCTTTAGGCTCCTTAACAGTAGAGTCTCGCTTAACTTTGCCTATAAGAGAAGCAAATGCGTGAATGGGTCGAGGGTCCGAGGGGCGGGAGTAGGGGGGCTGAAATGTCATATTTGTTAATGGTCGTGATGAAGACATCATCGCCAGTCTCTGTACATCTATCAGTGACTGAGAATGACCCTCACTGTTAGAGACTTTCCTATGGACACATGGCATGAAGAAAACATTTTTCTTTTGGCTTTACCTGCGTAATAAGACAAACCACAGATGCAGTGTAAGTAGAATAAGTAGAAAGTGTACACAAACATACAGATACAATACAGCAGCAAAGTAATTCGTTTTTCGGAGGAACGAACCCCCCTTAACTCAACCGGATTTTAATCGATTAAGTTGAAGGTAAAAATATAAAAAAGCATTGAAAGGCATTTTTCTTTGGCAGCATTCACTAACTCCTTACTTGGAAGATAAAGGCAGGGTTTTATGTGGTGCTGTAAAACCTCCAAGGTAATTTACGTCATTGATACCGTCTCCACCTACATGTCATGTTTTACTTCGTCTTACATTCCCTAGGAGCATTTGCTTTTTCCAGATGTGTTATTTAATTTCTTATGCAGCATAGAAATCTTGTGAAGCGCATCTGTGAACCGAGTTGCTACAAGGGGTCCGGGCGAAGTCTGGTTGTGGAAGGGTGCTCATGACAGGGCAAGATCGAGAGCTCTGCAGCCGAAGCTCGAGGCAGTGATATTATCTCAGAGTGTGATTATGGTGTTCAGACTACCTGTTTGTACATGATCATACATGGCCTCTACAGCGATGGTCACACGTGACATTTGTGATTTACAACTCTAATTATTCAAAACAAAATCGTTGTTATCTAACTCAAACTGCTTACAAGCATTGGCAAAGGCAGTAGGTTTGTCCTCTTTCCAACATGTTGTTGTGCGATAAGTCTGGGTTCCATAACAGGAAGTCACACAGAGGTACCCACATGCAGAGCAGGCAGCATGCTGTGTAAAGCGTCTGTTCTAAACCATGCCCTTAATTACAAAGAAGACTCTATGTTAGAGACCTCAAACTTTTTTAATCTCTCATATAGCACTGAATATAAGTAAAGGTTCAATAGCATACAATAGTCGTAGCAGCAATGCCCACTATTAGTAGTACTATTAGGAAACCCCCGTGTAAAAGTATAAAGAAAGTGAAAGAGTTGAGGGGACGTTAGTCACCTATATGCAAAGTGTATCTATGTGATGATGTTTTTGCAGGTAATCTCAATAGTTTATTTTCAGAAATTTTGGGACAGGTCTCCAGTGACCCTGTCGATATGCTGGAAAATATGGAATGGTGTCCCAACACAATGACCCAGACTCCAGACCATGATTTCTCCGTATATAACTGTGTCCAGCTCACTTGAATATTCCAGCACTCCCAGTTAACTGGACACCCAGTGTGGGTCACAGCTTCCTCTACACATGCAGGACATTCTCCAAATCACAGTCTCTACCGAAATGCTCATCAGCACATAAACAAAATCTCCATGCAGACGTAGATGTCTATGTTCCTGGTGATAAGATGGAAAGCAACCCCGGTTGTAGTCCTGGACAAGACCGTCCCAGCAACGAGCTTCAAGTCAGTGGTATGCCAAAATCCATTTCATCCAGAGTCGTCCTGACATGTTTTTTGCACTATTCATTTCAACTCCTGCCGAAGATAAAACTGTTGTGCAGGGTATTTTGAAGGAAAACTCAGCTACATCTTTGGGCAAAGGTGAGGGAATAAACGCCCTTGGCACTTGCTCTTTTCCAGCAATATGATATGGTGTATAAATAAATAAATAAATAAATAAACAAAGCTCAGCGACAATGAAATATATTCACTAAAGGAAATATTCCTTATCTCATTGTGAAACATCTTAAGCAGCATTTCTGTGATTCCATGGAAACAAGAAATGGCATGCTTGCCTCTTCCGTGAAAATATGTCATCACATGGGTCATTTAGATCTTTCTGCAAAAGCACTTAAGCCCTTATTTGACCACCAGGGTTAATGTGGCAGTAGCACCGCCAACAGGCTGGTGGTACATACCGCCACATTATGAGTGTGGATGGTTGGCTGCAGCCAACCCACCACCTCTACACTCATACCACCATGGTGGTATAAGCCCGCGGCCCAGAGATATTCCTGCCGGAGGTCTTCCGGCAGGGAAGGGGCGCTGCTACCGCCAGCAGCACCCCACCAGCAGAACACAATCAGACCGTATTTCAGCTCAAAATACAGCTGGTGGAGTTCTTTGGGCGGTGCTGGTGGTAGCAGCACCAGGTCACCACCGTCTGCCAGTATGAACAGTGCCGGATTTCCGCCCATATTGTGGCGGAAGTCAGACAGTGATCATAATCTGGCGGACGGTTGATCATCGCCACGGTGGTATGGTGGAGACCGTCATTGCGGTGGTAGGTGGTTATTACGGTCAATTTTAAAATGACTGCCTTAATCCCATAACAACTGATTTCCAGGATCCTGTCCTTTTCTTTCACAGGAACGTTTCGTACATTCACCTCTTGTAAGTGTTCCACTAGACACACCAGCATAAGCTAACAGTCAATACATTTCTCCCTGAAAAGTAACTGTGAGAAATTGGGCTGTTGGTTGGGGGCGGAGGTGTTGAGCCCTTCTCAAACTAGATCCACAATTGTTGTCAGGGTGAATCACAAAAGCCACTGAATTAACCTCTGCTTAAACCTCTGGTAATTTAGCACAAAAGCTGTCAGGACTAGCTTAGAGGCAATGTGGACAGTATTTTATACAGTTTACAAACAGTTTTAAAGTGAATTCACAACACAAATAGATTACCACAACAATTTAGAAAAATAGAGTAAAATGTAATAAATTATTTGTTGACACCAACACAAAAAAAAACAGTACACCCGGAGATATAAAATTAAAGATTTAAGGTAAGAATAGAGCCTAAAAGCACAAAGTGCCACCCCCAATATCTAGTTGTGCAAGACTGGGTGAAAGCCACAAGTTCAGGCTGACCCCAATGGAGTGCCGGCCAGATACAGGCAGGGGGGTAGTTTCAGGGAGGGTTTTTGGGGTGTTACACCTCCCTAACCGATGTATTTTGTGATAAATATTTGGGTACAAGTGTTTTAAGTCGGGTATGGTGAGGTGTCTGTCAGATTTCACCAGGAATTTGTACACACACAGACAAAGAAGTACACATGCTCCCCCCCCATTTGGCAAGACTTCAAAAATGTTGGTTATTTCACAAAATAATGTGCTTTCTCTCACTTAGTACCAGTGGTGTAATAAAGGCCCCCACAACCCTTGTGGTACAGCGGGACCCTGAACTCTGGGGCACCCACAGCACAGCACCTGGCCTGAGTGAGTCAGGTTGTGGGTCTCATTCTACTTTTTTTAGGGGCCCCCTCTAGTTTCGTTAGGCCACTGCTTAGTAAACCTACCAATCCACATTCCTCTCCCTTCCACTGCCCCTTTAGCCTCTTTTGCGCACTTTGCTTATTGTATAACAAACTTTAACATTATGTGCCAGCCACATTGTTGGGAATTCTGAACCTCACACACCGCCAATCTTAGGGGGTCATTCTGACCCCGGCGGGTGGCGGTCGCCGCCCGCCTGGAGGGAACCGCCATTCGGCCGCCCAGCGGTCAACAGACCGCTGGGGCCATTCTAACTTTCCAGCTGGGCCGGCGGGAAAGGGGCCTGCAACACAGAAGCCGGCTCCGAATGGAGCCGGCGGTGTTGCAGGTGCAGGTGTGCGACGGGTGCAGTTGCACCCGTCGCGCTTTTCACTGTCTGCTAGGCATAGTATGTATATATCACTTTGATTTATCTGTGGTTTCCCTGGGGGCGATCGTGACTCCCAGAAAACAACACATGTAAAATAATGATATATATATAGATTTGTATGTCGCTATATTTATACATGTGTATATGTATATACATACACATACACTATATATAAATATATATATATATATATATAGAGAGAGAGAGACTCTACATCACCTCTTTTTTTATACATATGTGCTTTCCCTGGGGCCGATCGTGACCCCAAGGCAAACCACACACATTTGAAAAATGTCCCCACATTTTCATTTTCTTTTTAAATATTCCCTGGGGGAGCGCAATCGCCCCTCCAGGCAAAACAATAAAAAAAATATATAATAAATTGCCCCCCTAAGGGTCGGCCCGTGTAGGAAGGGCCAACCCCGCCATTTTGTTTTTTTTATTTTAAAAAAACTCCTTAATTTTAGCCCCTGGGTGCATGATCACCCACAGGGAAACCCCAACGTATTTTTTTTTAAATTATGCCCAGTCCCCCTTCCCCCCTAACAAGATGCCTGGTGCCTAGGTCCATTTCCTGGCCACGTATCGTAGCCATGCTGCGATCTATGGCCAGAAATGGTGAGAGGAAGGCATTGATGGAAAGGGGAGACTGTCCCTTCTCATCGATGCCTCCCTGGCATCTTCGGAAGACGCTTTGGCCTTTTTTACCCACCGGAGTGGGGAGAAGACACTTACCTGCTCCTCCGCTGCTCTGGTGGGGAAAAATGTGGCATAAGCGTGCCTCGAGGTGCGTTGATGTCACAGATGGCCGGGAGGGGGACCAGGGGGAGACACTGAAGTTCTTCTGCGTCTTCCGGAATAAAAAAAAAAAGAAAATCCCTCCCTGGTGTCGGCCACTGGTCTTGAGCCGCACCAGGGAGGGTGTGCATGCGTCGGCCAGTGGCCGACGCCAGTACTTAAGGGGTTAAGTGTTGCAGGCCCATTAGTAGCATTTAATTCACCAGCCCTGGGTATATGGGTATATGGTATTCCACTTTAATTGGGACTTATAAGTAAATTAAATATGCCAGTTGGTTGTTAGCCAATTTTATCATGTTTAAAGGAGAGCGCACAAGCATTGTGCCACTTGTTAGCAGTGGTAAAATTAGCAGAGTCCTAAAACCAACAAAAATGGGTTCAGAAAATTGGAGGGGTGAAGGCAAAAAGTTTGGAGATGACTCTACAGAGAGGGTCAAGTCCAACAATAGCCATTCAACTGAATTCATTCCAAAGGGAAAAGGTAGGAATTATAGCAATTGTAATATCTCATAACTCAAAACCTGTTTGAAGATGTGTTTATTTCATGAACAAAACACAGTTGGATTTGATATTGTCACTAGTAAAAAATGTTAAGTAATGACAAGTTTATGTTTTCTATTTGTGCTTTGACATTTGTGCCACACTACTGTGAGCTCACTGCTTACATCTAGGATCTATTACATTACATACAGTAGAAAGAATTCAGAACTAGAATAATAACATATTCTACATAGTAGCGTAATTAAATGAGCATATTTTGGAACTTGGCAGACATGCTTTGTGTGCTTATGTACAAAAAATCAGTTATTAATTTTGAGATTATTTTGATACACCTTTCAGAGACATGTTAGTGTTTTGACATCCTGTTAAAGCAAGCCTGCACCTGCAGGGTTTCTATTAAAGATGAAAGCCTAACAAAGCCTAACTTATCCTAAAACACAGTGACACTAGGATCCTAATTACAGGTATGCCAGAAACACTTGTAATTGTGAGTGGCAGAATTCCAGCATGGATTATCCATCTAGATGGAATTCTGCCACTGGTAATTAAGGCCTAACTTTAAGAACCTGAGCTTCAGACACAGCCCAGAATAAGGTACACTTATTGTAAATGAACAATTTCAAGCCATTAGCAGCACCACTAGAATTGCAGTTAGAGGGAGATGAGAAAGGATAATAAATGGAAGATAAACTATCTGGATGTCACCACGAGTAGCATCAGGAAAGAAATCCAAGGACTGGGAGACAACAAAGCATTGGAAGGCAATGAGACCTGAAAATATGTTTCTACTGATGCCCAAAGCTTATTGATACTTGTTAGAAATGGGGTCTTTGGTTGACAGTCAGGTTACCCTACTGTTCAAGCAAGGACCCTCAATCTAGTCAGGGTAAAAGAGAATCACCCTCAGCTAACCCCTGCTTACTCCCTTGGTAGCTTGGCAGAGCAGTAGGCTTAACTTCAGAGTGCTAGGTGTAAAGTATTTGTTATGGTATGTTATGTTAAAATTGCTTATATAGCGCATAAACTGCCCAGGGGCCTCGTAGCGCTTATACTGCAACGCAGACTTGTCACTGTTCATAGTAGCTTAGGAAATCACTCTCTAAAAAGCCAGGTTTTTAAGGACTTCCTGAAGGGAATCTCTTGAGCACTTAATCTAATATAAAGATGAAGGCTATTCCAAAGTATAACAACACACACAGTAACTTAATGTAACTTAATGAAAACACTACAAAATGACACAACACCAGTTTAGACAAATAGGAAATATTTATCTAAACAAAACAAGACCAAAACGACAAAAATCCGACATACACAAGTCAAGTTATGATTTTTTTTAAATGAAACTCAAAAACAGCACTTAGAAACACAAAATGCTTTGATGAGGTGTTAACACGCCGTCGTGATAGATTCGTTCCGAACAAGCCGACACCAGCGGCGCCGGACACGGAGTCACGTAGACCCCCAAGTACATTACCTTTGGTGAAGAGTGAAAACAAGTCGATGCGCGAAGTCGGGGATCGCGGCGTCTGTGCGAAACGTTGAATCCGCGCACTTCGAGCGGCGGCAGTCACGGCGTGGTGCAGCGACTTCCACGGAGTCACGCACTTCAGCGGGGCTGCAGCGGGGCTGCAGCGGCGTCGGCCTGCGAAGGTCGTCGCGTTCCAGTGAAGATCATATAGTCGGTTGCAGGTGGCGTCACCGGATTCAGCAGCGGTGTCAGTCCGAAGTCGGCCGAAGTCGATTTCCTTGGATTTCCACCAGCTTTCCTTTCAAGGGCCCAGGGACTGGATAGGGCACCACTTGTCAGAGCAGGAGTCTCTCCAGGGACCCCAGGTGCTGGCAGAGAGAAGTCTTTGCTGTCCCTGAGACTTCAAACAACAGGAGGCAAGCTCTAAATCAAGCCCTTGAAGATTTCTTCACAAGAAGGAAGGCACACAAAGTCCAGTCTTTGCCCTCTTACTCTAGCAGAAGCAGCAACTGCAGGATAGCTCCACAAAGCAAGTCACAGGCAGCTCTTCTTCCTCAGCCCTTCAGCTCTTCTCCAAGCAGAGGTTCCTTTTTTTTCCAGAAGTGCTCTAAAGTCTGTGGTTTTGGGTGCCCTCCTTATACCCAATTTCTCATTTGAAGTAGGCCTACTTCAAAGTAAAGTCTCTTTTGAATGTGAAATCCTGCCTTGCCCAGGCCAGGCCCCAGACACTCACCAGGGGTCAGAGACGGCATTGTGTGAGGACAGGCACAGCCCTTTCAGGTGTAAGTGACCACTCCTCCCCTCCCTCCTAACACAGATGGCTCATCAGGAAATGCAGACTATACCCCAGCTCCTTTTGTGTCACTGTCTAGTGTGATGTGCAACCAGCCCAACTGTCAAACTGACCCAGACAGGGAATCCACAAACAGGCAGAGTCACAGAAATGGTATAAGCAAGAAAATGCTCACTTTCTAAAAGTGGCATTTTCAAACACACAATCCTAAAATCAACTTTACTAAAAGATGTATTTTTAAATTGTGAGCTCAGAGACCCCAAACTCCACATGTCCATCCGCTCCCAAAGGGAATCTACACTTTAATCAGATTTAAAGGTAGGCCCCATGTTGACCTATGAGAGGGATAGGCCTTGCAACAGTGAAAAACGAATTTAGCAATATTTCACTGTCAGGACATATAAAACACATTACTATGGGGGTCATTCTGACCCTGGCGGTCGGTGTAAAAGAGGCGTCCAACCCGCAAACAGGCAGGCGGCCAAAAAAATGGAATTCCGACCCTGGCGGGAACCGCCAACACAGCCCGCCACTTTAACACTCCGACCGCCACGGCGGTACAGACAAGCAGCGCGGCGGTCACCGCCAACAGACAGGCGGCAGACAATGTACCGCCCACCCTATCACAACTCACCAATCCGCCACCTTTTCCGGGGCGGGAGCCCCGCCGATAAAAACACGGCGGAAACAGACTACGAACGGGAAAACGCTCACCTCTACACACTCCACGAGGAATCTGGACAGCATGGAACCAGAACTACACATCCTACCAGCTATTGTCTACCTGCTCCTCTACCAGGAGCACGAACGCCGGCGCAGAAGACAACGGTGAGTACTGCACCTACGACACAGGGGAGGGGGAGGCAAAAAATTACAGGGACACACATACGCCACACACCCACCCCCACCCTCACACACTACAACACACACATCAATGCAGAGCAACAAGTCAGAGTGACACCCCCCAACCCCCCCAGGAAGAATGCAAAGACAAAATAAAATGATCATTAAAAATGAAGTATATTATAGCATAATTGAAGTTAAGTGAAATATGAAATATATAAATCAAATATATTACATCATGAACAATCTATACATAGGTCAAAAGACCGGCCCATATTGGCTATCATCCATTGTTCGTGGGCCAATGGGCCTAAACACATGGGCAAAGCCCACACTCGAGACCCGATTCCATTGGAGAGAACACTGCAGGGGCATCAGATAGTAAAACTACAGGCACCTCAGGGGGAAGGGAAGGGGGGGCGCCTCAGCCAGTTGAGTCCACGACGCCAGATCCACGAGGGGCCTCCATGCTCACTGTACCATCCTGGGGAGTGCAAAGCCACAGTCTCACAAGTCTCTACAGTGGGTGGGTTGCCCACTGTACCATCCTGGGGAGTGCAAAGCCACAGTCTCTCAAGTCTCTACAGTGGGTGGCTTGCCCACTGATCCATCCTGGGGAGTGCAAAGCCACAGTCCATCTAGTGGATTACAGACTCCACTGGTTCTGGAGGAGGCATGGTGCCCAGAGTGCTTCGTGAAGCCCTGGCCGACACAGATCCGGCCCTGCCAATGGGCCAGCGGTGCTTGAGATGAAGGGCCCAGCGGAGCGGTGCTTGAGATGAAGGGCCCAGCGGAGCGGTGCTTGACAGGAAGGGCCCAGCGGAGCGGTGCTTGACAGGAAGGGCCCAACGGAGCGGTGCTTGAGATGAAGGGCCCAGCGGAGCGGTGCTTGAGATGAAGGGCCCAGCGGAGCGGTGCTTGACAGGAAGGGCCCAGCGGAGCAGTTCAGAGACGGCGGTGCCC
Source organism: Pleurodeles waltl (assembly GCF_031143425.1). Lineage (NCBI taxonomy): Eukaryota > Metazoa > Chordata > Amphibia > Caudata > Salamandridae > Pleurodeles > Pleurodeles waltl. The sequence goes on from NC_090440.1 coordinate 860,492,128, forward strand.
AGCGGAGCGGTGCTTGACAGGAAGGGCCCAGCGGAGCGGTGCTTGAGATGAAGGGCCCAGCAGAGCGGTACTTGACAGGAAGGGCCCAGCGGAGCAGTTCAGAGACGGCGGTGCCCAGCGGAGCGGTGCTTGACAGGAAGGGCCCAACGGAGCGGTGCTTGACAGGAAGGGCCCAGCGGAGCAGTTCAGAGACGGTGGTGCCCAGCGGAGCGGTGCTTGACAGGAAGGGCCCAGCGGAGCGGTGCTTGAGATGAAGGGCCCAGTGGAGCGGTGCTTGACAGGAAGGGCCCAGCGGAGCAGTTCAGAGACGGCGGTGCCCAGCGGAGCGGTGCTTGACAGGAAGAGCTCAGCGGAGCGGTTCTTGAGATGAAGGGCCCAGCGGAGCGGTGCTTGACAGGAAGGGCCCAGCGGAGCGGTGCTTGAAGGGCCCAGTGGAGCGGTGCTTGACAGGAAGGGCCCAGCGGAGCGGTGCTTGACAGGAAGGGCCCAGCGGAGCGGTGCTTGACAGGAAGGGTCCAGCGGAGCAGTTCAGAGATGGCGGTGCCCAGCGGAGCGGTGCTTGACAGGAAGGGCCCTGTTCAGCGGTGCTTGTCTTGAAGGGCCCTGTTCAGCAGTGCTTGTCACGGCGGGGCCCTGTTCGGCGGTGCTTGTCACGGCGGGCCCTGTTCGGCGGTACTTGTCACGGCGGGGCCCTGTTCGGCGGTGCTTGTCGCGGCGGGGCCCAGTTCGGCGGTGCTTGTCACGGTGGGGCCCTGTTCAGCGGTGCTTGGCACGGCGGGGCCCTGTTCAGCGGTGCTTGTCACGGCGGGCCCTGTTCAGCGGTGCTTGACATGTGTTCCCAGGGAACCAGATCGGGCCAATATTTTCCGCTCAGTCGCCATCCGACCTTTCGCTTGCGGGGCCCTCCTGTGCTGGAGTCCTGGGCCCGTGGGTGTCCTCCTTCACACCCGAAATGGGGCTGGTGGGGCCCTCCTGGGCAGCTCGCCTGCTGCCGGACTTGTCCGCCCTGCTGCCCTTGGCCTCCTTCGCCGATTCTCTGGGGCCCTTGCCTCCCTTTGTGGATGTGCCAGGTGACGGTGCCAGGGTAGTGCCTTTGGGGGCTGCCGTCTCTGGCCTCTCGCGCCGGCCCTTCCCTTTTTTAGTTTTTTTCCCAGGGGGTGGGCTGGCTGTCCCCTTGCTGCTGGCCAATGTTGCTGCCCTAGAAGCTGGTGGACTCCAATAGCCCTGGACTATGGTCCTTGTAGGTGCAGGGCTTGTGGTGGCTGAGGTGCTGTTTGGACTCTTACGAGATGGAGGGGGTGGGTCAGGTGATGCAAAGAGGTTAATTTTAGAGAGGAAAAACTTTTTAGGAGCAGTGGGAAGGGTAGGTGCAGTGGGTATGGGAGTGGAGGAGGAGGATGTGGTTGTAGGAGAGTCAAGTGTGCTGTCTTTGGGTGCAGGTGCTTGTGACGGAGGCTGTCGTGAGGTGGGTGGCTGTTGGGTGGGTGGCTGCCTGCGTTTGTGTGGTTTGGAAGAGGGGGTGACAGACACACTGGGAGAGGACACAGGGGACGTGTAAATGGCAGTGGGGGTGGTGACTGCACGTGTGCGGAGTGTTCTGGTGGGTGTGCTGGTGATGGACGTACTGGTTGATGGTGGTGTGCATGCAGGTGAGAGTGGAGACGTCACAGGGAGGGAGGAGGGAGACGAGGAGGAGGGGGACACAGAGGAGGCAGTGGCTGTTGGCATGTCTGCATGTGGATGTTGCATGTGTGAATGCTTGTGTGATCTGTGGTGCTTATGTCTGGATGAGCTGCCCTTGGGTGTTGATGTGTGTGCAGGCTGGTCTGTAGGTGTGGCTGGGATAGGCAGAGGAACAGGGGAGTGGGACTGGGATGAGGAAATTGGAGGGGGGAGGCAGGAGACAGGGACAATGGCTGCCGTCAGTGCTGAGGCCAAAGCGTTGAACGATCGCTGATGGGCAGCCTGACCCGAATGAATGCCCTCCAGGTATGCATTGCTCCGGTGCACCTCCCTTTCTACACCCTGGATGGCATTCAAAAGGGTAGACTGCCCAACAATGAGCATCTGGAGGAGGTCAATGATCTCCTCACTGAGGGCAGCAGGGGTAACTGGGGCAGGGCTTGAGGTGCCTGGGGCAAAGGAGATGCCCACCTTCCTGGCCGAGCGGGCACGGGGCGAACGCTGAGGGGCTGCTTGGAGGGCGGAGCTGGTGCGCTGGGTGGCGGCTGTACCTGTTGTAGCGGTGGGCACGGATCTTGCCGCCACCACAAGGGTGCTCCCTTCCGAGGACGTGTCTGTGTCGCTGATGTCTCCACAGGTCCCCGTTGTGGAGCTCCCCTCGCCCTCCGTCTCACTGGTGAACTCGGAGTCGGTTGCATGGCCCTCCGGGGCCATGTGAGATACAGCTCCCTCGTGCTCCGATGCCACTTCTCCTCCGCCTGATGATGCTAATGCACACATGAACAGGAAGACCAAAAAAAAGGGGGGGGGGAGAAAAAATGACATGTTGAGTGCATGCATTGGCGACACCGTTGGCGGAGGGGACAGACACAGAAGCCCCCTGCACTACGCCGCGCACTCAGTGTACACTACTCAATTATTGTGACTTGGCCTACAAGCCTATGGATGACAACTGCACACATAGGTGACCCAGGGCCATGGATAGCTGTACTTAGCACCCTACAGAGGTGGGGGGCGGGGGCACAGGGCCATGCCTTACGGAGGGGCCCAGCCTACAGAAATCGCCCTGGCCTAGAGATACCCACAGCCCTCCTCCCCCACCCAGACACCTCCACTGTGCGCTAACATAGCAGAATGTGCTGGTACTCTCCCCCTTGCGTCTGCTGTGATGTCCTCACGCGCCCATCCAAATCGGGGTAGGCCACCGCCAGGATCCAGGACATCAGGGGGGTCAATTGACAGGAGCCACCTCTCCTACGTTGGGAGGCCATCCCCAGCAGAGCCTCCGCGGTCTTCCTGCTCCCGCGGCGGATGTCCTCCCACCTCTTGCGGCAGTGGGTGCCCCGTCTGTTGTGGACCCCCAGGGTCCGGACGTCCTTGGCGATGGCACGCCAAATGTCGATCTTCTGATGGGCGCTGACCTATGTGACATGGACAGGGTGGGAAAATAATTATCATCATTTTCTGCATGGTCGATGTGAGTGGCCCCACCTCCCCAACCTTGCCATATGGCACATGCTCTCATCTGTCGTGCGATGCATGCCTCATTCGCTCCCCTCCCCACCATCTTTCATCCACCCCACTCAACACAGGCATTGCCCACAAAGCATGGTCCCAGTGTACTTACCTGTTGGTCTGGAGGACCGTAGAGTAGCGCATACTGTTGGAGGACCCCATCAACAAGTTTCTCCAATTCCTCAGATGTGAAGGCAGGGGCCCTTTCCCCAGTCGCAGCAGCCGTTGTATCTTCCAGACCGAGGTCACAGCAGCACTTGCAGTATAAGTCCTCTCCTGTGGATGATCAGGTCTCGAGTGATTAAGCAGATAGAAAATGGCGGTCACGTGTACCGCGTACCGCGACCGCCGGCGCACATCGTCATTGGCTCCTGAGACCCATAGGGTTCAATGTTAAGCAATGCTGCTTTGCGCCGCGGTCTTCGACCGCCTACCGCTACGGTGTGCCACGCCAGCGCATTGACCTCACATCCCATTGTCACACTTCACAGGTCAGGCAGCCGCCATTTCAAGGGCCCACATGGCTTCATTTGTACTGCGTCACACAGGCCTAGGCCTTGCATTGCCACTCATACAAGCCATTCAATGCATAGCGAATCGTGTTCTGTGCAAGCTGTGGTTACGTACCTGTGGGTTGCTTGACTCTGTGCTCCATGTTGTCCTTCCTAGGCACCGTCCGCTGGGACTTGCGAGGAGATGGAGGAATGTTCCCGTGTACAGACCGCTGGTGGACCTGTCGACAATGGAAGAAAGACATGTCATACTGACATACAGACTTGACCGAGCCACTATACAGGAACTGTGTGCCCAGCTGGAGCCAGACCTGATGTCCCCCATTCGCCAATCCACAGGGATTCCCCCTCTGGTGCAGGTTCTGTCAGTACTCCATTTTTTGGCAAGTGGATCATTCCAAACAACAGTGGCCATATCATCAGGGATGTCTCAGCCTATGTTTTCTAAGGTTTTGTCCAGAGTGTTGTCTGCCCTGATGAAATACATGCGGAGCTACATTGTTTTCCCTGAGGTGGGCGATTTGGCTACAGTGAAGGGTGATTTCTATGCCCTTGGCCATATCCCCAACATCATTGGTGCCATTGATGGGACCCATGTGGCTTTGGTTCCCCCCAGTGAAAGTGAGCAGGTGTACAGGAACAGAAAAAGTTATCATTCGATGAATGTCCAGGTGGTCTGTTTCGCTGACCAGTACATCTCCCATGTAAATGCCAAGTTCCCTGGGTCAGTGCATGACGCGTACATCATGTGAAATAGCAGCATCCCTTATGTGATGGAACAGCTACAGAGACACCGTTTGTGGCTAATTGGTGACTCTGGTTACCCCAACCTGTCGTGGCTACTGACCCCAGTGAGGAATCCCAGGACAAGGGCAGAGGAACGGTACAATGAGGCCCATGGGCGTACTAGGAGGGTGATCGAGCGGACCTTCGGCCTCCTGAAGGCCAGGTTTAGGTGCCTGCATATGACAGGTGGATCCCTAATGTACTCACCAAAGAAGGTGTGCCATATCATCATGGCCTGCTGTATGCTTCACAACCTGGCTTTGCGACGCCAGGTGCCTTTCCTGCAGGAGGATGGTCCAGATGGTGGTGTTGTAGCAGCTCTGGAGCCTGTGGAGAGTGAAGAGGAGGAAGACGACGGGGATGACACAGACAACAGGGACACAGTGATACAACAGTATTTTCAGTAGCACACATGTACGAATCAACCCCGCCATTTTACATTTACTTAAAGTCTCCTGCCTCTCTACTGTCTGTGTTTCCCCCCAGTTCCTGTTAACTGAGTTGTGACTTTCCCTTCCGTTTTCAGAGCTGTGGGCCCCACTGCGTGACCTCTGCTTTGTTTGCCCATGGACTACAGCTGTGTGACAGTGGTATGTTGTCATCACAATGTAACTGAACATTTTGGCACTGTTATGTCTAATACATTTGTTCAAAATACAAGCAGACTCCAGATTTTTTAAGTGCAATAAGTGATTTTATTAAAGTGCTAAATTTAGGGACATGATTGTAAAACGGTGATGGGTGATGGTGGAGTAATGTCCATGGCAGAGTCCAGTTTTCACTCTCACAGGTGCATTGTCCATATGCCTGTGGAAGGATGGAGCAGGGGCAGTTTAAGTTTGGACAGGGTGACAATGTGGGACAGTGGGATGACATCAGGGGGTATCGTTTGCTGGCGGGGGTCTTGGCATCCTACTCTGTCTTCTTCTGAGATCTCAGGTACCGCTTGCGGGGTGGTTCTTCTTCTGCAGGAGGTGGGGTTCTGGTGGCCTGTCGTTGTGTGGGGGCCTCCTGTCCACTAGCGCCGGCGGAGGTGGTAGCCTGGTCTGGGTCCATGTTAGTGACAGGGGCCTTTTGTGGTGCCACATGGTCCCGCAATGTGGTGACTATCTGGTTAAGGGCCACGACGGTGGTCCCCCTTGCGGAACTAATGTTTCTCAGTTCCTCTCTGAACCCCATGTACTGTTCCTCCTGCAGTACCTGGATCTCCTGGAACCTGGCCAGTACCGTAGCCATCGTCTCCTGGGAGCGGTGGTATGCTCCCATGATGGAGGAGAGGGCCTCTTGGAAAGTCGGTTCCCTGGGCCTGTCCCCCCCCTGTCGCACAGCAGCCCTCCCAGTTCCCCTGTTTCCCTGGGCCTCTGTCCCCTGGACCGTGTGCCCACTACCACTGCCCCCAGGTCCCTGTTGTTGTTGGGGTGGTGGGTCAACCTGGGTGCCCTGTAGTGGTGGACACACCGCTGATTGACGTGTCCTGGAGACAGAGGCATGGGCCCGCTGGGTGGGAGCTGTGCTGGTGTTCCCAGAGGGGGTTAGGTCTGCTGTAGCCTGTGGCTGTCTGTGTGGAACCGACTGTCCCGAGATCCCCGATGGGCCGGGCTGGTCATCTGGGTCCAGGGAAACAGAGCTGCTGTCATCACTGGGGGCCTCTTCTGGGGGTGGGATGGACATCTCTGGACCCTCCTGGGCGGTGTGGTGGCGTTCGGGTCCTGCAGGGGTATAAGAGTATGGTTATTGCTTCTGTGTGTGCCATTTCGTGTAATGGGTGGGTGGCCGTGTACCCCAGTGCTGGCATTCCCTTGTGGGGACTTTTGTGACGGTGGCTTGTGGGGGAGATGGGTATGTGCAGTGGGCATGCTTTGGTGATGGGTGTCCATGCTTTGGGGACGCATGCAGGGCTAGGTTTTGGGATGGGTGGGTTGTGATGGTGAGCCATTTGCAAGGAGTTGGTGTGATGGGGGTGGGGGTGAGGGTGGGGGTGGGGGTATGATTTGGCATGCAGGTGGGGTGGGGGGAATGAAGTAGTGAAGATTTGACATACCAGAGTCCATTCCTCCGCCTACTCCTGCGAGGCCCTCAGGATGCAGGATGTGCAAGACTTCCTCCTCCCATGCTGTGAATTCTGGGGGAGTAGGTGGGGGTCCGCCTCCAGTCCGCTGTACCGCGATGTTGTGCCTTGATACCATGGAACGCACCTTCCCCCGTAGGTCGTTCCACCGCTTCCTGATGTCGTCCCGATTTCGTGGATGCTGTCCCACAGCGTTGACCCTGTCCACTATTCTTTGCCATAGCTCCATCTTCCTGGCAATGGTGGTGTGCTGCACCTGTGTCCCAAAGAACTGGGGCTCTACCCGAACTATTTCCTCCACCATGACCCTGAGTTCTGCGTCAGAGAACCTGGGGTGTCTTTGGGGTGCCATGGGGTGGTGTGGATGAGGTGAGGGGTGGTGTATGTGTTGTAGAGTGTGGTGAGTGTGGTGGTGTATGGTGTTTTGTGCGTGGATATTGTGTGGGTGATGTTGTGATTTGCCTCTGTGTGATGGTCTACTCTATGCTGTGCTGTCTCTCTCTGTCCTTCAGTCGCAATTGTGGTCGTAAGGGTTTGTGGGTGATGTGGGTGTGTGTTTTATATTGTATTGGGTGTGTGGGAGTGGTGTGTGTATGTGTCTCAGGTGTGTGTATTTTGAATTGTCCAATGTGGTAGTGTTTTGTAAAGGTGTGTGTATTTTGACCGCGGCGGTGTGTACCGCCAATGGAATACCGAGGTTGAAAGACCGCTGCGGGGATTTGTGGGTCGGAATGGCATGGGTGTATTTCTGTTGGCGTGACGGTGGAGGTTTGGTCATCGCCAGTTTTTCGCTGGCCGTTGGTGTGGCGGAATTTTGTTGATGTCGGGTTTTTGGCGGTTTGCCAGTTGCGGGTCAGAATGACCGTGGCGGTTTACCGCGACGGCGGCAGTGTTATGGCGGTCTTCTGATCGGCGGTAAGCGCCTTTTACCGCCGAGGTCAGAATGACCCCCTATATGTCCTACCTTAACCCTACACTGCACCCTGCCCTTGGGGCTACCTAGGGCCTACCCTAGCGGTGCCTTACATGTAAGAAAAGGGAAGGTTTAGGCCTGGCAAGTGGGTACACTTGCCAAGTCGAATTTACAGTTAAAACTGTACACACAGACACTGCAATGGCAGGTCTGAGACATGATGACAGAGCTACTTATGTGGGTGGCACAACCAGTGCTGCAGGCCCACTAGTAGCATTTGATTTACAGGCCCTGGCACCTCTAGTGAACTTTACTAGGGACTTACTAGTAAATCAAATATACCAATCATGGATAAACCAATTACATACAATTTTAATCAGAGAGCATTTGCACTTTAGCACTGGTTAGCAGTGGTAAAGTGCTCAGAGTTCAAAAGCCAACAGCAAAAGGCCAGAAAAAATAGGAGGCAGGAGGCAAAAAGATTGGGGATGACCCTGCATAAGCAAAAAAAGTCCAACACTAATCAAATGACAGCATGAGAACCCTGGTGGTAAACTACTGATGATGGCAAGGTGAAACTTTGAAACTAGCTTCCTCCTCATCAGCACCATTCAGCTGTCATCGTCTTTCCTTTGTACAATGTAGTGGGTTAGAGCTTCAATATTATGCATTGCAATTATTTGTTTACAAAGTATTGGGATTTTAACAGAATTGTATTTGTTTATCGTTTATGATATGTACTGTTTTCTCTGCTATATTTATTTTATTGATTTGATGTATCTGCTATTTTGGGGTCTGGAATCTTGATTGTATTTTGACAATGTTGTGTAATATCAAATTTAACAAACATAAAAGACAAATACAATACAAAAAAAGGAGCATGCTCTACCTTCCAAGTAAAATAAATAAATACTGCTTTTCACAGTGGAGAAATGAAGGTATGAGAGCAAAGTCACGGTGCAAGATCACTACAATACTAAACATTACAAAGACCAGTGAAACAGAAAAAAATAAATGGCTTTGTTGAGCTGTTATCCATTGCTTGTCTATGGATCTACACCAACTTCTAGTATTTAGTACTGAAGTCACTTTTACTTGTAGAATGAGGTTTGTACCATTAATAGTCATCATATCCCTTTGCAGAGATGTTACACTGTCACATATCTGTGTGACTACGTCACCCATAGAAGTCCTAATTTTTTAAGAGTTTGATGTGTGTGAGTTTATATTTTTTAGATTATAAATAGAGGACTAGAAGTACAAAATTGTGAAGAAAAATATCAGTGCTCGGATGTGCTTGCAAACTCTGTGATTCACACTCACAGAGACTGTGACCCTAAAAGCGCATTTGACTGGCTACTAAACCCCTTTTCCCAGTCAGAAAAGTGAATCTGACTTGCAAAAGGGGTTTTGCGAATCATTATGAATCGTAAATAGAAGAGAGAATGAGAAGAGCATTCCAATCCTAATTACAAAATTAAATGGCATGTATCAATAGTTCACAAATACAAACCATTGAAAAATTACCAACACCTCAAAGGGGTGGCAGGTGACTCGCAAAGGGAAGCTGGGTCCTTGGTCATCATGAACGAGGTAATCGCAAGGTAAAATAAATGGTCCAGCGGTTCACTGCTTTCTTCCTATAATACGTTCCCAAGTGGGAAACTTTTACTGTTTTTGTAATGTCCCTTCAACAGGCTACTAGAAAAATGTTTCCCATTAAAGAAAGAAACTTTGAGGATGGTGATTTCGATGTTCCTTGCAAAAGACCATACTGGCATTCGTAACTATTTGAGAAGAAGGCTGTAAATAGCTATCACCCTAATTAATATTCATTGTACCATCTTCCCCTGCTAATTTTAAGTTTACGAAGCAAAGTGTTAATACATAGGTTGCATCACACATTGAACACACTTTTGTAAAATGATGTGTAAATTGCACATCCTGTTTTGAGAATGGTTCTTAGTACATTAGGCCAATTATTCTTAAATTCTGCCAAAATAAAATACAGCATATTTCATGAATGGGTTAATTTATTGTTCTACCTCTAGTCTCACCAAATATGGGGGAATGTAAATACTGAGAGTAAGTACAGCAGGAGGTATTTATGTAAGCTTGATGATATGTTTTGGAGTTTATTTTTTTGCAACTTATGATTAGCATACTTGTCAACAGCGGTGTTGGAAGAGAGTGAGGTTGCTGCTATCATGAAACACCATTGTACTCAGGGATTGTGAAAAATCCAAGCATCATACAAAAAAGAAGTGTAGCAAATGAGCCATGGAAATCCATGTTAAGAATGTAGTATCTATCTGGTGGTGCATTTTGGAGCAAACCGTCACAAATATATTATAAAGTATAACGGGGGTAGCACAATGTCATTTACAGACAGCACAATCTTCACTGAAGTAACCACTAAATTTTTAAAAGGCATACAGTGATACTGATAAAACTATATAGCACAGAATCAATAATAAATGGAAATCAGGTTTCAATTAATATTCTTTATTTGTGCATCACCAATTAAAGTTTATTGATATGTTTTGATCTTATTAAAATCTTTGGGATCAATTTGCATACGTAAATATGGACCTGAAGTCTGTGGGCCTGATTCACAGGGCCTCTGCCATCGTGATGGAGGCCTCGCAGTTGTGGGCTTCTGTCTCGAGTGTGGAGGCCCTGTATGAAGCAGGCCCTAATTATAGACCTAAAGTCTAAGTTTAGCCCTGAAGTATAAGGGCCCAATTCACAATGGTAACCTTAGACTTCAAGTCTAAACTTAGAGTTGAGGTTTAAGTTTACCTCTGTGAATCGGGCTCTTTGTTTCCATCAGACTTCAGAAATACAAAAAAAGTGCTTCATTTGTGGTTTTTGAACTGCAAATATATTTTTAAATATATTTACATTTCATTCATAGGTATTTATATTTTGTTATGTGCTAGAAAAATGTATATCCTGCTGCCTTTTTTTCTCACCAGCAATTCTGCCTCTCATTTTGGGGTCAGAGAAAGAAACTTTAACGCCAATTTCCATGATGAAAGAAAAGCAACAATTTGACAGAAGGCACAGCCCAACATTTGACCTCTGTCTTTAACACATAGCAAATGTGACAAGATAAAAATAAAATGTAAAGGAATCTTGATTGCTCATTTATCTTCCAGTAGCAACCCCTGTTAATGCTGAATTTTACTAATGAATATTCATGTATTCTCAGTGTTGAATTTGCATAGAAAATGAATTAACTTAGAGAAAAATAATGCTCGCATTTGAGGTTGCACCCACCTGAGTGGCCTCCAGTGTTTACGAAGTGTACTTATCAGTAGCTTATTAATATGAAATGTTGAGCCTATGTTTGAATAATGTAGTAACATGTCATAATAAGGGTTATGTATTATGTATTAGTTTTATTCATCGTAGGCCTTATCATAGCAAGGTCTTGGGCCTAGTTGCACGTCCTCATGTCAAGCTGCATTTCTTAGGTGACTTATAAAATGGCTGCTTAGAGAATTAAATTGTGATTTTCCACTGTGCTGACCAAGTGCTCGTAGCTGGAAGTCTTTCTCATGAAAACTGGTTGCTAGAATATAATGTACTAGCTAAGATACAATGTTTAATGTAGTATTTGTAAAACCGACCTTCCCAGGAGAAGGCAGCGGATGCACTGACTGGAGTATAAGCTGCAACACTATTGATACCTGACAAGCCAAACTATGGGAATAGGAGAAAAGGAGCCAATCATCAACATGTGAACCGTGTATTAGGGTTGATTTGGGGTTTTGCTTTCGTTGGACTAAATGCAAACATGTGATTCTTTGACCAATAGGGATGTGGGAAGTAGTTGTAGGAAATCTAGCTTAGCCGGACTGCACACTGCCATTATTTTCCTGACCTTTCCGAAAAGAGACGTGCTTAACTTTATTGCTTAAAGAGACTTTGCTTTTTCTGAACTTTAATGCTGAATCCTGATGAATTGCTGACCGAACTGATGTCCTATTAAAGAAGACTGTCACAGTTTGCTGAACCATATTGAGGACAGGTATAAAGACAAATGTTACTTATTGATATGTCTATTTGCTTTTTTTGTAGGTACCAATCGCTACTTTTGATAGAGCCATGGTTAGATGTTTTCCAAATTTGTGTTGACTAAATTGTTTTGCATGAAGTCCAAATATACTATTCTAATCAGATGCTAGTTAGGGTTCTCACTGATTATGTTCTCTACATGTAATAACAGTTGATGTCTTTTCTTTGCTGAATCTAAATGTATATTATTGTGTTTGCGCAGTTATTCGTGCAATTTATTTATACTGTAACCTTAGAATGTGTAGTGACTCAAGCTTTCATTAAACTGCGATTCTTTTGTTGCTTTGGCCAGCCAGTGTTGTTTCTGCATGCTTATCACTTGATTTTGAGACTAAGTTATATGACTTTAGCATTGTTTATACAGAGAAATAAACATTTTAACTTTTACATCAAGGTGTGGTTATTCATGGCCACGAGGTCATGGTGTGTGAAAAAAACTGACTCCTATTGGTTATTGATGTCATTGAATGTCATCGATTTTGATTTGTATTAGTACGGGGTTACATGGTGGGAACTACTCGAAGTGCAGTCAAAAGGTCCATCGGCCTATTCGCGTCCCCTTGTAAGTTCAATTAAAAAGGTCCGACGCACAAACACCCCTTACCCGTACCCTTATATCCAAGGATATGATTGTTTGCAGTTGGTCCTACCAAGGTGTATGCAATCCATCCAGAGGCGTTAAGTTGGTCTCAGCAGTCCCTGCAGGGAATCCCCTGCCCTTCAACTAGGCCCCATTCAGCCTAAGGCCTGTGGATTTCTGTAAGTTATGAGAGTCGTTAGGGGCCCTCATTGCATTCTCGTGGGGAGGGGGTGATTTTGTGAGACACCACAAGGCATTGCCAAATTTGCCAACTAATTCAACAACCCTTTTCAATGGCTCCATGTAACGAGATCCCCTTAAACTTTAAAATATAATTGAAATGGAGGAAAGTGGTTGAAGCACTTCCAAAATGAAGACAGTCAGCCTAATTGTGAAAAACAATCCAGCAAACTCCGATCATTGGATCTCATCCAAAGATTCGCATCTTACCTGGCAGGGAGAACGTCTTCTGCTAATACTACTGTCATCTGGTGCTGTGTCCTGTTTACAGAGCACGTGCACAGAGCATTTCTTTCTCTAACTTGGGGGCGGTGGACTCTCTCCAGTTGGTAAACAGGAACTCCAGTGTTGACAGCATCTCGGCAGGACAGCGACCTCGCTGCCCGACCACACACAAAAGGGTCGAATCACAAGAACAAAAATCATGAAGAGCACGTTTTTGTAAGTATCCAGTACAGGCAAGTTTACAAATGACAGCATACACAGACAAATGTGCACCAGTAAAGCTGCGCTCCAGAGCAGCACGTGCAAATTCCAGCCTGGGATATGTATGCACAATCAATATGTGTTAACTTTAATCTTCGTAAAAACATGCCCATGCAGAATGACAAAAGCAAATGTGAAAATAAATAGCTCGCAACTATTCTGTGACCAATACATGGAAAAATAGAATCACCTTGGGTGAAACTCCACACTAGAAAGAGCAACTTCGGTGGAAGGAGTCCCAGACATAAGGACAGACTGACATTTGATGCCGTCACAAAGCACCTGATGCAGTCGCCAAAGGCACCCAAATATTGAGCAGTCACAACTGCCGGCAGCTTTACTCACTGTGTGCAGCTCAGAGCAAATCCTTCACCTGAAGTCTGGGGTCCTGGTTCACACAGGGCCTCCAGCATCGTGGCTGAGGCCTCGCAGAGATGGGAAAGTCTCCACATTCGGGGACTTCTCATTGAGTAGACTTCACGACTGTGGGGCTCTTCCTCAACAGCTAATGTTTCCCGTATGTGTGCGGCACAGAGCCCAAGATGTCTGTGGCAAGATCGTGCATTGTGTCCTCAGTAGAAACAAGCATTTACAATGCAATGGGTCTCCCATATTCGAACAAGTTAATTGTCATCTTTTGACAACTACGCCCACGAGCAAAAACTAAAAAAAACATGAGTGGTAACAGAGAAAAGACGACTTAACAGCATGAAGCTAGCTTTAAAAAAAATACAACTTTGCAATTTTGTTTGTCCTGCTTAGCACATTTTTGCCAGTCATAAGCCTTCTTTTTTGCGACTCACTGGAAGTTAGAACCAAATAGTACCTTGATCACGTCGGGTGCACCGGATGTAGGGTGACCAGACGTCCCAGATTTCCCCAGACGGTCCCGGTTTTTTGAGAAGTGTCCCAGTGTCCCGACACTTTTCTGAAAACTACAGAAATGTCCCTGTTTTTGAGCAGCACACTGGCTATTTTAATAAATGTCCCGGTTTTGCCATCCATTTTGTGTGCGCATGCTCACTTTTCGCTGCTGCAAAAGTTGCGGCATGATGTCACTTGTGTGAGCATTGTAGCGGTAAGGGAAACCCTTTAAAGAGAGACATTTTCTCTCTGGATTTCCCTTCTCCTTCTACAATGCAGGAGCAACATAGATGTGCCAGCCGTCTGGAAAGAGCTCCTCACCATTGGCCAGCACCACCCTGCTCTGCTCACAGGAGTCAGGGGTCACTACCTGCAGGAAGATCGATTCGGCCACCTGCGTGACTCTGCTCTGCCCTTTCACAGGCTCAAAGTCCAGCATCTGCTAAAGTCTAAGGGGGCCTGGCTAGAGTGGAACCATCCTGCGTGATCCTTCCCCAGCCCTAACAACACCAGCAAGTGGGGACCGGGGACCCATCCTCTGCATCAGAGCTGCTCCAGCCAGGAATTGGATCCTGCGACAGCCACACAGACTTGCTGTCTATGACAGCTGTCAAGTAGTCCTACTTTTATGTTGATGGTTGCGGCAAACGGTAGTCCTACTTCTATGTCTATGACCTGTCCCATATTTTTGTTTTGAGAATCTGGTCACCTTAAGCGGATGGGCACTAATTACGTTGAAATCAATTAGTGCTTGATCCCTGCACCACACAGAGGAACGGAAATGATGCCAACATGCCTTGACCAATTACAAGGCTGTAAAAACAAGTGCAACTCAAACGAACAAATGGTGAGCAACAGGCGGGCTCCAAGCCCATTACATGCACTCGCAGGCTCGACCCTAAAAAGGAACTTCACTGAAAAGGAATATGCTGACATCCGAGCGCTTTCAGTGGAGGGCACTAGGCAGCGCTCTGCTGCATCCTGCTACAGTTTCAATGCTAGTGCTATATGACCCTATCAGTGCACATCACCAATATGGTGGTGAGAGCAATGCTCTTTTGCAGAGATGGCAGGATCAGAGGCAGTATGGCAAAGGGAAAGATACCAACAAGATGGCTTATTAAGTGTTCACTACTGGTGTGCGCTGTGACCTCCAGGTCACAGGAACTAATTCAAACAGGTCATTTCAGCCTTTTGGTTTGAGTATGAGGTAACAGTAACTTTGATTAAATTAGCCCTCTTGGATATGTTATCAAGGTGAGCAGTGTGGATGTTGGGGCGGCATTCACCTAATCTTGCTTAGAAAATATTTCACATTAAACCAATATATTCAGTGCATCAGCCACCCAAAGATGATGCAAGACTTCCACGGAATGCACATTTCCATACCTCGGTAAATTCACAGCATAAACTAAAATATTCCCATGTCTCCAATCCTTAGTTCCTTTCATGCCTGTGGCAGGTTAGTTGTCTAAGGCCATGTGACCAAGGGGCAAATATCTGCTTGGAACTTCTGACTGCGATGTGAGCAAGCCATGGTTCAGTCAAGATAACTATTCCAAGAGGTACTGCAAGGGCACTTATCACGCACTTCAGTATGTTCATGGTGTGTTACTCACAGAGACGTTTTAAAGCATGGGTAAAATGAGCCCTGGGCTGGGGCCCCAGCCTTTCAGGAGGGCCCTAGATAGAGCAAACCCAGTTATTCAAAGAGTATTGCCCTAATGATCTAGAATAATTCTTAAACAGATTGTTTTAAAATACCTTTTTCCTTTAATTTATACGTAATGTGGGCGACGTAGTGGAGTCTGTTATTCACCCAGGTTAAGGAGAACTTACATGTTCCAACAGTAAACGGACACACCAGTTTTCCAGATCAGGGTCACCCATAGCAGTAGTGATGATCACTCTAATATGAGATTTAAATATGTATTTGTAACTGCCGTCTTTTTATCTCTAAACATCAGCGTTGAGATGTGCGTGCATTTCTCTAGCAAATATCAGCTTTTTATATTTACTTAGGACATGTTTGGTGCCTGTAGGAAATTGCTCCTGTTCAGGAGGAACAAAAGGAACAGCAGCCCCTGTGGTGTGTGTGTGTGTGTATATGTGGGGAAGGGGGTGGGACCTATCGGGGGAGGGCCCTAGTGCTTAAGGGGTCCCCCAGTCAGCCTAAAGTCAATGAATATCTGTGATATATCGTTTTCTGCAGGGGTGGCCTGTTACATCACTGCTCCTGTCAAGTTGTGGAGGACAGAAGTCAGACTGGGTTCTTTGCCTAACTTGCCTCACTACCTAAGAGGAAGCCTCAGAAGTGTTAGCGCGTCAGAGCCTTAATAAGTAAACTTACAAGGAGACGTGTTCAGGTCGACAAACCTTTGCACTGCGTTTGGAGACTTCCCAGTACAAAGTATTTTCTTTGTTAATCATCAATCAACAAATCAATAGACAATCAATAATAATAGTCACTAATCAATAAACAATCAATAAGAATCAATAATCGAACACACCATGACCTTTCAGTCATGAATAAACACACCAATTTAATTAAGTGTTAGGATATTTATTTCTCTATTTGTAACAATCTAATATCATGTCTGTTAATCTCATTAGCAATAACACATCAAAACACTATTAATTGGAAAACAGAGCGCAACTAAATCAATGCATGGATTATACTCATTTAGTAATGTGGCACGCTTAACAAATCTGTCTGTCTGCTGATACCACTCTATTGGTTTCTCCCTCAGCCTGGGGAAATCATTTGTGTATGACAGAATATCACCTCTAGTCTACGGTACATGGACAAGAACCCCTCCGGCAGTCTCTCTCATCGGTAACATCTTTACTGTACTTGTATCCGGTAATGTTTTAGCTGACTGCTCTATGCAATCACTCTTCCTCTTATCTCTCTTGTTCGCCCATCTGCCTTCCCACTTCTCTAGGGATCCCCAAACTTGTGCACTTTGCAGTATCTCCTTGAGGTGCGCTTTCATTCCAGTTGACCTCATGTGTTCAAAATCCTTTGGTTCAAAATCTAACCTGTAAGTTCTCCTCAAATGTTTGGTATTCTCTAAATCTACGCCGTACTTGTCTGCCAGATTCGCCAACTTCTGGTGCACCCTGCTCACTTCTCTAGTTATCTTCGGGCACAAGTACCTCAACTCTGCTTCCATCTATGACTCTAGCCTGTTCACACCCATGCTTCCTTCAACAAGTTCATTGACTTCCATGCCCAACCTCACATGGTTCAGGTATTCTTCTCCTTCCGCCCTCCCTGCTGCCACAGGAGCAGTCTGTGGAGTATTAAGTTTGTCTAACCAGTTGGTCAGCTGTTGTGCTGTTAAACCTTGTAATGAGATATTTGCAGCCTGCATCAAAGGTGTCTGCAGTACATTCGCATTTGAGATCTGCAGTGCCAGCAGTCTCAAACCTGACTGTCTCATGGCATATGGAGGAGCCCCAATCAGACTGAAGTCTAACAGAGACCTAGATCCTTCAAATGTTGGTTCTACTGGAGTCGTCCCTTGGGAGCTTCCTACAAATCCTCCTCTTGTCATACTTTGGGTCATTACCCCTTGATAGCATACACTAGGCTTCGCCTGCGCATACAATGGTACCAGTGGACCAACCGTAATAGGCAAAGATATGGCATCTGGTGTCTGTCTGTTTCCCAAAACCTGTGGAAGATTAACTCCCATATTCTGGTGCATCACTGGTGTCATGTCTGACTGCGGTCCTGTGACCAAAGTATATCTCAGGACCATTTGCGGCTGCACCTGTGGCGATAAAGGTGGAGTTGGATCAGTCTGAATCAACTTTGGCCTTGTGTATACCTGCTCTGTCTGCACCATTAGATTAGTAGTAGTCTCTAAAGTGGGTACATCAGGGTAAAGCATCTGAACCTGTGGCGGTTGCAACTGAGGTTGCCTAACCTGAGTGGTGGGCACGCCACAACTACTCTGCATTGGGACTTGTGTCGAGACAGGTCTAACCTGTGTCAGATTCATTGTCGCCTTCTCTTGTATTGAACCTATAGGACATGTACTGGTACTCGGGCCAATGTCGTCTGCCACATATGGCGGTGGACGATCATTCAGTAACTGATTAAGGAATTCATCATCATCTGAGTCCTCTATTTCTGTCGAAGATTTCCTAGCTTCTTTGTCTCTGGGAGGACTTATGTCAGTCTTATGAAGAGCTTTCCTCCCTTTGCCTTCACCCTCTTGGGCTATCGCTGGGAACAGCCTAATTCCATCTATTGTTTCTCTCCTCCAAACTCTCTGTGCACTATCCCACACAGCCTCCACTAGTGTCTTTTCTGCTTTCCTCATTCTCCTTTCAAATTTCTGTTGCTGTTGCCGTATTGCCATCAATTCCCAAATTGCTAACGCATCAAACTGTGCTGGTCTCGGAGGTGGCTTCAGATCACTTAGCACCCTCCGCAAATTTTCTAAAACCCTCAAATTGAACGTTCCGTTCCAAGGAAATGCTAAGCACCCCTCTTTTTCCGTGGCTTTGCACCATTGCTTCAGCCACAGACATGGCGCGACACCCTTTTCTCCATTACAATATAAGCTGGTGTACACTCTGGTGGTGTAACCTCCCCTACACTTGCGGTAATATACACGTCTCGCCTCAAAGCGCTCTTTAAAGCCTTGAAAAATGTCATCTTTACATCTTTTATTTTTGTTCACAATCAAATCAGGAAGTGACTTTAATTCCCAGAATTCTCCTTCGCCTACCTACTCAACCAATTGCCTCTCACAGATGGCTGCCAATCTGTGCGCGACCCTTCTCACTAACCAAACTATCCCAGCGCGACTCCAATGATATCACACTCACACACACTGCGGCTGACAAAGTCTTGCGGCTTGTCTTCCCACTCTCGATCCACACAAACTAATGCAATATATTGAGAGCACCAACCAAAATATAACTCAAATTTGTCGGTTTACTACAGGAAAGGGTAACACAATCGCTTCAGAACTTTACAGAGATTTCGCTTAGCCTCGGCCGCTACTCTCTCCTTCTCAGATCCCGCACTTGCAAGCAAAATTTGACCCGCAAATTCTACAATTGACTTGTCAATGGATTATTGTTCTAGTGCACTTTAGAACTCACCAAATCTCCATCGAAGTTTTCATTCACTCACTTTGACTCAAACTTGACTCATCGATTTCACTATCGACCTATTAAACCGCACAAATTACAACATAAACCAAGTGTCTCATACACTTATCAGTATACTCCGGAGTCTTAGACCACGCAGGGTCCGTACATCACCAATAACCACGTGGACATTTTTTTTAGCACAAAGCGCCACACTCACAGGAAGTTCGCCGACTTCCCTACTCTCATACTGCGGAGTACACCCACTCCTACTAAAACATCATCATCTGGCCTAAAATCCTCACAAACATCACAATTCACCTGCGATATGCATAAGCTGTGCAAGCGCAAAACCTACTTCATTCACATTATCACTAGAATGCCGAGAACATACTCAAACTCCCTTCAGTAAGCTCCGAGATTCTGGGAAAGTCATTTGGGACTTAGAGACACATCATCTCTCCAATTAGCATCATTGAAAAGGAAAAAAAAAAAACACAAAACCCAATTTATTCTGTACATCTTGCCTACCTCCAAACCACACCTATCAATCTCTACCAACGCTGTTGATCTTTTATATCGGGCCCCAAAGGCTAAACCAACACCTCTACTACAAAACTGTAATTTATCGCACCATCAACTCTATCAAACCGTAATCCTTCGTACTAAGGCCCCAAAGGGTCAAACCATCACCTCTGCTACCAAAAACTGTTAGCGCGTCGGAGCCTTAATAAGTAAACTCACAAGAAGACGGGTTCAGGTCGACAAACCCTTTGACCGCATTTGGAGACTTCCCAGTATGAAGTATTTTCTTTTTTAATCATCAATCAACAAATCAATAGACAATCAATAATAATAGTCACTAATCAATAAACAATCAATAAGAATCAATAATCAAACACACCATGATCTTTCAATCATGAATACGCACACCAGTTTAATTAAGTGTTAGGATATTTATTTCCCTAATTGTAACAATCTAATATCATGTCTGTTAATCTCATTAGCAATAACACATCAAAATACTATTAATTTGAAATCAGAGCGCAACTAAATCAATGTATGGATTATACACATTCAGTAATTTGGCACAATATTAATATTAATCAACTTAGCAGAGTCTCAATAGTACATGATTCAACAAAACAAGAACTCAGTCATTTGTCTATTTGCATCAGACATTAGTGAACACCTAACTAACCTCAAATTGGCATTAGCATATTGGGCTTCATGCAAAACATTTTAGTGAACATGAATTTAGAAAACATCTAAACTAAGGCCTCCATCAAAATAGCAGTTGGTACCTAGAAAGAAAAGGCAAACAGACAATCACAATTCACATTGGATAGTTACCAATCCAACAGATCAGCAAGCAGCATCAGTCTTTGGCCTCAGGACATCAGTTCATCAGAATCGGGCAACGCAGGAAGGGGCAAAGTCTCAAGATAACATAGCTAAAGAACATCACTTCCCTCAGATGGAGGAGAAGATAATATCAAGCAAAGAGGGGTAGAGGATGGTTTTTCTGAGGCGACAGGACAATTTAAACTAAAGTACGGCAACTGGCAAAAGTCTCAGAAGAATGGAAAAGGGCAATGCAATGCAGCATGCAGAATGCTGAATGTGGAATGTGGAATGCGTAATGCCTTGATTTCTCCTTGGGTTATGCGGTTAAGTCAAAACTGTCTAACTATTCCCTAATTCCTCATTGGATAAAATTTGGTGCATCTGTATCTCTGTCCAATAATTTGCAAACACCTTACTAGAATTTTCCACAGTTCACAGTTCCCATGTCATGGATTGGTCCATGTTATTGACTTCTTCAACAGTTGGAATGTCAGGTAGAAAATGTTACACTTCGCGCTCCAGTCAGGGTCTTCATTGTCTTCTCCTGGTATGGTTAACCTTGCACCTGTTACAAATTACACTGTTGCATCTAGCAAGAACATCGCCTTCAGCAAGCCGGTTCTCATGAGAAAGAATTTACTACAGCTACACACATATAACTCCTGGAAAAATACAGCTTCGTGTCCTTTAGGAAAACAGCACACTACACGTTAGAAAATGCGATTCAATATGAAGGCAGGCAGCTAGGCCCAAGCCTTTTCATTAGTCTTCGTATACATTGGTTGCCATTCCCCATGAGCACATTTCAAACGCATGCATTATTCTGTATGTTAACACATTTTCTATGCAGCTTTATCACACGTTATATTTCAAGCTTTTTGTATTAATATTGCTTTTAAAAGACACACTCCAACAGAAGTAAACCGGGTAGATAGATGAAGGGTGCCTTTGTTTGCCTTTGTTAGAATGCCAGAGCATTGAGGCCATCCCCCAAAAAACTAATGTGTGTTGTGTGTGCGTAATAAGCCACCATAGAAGAGTTTGAAAATAGAAAGAAAAAACTTACACTGTCCACAGCATGATCATGATTAGTAAGACACCTTTAGTAGGTACATTGACATAAAAAATGACACATCTAAAGAAATTGATTAAGTACTCAAAAGTAATAAAGGACTTCAACCTACAAACGGAATAATGGCATATAAAATAACCTCTTGCTTCTAAATGTTAATATTAAGTCTATTTTTGAAAACACTCACCAGAGTGCAACAAAACACCAAAGGGGGTCAACAAGACTCCCAGACAGCGCCGGCCCTTACAGCCTTTTGGGGCCAGAAGCCAAAAGTCAATTGGTAAACAATCTCCATTGCAAACATGCATAGAACGATCTTATCACATTTTTATTGCTGCAGTTCATTTGCTCCAGAATACGTTCCCATGACCCACGTTCACCAACACAGAGATTCCAAAGTCTTCTCTCCTTGGAACACAAGATGATTACTGGGGACAAGCTCCTCGAGCTACCTACCAGATTTCCCATGAATTTCTAGAAACAGAAGAAGCAAGATTCTGCAGCTTTCAGTGTATCTAGCGTTTCTAATCTACTAGTACTAGAGTACCTAGTGTTCCTGACATACTCAGACAACCTTAAATCAATCCATGGCCAAACCGCAGCTCTGCTAAGTGCAAAGCTTTAACCAGGCCCCAGCCCTTCCTTCTTCTCCAGGAGTCAAATTCTCCACTCGGAAGAAAACAAAGGTCCTTGGGTTTAGATTATTTAAATTTCCAGTTAGCCTGAGAACCAGCCTGCCCAGTTCTGCATAAGATTTTGAAAGAGTGATTCACATCAGAAACGTGCAACTTCACTCAATACATCCATGGCTTAAACTCCCATTAGAAATGTTGAGGCCAGGAAACCCCCAGGTGACTTCTCACATTCCACCACCTGATATCTCATCATACTCACAATCCATTTATCTCTCTGAAAGCTCATGTCAAGAACCAAAGGATGAGTACAAGTGATCCTTCCTGCCAAGGTGGGCAGAGCAGACCACAAAATCTTTGGCCGGGCAAAGGACTTTTTTAAGTGAAGGCCTTCCCCCTCTACAGTGGGAACAGTTTCACAGAGCGATGCACAACATTTTTATTACCATTGCAGGATGTTACGTAAAGATAAAACCAATATTACCAAACAGATTAGGTTGCCTCATGCCAGTTTTCATGTTTCTATTTCCTGCCACCAATCCCAGTTTCTGATTCACTTGAGACTGTGAAGTGGTGTGAACATAGTTGCCCAATACATGCCTTCAAGCCATTTAACCTGTGTATCATCTGTTATGTCACACTCAGTTCTAATGCAATAAGGCAGGGGAGCCGGTACCCACAATGGACAAACTACATATGCTTAGGGCTCCTCCATGTCAGCCTGGTGGCCTGACTTCATGTCAGGGCTAGCTGGTTGTCATAGAAGGCTGCACTTGATGAAGTAAAATACCTTCTTAAAAAAGCATACATGGTCTGATGTGTGATTGATCCTCAGGTCCCATGAACAGCAAAATCTAAAGGCTGGAGAAAATGAAAAATCTGGGAATGTGCCAGTTTACATGAAATTCCGTACGCTATCCTAATGTCAATTTGTCATCTTCAACAAAAACTCAAGTTTAACAGCCATACAGACATGGATTCTGCCTTGCATGTGCATGTATCACTATCCATGCCACGGGTGCTTACAACATGGCAAGAATCACTACCACGGTGCCTGGGTCAGCATAATACAAGAATGGATTTCCACAATATGGAGGAAGAGAAGAAGTAGGAGAGTTATAGATAGAGAGGACAGGGGCAGTTTCTACACAATTGTGTTCATCATAACTCTAAATGATTTATTAAATATTTTGATTGAAATACATTCCCTTGAGGCATGAATGTGCTACAATGAATTTTGGCACTGCAACTATGTCTACCACAGTCACTTTTACTGGCAGACTGTGCTGTACTGCTACATTGCCATTTCCAATCCCGGAGGTCAGTGAGGTATAAAAGAAGTTATGACTCACTGAAACTTGGCAAGCTGTAGGCCTCAGGTTTAATGGCTCAGTACTCCAGATGGATGTGTTTATGTGTGAGTGTGTTCTTTGGTTTATGTTGATTCTTCTTGGCTGATCATTTGCAACTACTATTTGACAGCCATTTGTATATGATGAGATTCGTCATTTTTATTAGGTTTAGACTACTAGAGAGTTCAAGAAAAGTACTTATTGTCACCTTACCAAGAACTTGAGCTTAAAGCTTGCCTATTGTTTACCATTGGCTCCCTTTGTTTGCTTCCTATTTGATAGCTTGCCTTGTCCATCTTTTGTATGACCCTCTCCTGGAGCATAACTATTTTACTTGTTTCTCTTCCTCTGCTTGCTTGTCTTTTTGCTCTCCAACAGAGCACGTGTTTTCCAGTTGTCAATCTCGTGAGCTTCTCTTTTCCCCATGCACTTCGTATTGTGCCGTCTCCCCCATGTTCTGTTTTGCTCTAACACCCGTGTGATTTTCTCCCTCATGCTCCATGTTGCTCTTATCAGTATGTTTCTTCATTTGCCCAGTGTTGTTCTCTCCCTCGTGTGTGTGTGTCCCTTCTCACTCCTTATGTCTCCCTCCCTTCTGTGCTTCTTTTCCCTCCACCTACTACCCTAATCGACGTCTTTGTAGGCCCTAGCTTCTCCCAACGGTCCTTTTAAAAAAAAAAAAAACTTTGTTAAGAGGGCAAGAAATGAAATTGCTATCAGTCCTTCTCATTTATAAATAAGAACACTTTTGGCCTACTTCATTTTCATGTTGTATTTCTGTTTATTGATCCAAATGGTGCCTGCGTCATGTAATTGTGTTACGACACTTGCTCGGACATACAAAATTATGTACCTTTTTTTTTATTTGCACTGGTGCTGTACAGCATGAACAAAAGACATTGTTAGAGTACATATGTTTCAAAGGGAAAACCTATTGGTTTTGGCAATACTTGCTGCTACACCCATTAGAAACTTCTAATTTTTCACTCGCAGTGTAGATTAACGACTACGAAAAAAATCACTTGTCACAGGGGAAGTCCCCCTTTTGCAAAATATACATTTCAGTCATATGAATCATGGCCTTTTACACAATGTTATGGGTGTCTGAAGATATAGTTGTAAACCCTTGAAAGATCTCCAGTTTGTTTTACACTTCTCTAGTATTATCAAGTGTGAAAGGGGCCAAGTTGGAAACAATTGGTACCAGTAAAGTGCCCAAGCATAACAATAGGAATAACTCCCTGGCAGAACTTCCATGAGCCGAGAAAAATGACATGGCTTCCAAGCAGTGAATATTGTGTAGGGATGGCATAACTCACGTAATTCTGTGTAGCTTAATCACACAGAAGTACCCACAAATTCAGCAAGATTTTGAGGAATTGTGCAAGAAGAGTAATTCTTCATTTAGCACTATTTTCTTAGTGCAAAAATGCCACCTCGAGTTCAAAATAAACGCAAGGAAGTAGCACTAAGTACAACTGAACATGAATAGCAAGCATCAGTGGTTGCTTACGCTCACTAAATAAATAGGCACTCGGGTAGGATTTTTCCCCAACTGACTTGCTAGTTTCGTAGCGCAAAATTCATCCTCATGGTCATAACGGACCTGATGATGCATTTTGCGCCAAGGAAATACAGCCAAATGGCAACAGAATATAAACATCAGTGCAAGCAGCTGCTCACGCTCATTATGTGTGCTTGTGTAGCAGGATTTTCCCCCGAAACTAGTACTACTTACGCGAGTGGGCATACTTGCATCACTATCGGTAATTTCGCATCAAAGAGTAATGCAGAATTACCAAAATTACTCCAATTACTACAGTGCAACCTAAATTCCGCCCAGGCTTAGAACTGATTTTGTTGTTGGCTCTCAGGGCTACAGCATCTCTGTGTGACACTGGAGAAAACTGCTCTTTCTAGCTTAATAATATGTGAGAACTTGATACAATATGTCACAGGAAATACCCTCTTAAATACATTTTTTATAGTGAGCAATGCTGTAGATATTGTAAATGCCTTGGTAAAGTTAATCACCACATTTTTTATAAATCTTGTGCCATAGGAAAAAGTAGGTGCTTCTACCCTGGAAAAAAGTAGCAGAGAGACTGCAGATTTCCACTTAAATTAGAATTTGTCACATGCACACATAATATATTATCTGCTGCATAGTTTTCAGGTTTTATCAAAATATGTTGCTTCTAGCTTAAACATAGTCAAGGTTATTGAAATATCTTCACATGGTGTGAAATGCCTGCCTGACACTTCATAAAAGCTAGCTGGTTGCCTTGAGCTATTTTTTACTGTTACTGTTCTGGAACTAGACCTTTACATATATGACAAAGTTACCAGACATTGTAAACATCTCTATTAGAGGGCTGGAGGAAGGGCTGTTTGTCTACCGCAGGATATAGCCATAACTTCTTAGATATAATTAAGACTTAATGCATAGCCTAATTCCTCTTTTGCCGTTTTTATTTCTCTATTACCACAACTTAATTTTCACATTACAGATACTTCTCAATGCTGTGTTAATTTCCACTGGACACTCAGATTTTAGAAGAATCACACATGTGCTGCATCCCTTTTAAAGAGTCCATTTGTAACAAGCACTTTCAAAGCCAATAGTTCTTGCCTTTGAGATAGAACAAAACCACTGATGTCTCACTCACACAGCCATACAGCCACTGACAAACCACTAAAAGACCCAAATGGCCACTTACACATCCACTCATACACCCATCAACCACACACTCACACATCTATTTACACACCCACTTAGAGACCAAGAAAACCAGGGAGTTGACTGCATATAGAGGATTGGTTGCAGGCCCTTTGGCCATGCAGGGCTTGGGGTTGAGTGCATGTAGGTGGTTTGCCGCTGTGGTCAGGCCCTGTGAAAAACCCATTGCTACACATGGCCAAAGGCAGTGCACAGTGTGGGGTTTGGCTGTACGCGGGCATGAGTTATAGTTTCTTGAGATAACTATGATTATAACTGCTGAATTATTTATGTGTTTAAAATCTGAACCTAACTATAATGTCCCTAAAATCTTTTTTTAGTGATTTTCCAAGGTTTTTCTTTTAACGTTAAGTAATAATAAATTACCTTGCGTTAATCCAACCCTCACTGTGCACGGCCTGCTGCCAGGTCCTGAGGCCAACCCCCTGTCTGCATCCAATCCTGCACCACGCACGGCCTTTGGATGTGCACAGCAGGGGTTGGCTTTAGGGCCTGACCTGTGGCCAGGCCCTGCAGCTAACCTCTCATAGACATCCAACCACATAGGACTTTTGCCCAAATGGATAGGGCTTCTAGGTCATTTTACACATTTGCATACTTATAGAAGTTAAAAGCGAGACGTACATGGCTCTGTTCTCAACAAGAGAGGACAAGTAAAAACCCTCTCATCATAGCCACTGAAGAAGATATTGTGCTCTGAAAGAGCAACAATGCATTTACCTCCATCAAGGATTTCAGGTGATTTTTTATGGCAGAACTGCACATAAAACACATTTGCTTTTCCTTTGCCAAGAGCAAGAAGTTAAGATGATTTGTACTTTATGGAACCGGAGATTCAACTGGGGATCCTGTTTTGTTTATATTTGTAAGTGTTTCCCATTGATATTTAGGGGCATATTTATACTCCGTTTCCGCTGAATTTGAGTCGTTTTTTTCGACGGAAATTCGACGCAAAACTAACTCCATATTTATACTTTGGCGTTAGACGCGTCTAGCGCCAAAGTTCATGGAGTTACCGTCATTTTTTTGCGTGAACACCTTCCTTGCGTTAATGAGGTATGAGGTATGAGGTAAATATGCGTGCAGGGAAACAGATGAAAACATTGCTCCCAGGACATGGGGAGCTGGCTAGGACCGCGGTATTTTCACTCTCTCTCTTGCTTCCATCCCATAGTGAGACGGAAGAAAGAGAGATAGATTGTCATTGTAATGGCCTTGCTGTACAATGACTTCAAAGAGTAAGATGTTTGGTACGAATATTATTCTTACTTTTGGAGGCAGAGTGGAACCGAGTCACTTCTGGCCTAATGATCACGTTCTTGTGTTGTCACTCAGGAGACTGAAGGTTTAAATCCTAGTAACGCTTGGCAGTGTGTTTGTTTATTTACGGGTGTTTTGACTGTTAAAACTTCCTAGTGATGGAACATTCACATTTCTTTCCAATCACATACATGGGTTTGAATGTCATAGGTATGTGTGGAAGAATCACAGTAGGAGTCACCTATGGCCTAAAGGTTACAGTCACAAACCATCCCACTGAATGTTAAGGGTTCTACTTCACGAGCACCTGTGGTCATTTTTTTTCTTTAATTTCTTTCAAACTTCAAAAGTTTAAGGTTCATACTGAAAGATGATCTCACTCTTTTTAATTGACAAATACATTTTCTATTAAATTTGTCCAGAAATATCTCATTCTAAGTTTATCATCAATCAAAGCCTAAAAAACTCTCTCTATCTCTCTCCCTCTCGCTTTCTTTCTCTCTCTCTTCTTTCATTTTCTTTCTCCCACTCACACACCCACTCAGACCCTTATACACCTAGTCACAGACCCACATAGACACTCACTCATGTCCTCCCCATGCAAAGTTTTTTCTTCAATAATTCAACTGCTAATGTTTAATTATATTGATGTTATAAAAGGTGTCATGAGTGCTGTAATATCTAGGGTAATTGGCAGTGCATATCGAGGGTGTGAGTTATAGTTTCCTTAGGCCACAAGTTATAGTTAATTGAAATAACTCTAACTATAACTGCTGAATGTCTATGGTTTTGTGCGAGTGAATTCAGAACCTAAATATAATGTGCCTGTTAGAGCTGGCAGCTCTTGATGTGGTTTCCCTGTACTTTTTGCTTTTGACCTCCTGTTTTTGTACCCTGTGCTGTAATTAGTTTTTGTCTGTTTTGATACTCTGGGCACTTCACCATTGCTCACCAGTGCTAAAGTGAAAGTACTGTCTGTCTAAATGATATTGGTAATTGGTTTATCCATGACTGGCATATTTGATTTACTAGTAAGGCTCTCATAAAAAATGCACTAGAGGCACCCAGGGCCTGTAAATCAGATGCTACTAGTGGGGCTGCAGCACTGATTGTGCCACCCACAGGAGAAGCCCTATAAACATGTCTCAGACCTGCCACAACAGTGCCTGTGTGTGCAGTTTTTAATTTTTAACTGCCAGGTCGACCTGGCAAGTGTACACTCTTGCCAGTCACAAACCTTCCCTTTTACTACATGTACGTCACCCCTAAGATAGGCCTAAGGTAGCCCCCCCTGGGCAGTGTGCAGTGTATTTAAAAGGTAGGACATGTACTGGTGTGTTTTACATGTCCTAATAGTGAAACACTGCTAAATTTGTTTTTCACTATTGCAAGGCCTATCTTTCCTACGGGTTAACATGGGGATTGCTTAGAAATACCTTCTAAGTGTAATTCCCCATTGGGGGGAAGATAGAGAAATGAAATTTAGGGTCTCTGAAGTCACAATTTAAAAATACATCTTTTAGTGAAGTTGGTTTTCAGGTTGTAAGTTTGAAATTGCCACTTTTAGAAAGTAGGCATTTTCATGCTTAACCATTCAGTGCTTCTGCTTGGATACACATCTGGGTCAGTGTTACAGTTGGGCTGTTTGTGTATTCCCTCTAGATAGTGACACAAAGGAAGCTGAGGGGTGTCCTGCATTTTCCTGGCCTAGGGTGGGAGGGAGGAGCTAACACCTGCACTTGAAAGGGTTGTGCCTGTCTTCTCACAATACCGTCTCCAACCCCCTAGTCTAGTGGGGCAAGGCAAGGAAGAGGCAGGGTCTTGTGCACTACAAAGACTTTCCTTTGAAGTTTGCCTACTTCAAAGGCAGACAGGGGTATAAGTATTGGACTCAAAATCACAGACTTTTAGATGACTTCTGGATCAAGAGGAACCTCTGCCAAGGAGAAGAGCTTGATGCTTGAGGAATACCTGCCACTCTGCCTATTCCTTTGCTGTGCTGGCATGTTGCTGCTGCTTCTACCCTAAGAAGGAAAGGACTGGACTTTGCTTTCTGAAATCCTGTTTGTAAAGTTTATCCAAGGGCTTGGACTGAGCTTGCCCCCTGTTCTCAAGTCTCAGTGCCATCAAAGACGTCATCTGCCAGCACCTGGGGTCTCTTGCTGAGACCCCTGCCCTGCTAAGTGGTGCCACATCCAGTCCCAGGGCACTTGAAAGGAGAAGCTGGTGAACCCAAGGTGAAAGTCCACACACTGGAGGCGAGCGGCAGAAAAATCAAAACAGTGCCTGCTGACAAATTAACGCAGCACTGGTGAAATTGACCGATGGCCAGTTCAGCACAAATTCATTGCTGGGGTGCATCAAGATTTTCCATGCATCATCCGTGACATCAAAAATCTGCAAGAGAACCCCAAGGACCTGAGGCTGCTTGTCCAAAACCAACACATCCCTTCCCTGAAGCATCGCTTACCCGGCAGAGAAAGAATCTACATACGGCCTCACTTGTGAGTACGAAATTGACACATTTTCCAACTCACACTTGCCCCTGCGGCTTTATCTTTGATGCATATGAGGACTTTGTACTTAGGCAATGCATCCATTGATTTCCATAGATTAAGACTCTTTTTACTATAAAATTTGATTTAGATAAATATTGTCTATTTTTCTAAACTGGTGTGGAGTCCTATTGTGGTGTTTTCACTGTGTCCCAGCCATGAACATTTTTTTTCCCAAAATTTTACTGCAAATATTACATTGATATAATCAATGATGTTATGAAAGATGTCATTAAAGTGCAGTAATGTGTGGGTTTATTAGAAGTGTATGGCAAGGGCACAACTTATAGTTACCTTAGGACACGACTTATAGTTACTTGAGGTAACTCTAACTATAACTTGTGAATTTCTATGGTTTTGTACTTTTAAAATGTGAGCCTAACTATAATGTCCCTGTAACCCTTGTTTTTTTCAGTGAATTTCAATGTTTTTTTTTTTAACGTATAGTAATATTCATTACTATACATTAATCCAACCACCACTGCGCACAGCCTTTGGCTGTGTGCGGTGGCGTTGGCCACAGGCCAGGACCCTAGGCCAACACCCTATAAGCACCCAACCTTGCACCTTGCACAGTCTTCACCCATGCGCAGTGGAGGTTGCCCACAAAACCTAGCCTGCAGCCAGACCCTGTGACCAACCCCCCTAACCACCTAGCCCCATGCTGTGCACAGCCCTTTGGCTAGGCATGATGAGAGTTGGCCGTGGCCTCTCTTGGTGTGAGAATAGGGGTGTGAGTGGCTGTGAGAGTGTGTGTCTGGGTGTGAGAGTGCATACATCACTGTTTTACTTGTTGCATCAGTGTGTGGGGGTCTATGAGTGGCTGCATGAGGGTGTCAGTGGGTGTGTGAGTGGGTGTGTGAGAGTCTGAGTGGGTCTGTGAGTGGGTGTGTAACTATCTGTGTGGGTCTGTGAGTGGGTGCGGTAGGGTCTGAATGGGGGTGTGATTCGGTACACTGGGATCTGAGTGGGTCTGTGAGTGTCTGAGTGGGTCTGTGAGTGGGTGCATAAGTGTTTGAGTGAGTGTGTGAGTAGGACAAAGATTGAAAGAATAAGAGAGAGGGAAGGCGAGGGAGAGAGAGAGAGAGATTTTAGACTTTGATATATGATATACTTAGAATGATATATTTCTGGACAGATTGAAAAGAAAAATGTAGTTGCCATTTAAAAAGAGTAAGATCACCTCTCTGTATGATCCTTGAACGAGTCTGGCTGAACTCGAACGATCAACGCTCAGTGTGAAAGTCTGTGACATTCACACTGAGCTATTCTTTTTTTTACTTCCTTTTCTTTAGCCCTTTATGGTCTCCTCTTCGGTCCCTACATTTTTTTTTAAATTATTTATTTTATACAATGCCTTATGGGCTGTCTGGGTCCGTGGGGAAGACTCAAGGGCACCCCCATGGTCCCTGCATGTTTTTTTTACATTTATTTTTATTTTAGAAAAAACCCTTTCCAGGCTATCTGGAACCATAAGGGAAGCCTCAAGGCCTCCCTGCAATCCAATTGCTTCAGCAACCAAGGAGCTGGAGCAAGCCTTTTATCTCTGTTTCCTGCATGCATACCTGCGTGCAGGGAACAGAAATGAAAGCTCCTCTTTCTGACAGTGGGACCTGCTTGAGAGGTCCCGGTGTCAAAAGCAGGACTGTTTGCTGTGGCTTGGATGCAGCGTCAAAGCTGCAGCCAAGCCACAGCAACACCTATGTCCCAGGGCTGTGGTGATTCCCCAGGGGATGGTGGTCCCTGGAGCATGGAAGGGCCAAGTGGTCCTCCTTCACACATTAAAGGCATTTTGTCCCAGGTGGTAGTGGTCCCTGGGGCACGTGGGCCATGCACCCCCTGCACAAATGTAGTTAATCACCCTGAGGAGGTGGTGGTCCTAAGGGCTATGGGTGAGGGCTGGACGCCCCCCCCCCCCCATTAGAAATGAACACTGCCCAAGGGACTTAGCCCACCTGGGGGCTGAAAGAAAATGAAGTGTGGGAGGCCACCCTTCAATTTTATTAAATTTTCACTGGATTTGCGGATCCTCCTCGAATTTCAGCCAAACTTTAAAAAAAAAAATGTTTTTTATCCCTGGGGTTTCGGGAAGTCCACCACCAGAACTAAGGGGTCAGGCTATCTGTACCCTGTCCACTTTTCTTTATTTTTAACTGTTTTTGTGGGAGTCCTAACATGGCTGACAACACTTCCTTGTTGAAGTGTTGTCAGTCAATCAGATCTCAGCTCGAGATCAGAAGCAGTCACAAATCCACTGGGCATCTCCTTGGCAGGAAGGTAGCTCTTGGTCCAGGAAGCACGCTTTTTGTTATTTGGTGTAAACCCATTTGGTAGTTTTCGATATATTAAAGGAAATCCAAATTTGTATATCTGGGCAGAACAAAAGCACAGTCTCATGATGAAATCTGATTGGCTGGCAGTACTTCAACTAGAAAGTAATGGCAGCCACCTTGAGTCCAACATATACGATAGCACCCCATTGAATGTGTTGTAGTGCATGCCAGGATTTGAAGGTCAAAAAAAGGAGAATACATGTAGGGTGATAACTGATTTTAGTTACAATGGAAATCATTTGTTGCTAAGGTGATTTTACCCTGTGAAAAAGCCTCCTGCCGGGATTTCATGAATCATGTTTGAGAAGAAAACAATTGTCTCATGGTTTTTTCACAGAGGTCATGGAAGATGCTCCAGAAGCTAAAACGGGAGCACATTTTCTGTAAACTCACACTATCTTTCATAGCCATATTAGAAGGAAGTCTGACATTCTCAGTAAAACATGTCCTTCCACCAGGACCAGCCTGTCAATTGATTCTCTTGTGTTCTTCTACATTCTCTCAGAATGTTCTGAAGACACCTAGAGCACTAACTGTCTTATTGACAAAAAATGTGGCACACTTGAAGCCATCTTACCTGAATCAAACTGGTAAAACTTAAAACATTTAATTTAGAGAGGAAGAAAATAAGGGGTTTCATTTTGTCATGGAAATTATGGTTAGTGCTGTGAAAAGAAAAGCTAGGACAAGTGTTAAGTGAATTCTCAAATATCTTCCACTTCTGTTTCATTAAAACATTCTCATTTGTAGACTAAAACATGCACTTTCACCAGCAGCAGACTGACAGTTAACTCCCTGGTAATCAGCAGTTTACTACAGTGTTCTACAGTGAATTTATGCCAAAAGTATGGCACATCCAAATTGCTACCTTGATGGAATCAAAGTGGAAACCTGAAAGCATTTTCTACTGAGGATACTGCAGTAAATGTGGTAATTAAGGAGCTTCATAACAAATAAGTCTCCCAAGATGGCCACTAGAGAAAAAAGAGCCCAAAGGTGGCACAAATATCACCCAAATACAGCCTAGGTATAGCCTAATGACAGAAATGTGCAAAACAACTTACTATGTTTGTTTTTACACAGATTTCTAAAGCACAGACTTGACCCAAAGGTATTGGAGTGCTTTATATAAGCATCAGGTAAATCACACAAGAACTGTGACAGTCCCGCCGACAAATGACCGCACCGCGGTCAAAAGACCGCGGCGGCCATTCTTACATTTCCGCTGGGCCGGCGGGCGCTCTCCAAAAGAGCGCCCGCCGGCCCAGCGGAAATGCCCCTGCAACGAGGATAACGCCTCCGAATGGAGCCGGCGGAGTTGCAGGGGTGCGACGGGTGCAGTGGCACCCGTCGCGTATTTCAGTGTCTGCTTTGCTTTGCTTTGCTTTGCAGACACTGAAATACTTTGCGGGGCCCTCTTACGGGGGCCCCTGCAGTGCCCATGCCATTGGCATGAGCACTGCAGGGGCCCCCAGGGGTCCCGCGGCACCCCCTACCGCCATCCTGTTCCTGGCGGGAGACCCGCCAGGAACAGGATGGCGGTAGGGGGTGTCAGAATCCCCATGGCGGCGGAGCGTGCTCCGCCGCCATGGAGGATTCTCCCGAGCAGCGGAAAGTCGGCGGGAGACCGCCGACTTTCCGTTTCTGACCGCGGCTGAACCGCCGCTGTCAGAATGCTCGAGGGAGCACCGCCAGCCTGTTGGCGGTGCTCCCGTGGTCGGTGACCCTGGCGGTCACCGGCCGCCAGGGTCAGAATGACCCCCAAAGTGATTTGCCCAGAATCAGAGGATGTCAAACTGATGCCGAAACTCAAAGCTGGTTCCCAGTTGCAAAGTCTGCAGCTCTGGCCGTAACACAGCATTCTCTGTCCTAAGTCCAACATATATTCAAGTGATCAACTGGATAAAAAACATCAAGATATCAAATAATTTAAAAGTGATTTGTTGCTGTTTGACAACACAGACAATGGCCCTCATTCTGACCCTGGCGGTCAAAGACCGCCAGGGCGGAGGACCGCGGGAGCACCGCCGACAGGCCGGCGGTGCTCTAATGGGGATTCCGACCGCGGCGGTAAAGCCGCGGTCGGACCGGCACCACTGGCGGGCTCCCGCCAGTGTACCGCCGCCCCATTGAATCCTCCACGGCGGCGCAGCTTGCTGCACCGCCGCGGGGATTCCGACCCCCCCTACCGCCATCCAGATCCCGGCGGTCCGACCGCCGGGATCCGGATGGCGGTAGGGGGGGTCGCGGGGCCCCTGGGGGCCCCTGCAGTGCCCATGCCACTGGCATGGGCATTGCAGGGGCCCCCGTAAGAGGGCCCCTACATGTATTTCACTGTCTGCTGCGCAGACAGTGAAATACGCGACGGGTGCAACTGCACCCGTCGCACAGCTTCCACTCCGCCGGCTCGATTCCGAGCCGGCTTCATCGTGGAAGCCTCTTTCCCGCTGGGCTGGCTGGCGGTCTGAAGGCGACCGCCCGCCAGCCCAGCGGGAAAGTCAGAATTACTGCCGCGGTCTTTCGACCGCGGAACGGTAACCTGACGGCGGGACTTTGGCGGGCGGCCTCCGCCGCCCGCCAAGGTCAGAATGAGGGCCAATATGTCCTCATTTTAGTTTTTAGAGCACTCACCATAATTTCTATGGGAATAAGTCCCTCTCATGTTTATAATTTCTAAGGAAATGCAGTTTTGATTACATCAAGATAGCATCGGGTGTGCCACACTTTTGTAACGAATATAGAATGTTAGCAATCTAGTTCTTCATTAGAGTACTGTGTGGAGGTAGATATCAAGGGCACAGACTTGGTTAATTGAGGGCAGGGAGAAGGGTGTAGAGGCAACAAGCTGACCACGCTTGCCAGGTGGGAGGGGCAGTGGCAGCACAACGGACCATGGAGGGCTGGGGAAAGGAGGGCAGGGACACCAAAGCAACCATGCAGGACAGGCAAGAGAGGCTGTGGCAATATAAAAGACCATTGAGGTTAGAAGGAAGCTGCAGTGGCAGTACAACCATTCATGCCTACAGACCTGATTCAGGCAGGAGACTCCATATGTTTTTAAGCCCAAATGGGCTTTATTTTATCTGTCTCTTGCATAAAATCTCCTCTTTTCCAATGTAAGTCAATTTGGAAAATCAATCCCCCAGGTTTCTTTTTAAAATCTCCCTCTTACCAAGTTCATAATGTTGGCATGTATAGTACATTGGATCACTGAGGGCAGCAGGAATGAGGTAATGAAATGGATTTGGATAACAGAGGGCAGGAGGGAGATGGGCAGGGGCACCAAACTGACCTTACAGGGCAAGCATCAGGAGCTGCAGCCACACAATATACCACACAGGGTAAGCAGGACGGCAGTGCAACACAATATCATGGAACGCAATATGAAGGGGACAGGGCCATGCACATGTACAACAGAGAGCAGAGAAAAAAGAGGCAAGGGCAGCAAGCTGACCATACCTGACAGACCCAAGTGGCAGTTGCAGCATAACAGACCATGAAGGACAGGAGGTGGAGGGCATGGGCATGACAATGGAACAGACAAGGCAGGAGGGATGGGATAGGGGCCTGCACATTGAAAACAGAGGGCAGGGCCCAGGGGCAGGGCTGGAGCAGCAAGCTGACCATGGAGGGTAGGCGGGATGGGCACTGGAAGCACAACACAGCACGGAGGGCAACAGTGAGATTATATTGACATACACACAGACAATGGAGGGAAGGTGGGAGGGAGCAAGGGGCAGCAATCTGACCATTAATGCCCAGTGGGAGGGGCCGTGGCAGCACAGAAGGCCATGCATGGCAAGTGGGAGGGTTAGTGGCAGCCCAACAGCCATGGTGGGCAAGAGGGAGGGGGCAGGGGCATGCACAAAGGACCATGAAGGACAGAAGGGATGGGTAGTGGTTGGACACAGGCAGAGAGAGGGCAGGGGAATGGGCTTCACAACAGCCTATGTGAGGGTAGGCAGGAGGAGCAGTTGAAGCACAACGGAGCATGGAGGGCATAAGGAAGTGGCAAAAAAATGGACCATGGAGGACAGAAGGGAGAAGATAAGGGCATGGAAATCAGTGAGGCAGGGTGGAGGAGGCAGGGACAGGTGGCAGTCATCTGACTATGCTAGGCAGGAGGAAGGGGCAGTGGCAGCTCAATAGAACACTTAGAGTCGATAGTAGGTGCAGTAGCAGGTTCATGGAACATTATGAGAAAAAAGGAGGGAGCAGGGACAAGCACAGAGACATCGGAGACAGGAGGAAGGAGGGTAAGGGCAGCAAGCTAAGCACAGAGGCTATGAAGGAGGGTAAGGTGGGGCATAGAATTGGGCAACAGAGAGCAGGAGGAGTGGACAGTGAAAATCAAGATAAATGGAGTGCAGTGGCAGCACATCTGACCAAGCAGGGCAGGAGAGAGGGGGCTGGTACATGGAGTCGGGCAACAGAAGGTAGGAAGGCGATGGACGGGGCAGCAAGTTAACTGTACACGGCAGGCGAGAAGGGCAGTGGCCGAATAATGGCCATACAGGGCTGTAATGAGGAATCAGGGGCCTGGACTTGGACAATGGATTGCAATGAGAAGGGGGGCAGTAGCAGCAAAGTGGGGGCAGCACATTGTCAGGCCAGGCCCTGCATCCTAATTCCCCACCCCCACCTCCCACGGTGCCTTGTGATGGGCATTTTAGTTAACATTAATTTAAAAAAAGTTGAATTTCTCTAAAAAAAAACAAAGGTTACAGGGACCTTCTAGTTAGGAAATAGAATTTTAAAAATCCCTTTGTAATTCACTAGAAAAAACAAAGTTTACAGGGACATTATAGTTAGGTTCACATTTTACGCGCAGAAAACCATATGAATTCAGCTGTTAGATTTATTTGAAGTAACTAAAACTTATGCCCTAAAGTAACTATATCATGCACCCTAGCCATGTACTGCTCATTACCTCAGATATTACACCATTAATGATATCTTCTATGACATCACTTGTAATATAAATGAAACATTGCAATAAAATTAGTGACGAAAAAACTCCATGGTGAGGGCGCACGTTGTAGTTACCTTAGGGCCATGCACATGGACAGCAGAGAGGAAAGAGGCAAGGTCAGCAGGCTAAGGGCTGCTACGGCTCCGAGTACCAACCACCACCTTCCCAGGACCATTCATGTACTATCTCCCTGCAATGCTTATAAATTAATTTTACTCTCAAACAGAAGCTTCTTAAAATGCAATAGCCAACTTCAGTGCTGGCTTCTAATTTTTATGGTTCTGCATGTGTGTTCATGGCTCAAGAAACAATAGATACAAATGTTTTGGTTATTCTTGACTTTAATGGCTTTTTCTGTTTTACAATATCATAAAAATAGGTCTAATCTTCGGCAGACTTGAACTACAATTCTCCAATTCACATATGAGATGAGGCACAAACTTGACTTTTTTCCCAGATGTGCCAATTTTTCGTTTTACGTTTTTTTAAACTGCATTTTGGTTTTTGGCACAGTGGTAAAAAAAAAGAGTGTGGCAAGGACAAAATGAGGGTTGATATTTATAGAATCGGCTGGAAAATGAACCTGGATACCCCCGTCCCGAGGTATTCAACTTTGCACACTCCTTTTACAAGCCCAATAAAATATTATTACATGGCTGATAGCTTGTAAAAGTCGAGTATTTCGTGTTACAGGACATGTTCTGCTCTAACTACTCTCAGCCAGGTATTTTGTGCTGCTTTAATTATGACATATGCTCTTATGTGAAACGTTCACACAAGATACTGGCCATTGACATGTATTTCTAAAAAAAAATGCAAATACTTATCCTCTTTTTTCCTAGAGCTTCCTGGAAGTCGGTGACGGATATCCCGTCCGCCGAAATATAAATCCTATTATATCCTATGGAATTTATATTTTAGCAGACACGTCAACATTGTGACGGAGCAACGCGCCCTCCAAGATCTCAATCAGGTCCTTAGCTTTCCTTGCCTTTACCAATAAAAAAACAGTTAAAAATGTTCCCATGTTTGTACGTCTTGTTGTTAGCTGGTCTGCAAACAGTTAGGGTTTAAAAGGGTTTTGGAGATATGAAAGATTCATTTTGGCTGGTTTAGGGCCCACTGAGCTTTCTGGTCCAGGACTATACATGACGGTGGCTTTCTCATTTTACCGAGCCCAGTCATGCAATGCTCTAGACAGGAGATGCATTTAAGCACAAGCAAACGTTCCACTGCTAAAGTTGAAACCCTAAGAAGTAAAAGATGCAATTGACACATTCAATGATGAAAAACATTTCCCCAGTATATTTTCGGTCACTTTATGGTTTTTGGAGCCCTGGTCTGATTAGTAAAGCTTGCACTGGTCTCTGCTTTTTATTTATTTACCGGTTTCTAGGACCTTAACTAGGGTTCCTTCTAGACTTTTGTTAAATAACTAACTCTGATTATTTAAGACTCTGCCTACACCTTTGCCCTTGGACAGTAATCTCTGCATGGACTTTAACAGTAGAAGCATCTTCTGTGTATTATGTTTCAGCTACACTTCCCACAGAAAATGATTTTTTTTATTAGATTGATTTCATTTTCCAAAGCTTTGTCCCTCGTGGATAAACGTGCACCAAATATAGTACTCACTAACATATGCAGTTAAGGCATGGCATGACAATTGTCCTTTACCTCTGTCCCGTGGAAAAAACGTTAAGGGAAAGGGGTAAAAAAGATGTGCTTTCTCATTTTAACTCCTACAGGAATTTTTGTGATTGTAATTGGAGTTATATAGTACTTACTATGCCTGATGAGTCGCGGAAACATTTTAGAGCGAGTTGTACCCTACTCCAGAACCCACAACTAGTGGTTAATCTAGTAGTTATTGTGTTTAGTCATGTGCTCTCAAGAAAAAATAGCATGCATTTATTCCACTTACTTTGTGATGTATTGATACTAGGTAGGTGTGATCATTAGTGGGGACTATGTGGTTTCAGGTGAAAGGTTGGTGAGATAGGCTGGTATAGATTAGGTAATTTTGGATTACAGGTATAGGGTTTTTTATAGAGGAGAGGTTGTGATCTATGAAATTAAGAATCAGTCAATTGCAGAATTACAATAAGAAGGATTGGGACAGGCAGTCATGAAAGTGAGAGGAGGCTATTCTCAGAAATAGAAGTTAGACAGAGGCTTGAATGTATGAAGCAGGTCAGTGAAGAACAAAAGGCGAGGAATCAAGTGGAAGTAGATCAAGGTCAATTTTTCATGCAGGGTTTTAGGTTTATAGTGGGCAAAGGCTTTCTGAGTTACCAAGTAATTGGACAATGTAAGCTGTAGAATTAAACAACATTATACATAGCACTCCATTTCCGGGGCAGACAGCCTAAACATGTGGTTCCAAATATATACATCATCATTTTCACATTAAAAGCCCTAGCCTGCTTTGTCCCAGGCCTAGGACAGTCCTTTTAAATATAGTTTGGAGTACCTCAACCTTGGTACAGGGTCTGTATGTTTTGCAAGAGGAATTTGCACAGGGCATTGGTACAGAAAGAAATAAGGTCTAATTTAAAGATCTTCCCTCACTGTTCTGTAAATTAAAGTTTTTTTTACTCGTTCACTAAAAATAAGTTATTCGGCTCTGGTTGAGTTTGTTCTCCTAATGTGCAGTACAACGTATACCCTGTTTTGTCACCTAATTCCATCCAGGTGGTTGTTGCATGTGTTTCTGTATGTGATTATTGTAGTAAATGGTTTGTATGTATAAGCAAATTCAAGTGATGAAGGCCTGTGGGTCAAATTTTGGTTTTCTCAGGACTGCTCCTGTGCACAGGTTTGGGGGTGAAGCTGTTTGCCCAGACAGTGGAAGTGTATCAGGATGGGGAGAGACCTAGGCAATGAAGTGAAGACAAAGGATACACGGCCACTATAAATGTTCAATTAGGTCTTTTTGCAGAGAGAGGTCTCCGTTTAGTCTTCCTGTTTCACTAACACCTGGTGAATGGTGGGTGTGAAGGGGACTGCAGTCTCTGTTGTTCAGAATGAGAAGGGTTTTTTAGGTAAAACCACCCTTTAGTCTTTTTCTTGATTACTGTCTTGTGGCTGTTCACAGCCAGAAGGAGGTAGTTCACACTTCTTTGTGCTTCTGTTATGGGTATTCCATGCTTGAGAATACCCTTCTGTGAGGGGCATCACCCCAAACAATTGCTCTGTTAGTAAAACAGCCTAGAGAGGTATTTGAAAAGGAACCCACTCCAAACCAGTTCGCCTGCCTGCTCCTCTTTGTTTTTGGCCTATTACAATCCCTATTTTCATCACACCTCAGAACAACAAAACATTATGCATTAACTAATTATTTCTAGCTGCATTTATCTTCACTCAGCATTCAAGGGCAAATTCTCCCCTTCTCTCCCTTCCATACTCATCGTCAGATTTCACTCTCAACATTTTCTTGTGACGTGGGTGTCAATTTATTTTTTCACAAATAAGTGCTCTAGTATCTGGTTCTAGAGGCGGCGGGTAAGGCCACAACATGCCATGGATCTCAGTCAGGGGCCTTAGCACAACCCCACTTCCTCATTGAGAAGCTCAACACCCACAGCTCCTGTCTGGAATCTTAGCAGACAACACGATTCACTGACTGCGGGAAAATCAGTGGATGCATGTTTATGCTGCATGCTACTGTGGGCGATTTCCATTTTTTTTATTCAACATAAATTAATCTTCCTTTCAACCTCTGGGCCAAGAAAAAAACTGCATTCTGTAGACTGTCATATAGTCC
Source organism: Pleurodeles waltl (assembly GCF_031143425.1). Lineage (NCBI taxonomy): Eukaryota > Metazoa > Chordata > Amphibia > Caudata > Salamandridae > Pleurodeles > Pleurodeles waltl. Next base: position 860,532,999 of record NC_090440.1, read on the forward strand.
ACATGACTGACAAATTGATTTAACAAATGGATAGTGATGTATATGTCAGACACGACTGGACGCCAGGTGAGGCGTTGACTTTGATTATTGACCCTTAGACAGTGCTTGTTGCAATTAGCCACACTGTTTTCTTATTAAACAATAAGATTTGATGCTGCTTGAGGTCTCCTCTTCTTTAGTAGCCAATGCATCGCTCTCCACTTGATGCCATACAGGTTGGGAGAAGGATAAACCATGGAGGATAAACAAAAGAAAACTCTCATGTGTTAAGTGTTTTTATAATAGGGGCTACCAACACCATCACCACCAGTGTTTATCAGTAAGGCCAAACCGTTGTGTACATGTTATACCTCTGTAAAAAAAAACTCACAGGGTGCCAACATTCGGATGTAGTGAAGGGTACGTGACCAATTAACCCTCATGGCGGCCTCCCACTTTACTGCTGCTCTCTCAACCTTCATCAATCCCTTAAGGTGTGCCCATATTAGGGAAACCAGGACTTGCCTTAAGCCATGGCTCTGTGGGTGACCCGCGGCTGTCCGGACCTCAGGGCTCACCACTCCTGCTATCTCTCACTCCTCTGTGTTCTCTCTCCAGTCCTCTCCTATGCCCACTGAAACCTACAACAGTTCTTTGGTGCTAGTTAAGTTCCCTTCTCCCTTGCTGTACTCTCATTATCTCCCAGCAACCATCTGGGTCATGCTGCTCCTCTCTCTGTCCTTAATAATCCAGCATCACTCTCTCCATTCAAGAATCCTTTCTTGAGTTCCTGCAGCCTTTTTATTGGCGTCCCTGCTCTGACAGCTGCAATGGGCTGACAGTCTAGATCAGCATAAGCGAATGGTGAGCTGCTCTCTGCTTGTTCAAGCCCAATTCCAGCTACCATGTTGGAAGTCCTGCGCTACGCAAAAGGGGTATTGTTACAGTACCTCTCTTCCAAGCTTGGCTGATATGGTTGACCAAAAAGAGCCATCCCGGGAGAGGTAGTTCACATGCGGCAAAAGACATCCTGCCTGATGATGTACCTGGATGGAAAATGGTTGAAGTGACAAAAAACAGTGGAGAGCCCTGGAGTTGGTGTCCTTATGTCTGGCCAGCCAAACCAACGGGGCATGATCAGTGTATGAAAGGAACTGGCAACCCAACAGGTAGTATTGTAATGCCTCCATGGCCCATGTGATCACCAGACTTTCCCTTTCAATCCTGGCATAGCTAAGTTCTCTAGGTAGTATCTTATGGCTGATGAACACCACTGGGTGCAACTGGCCATGAGGATCAGCCTGAGGCAGGACACCACCCAGGCCCCTACCTGAAGAATCAGTCTGTAACACAAAGGGCCTTGAAACATCCAGACATGTCAGTACAGGTTTTTCACACAACACTGTTTTCAAATCATCTAAACACTTTTGATGGTCAGGACCTCAACTGTCAATTTTAGAGGGCTAGGTCTTTTTCAGGAGGTCGATCAGAAGCAAGGTCAGTTGGGCAAACTGGGAAATGAACTGTCGGTAATAGCCTACAAGTCCTAAAAAGGAGCAAACCACTTTTTTAGGTGCAGACTGGTAATTTTCTTGATCCATTGAACTTTGTGCAGTTGGGGACGCACCATACCCCTCTGCATGGAATAGCCAAGATACTGTATTGTGTCGGTGGCAAGTACAGACTTGTGAGGATTTGCCAACAAGTTGGCCTTCCGAAGGGCAGAGAACACTGCTTGTAAATGCCGAAAAGGTGATTGCCAGGAAGAGCTGTAGATGACAATGTTGTCTAAGTATGTGCAGCATACTCTTGATGGGGTCAAAGGACCTGGTAAAAATGAAATGTTTCTGTGGCTCTATGAAGCCCAAACAGCAACACCCTAAACTGGTACAGACCAAAGGGAGTGGAAAAAGCTGTCTTTCCCTTGGTGTTTTCTGTAAGAGGTATTTGGAAATATCCTTTCATATGGTCTAACGTTGTCATGTACTTTGCGTTCCCAAACTTCTCGATTCAACCTGGGCATCAGATAGGTGTCAAATATGGAAATAGCATTGAGCTGGCAGAAGTTTACGCAGAACCTAAGAGTTCAGTTTGGTTTGGGCACCAGGACTACGGGAGAGGACCAAGTACTATGAGAAGGCTTGATTAACCCGTCCTCTAACATCTTGGCCACCTCCTTCTCTACTGCTGCTCAACAGGCCTCCGGGATGCTATATGGATGTAGCCTAACCACCTTATGCGTTTCAGTGTTGATACCGTGTTTCACCAGAGTGGTCCTTCCAGGTGTTCCTGTAAGCACAGAAGAATATAATTGTAGAACTCTTTTCAGTTTGTTCAGTCGATCCCCTGTGAGATGTGTGCCATACAGGGATGTCATCTATGCCCTCCGTCTCTGTGGTGATTTCAAAGGTACTCTCCAAGGGTTGGGTGGTAGTAACCATCAGTGTAGGGTTTTGGTTTACATCCATTAGGACCAGCTCCACTCACTGAATAAACAGGTTAATGTGATATATCTGGCCCTCATGTCCTTTATGAGGAACCACCATCTTGTATGTGAGTGGAGTGACATGTGCCAGGACCTTGAAAGGACCCAGCCATTGAGCTAGTAGTTTGTTCTCAGATGTAGGCAGAAACACTAGGGCCTTATCTCTTATGGTTAATTCCCAAACCCAGCTATGTTTGTCATACTCCCTTTTCTGTTTCACTTTGGCTTTTTCCATGTTCAGCCTAACTTCTTCCCACAAAGCCTGGGCATTGTTCCTTAGACTGAATGTATATTGCAACAGCTCCTGGCTATTAGCTTTCTCCCTCTCCCAGTGCTTGGCTGCTATGTCAAATAGTTTTTGTGGCTGTCCATCAAAGACAAACTCATAGGGTGAAAACCCCATTGAGCTTTCTATGTGACTGTGAATAACGAACATAACTAAAGGCAATATCTTAACCCAGTATTTTCCATTGTCTGACACTAATTCCCTTAACATGATCTTAATTGTTTGGTTTTACATCTCCACTAACCTGTATGTTTGGCAGTGGTACACCAAGGTGCGAATCTTCTGAATATCCATAACCTTTCACATTTGGGACATCAATTGGGACATAAAAGGAGCCCCCTTATCCGTCAGCAGTTCCTTGGGGAATCCAACCCTGGGAAAGAACTCTGCCATGGCCTGGGCCATCATAGGTGTGGTCATACTGGTAAGGGCTATCATTCAGGATACTGAGTCGCATAATCAATAATCCCTTTTGAGGAGGAAAGGAGATGGCCCACTAAATCCTTTCCCACCCTGACAAACGGAATGTCAATGATCATGAAGGATTTAAGGGGAATCCATCCTCCTACTGGGGTGCTGAGGAGTTGACATCTTTCATAACCGGCACAATATTTCCTAACATCTGAAACGACCCCAGGCCAGTAGAACTTTCGTAAGAGATACTCCTCTGTTTTTTCTTGGGCATAGTAACTGCCTCCCACCTGATAATGGGCCAGTTGTAGTACCTGTCTAAGGAAGAGAAGCGGAACGACCAGTGATGGTAGATCTTTTTTTCATACCTATTGTGTTCTCTATACAACAAGCCCTGTTACAATTACAATTTGAAGCAGCTTCTGCAGCATGTACCATATCCCACAAAACACATGTTACATGAAATTGGCACCCTAATTATGAAAGCTCTTCGGTGCCATACTAATGCTAGAACACACTATACAAATGCTAATAACATATATAGATTATATTTAGGAGGATCACTTGTGCAGCACCAGTGGTTCATACTTACTCCATCAGCGTTACATTCATTGCCTGATGTGAAGGTTCACCTGGTCGACATCCAGATGACCATGGCATAAGTTCAGGGTGCAGGCTCCCCCGGGCGGCTTGCCACAAGGACTGATTGGCCAGCATATAAGTGGGGTGGCAGCTTTGACCCTGGTAAAATGGTTTGCAACCCTTTTAGAGGATGCTCTTTCGCTAATGTGTGTCAGAACTTGATGCAGAGCATGATCCATTGGCCTTGCTGTTTTTTTGCTCCAGTGAACCCCACAAATAGCTGATTGTCCACCCGGTGCTCTCTGGTATGATAGATGTAAAAGTTCAGTGCTCCTTGGGGGTCCAAGCCATGGAGTCTCTCCTCTTTGGAGGTGTGAGACAGATCATAGAACGTTGAGAGGGTGATGGTTTGACTGATGTAGAACGATGTCACAACTTGTGGCAAGAATGATGCTCGTCCGCAGATCCAGTTTGTCTGGGAAGATGGTGGTGTAAGGTGGGTTACCACAGAGACCCTGAAGCTCACTCACTCACTGCACTGGTGCAGTGGTGATGAGGATCTCTGTCTTGAGGACGAGAAGCCATATGGGGCAGCTGTGAAATGGCTCAACAGGAGTGCACATCAAATAAGAGAGTATCAAGTTAAAATCCCACTGTTGCATGACGAAAGGAGAAGGGAGGAAAGAAGTGTTAAAGACCTTTCAATAAATGCATCACAACCGGTGATATAAATAATGAGAGATAGTCTGGCAACTGTAAAAAAGGCAGAAAGAGCTGAAAGGTACCCCATAACTGTGTCCAAAGCAAACCGCTACTGGGAGAGAGACAAATCAAACAACAGAAATTCAAATACCTCAGCCTAGAGGGAGTCAATCTGGCATGTGCCACACCAGCCTATAAATCTGACCCAACTATAAGCATATACAGTTTTTGTTGAGGGATGCCGGGCTTCCAAGATGACATCAACCAACTCCGGAGAAAGGCTGTTGCGGCTCAATCTGCATGCATGAAGGTGCACATCATTTAGGTGACCTTCAGATTGTCAATTTAAGGGCAATACATGCTTAAACTTTACTAAATTGGAGTGGTGATTCAGGACCACATAGGTCATGGTGTGTATAAATGACTGACTCATTATTGCATTATTATTATTGTTGATGGCTATTGGCTTTCATTGTTTGATTTGATTATCTCATTACTCCTGTCTGAGTCAAAAGATTTGAGTAGACCTCTGTAAGTAGTAGATGTCACTACCCTATTACGTGTCACCTTAGCCTAATATTAGGAGATTACACGCCCACAAGAGCCAAACAAGTCACCCTATCCTGGGTTCCCGTAGGGGTTTAGTTTTTAAAAAATACTGATTTGCTAGGTTTCCCTAAGTGCCCGCTGAGCTAGGACCCAAAATCCACAGCTAGGCAAAATTTTTAAAAAGGGTCCGTTTTTAGTGGAAATATGTGATGTGTCCATGTTGTGTTTTGGGCTGTTTCCTGTTGCGGGCACTATGACTACCCACAGAAGTGAGGTGCCTTTTTTATCAGAGGACTTAGGGGAATGCTGGCTGGAAGGATATTTGTGGCTTCCTGCAGATTCCAGAACTTTCCATCACAGAAATTTGAGGAAACTGTGTTTTTTTGTCAAAGTTTGGAAGTTTGCAAGGGATTCTGGGTAAAACAACCTGGAGAGAGCCATGCAAGTCACCCCATCCTGGATTCCTCTTGATGTCTAGTTTTCAAAAATGTACAGGTATGCAATGTTTCCCTAGGTGCAAGGTGAGTTTGGGCCCAGAAACCACAGCTTCCCATTTTGCAAAAAGAGGGTCAGTTTTGAGTGTAAAAATGTAATGTATCAATGTTGCATTTTGGGCCATTTCCTGTACCAGTCACAAGTCTTAACCACACAAGTGAGGTACCATTTTTATTAGAAAACTTAGGGAAATGCTGGGTGTAAGTAAGTTTGTGGGTCCCTGCAGAATCCAGAACTTTCCATCGCAGAAATGTGAGGAAAATGTGTCTTTTAGTCAAAGTTTGAGGTGTGCAAGAGATTTAAGGTGAAACAAACTGGTGATAGCCACACATGTCACCCCATCCTGGATTCCCCTAGGTGTCTAGTCTACAAAAATATATAGGTTTGCTAGGTGTCTCTAGATGCTGGTTGAGCTAGGGCCAAAAATCCATAGTTAGGCACATTGCAAAAAAAGGGGACGTTTTCAGTGGATAAATGTGATTTGTCCATGTTGCATTTTGGGCTGTCTCCTGTCGCTGGCACTAAGCCTACCCACACGAGTGAGGCATCATTTTTATCAGAAGACTTAGGGAAACACAGAATAGTAAAACAAGTGTTATTACCAATTGTACTTCTCTGCATTTGGACCTTCCAAATGAAAGTCAGTGTGTAGCAAAGAAGTAATTTATAGAAATGCCCTCTATTTCTCATGGTAGTAATTCAGAGTTGGTCAAATAACTCTTGCTTCTAAAAACATATGTCCATTTCAGAAACACATAGGTTTCCTTGATACTTATTTTTCTCTATTTATATTTCACCATATGATTTGCTCTGTACCCAGTAGAAAATGAAAACCCACTGCAATGTGCAGCTCAGTTATTGCCTCTGGGTACATGAGTTCTTCGAAAACCCACAATCCCTATATATGCATGCAACCAGAAGGGTGTAGCAGATGTAATGATGCAAATCGCCCATCGTAATGAGAAATTACAAATGAAAACATAATAAGTGCCCTTTTTTGCTACTCATTTTCAATATTTTTCCAACACTTAGGGCCTCATTACGGCCCTGGCAGCCGTATGGCATACTCGCGGTAACACTGCCAACAGGCTGGTGGTGTACCGGCAGTGAATTATGACTGTGGCGCATTAGCCACGGCCATACCGCCAGCCCCTCCAACTGACCGCCAGGCTTCCGCCAGGCGGTCATTATCCCCAGGGCAGCGGTGCAAGCACCACTGCCCTGGGGATTATGAGTCCCTAATCGCCAGCCTGTCCATGGTGGTAAACACCGCCATGGAAAGAATGGCGGTAAGGGGAACTCGGGGTGCCCCTGGGGTGCCCCTGCACTGCCCATGCATTTGGCATGGGCAGTGCAGGGGCCCCCAGGCACAGCCCTATCGCGCATTTCACTTTCCCGAATTTCGGGCAGTGAAATGTGCGACAGGTGCTGCTGCACCCGCTGCACATCAACATTGCTGCCAGCTCTATTATGAGCCGGTTGCAATGTTGATGTGACTTTTCCGCTGGGCCAGTGCCAGCGGACGGAAACACTGTTTCCGTCCGCTGGCCCAGCGGAAAAGTCATAATAGGAAGCCACATATACCGCCAGCACTGGCGGGATAGTGGTGCCCGCGGCTTCTGCGGTCCTTTAGTAAGACCACCGAAGTCGTAATGAGGGCCTTAGTTTCTTTAGAAAAACCTTGAAGGAGCTACACAAATGACCCCTTGCTGAATTCACGATTTTGTCTAGGTTTCAGAACTGCTTTCAAGGTTCCATCATGGGTTTCACACCCATTTCAACCACAAGCTGGAAGGAGGCTGAAAGCACAAAAAGTAGGAAAAAATGTGTATCTCCCAATAAAATGCCAAAACTGTGGTAAAAATGTGGTTTTCACAAACAAGTCCTCTTCCTGATAGCTGAGAAGATAGTGATTTTAGCACCGCAGAGTTTGTGTTTGCAATTTGCAGGGAAAAAACAGACACTTTCTTCTGAAGCACTTTTGTCCCAGTTCGTTCACCCCCCAAAAAACAAAACTTTGCTCTATTTTGTCTAATTTCTCGGTCACTTCAAGGGGAATCTACAAAATCTGGGGCCTTTAGAATCACAGAATGTTGGGAAAAGGATGCAAAATTTGGCTTGGGTAGCTTATGTGGACAAAACGTTATGGAAGCCTAAGCGGAAACTACCCCAAATAGCTCCAAAAAAAAGCCTTAGCACTGGGGGGGGAGAGGCGAAGGCCTAGCAGTGAAAATAACTGTTTAATTCATTATATAGACATCCACATACATATGTACAAACCAGCAGAAAGCACTTGAATCGAAGAGATTTTCAATCCATTTCTGATATCAGCAAAGGAAGGGAAAATTACCACAATGTGAGCAACACTCACTTTCTCACACTCTACTGTCATCAGTCTGGCAAACTCTAAACTAACTACTCGCTAAAACATTCAAAGCTGTACTGACCTGTCGCTCTACCATCTATCCCCAACTGATCACACATCACGTCACCTTTTCTGTACAAATAGATAGCAAAATTTCCAGTCCACACTGCACCATTCAAATTATGAGCCTTCAAACTCCTCAGACCTCACCTTATGGAACGCCATCCCCAGTTCAATCAGAGCCATCCCTTACCTACCAATCTTCCTCCATAAACCTATGTAATTATAACCAATCCCTCCTAAAAGTTAAAAAAAATCGTCTCGCTATGAAGCGATTTCTAATTACAATAAATAAAATTACAACTACAAGGTAGTCTAACATATACCTTTAACTATTAGTCGTTCTAACGATAATATCTATCTTCAACTACATAACCTGTCTAATTGATCTGAAGTTCCTATGAGGTTATATAATGGTTTCATAAAAAAGTATTGATAAAGCCTTTAAGTCTGCCTGCTGCAGTATAAAAAACACAAGAACGATCATTTTCTACATGCAGTGCACCTATAAGATAAAAAATAATGTGTGGTGATACAGTGTACTTTTGAAATAACCACGTAAGCATTTAAAAGCAAGCAATACGTAGGAGGCAGATTAATATACCAAACAGTTAGCATGAGGTGAGAGAGCACGACACCTGTGGGAATAGCCCAAAACACCTTATGTGTATTTTAATGACTTTGAAACAATAAATAGGTCATTCAGACAGCTGCACTGTCAAGCCAAACCTTAAAACGAAGAAAAAAGCATATAAAACGATCCAGGAGACTCATTTGACACTCATTATGCAGTTGCTGGCTCCTCACCAACAGCATTAATCTCCACAGATTTGGGAAAGAAGCTGAAATGACTTGGTTAAAATAAACAAAATACAATGCAAGTCGTTTGTCAGTAGCTGGCTGACACCTTCTTTCCATCTCGCACAGAAGTACATTGTTGTCCTGATAATTTTCCCGGAGTTCGGCGTTATTTTGTGAAAATAAAAATAAAAAACATTTTTATTTCTTTTGTTTTCAAGGGGACGTTGGTAAAAAAGAAAAAAAAGTCTGTATTTTTGTTACTGTTATTTTCAAGTAAACGCCAGCAAAACTGTTTCTCCCCATTCTAATAAATTGATTTTTGTCTTCAAGTGCTAAACCTGTGTAGACTCTAATTGAACGCCTCCCTGAGAGAACAAGTGGGTAGCATTTTCTCTTAGTCGGTTGTTTACGGAGCCCTTAGTGAAAGTCTCAAGAGGGAGGGGGAGGGCTCTTAAAATTCTGTAATCCACGCTCCCCAGCAGAACCGCACTAACGGGTGTTACTGCTTGCACAGCAGGAAGTTTTTAGAGCATTTCACACTCAGATAATTAATGTTAATGTTCTTACGTAAGGTCAGTGGAAAACGAGTCTGCTTTTTCATTGCCATTACGTCAGAACTGTGAACAAACAGGCTTTGAGCAGGAATAGGTGGGGTTGATCCACCATCTAACACAGATAAAGAGAAAGCTGAAAGAGGCGCTGAAATGCCAGATGATGGACCTGCATTTGTCAAACCCTCATCAGTCCTTTTGTGTCTTCTCAGACTCAAGGGAGGCTGCTAAATGTGTGTGATGCCCTGGCACCCCCAAAAGAGTGACCACCTCACATCATGTCACTACTGATACAGTTTCCAGGACTGCACCTTTGTTTGCCACTTTAATGCATTCTGTACACTGTAGTTTTGCTTCCATTGCATTATTTAGACAGTCGCACCTAATAACAATAACTTGAAGGTGAAAAGTTTAGGACTAGAAGTAGTGTTCGTGATGACCTGGAGTGAAGTGGTCACCCTAGCCACCAACCACTCTACCCCTTACTGTGTTCTTTTTACTACAGGAACTTGGCCGACAAGCGATTTCACTCCAAGGTGGCTGTGGTTCTGTTGGAACCATGGCCAGCCTGGCACCTTCAGTCTATTGTCTTATTACCAGTACCCTGGACACCCACCAAATAAGGGAGAGATAAGTCCAGAGGTAGGCGAGGGAGGTGGCTAGGTGTCCGTTTTGTTAAGCATTTCTGGGAAGTAAAACCACTAAGGAGAAATAAACATTGGCAAAGCCAACAGATCTTGCCTATGTGAGATTTATTGGTCTGCTAATATTTTTATTGGTTGATAGTAATGTAAAAAAGCTGTATGACACAGCCAGCATTGTCCGATTTGCATCACTTTTTTTAGTTTCAGTTATGCTGCACTGGATCTAACACTGGTATATAATATGGCAAAAAAATTGACAAACCCATAGGTCTCGCATAAGCAAGACCTATTGGCTTTGCCAATGCTTGGTATAAAATGCATATGGTAAGATATAAGTATTTATATAGTGTTTACAATGGCTGAAGTGCTAATGTTATAGAATGGAGTAAACTCTTGCCAAGGTGCTGCTGTGTCCAGATTGAGAAGTATTTTAGGACCATACAAAAACTGTGAATGTGTGCCATAAAAATGCGCTGAATGTAACATAAGTTGTAGGTAGACAGAAAAGTCCAATAGGTTATAGCTTGTGTTACAATGATGCTTTAGACTATGTGTTACTTTGGATGCAATTGTTACAAAATAATCAAAAAAGCACTCCTGACTGCTTGTTTAGTAGTAACATATAGCAATAACCTGTGTTCAAGTGGGTTTCGTAGAGCTTTTGGCCCTTGTGCCACTGCACCTGCTGCACCATTCAGATCGTGCCCCCCCGGTGCCTACAAGATAACTGCACTTGTGGCTGCTTGTTTAGTGGTAACGTATAGCAATAATCGGTGCTCAATGGGTTTCCTAGAGCTTTTGGCCCCTGTGCCACTATTATCTGCTGCACCACTCAAATCGTGGGCCCTATTTCCTGCAAGGTTAGTGCGCTTGTGACTGCTCGTTCAGTAGTAACATACAGCAATCATCAGTGCTTGATTGGTTTCCTAAAGCTTGGGGCCCCTGTGCCTCTGTACCTGCTGCACCATCCAAATCATGATCCTAGTGCCTGCAGGGTAACTGTGCTTGTGACTGCTTGTTCAGTGGCAACATATAGCAATAATCGGTGTTCAGTGGATTTCCTATTGCTTTTGGCCGCTGTGCCACTGCACCTGCTGCACCATCCAAATTATGGCCCTGGTGCCTGCTAGGTAACTGTGCTTGTGACTGCTTGTTTCAGCAACATATAGCAATAATGGGTTTTTGGTGAGTTTCCCACAGCTTTTGGCACCTGTGCAATTGTGCTTGCTGCACCATCCAAAGCATGGCCCTAGTGCCTGCAAGTTTACTCTGCTTGTGACTGCTTGTTTAATGGCAACATATAGCAATAATCAGTGCTCGGTGGGGGTTTCCTAGAACTATTGGCCCCAGTGTGTCTGCACCTGCTGCACCAGCCAAAACATTGCCATGGTGCCTGCAAGGTAACTGCACTTGTGACCACTTGCTTATTGGTAACATATAGCAATAATCAATGGGTTTCCTAGAACTTTTAAGCCCCTGTGCCACTGCACCTGCTGCACTGTCCAAATCATGGCCTTAGTGGCTTAAGGTAACTGTGCTTGTTACCGCTTGTTTACTGGCAAAATATAGCAATAATCTGTGGGTTTCCTAGAGCTTTTGGCCCCTGTCTCACTGCACCTGCTTGTAGGAGGCTGGACTGGCTTGTAGTGAGTACCAAGGGGTACTTACACCTTGCACCAGGCCCAGGTATCCCTTATTAGTGTATAGGGGTGTCTAGCAGGTTAGGCTGATAGAAAAGGTAGCTTAGCAGAGCAGCTTAGGCTGAACTAGGAGACGAGTGAAGCTCCTACAGTACCACTAGTGTCATATGCACAATATCATAAGAAAACACAATACACAGATATACTAAAAATAAAGGTACTTTATTTTTATGACAATATGCCAAAGTATCTCAGTGAGTACCCTCAGTATGAGGATAGCGAATATACACAAGATATACGTACACAATACCAAAATATGCAGTAATAGCAATAGAAAACAGTGCAAACAATGTATAGTCACAATAGAATGCAATGGGGGCACATAGGGATAGGGGCAACACAAACCATATACTCTAGAAGTGGAATGCGAACCACGAATGGACCCCAAACCTATGTGACCTCATAGAGGGTCGCTGGGACTGTAAGAAAATAGTGAGGGTTAGAAAAATAGCCCACCCCAAGACCCTGAAAAGTGGGTGCCAAGTGCACCTAAGTTCCCCAAAGAGCACAGAAGTCGTGATAGGGGAAGTCTGCAGGAAAGACCTACACCAGCAATGCAACAACGATGGATTTCCAGACGAGGGTACCTGTGGAACAAGGGGACCAAGTCCAAAAGTCACGATCAAGTCGGGAGTGGGCAGATGCCAAGGAAATGCCAGCTGTGGATGCAAAGAAGCTGCCACTGGATGGTCGAAGCTGAGGATTCTGCACAAACGACAAGGGATAGAAACTTCCCCTTTGGAGGATGGATGTCCCTCGTCGTGAAGAGTCGTGCAGAAGTGTTTTCCCACAGAAAGACCGCAAACAAGCCTTGCTAGCTGCAAGGGTCGCGGTTAGAGTTTTTGGATGCTGCTGTGGCCCAGGAGGGACCAGGATGTCACCAATTGCGTGAGGGGACAGAGAGGGTGCCCAGCAAGAGAAGAATCCCACTCAGAAGCAAGCAGCACCCGCAGAAGTGCCAGAAGAGGCACTACAAAGAGGGGTGAACCGGTGCTCACCCGAAGTTGCACAAGAGAGTCCCACGCCGCTGGAGGACAACTCAGGAGGTCGTGCAATGCAGGTTAGAGTGCCGGGGACCCAGGCTTGGCTGTGGATGAAGGAAATCCTCGGTGAGTGCACAGGAGCCGGAGTAGCTGCAAAACACGCGGTTCCCAGCAATGCAGTCTGGCGTGGGGAGGCAAGGACTTACCTCCACCAAACTTGGACTGAAGAGTCACTGGACTGTGGGAGTCACTTGGACAGAGTTGCTGAGTTCAAGGGACCTCACTCGTCGTGCTGAGAGGAGACCCAGAGGACCAGTGATGCAGTTCTTTGGTGCCTGTGGTTGCAGGGGGAAGATTCCATCGACCCACGGGAGATTTCTTCAGAGCTTCTAGTGCAGAGAGGAGGCAGACTACCCCCACAGCATGCACCACCAGGAAAACAGTCGAGAAGGTGGTAGGATCAGTGTTACAGTGTCGCAGTAGTCGTCTTTGCTACTTTGTTGCAGTTTTGCAGGCTTCCAGCGCGGTCAGCAGTCGATTCCTTGGCAGAAGGTGAAGAGAGAGATGCAGAGGAACTCTGATGAGCTCTTGCATTCGTTATCTAAGGAATTCCCCAGGGCAGAGACCCAAAATAGCCAGAAAAGGAGGTTTGGCTACTTAGGAGAGAGGATAGGCTAGCAACACCTGAAGGAGCCTATCAGAAGGAGTCTCTGACGTCACCTGCTGGACCTGGCCACTCAGAGCAGTCCAGTGTGCCAGCAGCACCTCTGTTTCCAAGATGGCAGAGGTCTGGAGCACACTGGAGGAGCTCTGGGCACCTCCCAGGGGAGGTGCAGGTCAGGGGAGTGGTCACTCCCCTTTCCTTTGTCCAGTTTCGCGCCAGAGCAGGGCTGAGGGATCCCTGAACCGGTGTAGACTGGCTTATGCAGAGATGGGCACTATCAGTGCCCATCAAAGCATTTCCAGAGGCTGGGGGAGGCTACTCCTCCCCAGCCCTGACACCTTATTCCAAAGGGAGAGGGTGTAACACCCTCTCTCTGAGGAAGTCCTTTGTTCTGCCTTCCTGGGCCAAGCCTGGCTGGACCCCAGGAGGGCAGAAACCTGTCTGAGGGGTTGGCAGCAGCTGCAGTAAAACCCCAGGAAAGGTAGTTTGGCAGTACCCAGGTCTGTGCTAGAGACCCGGGGAATCATGGGATTGTCTCCCCAATACCAGGATGGCATTGGTGGGGCAATTCCATGATCTTAGACATGTTACATGGCCATATTCGGAGTTACCATTGTGAAGCTATACATAGGTAGTGACCTATGTATAGTGCACGCGTGTAATGGTGTCCCCGCACTCACAAAGTCCGGGGAATTGGCCCTGAACAATGTGGGGGCACCTTGGTTAGTGCCAGGGTGCTCACATACTAAGTAACTTAGCACCCAACCTTTACCAGGTAAAGGTTAGACATATAGGTGACTTATAAGTTACTTAAGTGCAGTGGTAAATGGCTGTGAAATAACGTGGACATTATTTCACTCAGGCTGCACTGGCAGGCCTGTGTAAGAATTGTCAGATCTCCCTATGGGTGGCACAAGAAATGCTGCAGCCCATAGGGATCTCCTGGAACCCCAATACCCTGGGTACCTCAGTACCATATACTAGGGAATTATAAGGGTGTTCTAGTATGCCAATGTAAATTGGTGAAATTGGTCAGTAGCCTGTTAGTGACAATTTGGAAAGAAATGAGAGAGCATAACCACTGAGGTTCTGGTTAGCAGAACCTCAGTGAGACAGTTAGGCATCACACAGGGAACACATACATATAGGTCACAAACTTATGAGCACTGGGGTCCTGGCTAGCAGGGTCCCAGTGACACATAACAAACATACTGAAAACATAGGGTTTTCACTATGAGCACTGGGCCCTGGTTGGCAGGATCCCAGTGAGACAGTGAAAACACCCTGACATATACTCACAAACAGGCCAAAAGTGGGGGTAACAAGGCTAGAAAGAGGCTACTTTCTCACACAGCTGCACTATCCAAATCATGGACCCAGTGCCTGCAAGGTAACTGCACTTGTGACCGCTTGCCTTGGGGTAACATAGCAATAATTGGTGCTCAGTGGGTTTCCTAGGGCATTTGGCCCCTATGTCACTGCACCTGCTGCACCATCCATATCATGGTCCTAGTGCCTGCAAGGTAACTGCACTTGTGATGCTTGTTTACTGGCAACATATAGCAATAATGGGTATTCAATGGGTTTCCTAGAGCGTTTGCCCCCTATGCAACTGCACTTGGTGCACCATCCAATTCATGGCCATAGGGCCTGCAAGGTACCTGTGCTTGTGACAGCTTGCCTTTTGGTAACCAATAGCAATAATTGGTGCTTAGTGGGTTTCCTGAAGCTTTTGTCCCCTGTGCCACTGCACTTGCTGCAACATCCAAAGCATGGCCCTAGTGCCTGCAAGATAACTATGCTTGTGACCACTTGCCTTGTGGTAGCATACAGCAGTAATCGGTGATCAGTGGGTTTCATACAGATTTTGTTCCTGTGCCACTGCACCTTCTGCACCACCCAAATCATGGCCCCAGTGCCTGCAAGGTAATTGTGCGTGTGACTGCTTGCCTTGAGGTATCATAGCAATAATCAGTGTTTGTGGGTTTCATACAGCTTTTGGCCCCTGTGAGACTGCACATGCTGCATTCTCCAAATCATGGCCCTAGTGCCTGCAAGGTAACTGCTCTTGTGACTGATTGCCCAGTGGTAACATATAGCAATAATTGGTGCTCATGGGTTTCATACAGCTTTTGGCCCATGTGCTACTGCACCTGCTGCACCACCCAAATCATGGTCCTAGTCCCTACAAAGTAACTGTGCTTGTGACCGCTTGCCTTGTGGTAACATATAGCAATAATCAGTGCTGAGTGGGTTTCCTAGTGCTTTTGGCACTGTGGCACTGCACCTGCTGAACCATCCAAATCATGGCCCTAATGCCTGCAAAGTAACTACACTTGTGATCGCTTGCCTAATGGTAACATGTAGCAATAATCAGTGCTCAGTGGGTTTCATACAGCTTTTGGCCACTGTGCCACTGCACCTGCTGCACCATCCAAGTTATGGCTCTAGTGCCTGCAAGGTAACTGCACTTGTGACTGCTTGCTTAGTGGTGCCATATAGCGATAATTGGTGTTCTGTGGATTTCATACAGCTTTTGTCTCCTGTCCCCCGGCACCTGCTGCACAATCCAACTTGTGGACCTAGTGCCCGCAAGGTAACTGCGCTTGTGACTGCTTGCCTAGTGGTAACATATAGCAGTAATTGGTGCTCAATGGGTTTGCTAGAGCTTTTGGCCCCTGTGCCACTGCATGTGCTGCACCATTCAAATCATGGCCCTAGTGCCTGCTAGGTAACATGAGGAAATCACATACATCCAGTAATGTATGTGCTCTGAAAAATGCACAGTTGCAGATAGAATAGACAATTATTTTGTAGATATACAAACACAAAACAGATGACATAACTAAATGATATGCTTTACACATCAAAGTCAAAGCCAAGCTTTCTTAAATTATGTTAGAATGTCCCTGGCACTTTTCTGTGAAATTACCTTCTTCTCTGCTTGATAGTAAATGGCCCACAAACATTGTAAATTGCCCAAGATCACCATATGTTAGGCTGACGCTGGGACGGAAATAAGGTTTTGTACCTTGTTCTTAAAAAGGCAGTTTCCCAAATTAAATAAACTCAAGGAAGAAGAATTTTGCAAAAAACATGTTAATTTTTTTGTTCAGATAAAGAACAAGATACCTTTTGAGATGGCTATGTCTAAAAGAAAATAAACAAGCATTTGCAAAGCAACAGGTATCGCATTTGCTCGACTTAGAGGGATTAGTGTTGTAAAGTTCTAACTGGACATTTCTTGCCACATAAATTGAAAATGAAAAGTAAAACAGTTTCACATAAGTGAGCCGACTTAAAGAGCCACTGCATGAGCGTGAAGCACAAAGAAGAGACAGAAAGTGAAACAGAGTTCGCTTGCAGTCAAACCTATCAGCAGTAATGCAATTATCCATGTAACAGGGTCGGTGTCATGCAAAGTGCTCGACTCCTGCCCAGTGAGAAAGTAGTCCAGAAGCCATGCGGAAAACATGGAGCCTCATATGTATTCAATAGTTGTTCGGTGCGCTCGAGGAGAGCTACACACCGGGAAAGGCGTGACGTATGCATGCCTTACACTAATGAAATCAAGAGAATTTTAAAAGGCAAGCCCACAAACCAACGAAACTGATGGGCGTGCAGTAGGTGTGGTTAAAAGCCCACAGAGAGATTACAGCAGGCTAGAGAGCTTGCGTGCTCGACCCTAAAAAGGGGCACAAGTAGGTTTCATGGAGAAAGGCTGCATTCCTCTTTCCTACAATGGCTGTCACTTTGAAGTCAGCAGAAAACAAAACAAAATAATAAGGCTCCCAAGAAAACACATGACTTTGGTGTTTGAATGCCCAGCAAATGTAACAGATAAGAACAAGATTTAAAGGCCTGTTGACAGAAAAGGAGTTTATGGAATCATTCAATGAGCACAGCTTTCTCATGGGGTGGGACAAACTGATCCTGGACAACCTAAACCAAATAAAGCCAGAAAATGGGAAGCAATTAAATGTGAGTTACTAACTACAAAGCCAATGGAAAGTGAATGGGAAGAATGCATCCCCAGGTAAACTTTCCAAAACTCCACAAGACAACTGCACTGTCTGGTAGGCCGAAACCTCAAAAAGGAGGAAGGTTGGACATCAGGTTTTTCAATTTTGTATAAAAGTGTTAAAGAGAGAGGGGAGAGATGGGTAGAGAAAGATCGTAGAGTCTTGCAAGAATCCAGGCACATTTAATATAACAATCAAAGGGGCTGACCCTTTTTCTGTACTCTGATAAACAAAGAAACTACAGAATCTGCAAAAAGAAAAATACATATAAAACTTGTGAACACTTAGCAACTAAAAGGCTGGTTCTCAAGTCAATTAAAATAAACATGTAGTACTTCATTTACAAACATTGCTCTGTTTTTATCCTCAAAGCAAAATGCATGTTATTAATAATAACTGTTAAGAGGTAATTTTTTTGCTATGTTGCTCCATTTTTAGTTCTAAACATTTTGGGGGTCATTCTGAGTCTGGCGGGCGGCCTCCGGTCGAAAGACCGCTGAGGGTATTTTGGCTGGCAGGGATTACTGGGCTGGCGGGCGACCGCCAA
The DNA here is from genome assembly GCF_031143425.1 of Pleurodeles waltl. NCBI lineage: Eukaryota > Metazoa > Chordata > Amphibia > Caudata > Salamandridae > Pleurodeles > Pleurodeles waltl. The sequence continues at coordinate 860,550,825 of NC_090440.1, forward strand.
AAGGCCGCCCGCCAGCCCAGTGCAAAAAACCCTTCCCACGAGGACGCCGGCTCAGAATTGAGCAGGCGGAGTGGGAAGGTGCGACGGGTGCAGTTGCACCCGTCGCGAATTTCAGTGTCTGCAAAGCAGACACTGAAATTCTTTTTGGGGCCCTCTTACGGGGGCCCCAGCAGTGCCCATGCCATCGGGAGAACCGCCAGGAACAGGATGGCGGTATGGGGTGTCAGAATCCCCATGGCGGCGCAGCAAGCTGCGCCGCCATGGAGGATTCAATAGGGCAGCGGAAAACCGGCGGGAGACCGCCGGTTTTCCCTTTCTGACCGCGGCCAAACCGCCGCGGTCAGAATGCCCTGTGGGGCACCGCCAGCCTGTTGGCGGTGCTCCCCCCGACCCTGGCCCCGGCGGTCCGTGACCGCTGGGGTCAGAATCACCCCCTTTGTGTTTTTGACTTCTGCAGTCACCGAGGCTTGCTGACCAGGACTCAGGAACTCGTGTTCTGTTTGAAATGGCAGATTTTGTTCTATTGGTCCATTACCTGAAACTCTGGCAAATCGAATTTAGGGGTGCACATTTTTAGTGTTTTACAAAGTGTAGATTTGGGGTGTCAGTGTGAAAAAACATTTCCCACTGGCTCTTAAAGTGTAGCATAGGCTTTGAGATGTGCAAGTTTCTGCTGAAAATCTTTAGAAAACACTTCCAATGTAAAACCTGTATAAAGAATCGTATTTTATAACATTTGATTGGAAACTCCTAGTTTGCAGACCATACACAATGTAGTATGAAACGAAAATAGCACTTGTCATTTTTAAATTACCGACAGTCCTGACACTAGTTTTGATATATTAACTATAGCCTGCCCGAACTTAGACGAAGTGCTGGACTTCTTTCATTCACACTCGAGTTTCACACATTGGCTACGAGAGCCAGCGTCCGCTGGTTAAAAGGAAACACACAGAGTGGCCAAGTTGGTGGTTGGGGGGGGGGGGGAATGAGCTCAAGCTACGAGTCACATCTACTCGATTGACTGGTGAATCTCAGACTCTTCTTTTCACTTTTGGAGACCAGCTCCAGACTTTGGGAACTGATAGAGGGAACATTTTAGATGGTGTTCCTTGTGTCAGTAAAGCCATTAGATTGTGACAATTTTATCTTTGGAACATAACATGTAGAAGCACTGAGGCACATTTTAAATGTGCAGTTTGCTTGTTTTTGAAAGTTTGACATAGGTGCCTTTTTTATTAAATCACATGCTAGAGGGATAAAGTTGATGTTATAATGTAATTTAGAATTTAAACTAATAGTATTTGTAGAAACAACATTAGACTTCTTCTGTTAAATTAAAGATTAATGATTGAAAATATGTGCAAGTGAGAAACATGCAGTTCTCTGTTATACCTAATGTACGACAGTAACAAAACCTTTCCAATTTCTATGAAATATATCACTTATACAAATATTATGAATATTGAATTTATAAGGTTGCATATTAAATATGGTTTATGAAGAAGTATTCATTTTGTTCATTTTATATTTTTCCTTGTGTTAGCATAACTGCAGGCTACAGAGCTTGAATTTTTGTAGTCATGTAAAAGTGTTGAATTATTTTTTTCATAACATCAAGTCTTTTTCAGATTTAGTTCCGAATACCAATTTGTAATAAGTCTATTGTTTAACCATGGGAGGTCATACGGATTTGTCCTTGAGAACTATTGTAGTGCAAAAACATGGAATGAAATCGTATACAATTGTTACCAACCTGAAGTCACACAGAAAGGAGATATTTCCCTGACAGACTTGGGAAAATGTCGAAGTGTAGCAACCTGGAGTCTGATGATCAATTTCAATTGGATGATGCCCCTTTAATGTAACATGAACTGACACCTTTGACAAATCAGAATGCTTTTTGTGAACTAATATACCAGTGGACATTCAAACTTTGGTCAGAAGCAGCCCCAGTCCTGTCTTGGTCAGAGACAGACACTTTCCTGATGCTTGCAGATGCCTTGCTGACCAGATGCTTTGCTGATGAACATTCCCTGAATGTTGCATCCCTAGGAGAGGTATCTTCCTCTCTGCCATTTGCCAAAGCCCCTTGAAATATCCTTTTGGGATAGAAACTCCACTATGCTGACACTTTTCTTTTATTCCTAGTTAGTGACCTGATGCCTGGGTTATATTTTTTCCAAATTCTTTTTGTTCTTTTTGTACAGTTTGTATTTTGCCCACACGTCTTTCTCCCCACAGATTTATTTCCCTAATCTGGTTCGTTATAGCGTTGACCTGTGCCCAGTCAAAAATTATTGACTCAGCTAATATTCACTAATGATTGCAATTTCTGAACATTGTGTTATATCGGTATCACAGATTTCTCTATTGACTTTATGTATCATTCTTCTTGAATGATTAGTTTTTTTGATGTTAGTATGCCTGCATCTATTTCGTTGCCTTGGGTAACCCTTGGTGATTATGTATCTTTATAATTTGGTTTTGTGCATTGTCTACATGACTTTGACCTTGTGTTTGCAATAAATCTTTTAGCCTTATTCCTGATTGGAGTTTTCATTCCAAAGCCACATTGGTCATGGTGCCTAATTGCTGGAGTGTTGTTGAAATTTTGTTGATGGTAAAAAACACATCTTTCTGGGTACAAAGGTCTCTCAACCTCATTGAGCACTTGATTCCTGTGAAGGATGGAAAATGGCTCCTCAAAACCAAAATGAAACACATGGGAGCTTTAAGGGATTGAGCTGAAGAGTTCATTTACTGCACAATGGGAGTAAATTGGCTGGCCAAGAGTGCAGTTTGGATATTTGAAGAGAGGTCAAAGATCTCACCTTTTGGATGAAAAAGAGAATAAAGGTTCTCACTTTGGAACAAACAAAATCCCAGCTTTTGGATATCTACGATGAATAGGAAAACAGCATATATTTTACCTGAAAGAATGTCGCTATTACAGGCACAGGATCATGTTAGTACAAAAGGTGGGGGGAAAAATCTGGGCCTTTTACTGCCATTTGGCTAGTCATCATCGCCAATAACTAACTTCCCATACTGACCTTTTCTCAACTGATAGCTGGCTGGAACTGTAGATGACAAATAGTTACCTGCTATTGCTTTGAAGAATTCCTTAATTTCAAACAGAGAGCATCGAAGAAACTGCAACAAAGTTAATTGCACTGGTATTTTGGTGACCTACAAGAATAAATCGACTCTGTCTAGCCACTGAAGCGAGCTTGCCTCTGTGCAACTTCTCACTTGTGGTTGGAGAGTTCTGAAGATCCTAGAAGCAAAGGAAGCAGTGACTGCTATTAAAATTCTATAAACCAGTCACTATCATAGTGAAGATATAAGGCATGTGGTCCCTGCTTCTTCACCCACTGGAGTACCTGATATTTTGGTAAAGGTTTGCAAAGGTTAACTCCAAATGAAAGAGCACTTGACTGCAAAAGAAGATTATTGGATGCTTTGATGAATCCATTCAGGACTGCTTTTATTTTTATTGGTCAGAAAGGTAAGAGGCTGGATAGATCTCCCTTCAAAAAGAATCCCTGAAGCAGAGCTAACTATAACTGTGGTCCCCACCATTCACTGCTTATGACCTTGCATATTACACCACTCGGGATATGTTGTATGACATCGTTTATGACATTAATGATGGCATCTCAAAAGACATCATTGATGACATCACTGACTTTCTAGATTTCTAGGTTTTTTTAACATAAAGTAATATTTTATTACCATATGTAAAGTCAACCTTGAAAGCTGTGTGGAGCGGTTGGCCACAGGACTTTATTCTTTTTAAAGAGGAGGGGTCCATGTACCCCATGCCCTGAGCCTTATTAGATCGTGGAGACCCCCTCCCACAGGTCCTTTTTTTTAAAAGGGAAGGCGGCCAAGTGGCCACCCTCCCAAGACTTATTAGGGCCTGGGGACTACATACCCAGGGCATATATTTGTTTTATGAAAGGGAAGGGGGCCATGTGGATCTCCTTCCTAAGCCTTACTAGGCCATGGAGACCCCATCTCTCACTGCCATGTTTTATTAATTAAAGTGGAGGGGTGTTGTGTGGCCTCCGTCCCTGAGCCTTATTAGGCGCTGGGGACCCCATCTTCCAGGATCATATTTTTAATTAAAAGGGAAGGGAATCTTGTGGACCTCCTTCTTGATCTTTGTTAGGCCCTAGGGACCCCTAGGGTCACTACTTAAACTAAAGGGGAGGGGGTCTATGTGACCCTGTTCCAAGACCACATCACCCTGAGCCATTTTTTTATTAAATGGGAGGAAGGAACCATGACCCCTCCTCCCGAGCCTTCTTAGGCCCTGGGGACCCCATCCCCAGGACCATTACTAAAATTAAAGGGGAGAGGGCCTTGTGACCACACTCCCAGAGCCTTGTGTAGGAAAGTACCATCTTGCCTGGCATGTTACCCCCATATTTCACTGTATATATGTTGTTTTAGTTGTATGTGTCACTGGGACCCTGCCAGCCAGGGCCCCAGTGCTCATAAGGGTGCCCTGTATGTGTTCCCTGTGTGATGACTAACTGTCTCACTGAGGCTCTGCTAACCAGAGCTCTACTAATGCACCAGTGCGAGCAGGGAAATAGATCTAAAGTCTGCTCACAGCAGGTGGGACCATTTTCTAAAACTCCCATCTGCAGGGAGTGAAGTTGTTGTTTGCTCCCACTTGGGTGGAGATTACAAAATTCTCCTGCCTAACTGGAACAAACACAGGTTTCCCTGTCTGCACCAGTGCAGACAGGGAAACAGATATGTCCCAGGGTGAGCTCCCTGTGACATAGCATGTGAGCCAGCCCCAGGGGATGGGGTCCCCAGGGCCATTAATGGCTCAGGGAGGGGGCTTCATAGTCCCTCCCTTAAAGTAACTGGCCCCTGGGGTGAGCTCCCCGGGGCCTTTAAAGGCCCAAGGAGGGGGTTTGTGCACTCCCCATCCCCATTATAACTAATTTCATCCATGGGGGTAGGCTCTCTGGGGCCTTGAGAGGCTCGGGGAGGGAAGCAAGTGGAACCCCTCCCTTTTTTGAAAATATTTGGGCCCGTGGGTATGTTCCCCAGAGGCATTGAAAGCTAGGAGAGGGGAGGGTGTGCAGTCCCCCACCCCATATATACTAATTTTGTACCTGGAGTGGGCTTCCCAGGAGCTCTGGAGGCATGAGGAGGGGGGCTGTATGACTCCTCTCTCCATGTACACTAACTGCACCCTGAGGTTGGACTCCCCTGGATCTTTTATGGTCACAATGCCCCCACTCCCTTTTACGGGTACAGCCCTGGGGTTGGGCTCCCCAGGGCGTAAACTTAATGAATGCGGTGTTCCGCAAGCTTGTTCTATTTTGGTTTTTTTTCAATCCTGTGAAAGTCCATCGGGATTGCAGCATTTTTTTGTTTTTAGCCCTGGAGTGGTCCCTGTGGTCACCACAGTGGGGCCTGGGGGACAAGGGTATGCCCCTTATATAACTTTTATTTTTTTACTTCTGGACGAGTTCTGTAATGGCTGCCAGCAGTATTGTTCTGTAGTTGCTGGCAGTCAAGCAGAGCACTCACTTCAGTGGGAATCTGACTCCCATAGATGGCACAAGGGAAATAAAGCTCCTTGGGTCAAGTAGAATGGTATATTTTTACATTGGTGCTCCAGCGAGATTCTCTTGACCCTCTTGTGGACCCAACCATTAAAACTACTGAACTACTTTACACCAAATCGAGGGAAGCACCAAGGTCTAGTTTCCTGCCAAATTTGGTGTAATACCATTCAGCAGTTTTTAAGGTAGCCCGCTTAAACAAGTATATGGGAAATGCATGGGGATTTTGCGTTTTGGGACCCTCGTTTTCTTTCTCGGGCCCCGTTTGGAGGATCACCCTGAATCTTTCCATGCACAAACTAGTCAAAAAGAGGGACCTTTTTGAAAACTTTTGTGGAAATTCATGAAACTGTTCAAAAGTCATTAGCAACACAAAAAACACTTTTCTTAAGGAACAGCTATAACTATATATATATATATATATATATATATATATATATATATATATATATATATATATATTTGGCTATAGATTTAGCTATATATTTATATATATATAGATGTATAGATACATCTTATATGTCATCATTTAGAATATAACTCCAACCTTTGTAATAAAATTATTGATGAGAAAACTGTGCATGGTGGGGACGTGAGTTATATTTACCTTAGAGCACAAGTTATAGTGTCTTGAGATAATTATAACAATTTAATTTCTAAGGTTTTTGTGCATGAAAATCTGAACCTAACTATATCATCCCTCTAACCTTTGTTTTTTTGGTGAATTTGTAACGTTTTTTAATTCTATTTCCTAACTATAATATCCCTGTGACGTTTGTTTTTTTCAGTGAATTTCTTTGTTTTTAATGCTATTTCATAACTATAAAATCCCTGCAATCTGGGAGTGTGTGAGTGGCTGTGTGGGTGTCTAAATGGATGTGTGGTGGGTGTGTGAATATGTGTGACTGGCTGTGTGGGTCTGTGAGTGGGTGTGGGAGTGGCTGTGTGGGTGTGTGAGTAGGTGTGTGAGTGCCTGTGTGAGTGTGTGGGTGTTTTTTTGGGTCTGTCAGTGGGCGTGTGAGTGGCTGTGTAAGTGGTTGTGTAGGTATGTAAGTAGATGTGTGAAAGCTGTGTGAGTCTCTGAGTGTGTGTACTGGCTGTATGCATGTGTGAGTGAGTGGTTGACTGGGTGTGTAAGTGGGTATGTGAGTGTGTGCCTGAGTGTGTGAGTAGGTGTGTGGCTCTGTGAGTGAGCGTATGTTTATAAATTACCTCAAATCTGAAAGGAGGATCCATTGAGGATCCACATCCCTATATATTAATACAAATTTGCTTTTCTTTTAATAACTTGAAAACTACTGATGGGGCGCAAGTTATAGTTACCTTAGGGCATGAGTTATAGTTACTTGAGATAGCTCTATAACACGAGTATTTCTATGGTTTGGTACATTTAAAATGTGAGCCTAACTATAATGTCCCTGTAACCTTTGGTTTTTAAGTGGATATATATATATATGGGTTTGAAATTGGAGATAGCCATTACAGAGCGCTCAGGAGAAGAAATTTGATTTGGACAAATCCTGCATTATATGAAATGCCAATTGGAGGGCCATGATGGGAACAATTTTAACCCACTGGGGTACGAATGGTACTACAAGCTCCAGCATGCACCGAGGCGCAATAGTGATTATGAACAGCTGTGAGGGCTTGTTTTATTTACCTGTGAACAAGGATGTCAATCTGAAAAGCATCAGAAAAAGGAGATTGCAATGTGGATTCGTTCCTGTGTTATGAGTAAAATATCTGAACAAGGAATGTGTCTCTCTTCTTTGGGCAAACTTTGGAGTGATATAATACGATGTGCCCTGTCGTGGAGACAGCACCACCATTTTGATTGTATATGGGTCCTTGGCTTTGAAATTGGAGAAAGCCATTACGGAGCACTCAGGAGAAGAAATTTGATTTGGACAAATCCTGCATTATATGAAATGTCAATTGGAGGGCCATGACGGCAACAATTTTAACCCACTGGGGTAAGAATGGTACTGCGAGCTCAAGAATGCACTGGTATTACTAACTCACTTGAGACACAATTAATAGGGATTATGAACAGCTGTGAGGGCTCGTTTTATTTACCTGTGACGTGTCAGCGTGACCGGATCCTCGGGGTTTGCACCTGTTCCCAATATGTCCACCTCTTGGCAGCTCCAAACTCTACTAGTCGTTATAGCACTGAGTTAAAGAATGGCCAAGCGGGGGATGGGGTTTAGGTTAGGAACAGCGGGGAAGGAGACCTGTGGAAGCAAGAGTTAAGAAACTATATGATTCATGAATAATACTGTAGAACTGGCAAACTGACTCAACTTGTTCTGTCTAGAAAGATCACACTCTGTTTGATCTAAATTACAAGATTCAATTGCCCTGAAGTGATTGTTCACTTGTTGCCAGACTGCGCATCAAGACTCAAGTACCAGGAATGATCGCACGCTCTGCCGATCTGAACCGCAAGGGTTAATTGCCAAGAATGAATCGCGCACACTGTTGCCGATTCAACCATCAAGATTCCAATGTCTGGAAATGCTCGCGCACTCTGCCGATCTGAACTGCAAGGGTTAATTGCCAAGAATAATTCGCGAACACTGTTCCCGATTCAACCATCAAGATTCAAATGCCTTGAAATGATCGCGCACTCTGCCGATCTCGACTGCAAAGGTTAATTGCCAAGAATGAATCGTGCACACTGCTGCCGATTCAACCATCAAGATTCAAATGCCTGAAAATGATCGCGCACTTTGCCGATCTGAACTACAAGGGTTAATTGCCAAGAATGAATCGCGCTCACTGTGGCTGATTAAACCATCAAGATTCAGATGCCTGAAAATGATTGCGCACTCTGCCGATCCGAACTGCAAGGATTAAGTGCCAAGAGTAAATCGCCACCACGGTAAATCACAAAGCCAAAAACTCAAATGTTTCTAGAAAACGGAGTCGAGGTCTTTCCCGAACTCTGCCTTACTGTCCTGCTTGAAGATCACTAAGATAATGAGGACAGGGCCAGGAAAATGTCCAAGTAGGCCTCCGGAACAGGAGCCCTGGAAAATGCTGCTGCTCTGCACCGGAACCTCTGAATAGTGAACACATGGAGCTGGTCTGGGTTCCTTAATTAGACCCAAGCCCCGCCCACATGCCACACCCAACCAGGCTGCAGGAAAGGCTTGCAAATGAACAAGCTTGAAAATGAACAATACATTACAAACATCATTAATGACATTTCAAGGTAAATACCTGTAATGCAAAAAGTTAATATGCAATATCAGCACACGATGCATGAATTATTGCATTGCATAAGATTTGTCATTGTGCATTATGTTGCCCGTAGAGCGCGTACTGTCCTGGTGTTGACAAGACGTCAGTTTGAAACACGTTAGGAAAGAAGATTGCACTGTGGTTCTGTTCCTGTGTTATGAATAAAAGGCCTGAACGAGTAGTGCTTCTCTGTCCTTTGGGTAAACTTTGGAGTGATATCTATATGTATATATTTATCTATATATAAATATATCTATATATCTACACACACATATATATTATAAATATATACACATATCTCAATCAATCAGGATTTATAAAGCGTGGCTAATCACTCGACAGGGTTTCCAGGGACTTGCAGGTGCCGGAGGCTTATTCAAACTGCCAGGTCTTTAGGGCCATGCGGAATTCTGGAAGTGTGGCGATGGTCCAGAGGTGCTTGGGGAGGCTGTTCCAGGTTTTTGCTGCAATGTGAGAGAAGGAGCACCATCCAATTCTGCTTCGATAGACATAGGGAGTATGAGAAAGGGAAAGTGAGGCAGAGCATAGTCTTTTTAGCAGTTGGTGGAAGTTCAGGCGGTGGTTAATATATGTGGGTCCTTGGTTGTGTAGAGCCTTGTGTGGGTGGATCAGCAGCTTGAATTGGTATATCTTCTGTACGAGGATACAGTGGAGTTGCCTGAGGTGTGATGTGGGTTCATTGGGGAAGGCCGAGGATAAGTCTCACTGCAGCATTCTGCATGGTCTGAAGTCTCTGTAGGAGTTGTGTGACTACATAGAGGGTGTTGCCGTAGTCCAGTCGGCTAGTGATGAGGGCCTGTGTCAAGGTGCGTCTTGTGGGAAGGGGTAGCCACTTGTACATCTTATGTTGCATGCACAAAGTGAGGAAGCAGGCAGAGGAGATGGAGCTGATCTGTGATTTCATGGTTGCTTGTTGTCAATGATAATTCCAAGGCTTCTGGCATGGTTAGAGGGAGTGGGTGCAGGTCTTAGGACTGATGGCCTCTAGGAGTCACTCCCTGTATTTCTGTTATGGCCAGAGATCAGTACTTTCATCTTGTCTGTGTTCAGCTGCAGGGATGAGCCCTGGGAGACATCACAGTTGATTTCCTTGAGTTCAGAGGTAAAAAGTGGGAAGTGGATCCTCTGTGTGCTTCTGGTGAGAAAGAAGGTGATTCATCGGAGTGCGTCCCCTTGGATGCTGATGTGATGGAGTCTTTTAATCAGCATGTGGTGGGATACGGTGACGAAGGCTGCCAAGAGGTCAAGGAGGATCAAAGCTGCTGTTTCTCCTCGGTTAAGGAGGGTTCGAATGTCATCGGTGGCTGTGATCAGGACTGTTTTGGTGTTGTGATTGCTGCAGAAGTCGAATTGGGAGGTGTGGAGTAGCTGGTTCTGCTCCAGGTATGTGATAGATAGATAGATAGATAGATAGATAGATAGATAGATAGATAGATAGATAGATAGATAGATAGATAGATAGATGGATGGATGGATAGATAGATAGATAGATAGATAGATAGATAGATAGATAGATAGATAGATAGATAGATAGATAGATAGATAGATAGATAGATAGATAGATAGATAGATAGATAGATAGATAGATAGATAGATAGATAGATAGATAGACCATTGACTGAAAAAAACAAAGGTTACAGGAACATTAGAGTTAGGAAATAGAGTTTGAAAAAACTTGGAAATTCACTAACAAACCAAAGGTTAGAGGGACGTTATAGTTAGGTTCAGATTTTACACACACAAAAACCATAGAAATTAATTTGCTGTAATTATCTCAAGATTTGGGGATCCAGACCCCAATTTAAAAACGCATACACTCAATCACAGATCCACACACCTACTCACACACTCACTCACATAGCTACTTACAGACCCACACAACTACTCACACACCCACTCACACACCCATACAGCAAATCACATCCACTCACAGACCCACAAAACCACTCAGACACCTACTCACAGATTCACACAGCTGCTCACACACCAACTCAGACACACGCACAATCACTTACACACCCACACACCTACTCACACACCCATGCAGCCACTCATACACCAATGCAGCCACTCACACACCCACTCACAGACCCTCATAAATACTCACACATCTGCTCACAGACCCACACAGCATTCACACATCCAGTCACACACTCACTTACACACCCACACAAATACTCACACACCTACTCACACACCCTTCAGCAACTCACACACCCACTCACTGTCCTTCAAAACCACTCACACACCGACTCACAGACCCAAACAGCTTTCACACACCCACTCACACACCCATACAGCCACTCACATACCCACTCACAGACACTCAAAACCACTTAAACACCCTCTTCCTCCCACATACCCACACAACCATTTACACAGCTACTAACACACCCATACAGCCACTCACTCACCCACTGACAGGCCAACAAAACCACTCGCACACCCACACAGCCACTCACACACCTCCTCACACACCCACATAGCCATTCCCACACCCACTCACAGACCCACACAGCCTGTCACACAAACATTCACACCCCACCACACACTAACACAACACTTACACAACCACTCACACACCGCCTCACACACCCAGGTTGCAGGGGCATGATAGTTAGAAATTGCATTAATAAACCATAGAAATTCACTGAAAAACAAAAGTCACAGGGATGTTATAGTTAGAAAATAAATTTTAAAAACTTTAGAAATTCACTGAAAAAAAAACAAAAGTTTAGTTCAGATTTCATTCATACAAAGCCATTGAAATAAAAAAAAATCGTGCCCTAAGGTAACTATGACTCACACCCTCATCATGCACTGCTAATTACCCCATATATCACATCAGTCATGACATCTTATATGACATCTTTGATAATATCACTACAATATTTGCTGTAAAATTATTGATGAGAAAACTGTGCATGGCGAGGGCAAGAGTTATAGTTACCTTAGGCCATAAGTTATAGTTACTAGTTACTTGAGATAACTTTAACTATAACTGTTGAATTTCAATGGTTTTGTACCAGTGAAATCTGAGTCTAACTATAACGTCCCTGTAACCTTTAATTTTTTCAGGGGAAAAAAATGTATTTATATATATACATACTGAATACCTTAAGGAGGCAATGAGTCAACTGAATGACAAAGCGAGTTACATCAAGCTGAGTAAGAACCCTATGGCTGATAATATGGTGGAATATCATGACAAACTATCAAATTGGCAAGATGAAGGTCTCTTAGAAGAAGAGGAAGTGAGATATTTGAAGATAGATTACCCCATTATTCTAACAATATATTTCTTGCCGAAAATACACAAGAATAAAACAAATCTATCAGGACGGCCAATTGTAAATTCTATAGGATCCTTATTAGAAAACACCTCAAGAATTGATGATATATTTTTGTTCCCTTATGTTCCCAGTCTTCCTTCTTACTTGAGAGACTCTATGGACTTTCTCAATCGGATCAACAACATCCCATGGAAAAAAGAGTACATCATGACAACAATTGATGTGGTCTCCCTCTATACCTCCATAAGACATGAAGATGGCCTAGGGACCCGTAAATACTTTCTGAGAGCCAGGTCTGTTAGCTTACTGAAGCATATGGAAATGATTTTGGAGATGCTATGATATTGTCTCACTCATAACATCTTTCTCTTTGATGACCAATATTATTTACATTATTTCCACTAACATATGCCAATTTAGGAATGGGATGGTGAGAAGCAGAAACTATCTGGTGAGACAATAACAAAATAAATTAGAGCATGTGATACTGTGGGTCTGTTATAATGATGACCTGTTCCTGATCTGGGATGGAGAGAAAGAAGCATTAGGGAAATTCATAATTTCTTTTAATGACAAACCACAACAGTTGAAATTCACATATGAAATCAGTGCAACACGTATTACATAATTTGATGTTAGTATCTGTGTTAAAGACAACACACTATGTACACAGAGTCATAGAAAGCCCACAAGTGTGAACAGTTTGCTGCATGCTAATAGCGGTCACCTCGAGCTCTCAAATGGAGTATACCGTATGGTGAATTTTTGATGGTTAGGCGCAACAGTTCAGACGAATCTTCCTTTGAAAGACAATTGTAAGACATGTATGCACATCTTACAAAGAGGATACCTGGATATTGTTCAGAAAGTGCAATGATAAAATGAAAAAATGTAAACAGAATGAACTCCTGAAGCCAAAGAAAAAGAACATCTCAGTGACAGCTGAGAAGGAAGATATCAGATACATTATGAGATTTCACACTGCTAGCCTCGAGGTTAAGAAATCGCTGAAAAAGAATTGGAATTTATTGCAATTAGATGAAACATTGAAAAGGATATTACCAGTTAACCCACAAATTACATATACAAAAACATTCTCCCAGGGGAACATTTGTCAAAGAGTTATATGGCTCCTCAAACGAGACATATATCAAATTGGTTAGAACAGAAGAAGAGTGGATTCTGGAAATGTGGGAAATGCAAGGCATGCTCCATTGGAAAAAAACACGTCCACATTCCAAACACACAATGGAAAAATAATGAAAATCACAGAGAGAATCACTTGTGAGACAACATTTGTAATTTATGTTTTTGGAATGTGGATGTGGTAAGAAATATGTGGGAAGTACTGTGAACAAACTAAAACTTCACATACTCCAACATCTAAGAGCATATAATAATAAGGATATGACATACTCTATGGTGAAGCACATTTGGGAGCAACACAATGGAGAACATACAGGATTACAGTATTATAAGATACAATGCATCAACCTCAATCCTGAAGGGGGAAATCAAGAACAATACCTGTGGAAAACTGAGTCAAGATGAATAATCTCAGTGGGAACTGAGAATCCTTGGGGGTTAAATGCAGATGCAGAATTAAATGTTCATCCGTGATGTGGGATCAGAGAATGTTGTTTAGTCCTATTAGAATTAGAAAATGAATCTTAGTAATAGGACATTTGACAGAAAGAGAGAAAAAGAGATAGATAGTTATTCCATTAGGGGGGAATTCTTCTTCTTTTAAACTATGATCAGTGAAAGTATCAGCACTTTGTTAAAAAGAAGAGCCATACTAGGATACTCAAAAATGGGGCAATTAAAAAAACTAGTAGAAATTACAAGAGTTTCAATGTAAGGCACATGCACTTTTATATGCTACTTTACTGAAAAGATTTGTGGTCTCCTTAAAAAATCTATGGGAACACATCACTTAATCTTTTCATTTGTAGACAGTGTCCTAAAACAATCTTCATGTGCTGTGGGTTACTGAAGTGCTACATTATAAATAACAAATTGTATATAATTTTTATATATTAATGTACTTACACTTTAATGAGGTACTTTACCTTAATAATAATTATATTAATGATATTAATAGTAGAATATCCAGAATTACAACAATTCATACAGTGTAATTATAGACTTTTGAATACACGTTGAAATAAATACATTGCTTTTTATGGATTAATAGCCAACAATGTACTGATGGAATCAGTGTAAAATAGATAATTAACAGGTTTAGTAGTTCAATTGTGCATCTGCACTTCATGTATAAGAAACAACAAAGAGACAAGTTTATGTTAGACCCTTAATCCCTAATGTGCCCTTGATGTAAACTAAGTAAAGTGAATAAATAGATTAATGGTATTGCAATAACCCAGAGGGAACCCCCAGTCTTAGATTTTTTGGAGAGAATATAGGAGGGATAAAAAGATGAGAGAATAAACCATTCCAAAGAAATTAGTAAATGGATTTTAAAGCAGTGAGGAAGGGGTAAAAAGGTATTTAACCATTTTTAAACAGGTACTTTTACCATGTTTATTGGAAAAATCCTTATTGTGTTTAATGTATGATAGTCTATAGATTTTCACAAGACTCCCATAAAGATAAACAAAAACAACATTGGAAACCATGGACAGAATGGTTAAAGCTCTATTGGTTGTGCAATATGTGTGAGGAGGGAGAGGTTCTCTTGGATGGAAAAAGGCACTCTAGCACAATGAACTCCATGGCCAGTTGAAGGCTTTGGCGAAAACACTTCACCATTATTCTTTACATGCACCGAGCACTTTGTGAATAAATAAAAAAATCTTTTGGATTCCAGATCTGGTGGTGCCGCTGTTCTCCTTTTTGTTTGGGACCCACAACACAGTTTGGAAGGGACAGAGGTCCCTGGAGGGGACCTCATTAACAGTCAAGTATAATACATTTCATTGTAGTTCAAGTAAAGTCACTTGTTACCACTATTAATTTTATATTCCTGAAGTGATAACAAGAAAATATGCCATTTCTATCTCTGAAAAATTACTGAGTTTATTACTTTTCAGATGGCAATTGAAATGCTTTGGTTTCCACCAACAAGGTGAAATTAGCTTTTCAGTTAAGAGTTTTTGATTCTTAAATAAATCCTGTGACACACTTGCCAGCCCCTTGCTGGGATTAGGTGGAAAAAATATTTATGAAAGAATTCTGCAGGACCCTACATTAGATCTGTAAACCCGGCAAGATGTTTCACTCTCAGAATTCTCGAGAAATTAACGAAGTTCTCGTCTATGTGAATTCTATATTGCAAGACACTTGCCACCCCCTTGCTGGGATTAGGTGGAAAAAATATTTTTGAAAGAATCCTGCAGGACCCTACATTAGATCTGTAAACCCGGCAAGATGTTTCACTCTCAGAATTCTTGATTATTGAACGAAGTTCTCGTCTATGAGAGTTCTATATTACAAGACATTCAAGAAATTCCACAATATTTGCAAAATATTCCATGCTCCTCAGTCAGGGATGAGTGATTCAAACAGAGTCTCACAGCAACAGTAAAGCCATGGCCAAAGAGAAATGTTCTCCTCGAACTAAAGTCTCCTGATGACAAGTCATGTGACCGTTGATCAGTTGTCCTAACGCTCAGTTTAGACACAAGATATCTGCGCATTTTAACAAAATTTCACATAATGCTAAGCATTTTTTTAAATAAAATTTCACATGATTTTCAAAAAAGTGAATTTCGCAAGCTTGCCTACTCCTACCAGTTTGATGCATGACCCCACATCTCACCGAGGTTTACGACAACATGACCTCATAATTTTTTTTGGGGTGGGGAAAGGGTCTTTTACACTATTGTCTATAATTGCCCTGGGCCTTGCATCGCAGGATCTGCTGTGTACCCTGGGTCCCTAACCCTTTGCAACCTCAACAGCCCAAGGCGACCCCCAGGCACCATCTTTAAACCTGCAAACCATCTCCTTTTCCAAGTGTCCCCTCCAGGTGGCCCTGTGCTAAGAACCTCTCCAACACTGCTCCTGCCAGAACCGGGGGCTGCCCAAGCTTCTCCAACTGGCACAGTGTGCCCACCGACTGCTGCGACCACCCTGCAAGAGAAGAGACTGGTAACTCAACTGTGTGATTTGTACTGCATTTTAAAGATGACTGTGCATTGATTCCAATGGTGTGTAATTACGCGCAGAAAGACTAACTGTGCCAAAACTTTGAAAAGCTATAACTTGAAAAGTACTTAATGTATTCTAAAGATCTTGGTCTTAAAATGTATATAAAAGTCTGAAGTATTTTATACATTCTGGTCTTGACTTATTCATTGAGTGTGTGTGGTGCATGATTGGATCTGTGAGTACAACAAATTCTTAGCACATCTCCTTGATTAGCCTAACTGCTCGACCAGCTACCTTAAAAATTGGAGCATTAGGTGGTCTAATTGTTAGCTCTGGAAACCAACGTGTGGTTGAACAGACCCTCTGCATAGTGTGCTTGATTTTGTACACTACATAGAGAGCCAGCCTCCTACAGACATAAGTGTATCTCCTTGTGGGCTCTTCATACATTCTTCAACCTCTACTTGATAAGGGTGTGGTGGAGGTTAACTGTGTTTATTTACAGATAAAAACAATGCCTTGAAAACTATTTGCAACATTTTATCATCAAAGGTTTTGGATATATATTCACAGAAGCAAACTGTTACCACCAGATGTAAATTGAGCTATAGATTGTTTGCACTACATGGCAGCACCTGGAAGCAATCTTCCTTGTAAAAAGCCCTTCATATGTGTCTTTACATGCCTATTTACTACATCTAGTCGTGATCTATTTTCCCTGCTGTCCTACTTCACTGTATAGCTAAATTAGGACTATTGCTATCAGATTGATACTTCTGGTACAATGGTATTGATGGGACAGAGTTTGTAAAATGTCGTGAGTAAGGCATGGTTTTGGGCAGGTTCTTGTGCTAGCTTTCCCTTGACAGTCACCTGTCAGATTGATCTCTGCCATTCTCTGCTGCCTCGTTTGTGCTCGTTGTCTGCTTCTTTTTTCCTCTGTTCTGCTCGTTTCTGCTCTGCTTTTCACTCTTTTCTGTTCATTTTGTGCACCCTTTTCCCCTCTTTTCTGCTTGTTTTTGCACTGCTCGTTTTCTGCGCCCTTTTCTTCTCTTTCTGCTCATTTTTGCCCTGCTTGCCTTATCTGCTCCTTTTCCTCTCTTCCTTATTTCCCTCTTACTGCTGCTTCCTGTCTCCCACCACCCAGCATCCCACCATACCCCCAACACATATTTAATGGAGGCTGCAGCCAAAGACATGCCCATCTGTGACCATCTGCACCGGGACTGTGCCCAGCTGCAGGAGCCCTGGCCCTCCAGCCACCCACTGCTACTCCACTGAAGATCTCAGAACAATCAATCCTGTGCTGCACCACATCCTCTTGTGCTATCAAAGGACCCTTCACCTGCCGAAACTGCCACTTCTTGTGCAGCACCAAATTGCCAGCCTGCACAGGACCGCGTGCCACACCCACCAGGAAGGCCATGGTCAACCTGGAACCTCTCTGATGTATTCTGCTCAATGCCTGATCCCTCTGCAAACATACCACGGAAATCTGGGACACCATCACCTCCCTTTCACCAGACATTGCCCTCATTGCAGAAGCCTGGCTAAACTCCCCCTCAAACCGCCAAATGTGACACTGAGCTTAACCGCGGCGTCTCTGTTTACTACCGTGGTCGGACACCGCCTCCAATTATCCGTGCACCATCCTCCGCGTTTTTGTCCTGCTTTTGCAATGCGTGCCAGAAAGCATTTTTTATGCTCCCAGTCGTGTCGTTCTTAGCTGTCCTTGTAATATTTTTCTTTCCTGTCAGTGGTGGACTCCTTCCTTTTTTCTTTTTCTTCTTTTCTTCTGTCTTTTCTGTGCTCTTGTCTTTTTCTTCTTTTTGGTCTCCATGCTGTCTTCTTGCAGGGATCCACGTTGTCTTGTTCTGTTCCTTTTTCCCAGCATGCCTTCTTTCTCTTATACTGCTACTTTTTCCTATTCTTTTCTATGGACCTTTTCCCAATCCAAGATGGTGTTTGTTTACTTTTCCAGTGTTGTCACTTCCTGTTTTCCTGTATATAAGTCACTCAGTCTTGATCTGCTTTGCGTTGCAAACTCTTCCTCTTGGTGGTGATCTTCGCTCCTGTTCGTCGTTTGTTTTCCAGTTCTTGCTCCTCTGATTGCGAATTTTATTTCTTTTTTCCCACATTCATTCCTGTTTTTTCCTCTGTTTCAGGAGTTCCTGTTTTAGGGGATTTTCCCATTTTTTTTTTTTTTCCTCTGGGACTCCTTTTGGAGCGTACGGTCTGCCTTGGCGTTTCTCTGTCAAGCAGCATCGTGGCTACCTGAAAGGGTTGCCCCCTATCTTGGTCTATCCAGAACCAGCAGAAGTCTGGGTGCTCTTTCAAACCCTTCTATCAAAGGTGAGAAGCATTGTGCAGATCATGACACCAAATCACCACCACAACACCCAAAACTTACAAGATCATACATTGAGGCCGCACCAACAAACACAGTGGGGGAATCACCATCACATTCAAGAACACCATTTGATGCATTACCACCAACAATACCTCACCCCTCATGGAACACATCAATTCCCAATTACAAATGCATGTTAAAACCAGCCTAAGAGGCATCCTCATGCAGTCCGCCAGGACCCAGACCAGCCTTCTGCAACACCATCCCCAAAATCATTCCACCACTAGCCATTGACTCCAACCACTACATTCTACTCCACAACCTCAATTTCAACATCGCCAACTCCACCACCTTCCTCAAGAACTTGAGCAAAATAGGCCTCACCCAACTAGTCATCATACCCACACACAAGGCCGGACACACTCTTGCCCTCCTTTTCGCCTCCAGCGACAGAGTTAGATTCATCCATGTCACAGATGTGTCCTGGTCCGACCACAGCATCATCCACATCATTATCACCGACGCCTAACACACCACCACCAGGAACCACAGAATCGACTGCCGCAACTCGAGCCTAATAACTGAATCACAGTGGACGCAGGCCCTCAGTTCTTCCAAACCCAAAGCTGAATCACAGTGGGTGCAGGCCCTCAGTTCATCCAAACCCAAGGCCGAATCACAGTGGAATAAGCCATCCTGAACTTCTGCTCCTGAATCACTGAATATGCCAACTGTGCTGCTTCACTGAAATGAGCCAGAACTAACAAAACCTCTACAAATGCCAGCTGGTACATTCCTGACCTCAGAGCTAACAAGCGCAGTTGCTACAAATTTGAGAAACAATGATGTTCCTCCAGGAATCCCTCTGATAGAACAGCCCACAAAGCAGCCCTCTGCAACTACTAATAGTAACTCAAGGACTCCAAGTGTCAGGAGATTACCCATTAAATCAAACTTCCACAGGAGCAGATGCCTTTTACCCAACTCCCTCCAACAGATGCGTGCTCAGACTTTAACTGATTATCTGAACCCTGCATCCGCTAGAGGGAAAGGGGAATGGGAATAGAAAAAGAAAAGCCACTTCCAGATCCAGTTCCAGCCTGTGTTTCCCACTTGAAGATAGGATAGTCAGTGTATGTCTCTGAAAATCTGCACCTTTCTTCTTATTGGGATTTCTTTAAAGGAAGGACCTGCAGTTGGGTGATAAGAGAATAGATAAGTACATTCCTACTGTGCATTCAACTGTTCAGCCATTCACATTCACCCAATTCTATCATTCTCCTAACCTGGATCATTTGAGAGACCAGCCTCTCTCCAAGAGAATTTTTTTAATTAATATCTTCCTTTCTCCAGGAGTCAGAGATTTCCAAGGTTCTCTGGAGAACAGTTCAAAAGTTCACAAATATACAAACTACTAATGTATTTTACAGGAAATGAAAACTCCTTCTCAAGGATCAGTTTTCTCAATCACAGTCTCTAGGAATTAGTCTTAGCACTGAGATTTGTCTCTAGGACTGACAAGTCTGCAAAGCAAAGAGTTCTCAAATATATATGTACATATATATATTGACAAGTCTGGAAATCATACAAAAGGATTCCTTACTGCAGTTGCTTGAAGTTCTGTGAAGCCAAAACTAATTCTCCTCAGAAAGCCATTTGTTGGAAAAAGGAAACAATTCAGCTTCTTCAAAAAGGAAAAGGTAGCTGGTGTGCACACCGTAACAAGTAAAATAATGAATTACTCAAAACTGGAAGAATTCTCTTTGAAACGAAGCACTTCAGGAAGACACTACTCATTCTCCTCAGGATGACAGTTGAAGTGCAGTGCCCCCAGAGAGAAACAGCTGGAGGGAAGCTTTAGCATGAGACTAAGGTAGAAACACTAGAGCGCTGACCTCACAAGGATATGCGGCCACCATCTTGAGTGGCAGTTAAACCTGAAGTTCTAAGCACAGCCTTCGCAAGAGCCACCGGTAGTGAGGACGCCGCTGCAACCAACGTGGGTACAAGAAAAAGGGGAATCGTTTTTGCAGAGGGAAGAACTTAACAACTCTAGCAATAGTTTTCCTGACACCAAGAGAGTGGCCCTCACAATCCGCATTTACTCAGTATCTAACTGCACAAAAGAACTTTTTAAAATAGTCAAAGAATACTCTGACCCAGCACTCCAGAGAACACCATCCATCCCTCCCAAGAACTTTGCAACACCCTCTCAGACTACTTCCACAGAAAGATCACCAGCATCTACAACAACTTTGACCCCTTACCCACGATCCCCAACCTCAGTTCTCCTCCCAGCACACACCAACAGCACAATCTCCACATGAGCACCACTCACCACGGAATCCACTTCAGCCATCATATCATCCATTCACTCCGGGGCACCCATCGACCCATGCCTCCACCATCTGTTCAACCTCATAACCAAACTCATCAGCACAGAACTGAACAGCATACTCAACACCACCATCACCTCAGTAGTTTTTCTGGGCAAATGGAAGCATGTAGAAATCAAACCCCTCCTGAAAATACCCTCCTCAGACTCCAACGAACTCAAGAATTACCGAGCCATCGCTCTACTCCCCTAAGTGTCCAAAGTACTCGGGAAGGCCATCAATCACCAGCTCACCAGCTATCTGGAAGAAAAAAACTACTGGACACCTCCCAATCAGGTTTTGTTCCAACAATAGCACAGAGACTGCACTAATCCCTGCCACTGACGACATCAGAGCACTTCTCGAAAGCTGGGAAACAGGCCCCCTGATCCTACTCAGCTTATCAGCCACATTCAACACCATCTCCAACCACACCTTCATCAACAGTCTTCACAGCATCAGAATACAAAATAACACTCTCAAATGGATCTCCTCCTTCCTGACAGGAATCACTCAGGGTGTCTGAATACCCCATTTCACCTCTGCACCAGAGAGCATCATTTGCGGTGTACCCCAAGGTTCATCCCACAGCACCACTTTGTTCAATACATGCATGACCCCGCTGGCCAACGTCGTTAGATCCCACGGACTCAACATCATCGCCTACGCAGACGATACTCAACTGATCCTATCACTTACAAAAGACCCCTCCACCCCCAGAACCAACTTCCACAATGCCATGACCACCGTAGCTGACTGGATGAAGACAAACTGCCTGAAGCTCACCTCTGATAAGAAGGAAGTCCTGATCTTTTGGAAAAACACCTCCATTTAGGACTATAACTGGTGGCCAGATGAACTTGGACCCGCTCCCATGCCTACAGACCATGCTTGCAACCTTGGCATCACCAACGGTAGTAAGCTGACCATGAAGCGGCATATCAATGCAGTCACTGCCTCCTGCTTCCATAACCTCCTCATGCTCCAAAGAATCTTCAAATGGATCCCAGCCAACACCAGGAAAACCGTCATCACCAGCCACCTCGACTACAGCAATTCTCTCTACTCCGGTATGTCCTCCCAGCTCTTAAAGAAACTCCATACAAAACAGAACACCGCTGCCAGATGCATCCTGAACCTTCCCAGTTGCACCCACATCACCTCCCACCTCAAAGACCTCCCCTGGCTCCCCATTCAGAAGAGATGTCATTTCAAGCTCATCACACATGCCTACAAAGCCTAACACAGTCAAGGACCAGACTGCGTCAACCACCATCTACACTTCCACCAACCCCACCAGACATATGGCTGTTCCTCTCTGGCCCATGCACACACACCCAGAATTCAGCATGGCTGCAGCAGTGACTGCTCTTTTTCCTACATCGGTGCCAAGGCCTAGAGTGACTGCCCCTCTGAACAGCACCATCACTGGCAGACTTCAGGAAGAGACTCAAGCCCTGGCCCTTCAACAGAGACATTGCATCCCAGCACTCAGATACCCCCAGGGGTGATAGTGGCACACTCTACAATTGACTAATTGATTGATTAGCCACATATGCACTTGCATTTATCTGTACTAGTGTGGTGTTCCTCAAGTTACGCACTGTGCAGAGAATGTGTTTGCACAGATGCTGCGAGGCCAACTAGCTATGCTCATGGTGTTAGGTTTTGGATCTACAAGTCGGACCAGAACCAGTGTAATCTGTGAGGAGATCACTCATTTAAGGGTTCATTCTAGACATCTCCCCTGCAAGACGAGTGTCATACCATGAGTAACAACGGAAAAATGATAATCAAAAGGAGATTGTAGACACACGTTGGTGAGACAGATTAACAGATGCAAGAAGTAAGTGAATAAGAACTAGCTATCACTGGATAAAAGAGGTGAAATAGAACTAGAACAGTGCAACCTTAATTGAAAAGAGCCTTTTTGGGGCTGTGTTCTAACCCTTTGGGGTGTCTGCATGTCATATGAGGCCCAAATATATGAGGGTGTGATGGTGCTGGTTTGATGGGGGACTGGAGAACAAAATGGGTGTTTGAAGGGGTGATGGAGTCAGTGGGAGGCGGGATGTGATGGTTTCTCACAGACTGCCACTGCTCTTTATTGTTTACAGTCTTTCATGGCCTGCTGAGCATATGAAGGGCATCTAATGGAGTGTAAAGGTAAGGCAAGGATTTCTAGAAGTAGGCCAAGTGTTGAATGAGGTACCTGATGATCACATGGGGATGTCGGAGGTGAACTGTGCCCTAAGATCTCTGAGGGCATGCTTAGGATCTCTGATAGATAGGCTAAGATGTCAATAAAGTTAAAGAGAGGGCAACCCAATGGTCTTTGAGGCTTGGCCAAGGCTCTCTGGGAGCTAAATGGGTGAGTATGTAGGCAATCCAGTGGTATCTGAGAGAAGTAAAGATGTTGATTGATGAGGCAAGATGTCAGCTAAAGGACTTGAAGGGTGAGATGATAATCTTGGAAGGCAAACAAGAGGTAGTTCAAGCACTCCAAGTGCAAAGGTGCCAATGATCCCAGACAATTAGTGCAGACAAAGATTACCAAAAGGTGTAAAAAAAGAAGAAATGGTCCAAACGTGGTTGATCAGTGCCTTGGTGAGTATAGTGAGTGTATCAGGTAATGAATCTGTGCTTCTGTACGTGGACAGGGCCGACAAACTGCATTCCGGGCGTCATTGCTACGTGATGACATGAGAAGCGTGACACTTCCAAAGAGGGCTGGCATCTCCACTGGCAGGAAGGGCGGCCTGCGTCTGTGATTTCTGCTCTTCCCTTCTGAGCTATGCTTTGCATGCCTGACAAGTTCTGACTCATAATTACATGTAAAAAAATATTTAACCATTACCTGACATTTATGTTGTTGCGGAACGGAGGATGGTTAGGTATTTTGGTTTCTGTTTTACTTGAAAGCCCAGTTCAGCTGTGCTGTCTGTGTGAGTTCTCATTCTTTCTGATGCACTATTGGTCAGGGAAGTCCTCGTGTCTGAGCAGCAAAGATATTCACTGATCAATACGCGCACAAAAAGAGCACCCGATGGGAAAAGAACACATTGGTGCCCTGCAGTCCGGTATTACGACCATAAGTAACAAAATCGTGAAATGAATCAGGAGGCATATTTTCTTTATTTCCAGCAAAATAATATTTTGTTATTTACCACCTTTCACAGTCTTTGAAACGTTCTCTGTGGTGCAAAAGATGCACAGGCCAGACCCCGCCCCATTACAGTGTGGAGAGTGGATTTGGGAGTGGGAATATATCTTCACAAGAAACTACTGAAAAAATTGTGCATTTCACAAGATATTTTTTATCACACACAACTTGTTCCCATATCTCCTTTTTCTTCGCACTCCTCATTTCTTCTTTCATGTTTTTTTTTCTCAACCCTTTCCTTCCTTCTCTAACCTCTATGATTGTTACGGTTTACGGGAACTCAGGATTACGGGACATTTAGCATTATGGGCATGGGGCCAGATGTATCAAGCAATTTTGCATTTGCAAACGGTGCGATTCGCAAAATTTGGCCGTTTGCGAATGCAAAAATGCCTTTCAAGATGTATGCAAGGCATTCGCTGTGCAATTTTAAGGAATCGTGAAAATAGCGATTCCTTAAAATTGCGACTCCATTTAGAGAATCGCAAATTGCGATTCTCTAAATAGGAAATCGCAAATAGGGAATTCCTATTTGCAATTTCCAAAGCACATGTATCAAGCATTTGCTAAATGCGTATTGGGCATTTAGGAAATTCAATTACCACCAAATCCAAGTTCGTGGTAACCATGTGCAATTTTTAAAAATGCATTATCAATGCATTTTTAAAAATGACATGTATCTCACACATGCTTCACATGTCCGCAAGTATTTTTTTGGAGTGCATAAGAGGGGGCCTTAGGCCCCCAGCACCCTGGGGTTTACGTTACCAAATTTGTGAATCCCTACCTGGGATTTGAAAATTAGGTAATGCAAAACCATTCACACCTATGGGTCTACAGGCCCATAGGGATGAATGGAGTCCAATTCCCTAATTGCAATTTGGTAATAACGATTGTGAATTTTAAGAAATCACAATTACCGAATCGCAATTTTCATACATCCCATTTTGCATTTCTTAAATAGCGATTTCTTAAAATTCGCTATTTAAGAAATGCAAACCGGGAGCTTGATACATCTGGCCCATGGTCTCCCATAAAGAGTACTCGTAAATCATTTCGGTCAAGAGAGGTCAGGACTGGAGACTGTGGAAGACAGGTATTTAGAGGTTAGTGCACAAGAAAATGTCAAACATACAGAGGGAATAACTTAATGTGTCTAGGGTGAAATTTCTGGGGCAATGTTGGAAGCAACAATATAAAATCTCCTAGTTTAGACACCTGGCAACATTCCTAGTTGATTTTTTTCTACTTTTGTTACCACCTAGTTCATCACCAACTGTGTCTCTGTGTGTTTGGTTTGTTTCCCATGTTTGGTTATCTCTAACTTTCCTCTAACCTCACCTTGAATCTCTGTCATATGGGATTTTGCTAAACCATGTAATGTACCCAAGTGTAACTCCTTTGAACTTGGTTGCCCTTGCTAAGGCCCAGATTTAAGAAGGTCTAGCGCCTCCTTGCGCCACATTAGAGTAATTTTTTAGGATGCTAATGTGGCTCAAGAAGGCCAAATTTGGTGCACCAGATTTACAAAATGGCTCAATGCATGCATTGTGCCACTTTGTAACCCTTTGCACCACATTATGCCTGCGCCAGTCATAATGTATGCAAGGGGGCATTCCCCCGTTAGGGGATCTGCAAAAATGGCACAGTGGAATCTATCAGATTCCACTGCGCCATTTTTAGCAGCTATTTTTAAAGGGGGCATGCCATTATTCTTAATGGGCCCCTATGTACCTTGCAGGATTAGCACCAACATTTTTTACGCCAATCCTGCACTGTACTACAAAGTGTCAAAAGTTATGATGTTATTGTCCCTAACCTGCGCCATAGTAGGCGGTATATTTAATACAGTGCACACATGGTGGCATTGGGGGGGCGCTGATGGGCACAAGAAAAGTGGTGCAGCATATAATGGAGTGCCACTTTTCTTAAATGTGGGCCTTAGTGTTCTAGGACTTCAGTATTGGTTCCCAGAGGATAGAGGTCAAGAGTGTTCATCCACACCATGGGTACTCACAAACATTTTCCCAGGGGCCATAAAGTTTAGTTTGGATGTGACTAAGGGCTACATTGATGCCAGCAGAGTGGTGTGGGGTGCTTGGGGGTGTTGGCAGTAATCTGGGTGAAGGGGAAGCAAAACATATACATCCAGTGACTAAATTATGCAATGTGAAACCAGGAAAACTGGGATGAATCCAGGCTTCTCCACTTAACCAAACAGTCTGATTCTGGGCAGTTGGTTTTTATTCACTTTCCCACCTTTTTCTTAATTAGCACATATAAGAAGACCTTGAAATACAGCCGTCAGGTTGTGCACTGTACAAACTTTTCTCTTGTGTCTGATTTAATAAGCTATAATTGTGTCTATATTAGGAACCCAGACCACCCAAAGAGTGCACAGAACATCTGGCTCTCCTCTTACTTCACCATTGGCATTGTTGTTTGGGTGAGGGGGGAGAATGAATGTGTCTAAATTCATGTTTGAAAGCTAACAGTTTCAAAAACTACTTCTCAATGCACTGAAATAATGTGATGTAGTAAAGTGAAAGAGTTCTGCGTGTTAATGAAATACCCTTTTTGAATTTTGAAGAACATTTATCATACTTTTTCTGCAAGATGCAGAAATGAAGAACATTTATCATACTTTTTCTGCAAGATGTAGAAATGAAGGTATTCTAAAGCAAGGGAGCGCAGGACACCTTAGTTATTCCATTTCTTTAACTCCCATTAACCTTTAAATAAATGCTTGCCTGTTTATATAAGTGTTTTTAAAGTCAGTGTTGAGTGGAGTAAACAGGAGCTCAGTGCTGCTGTTGATCAGGGTGCCACATCTAACGGGCAGGTGGGCCGCATGTGGCCCCAGGGTCGTACTTTGAGTATAACTGATCCACACCAAGAAGGGGGTAAGTTTATTATTGAACATCACAGCATATTTGTATGCCATTTACTTTGAGAGAGTACTGGCTTGCCATTGCTGTGTTTCCTTGAGCTAATCAATCAATGATTTTGTGAAGGTCTTCAGCTGTTATCCAGGGCCTGTCCTTAGCCAGAGTCTCTGATATCCTCCCACCCACTTGTTCCCCCCTAGTTTATATTTTATATTTTTTCTCATACCATCCTCCAGATGAGTGGGATATTGGCCACATTTTGGCAACATAGATATTTTCCTCATATCATGACAATGGCCTCCTGTTCATCCCCTTCTTCTTGTCACCCTTTCGTACTCTTGCTCTCACTATCTCCTTCTTCCCTCGTTTTAGTTGTTTTGTTCCTTCCCCATGTTTTGTCTCTTCTTATCTCCTCTCTCCTCCTTGCCCCTCCTTCTAATTCTCTCTTTTTTCATGTTATTGCCTTCTCATTCTTCTTATGTTCCCTCTTCTCCCGCCTAGAATTCCTTCTTAAGGTTTCAACTCATTGTCTCCCTTCTCATTTTTGTTTCTTTCTCCATTCTTGCCTTACATCATTGTCTTCCCCCTTATACTTTTAAAGCGACCGGCAAATAGAGGTACAAGCTGGAGACTATGTAGAGTCTGGCACTCTACAACTGGAAACAAATGTCCAATGCATATAGTTTAACTTTCAAGTAGCACTTCATATTCAGTGTGTCTCATAAGCAGACAAAGCAAATTGTGAACTGGAAGGTCGAGTATTGCTTATCTAGCAAGAACTTCTATGGGTTTTCTTTTTTTACAAATTTGTTAGCGCTTTGGGAAAATATGCATGGTGAAAAAGTTTCATGGTGACAAGTGTCCACACCTTTCTTCCAGCTGCAACCTAATATCCATCACTGAGAAGAGAATCTAGCTTTGAGCAATTGATGGAGGATTCATTGATCTTCTCTCTGTGCGTAGCCCATGGCAGAACATAACAGTGCGAACTGACATTACATCAAGGCAGTCTCACAGATCTATAATTTGTCTGGATGATATAAAAGTGTACATGTGATGGTGCCAACAGAAGATCACTTCTATGCTAGCTGCTCTGGTTGCTGCTCTGTCCATGAGCAGTCTCCCGCAGTCTCCTCCATGACCCACAGCGTTTAACCTCAGAGGCAGGGCCAAGGTCATATTGACTGCACTCTTTGGCAGAGATAACATCATATGAACAGAATGACTGGCAATACAGAACCTTATACGGCCTGCAACAGGGTCGTAGCTTGGTAAGTAAGATTGGGGTGGTGTGAACTTCACATTTCCCAAGAATCACCGAGCAGGAGACAACGCTTCCTCCAAGGGCACCACTGCACTTCAGGAAATTGTTGGTGGGTTCTGGGGGCTTCATGGCAGCATTGTTTATGTACATCCTCTGTGGTATGTGATACGTCAGTTTCATCACTGCTAACACCACCTTCCAATTTGCCTGGGCTTCCCAGACCTGGCACTGACATGTTCCTATGCAGCAACTGGAGGTAGTTGTGGCCAGTGAATAATTTTATAATAATAATGATAATATTAAAGTTCAAGAGCCCAAAGCTTTTCTTAGGAGCCAGCGGCCTACCCTTCTTAATGCCTTGGTTGCCAAATGCTAAGGTTGCATAGTCTTGATTCCACCTCTGGCCACTTTCTAGATTTCTCTTTGTTCTTCCTGTCCTGCCATCTCTCTCTGTCCTGTGTTCACCTCTTGCTACTTTTGCAAGTTAGGCACTATCATTACATTATGGTGAAAAGGGCAGGGACAGGCAGGTGAGTAGGATGTATTTTAAGGCGGTGATACAGAGAAACTGTCAAAATTGGCAGCTGTCTCTTCCACCCACCTTTCACACCCCTATTCAGTAAGAGGAATGATGGTTTCGCTGACAGAAGCATTGACTCTGCCATATGGAGAATCAAAATGTGCAATGTGTAATTTGTGCTGGTGGTTGCAGGTGGTGGGCAGCAATACTCATTTTTGGGGCCTAGGACATATCTTTTATTGTTAGACTTTAACCCAGAGCAAGTGAAAAGGGCAGGAAGGGGAAAAAGGGGAGGAAGAGAAAGATGAAAAAACTGTGAGAAAGGGGGATGAAACAGAACCTGCAAGACGGAGATAAGGAGTCTGAAAATGTAGCTGGAAGAAAGGGACATGAAGTGGAATCAACACTAGTCAATAACCCCAGAATTTGTCAGCACCACCAGCAGGCCCCTAAGAAAGACATTTGGCCCATGCTCCTATTTGTTTTTTTCAAACAAATCAGAGTTTGGGCAAACCACTTACTGAAGGAAAAGCTAACAAAAAGGTTGCTCTAGATAGTGGCAGGCCTCCGGCTTTTTTTCTGTCCAAATCCACAACGTGAACCATGACAGCCATAGAAAAGAACAAGCATTAGCAAAGTCAATGATTTTTTGCGATACAAGGTAGCTGTTGACATGGGGGCTCCTGTCTGCAAGGTAGCTGTTGACATGAGGATGGGAGCGGCCTCTGAGGGAAAAAAAACTGATGACATGGATCGAAACCCTAGTTGCAGTGGGTCAATCAAGACTGGGTTGACAGATTTTTTTTTATATGGGCGCAGGCGGGCCATATGCTAACTGAGGTCCTTAGTTGTTGAAAGAGTTGCACTGTTGTAATAATGGCAGAGGACCCTAGTCGACTGCTAATAAGATAACATACGAAGTAATGTTTTGCTGTGAGTCCTCGCTAGCACACTTTGCAACCTCGAGTCCACTATGCATCACCCATGAGTAGTCAATTGATGAAGTCGTTCAGCTGGCTCTGCTGACACAAATTCCAAGAAGAACAATCACGACTGAGTGACACGTTTTTACTATGCAATGCAGGTGCATGTAGAATGATTCACAAGGTGAAGCCCATGTTGCATAAAGCTGATTCCATATTTCTGCCTCCACATAGCACAAGAAATGATCAGACATAAATCACCCTTTGTCTTTGTTATATCCTCCCCTACTTCGTTGTTGTCCTTCTCACGTTGATTCTGTCATTACTTACCCTTCTTTTCACCATCACTTGTTCTCACCACATTGATTCCATCCTCACTTGTACACTGACTACATTAATTGCTCTAGTCACGCCTACGTGTACTCGTTAACTGTCCTCACATTATTTCATCACTTTCTTAACCTTGTGTTCTTCACATTGTTCTCGTCATCCTTTTCCTACTCCTTGCTATCTTTACTCTTCATTTAAGTGAAGGTAAGGAAAGCAAAAAGTGAAAGAAAAAAATATATTTGTCGGGGATGAAAACAAAAAAACAGGAAAGCAAAACTGTAACTTTTCAAGATAATTGTCGGAATCTAACAACCGTTTTAACAGTTGTTCAGGTCCCGTGGTTCAGTTGTGTCTTCTTATCACAATGTTGTATGCGTTACTTGTCCATGTCACCTTGCTTATTTTACTTGTTTTATGTTATCAACTGATTGTCTTCATCAAATGTCATCTTTTTGCTTCCTTCATCTCGTCTTCCTGCCACGTTGTTACCTTTGCTGCTGGTCGTTTTGAATGTGTTTCCTCATTTCTATTTACACCTCACATTTTTGCTCTCAATATATTGCCTCACAGGAGATAAATGCTTGTTGGCATTTGGTCCCCTTGTCACATTGTTCCCACTCTTACTTCTCCTCATTTTATTGTTGATTTCATCAGTTTCTTCATTAAAAAGTTTTTGTTTTTCCTTATTGTTATCTCACTCTTATGGTTCATGGTCTTCTCTCTTTTGGGGGACATAACACACATCCATGGCTTTAAGAGGGATAAAGTGGGGGCTTAAGGGGTCTCTAAAAGGGGCATGGCCTATGTAGTTATTGTCACAACTTAATCCTGAAAACGAAATTTCTGATTCCCATAGTATGCTACCTGACCCGTATATTGGTGTCTCTCTGGGCTTCCTGTTATTGGATCTAGATATAATAACACAGCAAGTGTCAGACATCTAAAACCAGCCAGGACTATTGGCTTTGCTGATGATTGTCTGTGTGTGCTCTGAAGAAAAGCCAAGAACTGGATGACCATTTTGTATTTTGAAAACCTTTTTGACCCACTGACAGGCACTGGGAGAAACTCCCACTGCTTTCAGCCTCAACTCTAGACCTCTTAATCATGGCCGTTACAAAATACCTGAAGACCACTCATTTCAAAGAATGCACTATGCAAGAGTAATATGCTGAATGAGCTAAAAAAAAAAAAAAAATAGACATCCTGCATTAACTAGCACTCTAATGGAGAAAAACATGTGAAATGTACATGGGAGCTAAATCACTGACATGAATTACCTAAACATTTATTACATTAATTGTTCAGAAATCCTCAGCTTTTTTCCCAGTAAAGTTAAGGAAATGAATACAAGGCCTGATAGGGACCAGTTTCAATGCCCGTTCTAAAATACTACTGGGGGGAAGCAGTCTTAACCACACCTCATGAACAACGAAGTCGTGGACAACGAAAGTGGAACAATGCTTTTGTTAACCACGACTTCCTTGTTTAGTGCCTTAACCACGCACATGCATGGTTAAGGCACAGAAGAAGGGAGTCGGCTGAGGAGGACGACGTGATCAGGTAAGTGGGGTGGGACTGGGGCTGTTTTAGGGGCAGGGGCGGGGTATTTTTAGTTTTCGGGGTGGGGAGGTCTGGGTATTTTTAGTTTTAGGGGGTGGGGGTCGGGTGGTTTAGGTTTAGGGGTGGGGGAGGGGGAGTCATAACATTTTTAATTTTAGGGCGGGGTGGGGGGTCGGGTATTTTTAGTTTTAGGGGGTGGGGGTTCGGGTGGTTTAGGTGTAGAGGTGGGGGAGGGGGTCATTGCATTTTTAGTTTTAGGTGTGGGGGTGGCTGTATTTTTTGTTTTAGGGGTGGGGGTCGGGCATATTTAGTTTTAGGGGCTGGGGTGGGGGGGTCCAGTGTATTTTTTGTTTTTGGGGGTGGGGTTTGGGGTAGTTTAAGGGGCTGGGGTTGGGGTGGTTTGGGTTTTAGGGGCGGGGTGGGGGGTCACGGTAATTTTAGGGGAAGGGTGGAGGGGTCGTAGTCCCCTGAGACTCCTTTTCGGGTGGCATTTAGATCACTGTATTAAATTTAGGGCTATTTGAAGTTGACAGTGCGTTACATCTTGCAATTCCATGCAGTTGTCTTTAAAGCAATTTGCCAAATTTGCTAATTGCAAAGCTGAAGACTATTTGTTTTTTAAGATAAAAAATTTGATTGGAACTTTCCCACTGCTGTGCTGGACCAACAGCAGCCATCACTTACCTTGTTTTCTACATCACCCTGCTCATTTTCCATTCCCTGCTCAGAGAAGTCCTTGTGTCTGCAGTAGCAGGGAGACATAATGGCAGCTTCTTGGCTGGGTCAACCCTTGTCCTGAATACGTACATTCCCAGTCTTGGAAATCTGGGATCAGAGAATCGAATATAAGCTTGATTCTGTTGTTTGGAATCACTGCAGCCTGGTTTTCAATCCATTATGGGCAAGAACTTCCAGCTGCAGGCTCTGGGTTCATTTTAATTGCACTCCCCCATACAAAAACCGAAGTATGAAACTTCATGAATTCCCTAGACTAGTGGTTCTTGACCTGTGGTCCGGGGACCCCTTGGGAGCCACAATTCCTAATCAGGAGGGCTGAAACAGCTTAGAAAAGTAAATAATACTAACAGAATAATAGATTGTATGTAAAGAAAAAAGCAAAATGTAAAATTGACTATTTTGAAATGTCCAGAAAGCCTGAAAGGACTTGCAATTGGAGGGCACAAATTAAGTTGGTGTTCTCAGATTGATTCTTGGGAACAGTGCAAATGCATCAAACAGAATGTAGTATGGACGATGGATGGCCTCAGTTAAATTTTAAAAACTCCAACCTTCCCATTAAAATTAACGTTTTGATTTATTTGTATATTTGTTTGTAAATTAAATTAAAGATTTTGTCATTTGTGCATTTGTTTGATGAGTGTTTGCTTCTGTATTTTTGAATATTTTTTTAAGTTCAGGTTAAGGTTTTAAGGTTCAGGTTAAGGTTCACTGATCTTCCTTAAGCCGGGGTCCCCAGCTTCCAGTAATTACTGCATGGGGGGGGGGGCAGATTCAAATAATGATTCAGTGGGGGTCCCCAGATTCCAGTAATGATTAAGTAAGGGTCCACAGAAGTCAAAAGGTTAAGAACCACTGCCCTAGGCTACGTTGGCATAATACAAATTTACTCAAACTATTATTTTAAGAAGGGGTCTCTGGCATTCTGCAAGTTAATCTGTTGCATCCTAAGTGTATTTTATTTTTAATCAGTCTAACTCAAATTATAGGAACTTGGAGTGTTTGCATGGATAGGTGAGTAAGGCACCAGTGCAATGAGGTCAAATGAAAATGCATAGCTTTGGAAGCAGAAAAGTTTTCCTACTTGTAATATTTTCCAGGCTTGAACATCACCCGGAGTGAGGCATCTTGAGCTGGTCTGGACTGTTGCACTGTTGTTTGAAGAAATTTAATTAAAGCTAAATGCATTGTTAATTAGAGATGCAAGGAATATATTCCTCATTGGAATTAATTGGCAACTGTCAGACGAATAGTGTACAGTAAGTGGATGTGTGAGAAGGCAGAGGAAAACTTCAAATAACTCGCCAAACGCCTACTGTAGATGATTGAGTCTGGTTTATTTATTGAGTTGATAGAGTGCTGTGTATCCTTTCTGTTTCCCAAAAGCTCTTTGCAACTAAATTATTTTTGAGGTGAAAGAATGAGGCAGGGGGATCCTGGTCTCATATTCTTTCGTTGGTAACCCCACCTCCCTGTGGGTATTGGATTTTTAGGAGCAAGCCTGGAACAATGAGGTTTTATGGGCTGCTTAGAATTTGCAGGGAAAATGCACAAACATCACAAATTGCTATTTTTTGAACCCACAAACTATTTATTTCATGATGGAGCTGTTTTTACTTTTCTAGGAAGTGATACATTCTAGTTATCCAAAGCCTAATCATGTGACCTGTTGTAAGCATCTTTCATTATTAGACAACCTGTTAATGTATTAACCAGAAGCCTCGCAGCAAAATATAAGTTGTACTTGGAACCATAGCGATGATTTTTAATAATTGCTGAATGTGTAGAATAGTGGAAACATTGACCTTACTAATTCTCATGATCTCCTGCCTGGCCTTTAGAGTAACAAAAACATTAAAAGAGTGACCAGAATCTATAAGCTTTCATAATGGATATACATGTGTGTGCTAGTTTCCCTGGGGGAGCTCCACTCATTGTAAACTGCTTGGGAAGACTTTTTGTGCTCACATCTTTAATACATACATTTTACAGACCCAGTCTAAACACAGAGACCTGGAGCTTTCTTCGACAGAATTCACATAAAGGCTAAAATCAGCTTCAAAACGCTCTTCTGATCATTTTTTAACATTTTTTTAATTCTAATATTACTTTTAAACTCACACAAACTATTGCTTTTGTTGATTAGAAACTTCTAAAAATGTAACTGTTGTACATTTTGAAAAAGTTGGAATTGCTGAATTCTCTCCGTTTGTAACTTTTTCCTCTTGTGAAAAAAAAATGACCACCATTCCATTCTGGTGGAAGACGACACGGGAATGTTCAGTGTGAATGGCATAAAAAGCGGCAAGGCGGAGGAAAGCAAAAACGTTGAGACTTCTGCATTTTCGGGGTTCGAATGAACGCAGAATCTGCAGAAATATCAGTGCCTTATGTGTTTAATCTTCACAGAATTGCCCAATTCAGGTCACTAAAGGGAGTAGATCAGATTCAGGGCCGCTCTCGAGCAGTTTGCGCTGCTCGGATTCCACCTTAAATTTCAGCACACGCCCAGGAATGTGTTTTGTTGCCAGAGTTAGTCGGTCTGAGAGCTGGAGCGCCAAAGAGCAGCATTGAGCGAGCTCGCCCAGTCCATCTTAGATCAAGCGCACATGGACTCGTGGCTGAAACCACGGCGACATGTCCAGGTGACCTGCCACGCAAGGACCCGACAGGAAAACAGACCACTGGACCAGGACTGGTAAGGCGTCTTCTACAAGAGTAAAGAGGCGACGTCTCCCTGGCTCTTCTCTGCAGATCGCATTTCAAGCAGAGCGCTGTATTCTATTGACCCACTTTTATACTATGCCTGGCACACGCGAGAGCAGTGTCAGTATCTTATAGATCACATAATATGCTACGCTCTACTGTGCTATGTTATTTTTCATTGTTAAAATTCAAGTCGACCATCAAAGCGTTTTGAATTTCTTGAGCTCTTCTGTGCACTTTATAGTACAAGTAATATTTTTAAAATAGGCGAATCTCACGTACTGTTATTAATAGTGAACATAGTACAAGGAGGGGGCTGAAACCAAGAGAAGGTAGTCTGATTGACTCCCACCAGGCCGAGGACAGCATCTTACTTCTCCGGACAGAGTTTACGTGGGAAGTGTGAGGACTACATTTAATTTGATGGGCTACTGAGATAGCTGAGTGGGTTAATCCACCTGCTCCTGGTGTCAGTGAGTAACTCGCCAGAAGTCTAATTCCCACTGGAGTGGATTTGGTTTTTAATCGTTGATTAATCAGATTAGCCAATACGGATATTAGCAGATATCTGGGCAAGCCCAACCTTACATGTGATTGACTCTGTCCCAGCCCTACCAGCATTTCAGAGTTAGTGACCACCTGTCCAGCTGTTCCTCAAGTTCGTTCGAATCTTCTGCAAAGTCAAGTAAAAGAGTACCAGCCAATCGGCGAAAAACAACACCTGTCATCATGGCCAAGAGACTTTTCAGCTTGTAAATGCGTGATCTGTGCGTTGTAAAAATAGCCGTATGAGCTACGCTGGGTGCAAAAGGAATGACGACCGATTCCTAATCTAGCATTTGTTAATGGCGGCCTCTGACATTTGTTGCTGTCTTGCATTTTAAGTTATGGTGAGGGAACCGAAGGAGCCTAGTACTGGTGATAACCTCGAAGAGGATTCACACAGTAGTTATCTGCATTACTCAGCCCTTGGCAATGGCAGGCAGAAAGGCCTCCGGGCCGACCAGACTGCGAGGGGTTATCATTAGCACAAGCGTGGCTGACTTTTGCCTCAATGGGGAGAAAAATGATATGGTCACTGCACCGCACTGGGCCTCCGGCAGTGTGACACTGGGCAGCCAGAGGGCCAGCACTTAGCAGGAATCTGTGCGGTACAGGGATGCCAACTTCAGGGCAAAGTTTAACCGGGCATCGAGCAGCGTTGGCACACTGCAGCCAGTAGTAGAACACTGGAAATTCAGCAACGTTGCAGTAGACAGACAACAGTGCAACACTGAGCAGCCAGTTGCATGTATGTGTTGTTTGCATATCACGAACCTAGCCAAAAGACGAAAGAGCGCTGCACAGGGTAAAAGGCAAGAATGCAGTCAACCAGTAATAGGAGAGGTGGCTGGGTTCCGGAAGCAGAAGTGTATTGTTAATGCAAGTGCAACCTCAAGACTGTTCTAAACTGGAGCCGCACGTGGGGTAGGGGGAAGAGTGCTGTCCTGGTGCCCACGGTGGTGGTGCTCCATATCCTAGGCGCAAAGATTGATAAGGCCTGCTGCCTTGTGTGGCACTGGGAAACCAGCACTGCCACCCCGGGCAGCCAGCAACGTAGCAAGTTGCAGCCAGGAGATTTTTTTTTGTGTAGCCCTGTTTACATTGGGGAGCCAGTGGTGAGCCACTGGGCCAGGCAGCCTTATATGTCAGCAGCGGTGTAATGAAACTTGAGGGAGCCCCCCCTGGAAAGTAAATAGAGGAGTCCTCTGCCCGGATCCGTTCTGAAGCTCTCAGGCCAAAGCCCACCACCCAGGCACAGCGTACTGTGCTGAGGGGGAACCCTGGAGCTCCGCCCCCTCACCGCAGAGACTGCAGGGGATGTGGGGGGGCAATGTTAAGCCACTGAATGTCAGATACTTCTAACCTATTAACATTAGTCAGTGATGTAGCACACATCATGCACCGGATCTCCTTTTTGAGTTTACTGTACATAACGAGTGTTGCTATTAACAAGCTGAATGGTACAAATTATATTACTCACAAGTGCTTCATTCAAAGCACAGTGAATCACTGAGTGTTGCCAGAACACTACAATTGTGCAACAGAAGAGGAGTTTTAGATTTCATGGTTTGTGACCAGTACCTTGCTGACCCTTTAGGAATCGCAACATGACCAAGAAAATCATAAACGTTTCCTTGTTCACTGACAATATTACAATGAAGACAGAACATTACACTGAGCACTTGCAGCATCACAATTAGCTCCTATAACATAACAGTGGATGATAACACCACCCGCAGTGGATTCTAAAGTCGATAAAACACAATTGCAACAGGGACTTTGGTACATTAAGAATTAAAAACATCACAATGGTTAGTTGCCCCATCACAATGGATATTTTGATCACCACAGAGGGCTCTAATACCATCATAATGGCTCCAAAGTGCAGTAACATTTCTTTGGGCAGTTAGAACACCACAATGGGGACTGAAAACATCACAAAGAAAAGGGACAACATCATAAGGGACCCTAACAAGATTACAATAAGCACTATTGGACACCATTACTTTGGATACCTCCAGCATCACCAGCATTTGTATCATCACAGGTGAGGCAATGCTGGATGGTCTGAATTTTGTGAATTCCTGTGGATTCCAGAGGTTTCCATAACAGAAATGTATGGGAAATGTGTGACTTTGGGCGAAGTAGGAGGTTTGCAGGGCATTGTGGGTAAGAAAACCTCATGGGATTCACACTAGGCACACCACCCCGGAATCCTGTGGTTGTCTAATTTTTCCAAAAATGGCTGTGGTTGGTGGTTTTCCATGAGGTGGCAGCTGAGCATGGCCCCAAATCCCACAGCTCCTCCTATTGCTGATCTCTCCACATAGGGCCTTTTGTGTCAGGGTCTCTTGGCCCACCCACACAAGTGAGGTACTATTTTTATCAGGAGAGTTGGAGAATGTTGTATAGTAGGAAATATGTTGCTCCCCAGAGATTCCAGAAGGTTTCCTCACAGAAATGTGAGGATAATATGTTTTTAGTCATTGTTTGAGAATTGCAGGGCATAGTGGGTTAGAAAATGGTGTGGGGTGCATGTGAAGTACATCACCCTGGACTCTCTCAGATGTCTAGTTTTCAGAACTGTCTGGGTCTGGTAGTTTTTTGCAGGTGGCAGCCTATCCAAGCCCAAAATGTGCAGCTGTTTACCATTGCAAGTGGGATGATATTGGGAGTTAGCTAAGCTCTCCTGAACCATATGTAAAATCAACACCCAAAAGAGTGAAATGTCTTCTTTCTTGCTATTGAGATGAGATGCTTTAGTCCGCAAGGGGGGCAGAAAGACTGTTTCCACCTTCAGTTGGGGTGGGTATTGTATTGTATTGTATTGTAATCGTATTTATATATAAATAACCATGCCTCTGGTGGAGAGCAACCCCCACCCCTCTATATTTTTAATTCCCTTCGAGTAGGCTGTCTGCTCCTGGGGGGCATATCAGTGGTAATTACTCCCATTTGCCCCCCAGGGGAGCAGAAAGATTGTGTCCCCATGTATTTTGGGTGGTGACATAGCCATGCCCATGGTGGGCAGTTCCAACCTCTCTTGTAAAAAATAAATACTCCCTGGTGTCTAGTGGGCTTTCTGCCTCCCAGGGGGCAGAGCAGGGTAGTTACCCCCATCTGCTCCCCGAGGGAGCAGAAAGACCGTGGCCAAGTTTTGGGGAGGGTTGGGGGCATTTCCTTGCCCATTGTGGGCAGGCCCCACCCCTACAATGTACTAAAAAAAATCCTTGGTGCCTAGTGGGCTTTCCGCCCCACTGATGGGTGCACACAAAGGGATATTGCCCCAATCTGCATCATGGGAGACAGAAAGACTGGGGGGCATATTTATACTCTGTTTGCGCCGAGTTTGCGTCAACATTTTTGACGCAAATTAGGCGCAAACCTAACACCATATTTATACTTTGACGCCCGAGCCCACGAATGTAAAAATTCAGCAGTGTGCGTCATTTTCTGGATGCGGGAAAACACCTTGCGTTAATGACATGCAAGGTAGGCGTTCCCATCCAAAAAATGACTTAAACACTTGTGCGCCTTATTTATACTCCCGTGTCATTTTGACGTACAGGAGGGGGCGGGCCTTAAAAAATGGCACACAGCCTGCTGTGCGCCATTTTTTAACGCCTGGGTCAGGGCGGGCGTTAAGGGACCTGTGGACTAATTTCCATGGTCTCTGACCCACCCACCCTAGAGGACACCCATGGATGGGGGGGCATCCCAGGTAAGTACAGGTAAGTTGAGGTAAAGTATTTTTTTTTTAAGTGGCATAGGGGGGTCTAACTTGGGCCCCCCTACATGCACTGTGCCCAATGGCCATGCCCAGGGGACTTTGCTAAGACCGGAGTCATTTCAGTGGGGGTCATGCGTCAAAAAATGGCACAAGTCCGGTTAGAGCCATGATTTTTGAGTCTAACCTGACCTGCACCATTTTTTGACGCACAACCCCCATTCTTCCCTACGCCGGCGCTGCCTGGTTAGAGTCATTTTTTTTTTAATCAGACCAGCCCGCAGCACCGGCTAACGTCAATCCATAAATAAGGTGCCCGCCTGGTACATTGGAATGGCGTTAGCCGGTGGTAAATTTTTTGACGCAAACCAGCACCGGCGCTTGTTTGCATCAAAAAGTATAATTATGGGCCTGAATTTTAAAAAAAATACCCAGGGGCAGCGAAAGCCTTTGGCCTAGGGGTCTTTCATGCTTCCCCCCTCCCTGGTGTCTAGTGGTGGATTCATTCTTGGGGATCACCCTCCTGTAGTGATCCCCAAGCAGGGATTCACTAGAGAAGGGCACTGTTGGAAAGGGGAGATTCTCCCTCTTCCAACGGTACCTGTGCCATTGAGCTCAGTGCTTGGGGGGGACTGAGATGTGCCCCCAAGCTCCGATGAAAATGAAAGTAAATGAGTCGATCAGCTCATTTTACTTTCACTTTCCCTGTAATGAAGTCAGTGCGCATGGTGCGCCAATCATCATTACAGGGAAGGGAAGCAAACAACCCTGGTTGCAGGGGAAGACCTTCATCAGCAACTTAGGCTGAAAATATTAAAAGGAAATGCCTCTGCTGCCTGCACCAGAGAGGTTTCCTGCTCGTGTGCAGAAGACAGCTTGGAGCCACCATGTGCGTGGAGGGCGTCAGGCCATCCTGAGCACACACAGGGTCAAAATAGGCAATAAAACACCAAAAAACAATACATTCCCAACCAACACCAAATCTCACAGTTAGTACCTACAAAATAACAGGTACTTACAACTTGACAATATGCACACCAAACAAGACAGATTTTTCGCAATTCACTGTATGAGAAAGCAAATCATTTTGTAAATCTGCATTTTAGGGGATTCGCGATTGGGCACAGCTAAGACTAACTTACAGCAATCTGCAGACTCCTATTAGAGAAATGCAGTCAATATACAAAACAGCTTTTCTGCTGCGCTGTTAGCAACCAATCCAAATGTTGCTAGAACACAACCCTATTACACATAAATTCAAAAATAAGTAAATATTGGGACGGAAATTTCCTGCATGGTGACAGACTTACACCTCTGACCTGAGTGCCTCAGCTACATCGAAATCTGGATCCCTTGTACTGATTTTTGGTCATGGCGGACACAGGTCATGCATATGCACCATAGCTTAGGCCTGTCTCTATAAATTTCTGTTGCTGTGAACTTAATTCACCATTGGCCTGACAGTGTGCTATATGTGTGAATGCATGCTGGGTTGCATGTGTGTGCCAATGGATGGTATATAGTAAGGAGGTCTGTGGGTTGCATTTCAGAAGACCAGGCCACCAAGAGTCTGGAATGGTGACGACTGCAACCTCTGTAAAGAAAGGGGTCCCCTGCTAATGTTTCGAGTTCCAACACAGGGAGAAAAAAAAACATCAAAATGTAAAGAACTATGGACACTGTGCTGACTTACATGTACAACTTACATATCAAAACAACAAGGAAAGGGCAAGAACTAAAATACAACGTAATACTACTTGTACATATGTATTATCCATTATTATCTGTCATATATTAGTTGTAGAAACATATAAAGAACTTTTTAATAAAATAAGACACCTAGGGCCAGATGTAGGTAGCGTTTTGCATGGCGAAAACTGTGAAAATCGCAGTTTGCGCCATGCAAAACACGCATCGCGATGCTCATTCCCATTTTGCGAGTCGGTACTGACTTGCAAAATGGGAATGAGACTCGCAAATAGGAAGGGGTGTTCCCTTCCTATTTGCGACTCGCACCGCGATGCAGAATTGCTTTGTGACTGCGAACGCGGTCGCAAAGCAATTCGCAGTTACCACCAGTGTCACACTGGTGGTAACCCATTCGCAAAAGGGAAGGGGTCCCCATGGGACCCGTTCCCCTTTGTGAATGTCGCCGGTAATGATTTTTCAGAGCAGGCAGTGGTCCAATGAACCACTGCCTACTCTGAAAAACCGAAACCAAATGGTTTCCTTTTTTTATGTATTGCAACTTGTTTTCCTTTAAGGAAAACGGGCTGCAATACAAAAAAATAAAAACTGCTTTATTTAAAAAGCAGTCACAGACATGGAGGTCTGCTGTCTCCAGCAGGCCACCATCCCTGTGAGTGCAGGGAATCTCAATGGGGTCACAAAATGCGACCCACCTCATTAATATTAATGAGGTGGGTCTTTGCGACCCCATTGAGATTCGCAGACGGTGTCTGAGACACCGTTCTGCATCCGATTTTGCGAATCGGAAATTGCGAGTCGCACCGACTCGCAATTTCCAAATCGCAAAATCGGAATTTGCTACATCTGGCCCCTAGTATGTACATATAAATTGCATCCATATTCCTTTTGCATCCACAGTCACACACCACACATACACCAAACTAACCAAACAATTATGAACAGAATCACAAGAAATCAATTTCAAAAGCAATTTTTTTTCACAACCAATGATACACATTATTGTTGCTTCATACATGATATTACATAATTTGTGATATTTGACACTCATTCCTATGTGACTAAAATGAACTATTATTCAGAAATCAGGAGAACTATACTCCAGTCCGAATTGACCATACCCCAAGAGTTAGGAAAGTCATTGATCGTCTGTCTAAGAGAGCCCTTGAAAATGGAGACATTTGTAAGAAGGAACATGAGTACCTCAGTATTCAACATCCTGGAATGGCCAGTATTTATGGGGTGCAAAGATACATAAAACAGATTGGACCCTTCATATCGCCCAGTAGTCACTACTATCGGTTCCATTACAGAAACCATTTCCAAATATGTTGATTCCAATCCTGAGACCTTTTGTCTCTAAGATTCCTTCAGATATGCAGGACACGAGAGAGATCATTAATAAGATAGAAGATTTGCCTTTTGATCTATTAGACAGACACTAGTCACATTTGACATAGAAGACCTCTACAGCAACATCACTCAAAAGGAAGCTAGTGAAGCTGTAGGTTGGTTCATGGATGAATATCTTATAGAAGGTCTTAAAACTTTAATCGTGGACTGTCTCCATATTGTGCTTGAAGAAAATAGGTTTGAATTTAATGGCTAGCTCCATAAACAAATTGAAGGAGTCAGTATGAGGGCATCTTGTGCCCCCATAATAGCAAATATCTAAATGGCCAAATTTGAGTATAGATATATCTACAATGAAGTTGTTTCATTTTTTGAGTCTGTTACCCATTGGGCTCAATACATTGATGTTATTTTTTGAATTGGTGAGCCTGAGCAGCTGCAGGAATTTCTTAGTTGGATTACCCTATGTTATGCCAACGTGAAGTTCACGGCTCAGGTCAGTCAGAGTCAGGATGGATTTTTAGATATTTTAATTGGAGATAACAATAACCAACTGGAAGTGGATCTCTATGTGAAACCTACAGCAAGAAACACTTTAATCCATTTTAGTAGCTTAAACCTCAGGACACAAAAACGAAGTATCCCTTTCAGTCAATTTCTTTGATTGCGAAAAAATTGTACCAGTTTACAAGACTACGATCGCAGAGCCATTGAGATGAAAGCAAAGTTTACCTTCAGGGGTTACCCCCACAGATTGATTCAGGAGGCCCATTACTAGGATAGTGATTGCCTTTACAGGACAGACAACGCAACACTAAACCAAAATTGCATGCATCATGTGGCACTTATCTTTGAATGAAAGAATTCACCAGATCATGTGTGCAAATTTGCACATCTCGAATGTAGACAGTGGACAGAGTCAACAGTTGCCAAGACCAATATTCTCATTCAGGTGCTATAAAAATCTTAAAGATCACATTGTTGGATCATGTCTGCAGTTGAACAATATTTTCACACAGAAGACT
This sequence comes from Pleurodeles waltl, assembly GCF_031143425.1. Classification (NCBI taxonomy): domain Eukaryota; kingdom Metazoa; phylum Chordata; class Amphibia; order Caudata; family Salamandridae; genus Pleurodeles; species Pleurodeles waltl. The sequence goes on from NC_090440.1 coordinate 860,594,270, forward strand.
ATAGATGGAAGTGATCCCATTATAGGTAATTATGAATGCACAAAGTGCAAAGCATGTGATTCTGATATTGAGACTGATCACTATAGACTTCAGAAACATATAGGACACTTGAAGACTTTTACTAATTGCAAAACGAATAATATTCTTTATCTTTTTATATTCTACTCTTCCCTTGTGAGCTGGGCTATGTGGAGGAGACAGCTCGCTCCCTTGCAACAAGACTGACAGAGAATCATTCAGCCATATGCACTAAAAAAGTATGTGCTCCAATGGTGAAACATTATTCTCAGTGTAGTCACAAACCAGAAGGCATTAGATGACTGATCTTGGAAAAGATTGACAGAACACAAAGAATGGAGTCTCAGGAAGTATGCAAGCATAGGGAAGTGTTTTGGATTTTCACATTGGAGGCCCATGTGCATGGACTGAACAATGCAATCTCTTGGGGACATGCTATTCCATTCAATAATAACTGAATCGTTGAATGTGCTTGTAGGGACATCCAGTTTGGTCTAGCCTTCTCAGTCATTTTTAGAGTTTTCTATTTATTTATAATCATTCACCACTGTGTGGATGCAACATTTTATGTATAGAGCAATTATTTGTTTTTTTCTGTTAAGGCTCAGAACACTGGTTTGGGTTGAGCTAGAACTACTATAATTCCCATTATGGATAGTATTCAATTTTCTGTGAAAGTTATCACCATTATGTGGATGTATTATCTCTTGCATACAATGACTTATTTTTTGCATCAATGTTTTTTATTCTTTTTTTTACAGATTCGTTTTTGTAGTTTCTGTTAGGGCTGGCCTCCATTCTATCGTGGCTGCCATATTTTTGTGTGATCAAGCCAAATCCAGTTAGAGTCACGCCATTGGCACACTTAGAGTAGTGAAAGTAGTGAATTAGAGGATTCATATTTATAGTATGTGAGATCACTTTTGTGTTGTTTTTTCACATTGTGATAAGTTTCGTAGGTTTATTTACTTGAGCACTGATGGTCAAACGTGTCTAGTGTCGGTATGCATGAGCCCTTCTCACCCAAGATGGCCGCGCTCAGTCCTTTTACTATTTTGGGTATCTGTGCGTGCATGGCCAGCATCTCCGCCATTCTACACTTCAAAAGCGGTCAGATTTTCAAGACTCGTCTGCATACATCAATTAAGGTGTAAATAAGGTGTCTGAGCTGACATTTTGGTTCTGCCTCGTACTAGGAGCATGAGGATTGTCACATTTGTATGCAGCCTTTATTGTATAGCCATCAAGTTTGAGGTCTGTTATGGCTTCCTGAGTGCCGGGCGGGGGGTTATATTTTAGCTTCAGTTGTCAACCTGCTGTCTCATCTCTTTCAGGTTTACCAGCTTCGAGGACACATGTTTGATTTAAACAGTCATAAATGGTTGGATTTTGTAACCGCCTGTCTAGTAATTGTCACAGCATTTTGAGCTGTTCCCATCTATTTTGCAGAGGAGCCTTGGTTCATTGAGAGTGTTAGCGCATCTGACCTTAATAAGTGAACTTACAAGGAGATGCGAATAGGTTGATTAACCTTTTGACTCGCAATTTAGCTGTTCTTACCTTAGCTCCAGTACATGCAGATCAATAATCAATGATTAATATACCACATCAATAATCAATGATAATCAATGACATTAATAATCAATAGTCAGTAATTGTCACTCAACATGACCTTTCAGTCATGAATAATCACACCTTTTAGTAAAAGTGAGAATATTTATTTCCCTATATTAACAATGCTAAAGTCATGTAGATTAATCTCAAAATCAAATGAAACATATATAGAAACAATATCGGCTGTCCAAAGTGGCGGAAGAAACGTAATCTAATCAAAGCTTGAACTACAACACATTCTAAGGTTATCGTGCAAATTAATAACAAAGTCAACTGTGTCAGAGTAATTACATACATTGAGCTCAGCAAAGATAACCATCAAGCATTATTCTATATTTAGCAGAATCTCATTAGTGAGGATCCTTAACTAACATCCGATTAGCATCAGCATGTTGGGCTTCATGTAAAAACAATTTAGAAACACAAATTTGGATAAACATCTAACTATGGCTCTATCAAAACACTGCAGTTGGTACCCAGAAAGAAAAAGCAAATATGCATAATAACCAACAGTCTAATTCATAATACCTATCCTAAATGTGGATCAGCAGGCAAAGTCATTCTTCGTCCTCAGGACATCAGTCAAACAGCAAGGCATCGGGATTCAGCATCAAAGTTCAGAAACAGAAAGTCTTTAATCAATAAAGTTAAGCATGTCTCTTGTCAAGACACACAATGGGCAAGAATGAGCTATCCCCTCCCAGTGCAGTTCTGTTAAATTAAAACTACAAAATCTATGTCTCCAATCCCTATTGGTTGATTAATCGCATGTTCGCACTTTGTCCAATAAAACTAAAACTCCAAATCTATGAATTGTACAATTACTCCGTTCACATGTCGTTGATTGGTTGTCTTGCAATGTCCTCATCATCCGGCTTGTCAGGTAACAATATTGTTGCAGCTTCTACTCCAGTCGGTGTCTTCATTGTTCTTCTCCTGAGAAGGTCAGTCTCACACATATTACACACAAAATGCTACATTAGCAAGAACAGCATCTTCTAGCAATTGGTTCTCATGAGAACCCTGCAGTTCTGAGCACATTTAAACAATGCAAAATTGAAAATCACAGTTTAACTCTCTAGGACAGCCATTTATTAAACGTTAAGAAATATAGCTTTTGACATACGGCCTGGCAAGTAGGCCAAGACCTTCGCTAAGTTAAGGCACACAATTAATAAAGCTACGACATAATGCATAACCCCTAATGTGACATATTACTACATTAGTCAAACATATATTCAGCATTTCACATTAATATTGATTAGAAAATTCAATTCGTGAATATTGACGGCCACTCATCGTAATCACATTTTTCAAATGCGTGCATTATATTTTCTACGTTATTATGTTTTCTACGCAAATCAATTATTCAGAATACATGAACACCCATTAATCATTTTTATTAAAACACCTGCGCTATCAAGAGCCCCCGGCGATATTTAATTTCAAGCGATGCATGGTTTTTGTTAGTATCTAGCAGATTGTTCCTTCCAAGCATGCCGCTACTTCATATTTGGTCATCTGCTACCACACTGTTTTTCAGCCACGAGTCCCTCCCTTGTGGACATATGTTTATACTGAATTATATATTACCCCTGACTACATCATCATAGACATTGTTAGCCAAATTAAGGGGTAAGATTGGCTTTGTTTGTTATGCAGCATGCTATTGGTTTCACCACTTTGGCTCCTCTTAACATTACAGCATGCTTGGGGCATGTTATTATTTTTTCTGGAGTTTCCTAGGTAGAGGTTTGGTGTTCAGTGGCTACAAACATTTTAATTTATTGCATATTTTTTGGTCAAGGTTAGGGCAGTAACAGTTGTTATTTGCAGGAGCGGCTAACTGGTGGATGTCAGTAAAACAGTGCTTTTGTGCCAAACGTGCATCAATTTGATTATTGCGATTCCAGTCCTGCCAGTGCAGGCGGACCGCCTATGTATCACGAGGAAGTCGGTGTGGCCGACTGAAAACAGCCACACTGCCACCAATCCTGCCAGTGCAGGCGGACCACCGCGGCCGGCGGGTGCCTTCTACGAGCTGGTGGCATGCTACACACTGCCAATTGTATTATGAGGGTGCATACTGCCAGGGTTTTCGCGGCAATCACCCCACCATGAAAACCCTGGTGGTAACACACCTGATGACAGGAAAACTCATTCCTGTTGCACTTAAACGCACACCCACACCTACACCACCCATTCAGTCACACACACATGCCTACACAAACCACAAACAGACACATCTCACCTACACTCTGCCCCCCATTACAGTCGTCCCACCTACCTGTGAGGAACACACAGCAGCCCACGTCGTGGAGGTCATCAGGTAGGGGGCATATGGCGGCGGTGATGGCTGCCACATAACAGACCGTCATCGCCGGTGTTTGTCGTCATGGGCCCCAATCCCCCATTGGCAGTAACTGTATCCAATTGGTTGGTGCATGGTGGTGCGAACCGCCAATGGTTCACTGTCGTGCTCAATTGTGACTCATAATATTGTAGGGAGAGTCTTGACGTGGTGACAATGCTGGTGGTGGGACCGCCTCTCTCCCACCCTCGGTTGGCTTGCCGTTGTTTGGAACTCGACCGTATTTTGGCAGTCTTGTGTGTGTGACTCGTAATGCGGCGATCAGGAGACGGCCATCACGGGCAGTATTTCGGTGGACACCAGTGCGGCGGTCTTGACGAAATACAGCCAAAGTTGTAATGAGAGCCTAGGTGTCTTATTTTACTAAAAGAAAAATTATGTTTGTACAACTAATAAATGACACATAATAATAAATAATACATATGTAGAAGTAGTATTCCTTTGCTCATTTGTTGTTGCCCTTTCCAAGTTGTTTTGATATGTAAGTTGTATATGTAAGTCAGCGCAGTGTGTTCATAGTTTTTTACATTTTGAGGACTGCAACCTCAGACAGGAGATGTGTATTGCTGAGATTCCTAAGGGTTGTGATGGGACACACACTGAAAGGAGTAGAGCATCCTCTGTGCACATCAAAGGGCTCTTTGTCTCCAGGAAGAGTTAATGGTCAATGGGGGCTGGGCTCATTGTCAATGAGATGATGGGACTAATAATGTTGGTACTACCAGAGAATCTGATAAAGAAGAAGCCTTGGAGCCTCATGTAGATATTGGTGGATGAGTTACTCCGACACAACGGTGACAGATATCCCGTCCACCGAAATCTAAATCCCATAGGATATAATGAAATTTTGATTTCATCAGACGGGATATCCATCACCGTTGTGACGGAGCAACTTGTCTGCCAATATCTAAAACAGGCCCTTAGTCTCTTGCACTGTTACATGGCATTTTTGCAGTAGAGGCTGCCTGCAGGTGGGATTCCCCATTACTCTCTTGGCCTATGCTGTGAATCATTCAGAATTGGAGCCACTCCTGCTGTTGCAGACTGTGCCTGTGACAAAGGGCAATGCAGAGGAGAAAGCACTTCACAGGAGCTGATACTTCAAACACAAATTTTAAAAGCTAGACACTAAACCACATATATGTATGGATTTGGATTTGGATAGTAAAGTTGAGACTCCGTGCTACATACTTTGTTGAACAACACTGTCTCATCAAGAAAATGAAGACTGCCAAGACTTCTTTACTGCTGGAACCAGGACTAGGGACTATGGTCTACCAGTCACCCATCTGGATTAGGGGGTCATCGATGAAGAGATCTCTTCCAAAAGTCAGAACCCATGTTGGGGGTGCCGGGAAGCTTTGGGCTGTCGCCCGCTGCCATTGATTTCATTGAGCCCATCACCCAGATTTCTGCCCTTCATATACCCGGAGGAGGCCACCGAAGGATGCCATGGTCATCTCCTTTTGCTGAGACTGTGTGGACCATTGCCTGATGCACAGAGACTGTTGGCCATCACCTGTGTCTTTGACCCCCCCTGTGTGTCAGTAGGGGGCAACCAAAGACTGGAGGGGCTGTCACCCAGAAAATGTAACCACATCAGAACTGTTGCCAGTGCCCGTGACCCTAGGATGCATGAGGAGGTCACTAGGACCGTTGTAGCTATCACTGTGTCAGAGGAGTCCCCGCAATCTGCGGAAGGACATAGAAACAAAACCAGAAGCCGTTCTTCCAAAGGACTGTGGAGAAGGAACTGCTGTGCCCACAGACTGTGGCCATCTGCGACTAACTTGTAACAACTAGCTCAACTGAACACTGGAGAAATTGGTGCACACTGCTTACTGTGGCAATGTGGATGGAGAAGAATCCCAGCTCCCAGACACTACGGAGACCACAGTCAGGTAAAATTGTAGCAGAGCTGCAGGCCCTTCATGAAGACTTATGTTAGGGTGTTGGTTTGCCACCTGAAAGCTGACTTTTAAGACGAACGCCAGGCTTAGATGCACATGCTAGGGTGGGCCGCACCTTGAGTCGCCTCCCGAGTTCTACTCGGAGATTAAGAGTCAGAGTGGAAAGAAGGGGAAGGGAGGGAAGAAGGCTACCACAGAGGGGAAATACAGCTCTGTTCCATGCCAGGGCACTAGCCTTAAATTGGATGTATTTTTTCAATGTGTCATGTTTTGCATGTATGATAAATACTGCTTTTATACTAAAATCACTATTGGACTGGACAATCACCTAATTGGGGACGCTGCAGGCATTTTGAGTTGCGAGGCCTTGTATACCCTGCACGCACCTCCCACTAAAGAGTCTTGGACTTTTTGATTAGTGCTACCACTGAAAGTCAAGTACGGAAAGGATAGTACTTGGCCCAATTACTCAGAGCCCATAGTAGGTCAGGCAAAGGACAGTACAAGTATAAGGCGACAACCCTCACAGTTGTCCTTGGAAGCTCCTGCCTGCCCTGTTACCCTCTGAAAGGGGTTATGACAGTAAATAAACAAATATGTTTAGACTAGTTGCAAGGGTTCCCTATCATACACATACTGGTTCTGCAATTCTGATTGGTCACCTTTTCAACCAATAAGACTATATCTCTGTATTAAAAACATTTTACTATGTTATTAGCATTTTACCACAATAGCTATGTGTAGCCTTTATCTCCCTGACCTGCATTTTACAGCTGAAGGCTGCCAGAAAAAAAGGATGTTTTCCACTCATGGAGTAGTCATTGTCAGTTTTACACAAGACTTCCTGCTCTACGCAGACTAAATAAGAGGATTATGTTCTCCTGGTTCAACATCACAATGAAAAATTACAACATTACAATTGACACTGACAACATCTGAACAGGCACTAAAACATCACAACAGTCACTTACAACATCACAATGGGGTTCTACAACATTACAGCGGGCACAACCGCAAAGTGGACTGGTACATCACAACAGACACTAGCAACTTCACAACAAGCACTTTGCACATCACAGTGGATGCCAACAACAACACTAGTTGCACTCAAGACCGACTTTAGCATTGGTGGCGCCCAGTGCAACATCTTTGTTGCCGCGCCAGTTACCTCCTTCTTCATGGATTCCCTCACTACTACATTTCAATGGTGCATCTTGTCTCTACTTATCCCCCATCTCACAATTATTTATTTTATGGTGCTCCTCCTCCCAGTTTAACTCCCAGTGTTTTTTAAATCACAAACGTATTATACAGAGACAATGAGTCACACAAGAGTGCAAATCAATGTGTCTGAAATGTTACTTAAGACAGTGAATACTACGAGGTGTGGGAGTCACATGTCATCATACTGGTAGGCATTATATGTTAAGAGCGGTAGGCATGGAGAATCGAAGAGGCAGATTAACTCCATTTTTATAATGCGCAGTAACCAAAGTTGCTGAGCTTTGTTGTTTAAAAAATGAGAGAGCACAACAGCACCAAATCTACTAAGATATGGTGTTGTTGCTCTCTTCTATAGTGCTGGCTTACCCTAGTCTGCCTTGCACCAATGTACACACGCTTCCACCATAGTGCAAAAGATGGTTGAATGATGTTAAGCTTATGTTTTATACAAGAAGGTGCCCTTCCAGAACAAAATTCTATGCTTTGACAAAGTTTAACACTTTACCATCTTGTATATGTGCTGTACTGTGCAGCTCACGCGAAAAGTTGGAGAGGTTTGAAGAAAATAAATATTTTCTTTAACTTTACGCCTGCCTTGAGGTGTAATTCCTTTATGCCAATCCCTTTCTACCAAAGTTAGTAGATAGGGATTGAAAATCTATTAGTGAGTGCATGGAAATGTCCATGTACCACCCATGGCATGCTCCCTTGATGTAAAGTAGCCCATACTGAAAATTTGTGCTACTTTAGAGATACTGTCCAAATAATTTCAGGACGTGCGCTGGAAAATAAGCCCCAAAACAACACTGCACCAGGTGTGAATCATTTTTGTGATCCCAACCAGACATAAATTGCAAGTAAATCTGCCCCATAAATGTAACACAACGACTAGGGTGTCAAACTAACGAAATCATATTGCTACCCAATGGGAAAAAAACAACACGGTTCTAACCCACACCTTTCAATCTGTCGAAGCTTTGATCTCTCTCGCAAGGCCATTAACAATCAGAGTTATGCTGTGGTAATTATCCACTGAAAAATGCCCCACATACAAACATCTCGGAGGCTGTTCTTATCTTGGCTCAGCCTCTTATCGTGAGGGCACCCCCTTGACATTGGTGCCCAGTGCAACAGCACCACACGGCCCTAAAGACCATCATCACAGAGCTCACATTGCTGCAAAATGAAGTAACTGTATCACAATGAGCACTTACACCATCAAAACGGGTTCAGGTCACAATTCACTGGAAACTGGAAACATCACAAGGGCCCTGACAAAAAAGAAAGTGAGAACAAGACCATCGCCCGATGATGCTGTATATTTTAGCATTGGTTTACCCAATTGGTCTAATCTGCTTTGGAATAATCCTGAAGCCACTAGATATATATCAAGGTTAGCCGCTTGTTGTCCCTCTTTTTCTGAAAATATCTTCAGATCGGGGTGGAGGTGGAGGGAGTGCAGCGTGGGCTGGTGGGCCATTTCTTGTCTCTCTAGTTATTTCTGTGTCAGGCTTCGCAGGAGCGCTACGAAAAATGTATTTTGGCAGATGAAACAGTTCCTCTAAGGGGGGCTCCAATGAGTCGTAGTTTTAATTAGCACAGAGGGTGCAAGAGCACTGGGATCCTCGGGTATCTCAGGTATATGTTTGGCTGTCTTTTACTACCAAACACACAGGGTATGCAGGTTCATCTTTAGGTCTCGAACCGAGACATGCTGTATAGCCTGTATTTGCATCTTGGGCTTCAGCATGCCTATAGTCTTCCCGTTTGCTGGCACCATCGTTGCTCCATTTTGCAGTATCCCCATTCATCAAGGGCATACATAGTTCATGCCTTTTCAGGTGTTTGGCCTTTCCTGAGAGCACCGGCCAACTACTTTTTAATGTACGCAGTGGCAATTTTTTAGACATTGTTTCAGGGCCACTTTTTTTATTTTGTTTTCAATGGAGGACCAGTCCCACCACACATTAGGAGAACTATTGTTCCTGTCATTCGGTTTATTTCATGTGGCTGATTTTTTTCCATTCCTCTCTGCCCATTTTCTGCTTGTTTCTTGCCATCTGTGTGTACTTTTCTGCTCGTTTCTTGCCCTCTGTGCCACTCTGCCCATTTGCTGCTTGTTTCCTGCCCTCTGTTTGTGCTTTTCTGCCCGTTTCTTGCCCTTTGCTTCTCTCTATTTGTTTTATGCTTGTTTCTTGCCCTCTATTTCTGCCTTTCTGCTTGTTTCTTGCTCTCTGTACCTTTCTACTCATTTCTTGCCTTCTGTTTAATGACTTTCTGCTCGTTTCTTGCCCTCGGGTTGCGCCTTTTCATCGTTTCTAGCTCTCTGTTTGTACCTTTCTGCCAATTTTCTGTTTGTTTCTTGCCCTGTTTGTGCTGGCCCGAAGAGGTTGCTTGACTGTGGGGTTGGAGAGGAGAGCTATCCCTCTAGTTGACGAAGTTTTGGTTCGTACCTTGGTTTTTCCATCTTGCTGCTGACCTAGTCTGTCTGTGAACTTGGTGCCCTGCATTTACCCCTTATATGGGGGGCTCCAGTCTTTTCTGTTGTACAGACTCACCCTCTGCACAGCGATGCGCCCAACAATAGCATCAGTGCTGCTTTCCTGACATTCCTTACAAACCAGTAACAGCAGCTATTGTTTTTTTTTTACCCTTCCTGACCAACTGTGGACACTCACTATTCGCAGTCTAGGATCATTTTCACACAGTTAAGGGCCCAATCAGGCATTTAGGCCCATATTTATACTTTTTTAGCGCCGCATTTGCGCCGCTTTTTAATGCAAAGGCGGCGCGCACTTTCAAAATCCAATTTTATTTTGTAAGTTTGCGCCGCTTTTGCGTTAAAAAGCGGCGCAAATGCGGCGCTAAAAAAGTATAACTATGGGCCTTAGTGTCCGACTTCATGGGCCAGGCCACTGTCACCTAGTGCTGGCCAGGAATGCCAAATGAGGCCTTGTCTCTGCCCTGCCCAGCAGAACCCTTCGAGCGGCATATTCTGTGCAAATGGATGGGGTTTTCTGCAAAGATGTTTACAGTCGGCTTTGTGGGCACATGTGACAAATGTTGGGCTACTCATCGGAGGCTTGGCACCCGAGCTGAACAGAAAAATGTCCGCCTTATGTTCACGAGGTTTTCATGTTGAGTTCAGTTCGTGCGCTGGTCCTTCAGTGACCCGGGTGACCTGAAAGTACTTACTCCCACAGTGCGACTAACTTTGGGGCCCACATACAGGTGGGGTCTTGTTGCAGCTCTGCCCCATTCGTGCTCTGCCCTCAGCACTGCAGCAGCAAAAAGCGTGGGCCGCCGGTTTCTCACATCCCCACCCGCCCTCACGTTCCCCACCCCCACCCCATTGCCAAAGACAGTAGGTCGCCTATTGCCGAGACCTATTGGCTTTGCCAATATTTATCCTTACTGGCTTTAGGATCCATGACACTCGTATTATGTTGATGCAGCATCTCTTGCATGGCTAGATTAGCCACAGGAGGGAAAATGGAAACCCTTGGTAAACAAGGGAAACCCCTGGTAAACTGAGAATGAGTGATTGCATTTAGAGGTGGGTGGTTGGGGGAATCATTAGCTTTCAAGCCTGGCAAACGGTCCTGAATACATGCACACCCGTTTTTTTGTAGTTACCATGGTTTGATCATAACAGAAAACAGACCTTGGCAATAAATTTAAAGTGGCTCCCATTAACCAATCAGATAGCCAGAAAAAACGTTCCCATATTTGGAAATCGCGTAGTTTTGTACTGGAACTTGGAAAGACACGCTCTATATGTGTTTTCCAATGTATGGAAGATTGCATGCATTTCAGGGAAGTAATATCGTATATGGAAATATCGGCCTAGCAGACCATAAAACAGGCCAGCAAACAGACAAAAACCTTATCACACAGTGACCTGTCAGACCAGCCCTTCTGGTGCTGCTTAAATCCCCAGTAGGCCAGGTCTTCCCTGGTAGATACGACTATAATGTGTCCGCTCCCACACAGTCCTCTTGAAAAGGGCAAGAGTCACTCGTTCATCTCACTCTGTACAATTTGGAGCTGGTAGTAATATTTTTTCCCGGGCTCCTTTTTTGTAGGTACTCTGCTGTTCTGTTTCCTCATTGAGGGCGCTGAGATCCCTGGCTGCACACTTGCTGATGAGTCTTGGGGAGATCTAGCGCTGACCTCCATTTTCATCACCCAAGAGTTTGACCTAAGGTTGAGATCTATGACCTTCCATCCCTGGAGATTTATTACGGACTTGGCATTAATTGGGGCGATCTCAGTGCGAAGATGGCACAACCACTGTGCCTTGCAGCTGCACTACATATGTGCCCATGCTTAGTGGCTCATCGTGGAACACCACAAGGGGGATCTGATTCTTCTTTCCCGGGAAAGGGTGTTACTGCACGCAGGCCCATGATCTTACACTTGCTATTACAGATCCTGACAACAGAGTGCAAAATATGGGAGCAAATGTCTGTTGTGCTCTCGGGACACATTGTTAATACAGTACATTGTCCAACACTGGCGCCTGTAGAGAACCAGCAGTGTGGGAACTACACGAAGGTACTCCATAGCTGCAGTCTGGTGCAGGTAAAGAGCAGAGTGCAGCGCAAGCAGAACAAATACAATCTTCGGGGCTCGGTTTGCGGTCCAAAGAAAACCTGTGCATCTTAGAAGATGTCCACGTTTACTGCGCACTCCAAAATATTTAATTCCGTCTTTCAACGTTTGAAAAACCATGGGTGTACAGCATAGGTCTAAGAGGGCTGGATCAATGTCAGATTTTAAGTATATCCACTCAAGTTAAGTTTAGATGCAGTTAATGGAAATGGAACGCATTTCCATACTGAGTGAGTATCGTGGAAATCCGGTGCAGATCTGACACTTCTGGACCAACATTGATCTAAGGGGTTATGGTGAGGTCATATAGTAGTGATAGACGAGGTACCTCGTAAACTCTTAGACTCACGGAACTTCTGTGGAGGCCTGATGGTACTTTTTCTGTGTTCACAGGGACGGAGGACTCCGTCCTAGTAAAGTGTTTTGAACACGGTCTGATAAAGACCAAAGGACATGTATCATGCGTGAATCCTCAAGGCAAGACGTTTCCTAAAAGGCATATTTGTATAAGGCGCCCACCTAGACTCTCCTTTGCTCTCTGTACTGAAAATCACAAATACAATCCCTTATTCGGTGGTACTCATTGGTGACATTGGATGGGTGACCTCCTAGGATTCAGCCGTATGACTTGCTGTTTACCCTCAGATCTCTTTGGAAGGAGTATTAGCCCAGTATTTGCTACCTCATTACTTGTCATTAGAAGGAGCATCACCATAACGTAAAGCACGTCCACCGCATGGCTTCTAGGACGTTGGAGACAGCCTTCTCATTATTGCTTGACTCGTCCTCAGCTCCGCTTGTACACTTTTGGTCACCTCAGCTGCCCCCTCCCATCTCCCCACTCTCCACATGCAAAACTACCTTTAAAACACAGGCCTGCATCTGCAAACTGGTCCAGCCAACTTTATACCTTCACCTGCCTCCCAAAGCCAAGTATTAGAAGGAAAAACATATTTTTCGCGATGGCAATTACATGCATAGAAGTCATCTGAATTATGTATACGAAGCTGACGTGGACAGCAGCTCTATTTATTAACTGGTAAACAGCTTAGTCATCACAGAAAATGAGGGGGACCCTAATTTACCACCCCCGCATCCCTCAGGTCATATGACTGTAACATGAACTCCTAGCCCACCTCTCTCTGCTTTTAAGCACTTGCATCTCATGGAAGCATACCCTAGAAGGGAACTTCCAAGCTCCTCTGAACTGCAGTGCTTCCTCTTAATTAAGCCTCCTGGACTTTTTCTAATTCTACCACAGCTCTGGAGTCTTGCACATTTTCGTTTGATTTTATAACGCTAATTCGGTGAGCGGGATTTCATGTCTGAACTCCTTTTTCTGTTTTATATTTTTCGGGGAGAAGATGGAAAGTTCACTCGTTGGGTGAATCCATAATTAGAGCAGGGATCGTTTATTTCGTGCTTAGGAGTTTTGAAAATAATACCGTAATAAGTGCAACTGTTATTTTTATTTTATTTAGAGTAAGTAAGAAAATTGAAGACTCCGCTAAGATGCTGAAAGTTGAGATCGTAGAACACTTCCTCAGCATACGGATACATGGGTTAGCAAAGGCGATGCTCCGATTGGGTCTTGTGGCTCGAGGAGTAATGCATCTACTGCAGGGCTCTGTGTTGGATGTTATGTTGACAGTTTTGAATCCTGGTGGGTCCACTCTGCCCTTCATCCTTCCAATGTCGATAAAATAACAGTTGTGTAACAGTAAACAGCTATTTGGGCACCAAGATACCCTTGGGTGAATGTTTCTTTACAAATATGCATTGTTATTACATCGTTGCAACAGACAGAAGCCCTCATTACAACCCTGGCAGTTGGTGTAAAAGTGGCGGTAATACCACCAATAGGCTGGCGGTAATTACCACCAAATTATGACCATGGTGGATAGATCTCAGATAGACAGACACTTTACCACACCGACCGCCAGGGCAGGGCAGAAACAACAGGCACCACGGTGGTAGCCGCCTACAGCCAGGCAGAAGTCAATGTTCCGCCCACCGTATTAAGACATGCCAATCCGCCACCTTTTCCGGGGTGGTACCAATGACATCAAAAGCCTGGCGGAAACTGAGCTCAGAAGGGAAAGGACTCACCATTGGATACACAGGAACAACCACGCCGCCATGGAACCAGAACTGCGTGTCTTCCCCACAATCTTCTACGTGCTGCTCCACCACGAACACCAACGACGGCGAAGATGACGACGGTGAGTACAGCCAGTGCTTTAAATGGGAAAATAGAAGTGCTGGTACTCTGTACCAGAGTACCTGCTTGTTTCTGAGAAGTGCCGGTACTCTCCAATTAAAAGTATTACGTTTTTCTTGAGATATGCCGGTACTCTCCCTCTCAAAATAAAAAAGTGCCGGTACTCAGTACCGGAGAGTACCGGCCCATTTAAAGCACTGAGTACAGCCTCCTAGCACACAAGAGAGAGGGGGAGGAAAACGAGAGTGACACACACACGCACAACACACACCCGAAATACACACAACCAAATGCACAAAAAAACAAGTTATTCCCCCTAAATCAACTGAATAATGCAAGGACAAAATGAATTTACTAAAGTGAGTGTAATAATATCAACACAGTATAAAAATAACTTAGCCAATGTTACAGATATTTACAATTGTACAGATCAAGGGACACTTCCCAGTCCACAGTTTGCGTGGGCCACATGGCCACAGGCCAAAGTCCAAGGCCCCACTTGTCACCTGCAGCAACACGGAGAGAACACTGCAGGGGCATCAGTTGGTAAATAGGCAGGCACTTAAGGGGGAAGGGAGGGGCACTTAAGCCTGGAGATGAAACAAGACCACTGGTTCTGGAGGGGGCAACATGCCCTGTGCTTGTTCCTGGGGAGTGCAAGGCCACAGTCTCTCGAGTGGGTGACTTGCCCACATGCTCTGGAGGGGGCAACATGCCTTATGCTTGGTCCTGGGGATTGCAAGGCCACAGTCTCTCGAGTGGGTGACTTGCCCACATGCTCTGGATGGGGCAACATGCCCTGTGCTTTGTCCTGGGGAGTGCAAGGTCACAGTCTCTTGAGTGGGTGACTTGCCCACATGCTCTCAAGGGGGAAACATGCCCTGTGCTTCGTCCTGGGGAGTGCAAGGCCACAGTCTCTCGAGTGGGTGACTTGCCCACTGGTTCTGGAGAGGGCATCGTGCCCTGTGCTCTTGATCCTAGGGAGGCTGGGGTTGGTTGGTGTCTTACCCACTGGTTTTGGAGGGGACATTGTGCCCTGTGCTCTTGATCCTGGGGTGGCTGGGGCTGGTGGGTGTCTTACCTACTGGTTCTGGAGGGGGCATTGTGCCTTGTGCTCTTGATCATGGGGTGGCTGGGGTTGCTGGGTGTCTTACCCACTGTTTCTGGAGGGGGCATCATTCCTTGTGCTCTTGATCCTGGGGAGTGCAAGGTCACAGTATCTCAGGTGGGATGTCATACCCGCTGGATTTGCAGGGGAGAAGGCCGCACAGCAGCCCATGGAGGCAGGACTACATACCGTTCGCCGGAAGTGACGGCTGCTCAGTGATGGTAGTGGTTCTGCTGCAGACGCTGGTGGGGGGAAGCTCCAGCCCATCCCCTGCAGCCTCGGATGGTTGCCCACTGATGGTGGTGGTGCTGCTGGTGGGGGAGGCTCCAGCCCATACCCTGCAGCCTCAGATGGCTGCCCATTGGAGGTGGTAGTAATGGTGGTAGGGGGAGGCCCCAGCCCATCCCCTGCAGCCTCGGATGGTTGCCCACTGATGGTGGTGGTGCTGCTGGTGGGGGGAGGCTCCAGCTCATCCCCTGCAGCCTCTGACGGCTGCCCAATGGAGGTGGTGGTGATGCTGCTGCTGGTGGTGGGAGGCTCCTGCCCATCCCCTGCAGCCTTGGATGGCTGCACAACCATGGTTGGTGATGGGGGCTCCGTCAGATTTTCTGCCCCAGGGCCCTTGCCCTTCCTGCCTGCTGGTGCTGGCTCCTTGGTCTTCCTAGCAGCAACTGGGGCAGGCTCCTTGGTCTTCCTTGCAGCAGCTGGGGCAGGCTCCTTACCCTTCAGGCTGCCTGGTGTGGGCTCCTTCGCTCCCAGGACTTGTGCCCTGGATCTCTTCCCACTACAAGTTGGTGTGGTGACTACTGGGCCCGTGGACTGGGTGGCTGAGGTGATAGGCTGGGTTTTTGCCATCCTGGCCAGACATGCAGGACTGGGGTGGGGAGTGGTAGGGAAGAGGTGAATGGTCGATAGGAAAAGCTTTTTAGGGACATTGGGCCGGGGAGAGGGAGAAGGTTTGGGAGTGGAGGAAGAGGGAGTGTTTGTAGGAGGTGTCTGTCTGCTGATTTTGGGTGCAGGTGCATGGGCTAGATGGTGTCGTGAGGTAGATGGCTGTTGGATGTCTGAGTGCTTGTGTACTTTAGGAGGGGGAGGACAGACACAGTGGGAGAGGACAGAGAGGACGTGTGCATGGCTGTTGTAGAGGTGTGTGCCAGTGAGGCGTGTGTTCTGTTAGGTGTGGTGGTGATGCTGGTAGTGGATGAGGATGTAGTGCATGCAGGTGTGAGTGTAGACGGAACTGGAAGGGAGGTGGAAGACGAGGAGGAGGGGAAGACAGTGGAAATTGTGGATGTTGGTATGTCTGCATCTGGATGGTGTTTGTGTGAGTGCCTGTGGGATGATGTGTGGTGCTTATGTTTGCCTGTGCCACTCTTGTGTGTTGACTTGTGTGTATGCTTGTCTGCCTGTGTGCTTGGGATAGGCTGGGGTTGAGGGGAATGGGATTGGGAAGAGGAAGTTGGAGGGTGGAAACAGGGACAATGGCTGCCATCAGAGAGGAGGCCAGAGCCTGGATCGATCTCTGTTGGGCCGCCAAGCCAGTGTGAATGCCCTCCAGAAATGCATCAGTCTGTTGCATCTGGGCTGCCCGCCCTTAGATGGCATTCACAATAGTTCACTGCCCAACAGAGATGGATATCAGGAGGTAAATAGCCTCCTCACTCAGAGCAGCAGGGCTCACTGGGGCAGGGCCTGAGGTGCCTGGGGCGAAGGAGATGCCCACCCTCCTGGGTGAGCGGGCATGGGCAACTCGATGAGGGGCTGCTGGGAGGGCGGTGCCGGTACGGGGGGTGGCGGCTGTAGCTGGGGTGGTCACAGAGGTGTCCGCCACCACCAGGGAGCTTCCATCGGAGGAGGTATCTGTGTCTGAACTGTCCCCTTCAGTCTCTACCGTGGTGCTCCCCTCGCCCCCCGTCCCACTGGTACCCTCACCGTTGGTGGGCTCTGCCTCCTGGGTCCTGTGGGATGCAGCTATCTCTGTCGCCGGTGCCTCTGCTCCTCTGCCAGATTATGCTAATGCACATAAGGACAGGGTGACAAAACAAAAAGGGGGGGGAGAGACAAAGGATACACTTGGTCAATGGCTGCACCAACACCACAATTGGCTTTCACAGCACACTCACACACAGGGTACAGGCCTACGCACTATGCATTGCACTACCAGTGATATTGCTTGCCACCAAGGCATGGGGAGGGGCACACACCGGCAAATCTAGCACACCTGGGACCCATGCAGACTTGACCAGTAGTGGATGCCTATGAGCTAGCTAGCAGGATTATCCCTTCTGGACCCTTGCCACCAGGGGACCTATGCTGCAATGTCAGGCCTGGCCTAGGGGCACCCACTGACACACATCCCCCACCCGGATACCACTCTACCATGCGTAAGTTGTAATGATGGGCACTGTACTCACCCCCTTGTGGCTGCTGTGATGCCCTTAAGCGCCCATCCAGCTCAGGATAGGCCACCGCCAGTATGTGGGCAATCATGGGGGTCAGGGTTCGACAGGCACCCCTTCCTCATTGGGAGGCCATCCCCAGCTGGGCCTCCGCCGTCTTCCGTGCCCAGCATCTCAGGTCCTCAGACCGTTTCTAACAGTGGGTGCTCCGCCTGCCGTAGACCCCCAGGGTCTGCACATCCTTGACAATGGCATGTCATATACCCTTCTTTTCATGGGCGCTGACCTACAGAGGGAATACAGACAGGAAAATAGTATTAATCAGACAGTCCTACCTGTTACAATTATGGCCCACCATACCCCTTCACATCACCATTTACACACACATGGCCCAGCACACAACCTGTAGGCCGCCCAGGGGACATCCACCCACCCCCCTTGCACGAGGCCTTCACACACCACTCCATGCATTCATGCCACATACATTGTGCAAACAGTGTACTCACCTGTTGGTCTGGAGGCCCATACAGCAGTCCGTACTGGGGTAGGACCCCATCCACCAGTCTCTCCAACTCCGCCGAAGTGAAGGCAGGGGCCCTTTTCCCAGTCACACAGGCCATGGTGGTTTCCAGACACAGGTCACAGCAACACATGCAGTATAGGTCCTCTCCTGTGGAAGGTCAGGTAGCAAGTGAGGAATCAGGTAGAAAATGGCGGCCACGTCCTTGGCTGTCACAGTACTCTTTCCTCTGGATCTGCACGCTGCTGACCAAAAGGCCCACCTCCTGGCGTCACCAACTCAGAAAGCTTTCAGAGCGCAGAGTATTGATGAAGCCAGGTGGGGGGAAGGGAATTAGGGTAGGGAACTGCAGGGAGAGAGATCTGAAAAGAAAATGGTTAGGACAAATATGCATATACTCTTTCATAATGGTATAAACTCACAAAAAGACTCTGGAACAAAGGCATCTCCATGATATCGGATTGAGACCCTTTGTGAACTGGGAGTAGCCCCTTCTTTGAATCATAGAAAAAGAACGAACTGCAATCTATGTACCTAAAGATGGCAGGAGCTTTGGACTATGATCATACTCTGAATATTAACCATGTAACAATTATGCTTTCATAACATAAACATTTGATCTCAGCCTAGAAATGAACAAAGATTTAAATATGTATCTCACATATTGTACTTCCCAAAAAACAATGAAACTACAGCTTGAAGTGCTTTGATCGTCATGCATGAAGCGCTTTACTCATTATGCCAGGGGTGCTTCTACTTGTTTTGCCTGAAGCGCTTTGATTGTCATGCCAAGGGCGCTTTCCTCGTGTGGCCTGAAACTCTTTGATTGTCGTGCCAAGGGCGCTTTACTCGTGTGGCCTGAAGCGCTTTGATTGTCGTGCCAAGGGCGCTTTCCTCGTGTGGCCTGAAGCACTTTGATTGTGGTTCCAAGGGCACTTTACTCGTGAGGCCTGAAGCGCTTTGATTGTCGTGCCAAGGGCGCTTTACTCGTTTAGCTTGAAGCACTTTGATTGTCGTGCCAAGGGCGCTTTACTTGTTTAGCCTGAAGCGTTTTGCTCGTTGTGCCAGGAGCGCTTTACTTTTGGTCTAAAGCATTTTGCTCATTTTGTTAAGGGGCGCTTTACTTTTGGGAGTAAACAACCCCCTTCAAGATTTGACTCATCAAGACCTTACCGATACGAGTACGACATACTCGTTTTATTAATTCACCATGGAAACAAGGATACTCTGACATGCTGCCACTCTGCCATGCAGGAAATCCGCTTTCTTCAGAGGAACTCCTCACGAGGTCTGACTGCACCGAAGTCTTCAAAATAGTGAGCAATGTGCTTGGGTGTGGCTGGGCTTTATAGGCCTGCCACACCCCAAGATGGCTGCTGCCTCTAAAAACTTGGGAGTTGTAGTCCATTCATAGAATGGCATTGATAAGTGCATCTTGTCCACCAATGTCCTGACCCTGCTGCTACATGAGCTTTACCACAGGGCAGGCGACGCTGATGACCACTTCTGGAGCAAGCGGGGATGACAAGCAGCGCGCATGACGTGCCGCAAAGATGCGAAGCAGAGGTCAGGGCGGGTCCTGGACCACGCACAGCCTTATTCCTGACACTGGCGGTGCATACCATCATCACCGCCGTACATCACCATTGGCCACTGTAACCAATAGGGCCCAATGTTAACCAATGAGGAGTTGCACAGCGGTTCCCGACCGCCTCCCACAACGGCACACAACATCAGCGAAATTACCTCACTTCCACCTGTCTCTCCACACAGGTCAGGTGGAGGCCATTTCAGGGGTGGGGGCACACCCTGGAAAATTACTGTGCCACTGTTTAAATTTGGACATACAGGACAATTCTCACTGACCCATTACAATTTGACAGCATGCATCGTACTGTTGTTGCTCCATTGTTCAGTTTGTGACCGGCTCCTCACTCTTTTGTCCCTTAGATTGCTACCGCTGCAGATGAATAGGAGATGGAGACATACCCCTGTGTACAGAACCCTGGTGGACTTGTCAACCATGGAGGACAGGCACATCGTCCTCACCTATAGACTGGACAGAGCCACAATCACAGAGCTGTGTGCCCAATTGGAGCCTGACCTGATATCTGCTATCCGTCACCCCACTGGGATCCCCCCTCATGTGCAAGTTATATCAGTGCTCCATTTCCTGGCAACTGGTTCTTTCCAAGTGACAGTGGGCTTGGCAGCAGAAATTTCACAGCCAATGTTCTCAACGGTGCTGACAAAAGTGTTGTCTGCCCTGATTAAACATATGTGCAGCTATATTGTATTTCCAAAGGTGGAAGATTTGGCCACAGTGAAGGCTGACTTCTATGCAATGGGACATATCCCCAACATAATTGGGGCGATTGATGGAACACATATTACATTTTCTCCCTGTCAAAATGAACAGGTGCACAGAAATTGTTTCCACTCACAAATGTACAGATGGTGTGCTTGGCGGACGAGTACATCTCCCATGTCAATGCTAAGTATCCTGGGTTGGTGCATGATGCCTTTGTCCTGAGGAATAGCGGCATCCCAAATGTGATGCCCCAACTACAGAGGCACGGGTGTGGCTAATAGGTGAGCCCTGGTTCCCACTCAGCATATGTTGGTGTATGGGTATGGTGTGGGCCACATGGGATAGTGTGTGACTAAATGTTGTCCCACAATATTTGTAGGTGTCTCTGGTTACCCCGCCCTATCATGGCTACTGACCTCTGTGAGGAATGCTAGGACTGGGCAGAAGAACGTTACAATGAGGCACATGGGTGAACCAGAAGGAAAACAGAAAGAACGTTCACTGAAACCTGGCCTCTTAAAGGCCAGGTTTCAGTGCCTCCCTCTAACAGGTGGATCCCTGTGCTACTCAACCAAGAAGGTCTGCCAGATAATAGTGGCATGCTGCATGTTGCACAACCTTGCCCTGAGATGCAATGTGCCTTTTCTGCAGGAGGAGGAGGCTGGAGATGCCCGTGTGGCAGGAGTGGACCCTCTGGACAGTGAGGATGAGGAGGCAGAGGATAAGAATGAGGACAAAAGAACAGCAGTGATCAGACAATATTTCCAATGACACACAGGTAAGACAGTGTTACTTCACATTTCATTGTCATTATTTAGAAATTACTTGACACTGGCATGCTGTTATTTCCCACTTCTATGCCCACTTACTGGACCCTTTGGCAATTCATTTTACAGATGTTGGTGCCTCACAGTAGCTCCTGGTGTGATCACTGCAGCCAACTACAGGTCTTTCATATGTGCTAATTTACTGTACAGTTGAATTGCAATGTTTGTACATAGTTAAACGTATACATACTTTAAAAATGTGACATACGCCATACTTCTAGTTTTTCCAAGGGTGTTTATTGAAGTGCTAAGATATTGAGGGGCAAGTGCAAAGGGATGGGGTGATAATGGAGGAAATTCCAGGGTATAGTTCCAGTTTGTAGCACAGGTGCAGTGGCCATGGGGACATAGGAAGGGGAGCAATGGCAGTTCAAGGTAGACAGGGTGACAGAGTGGGACACAATGGTGACAATCAGGAGACTCTAATTTCCTGGTGGGGTCTTGGCAATAGTCTCTGGCTTCTACCTGGTTCGCAGGGAACGTTTGTGCGGTGGTTCTCCTTCTGCAGGGGAATGGACACAAGATACCACTCAAAACAATACTTCTTTTAGCATGACACGCCAATACCTTACTCCTTTCTAGGATGTTCACTCTCAGGACTTTAAGTTGGATTTAAAAACATGGGGGGGGGGGTGTCAAACTTCTAAAAGAGGTGTGGCAGACCCAAATGGGGATGTGGCCTAAATTACCAGAACTAGCATTCTGTGCTTAAGAAATAAAGGTGTTTTCTTCAAACAGGGCTTAGTAGAAACAATCTTCATAGCACATCGGTATCAGTTTTACAATGACCACATATTCACTGTAAACCCAACCAGTCTTAAAGAATTACTCTAATGCATTCTAACTAATATTATTTGGTTGTCTATAAATTGGGCATTGAGTAGCCATACATGAACGGAAGAGGATTAACTCTTTTTTACTAAACTGCTTTTTTTTACTCCCTAAATGCATCTCTCCAACAACATCGTTGTGTAATTAAGCACAGCTGTAGTTAGGAATTTGGACTGCGGCCATGTGGCGAATGGGTAAAACCCAATGCTTCTGAGTAATGCATCTATGCTCCAGGGGAGGGACAAACACAGAAAGAGGAAGGAAGTTGAGGAGTAAGAAGCAAGTAGATGTGTGATAATGAAGCCAACCAATGGAGAGCAATGTGTGGCCTCTAAACCCTCTGCAAGGTAACAAGTGTGCTTGTGCTGTCTTAGTCGAGACCTTAAAGGAAAACAAGCTAATCCCCATGGCATATGCTTGCCCTGGAATACTACGTAAGAACGCAAAACACATCTTTACTTTTTTAACACAATTTCTTTCCTCATTTTGCCAAAACTACACAAACTATGTAGTTGCCCACTTCAGCCCAAGCAGATCTTAGTAAATCAGTATTCCCATGTCTGTTGCGAGCTGATCTGGACTTCGGCCTGGTTAACTAAGGCAGCAGCATTTTGGTTCGACATTTTTTTTCCAAACTTGTTTCCATTTTATGCAGCGCTTGCTGTCAGATCACCATGTGACCCAATGTAACCATACTCAATTTAACAACGTGGGAAAGATAAATTTCTGAGTTACCCTGACAACAAAATTACTGTGCGACCTGTAACACAGTACCTAATCTGCAGGCCCTGTCCATATGGGTGATAGACTCCATTATCTTGTCTCTCAACAAATCCTCTGCACAGCATCTTCTCCTAATTTACATTTATTCACATTCAGACAAGCCATTTATTGGCTGCAGTTCCCTCCGCCCAATAAGAATCGGTGACTCGCACAGAAGTCATAGACAGCGAGCCTCGGCGTCCACGCTATACTCCGTGGTGCACCCCCACCCCTCTTCCATCAACTCACAGTCAACCCTGGGCCTGCCAAAATAGCAACATCTCAGAAGCAAAGTGGGCAGACATCAAATGTTACTTACTGCTGTCGACATATTACATTTTGGCGAGATCTGATATGGTTTAAATGGGATTACACAAAAACAAAACCACGCGTGAAACGGGCATCTAGTTAATTTTCCAGATGGTGCTTTACTTGCCATTATAAGGGCCTAACAGAGGGGCTTGAAATCACATGCAGGCAACATTGTTTGGTGAGCAAACTCTCGCCCGGAAGCAGCCTTAGCCGGCTTGTTGCTTTGCTAGTGAGCAAGCGAAATAACGGAAACGGAGAGCAGGGTCGCACTGGTGGCTGGGCGGCTGCCGCTGGTCCCCAGACTTCAGTGCTCAACGCATTGTCGTGCTGGTCCGGTCGTTGGTGGTTCTGACGATGTCCCCAATCCTATGGCTGACACGATGACGATGCTGCTCCTGCGTTGCAAAAGAAGGGAAATCCAGTGCGAAAATGTCTATCTCTAACCCCTTCGCTGCCAAGCCTTTTCCCCCTCAGGTGCCAGGCTTTTTTTTGGCTATTTGGGGCAGTTCGCGTTTAGGCCCTCATAACTTTTTGTACACATAAGCTACCCACGACACATTTGTGTACTTTTTTCCCTAACATCCTAGGGATTCTAGAGGTACCTAGAGTTTGTGGGATCTTCAGGAGGAGACCAAGAAATTAGCCAAAATACACCGAAAACGTTTTTTTTTTTTAAATGGGAGAAAGGGCTGCAGAAGAAGGCTTGTGTTTTTTTCCATGAAAATGGCATCAACAAAGCGTTTACGGTGCTAAAATTACCATCTTCCCAGCTTTCAGGAACAGACAGACTTGAATCAGAAAATCACATTTTTTAACATAATTTTGACATTTTACTGGGACATACCCCATTTTTACTATTTTATGTGCTTTTAGCCTCCTTCCAGTTAGTGACAGAAATGGGTGAAACCAGTGCTGGATCCCAGAAAGCTAAACATTTCTGAAAAGTAGACAACATTCTGAATACACCATGGGGTCATTTGTGTAGATCCTACAAGGTTTTCCTACAGAAAATAACAGCTGAAATAAAAAAATATTGAAATTGAGGTGAAAGAAAAGCCATTTGTCCCCACATTTTACTCTAACTTTTTCCTGCGATGTCAGATTTTCAAAAGTAATATAACGTTACGTCTGCTGGACTCTTCTAGTTGCGGCGATATATTGGGCTTATAGGTTCATCAAGAACCCTACGTTCCCAGAGCCAATAAAGGAGCTGCATCTTGCAATGGGTTTTCCTTGTATACCTGGTATAGAGCAATTCATTTGGTTAAATAAAAAGAGTGAAAAATAGGTATCAAGGAAACCTTTATATTTCCAAAACGGGCACAAGATAAGGTGTTGAGAAGCAGTGGTTATTTGCATATCTGAATACCGGGGTGCCCATACTAGCATGTGAATTACAGGGCATTTCTCAAATAGACATCTTTTTTTTACACTGTCTTACATTTGGAAGGAAAAAATGTAGAGAAAGACAAGGGGCAATAACACTTGCTCTGCTACTCTGTGTTCCCCTAAGTCTCCCAATAAAAATGGTACCTCACTTGCGTGGGTAGACCTAATACCCGTGATAGGAAACACAACATGGACACATCACATTTTTACATTTGAAACTGATGTGTTTTTTGGAAAGTGCCTAGCTGTGGATTTTGATCTCTAGCTCAGCTGGCACCTAGGGAAACCTATCAAACCTGTGCATTTTTAAAAACTTGACACCTAGGCGAATCCAAGAGGGCTCTCACCAGGTTCTACCCAGAATCCTTTGCATACTGCAAAATTTTGCCCAAAAAACAATTTTTCCTCACATTTCGTTGACAAAAAGTTCTGGAATCTGAGAGGTGCCACAAATTTCCTTCCACTCAGCGTTCCCCCAAGTCTTCCGATAAAAATGGTATCTCATTTGTGTGGGTAGGCCTAGTGCCTGCAACAGGAAATGCCCCAAAACACTACACGGACACATCACATTTTCCCAAAGAAAACATAGCTGTTTTTTGCAAAGTGCCTAGCTGTGGATTTTGACCTCTAGCTCAGCTGGCACCTAAGGAAACCTACCAGACCTGTGTATTTTTGAAAACTAGACACCTAGGGGAATCCAAGATGGGATGACTTGTGGGGCTCTCACCAGGTTCTGTTACCCAGAATCCTTTGCAAACCTCGAAACTTGGCCAAAAAAACACTTTTTCCTCACATTTCGATGACAGAAAGTTCTGGAATCTGAGAGGAGCCACAAATTTCCTTCCACCCAGCGTTTCCCCAAGTCTCCTGATAAACATGGTACCTCACTTGTGTGGGTAGGTTTAGTGCCCGTGAAAGAAAATGCCCCAAAACACTATGTAGACACATAAAAATTATCAAATACAAAACAACCTGGTTTTTTGGGGGGAGAAGTGGGGGCACCTGCATTTTTAGTCCTGGGCTCAGCAGCCATATAGGGAGACCTGCCAAACCCAAACATTTCTGAAAACTAGACACCAAAGGGAGTCCAGGGAAGTGTGGTTTGTGTGGATCCCCCAGTGTTTTCTTACCCAGAATCCTCAGCAAACCTAAAATTTAGCTAAAAAAAACACATTTTTCCCACATTTATGTGTGGGATCACCGCACAGGGACAGATTTCCTACCACCAAAGGTTCCCCTCAGTCTCCCGGTAAAAATGATACCTCACTTGTGTAG
Organism: Pleurodeles waltl; assembly: GCF_031143425.1. NCBI lineage: Eukaryota > Metazoa > Chordata > Amphibia > Caudata > Salamandridae > Pleurodeles > Pleurodeles waltl. The sequence goes on from NC_090440.1 coordinate 860,619,976, forward strand.
GTGGGCCAAGTGCTTGTGACAGGGACGAGCCAAAAACGTCAAAATTCAGGGGGCACCATAGCAGGTCCAAAAGGGCAGTTTGAAAAAAAACATTTTTAGGCTGACAAGTGGGGCAGAATTTTTTATCGGTATAAATGCAACAATGTTGGGTGGTAGGAATTTTGTGGATTCCTGCAGTTTCCGGAAGTTTAAATCACAAAAATGTGGGGAAAATGTGTGATTTCCAGCAAAGTTGGAGGTTTGCAGGGCATTGTGGGTAAGAAAATGGTGCGGGTGCATGTGAAGCACACCACCCTGGACTCACCCAAATGTTTAGTTTTCAGATGTGTCTAGGTCTTGTGGATTTTTCTACATGGCAGCGTCCCAAAGTCCAAAAGGTGCAGCCCTCACCATTCCAAGTGGGACGATTTTGAGAGTTAGACAAGCAATCATGGCCCAAATGTAAAACCAAAACTCAAAATCATCAAATGTACTCTTGTTTGCCATGGCATAACATGTTTTAGTGTGCAGGGGAGAGCTGAAAGACTGTTCCCCCCTTCAGTTGGGGTGGGGGCATAACCATGCCCATACTGGTTGGCAGCCACCACCCCACTATTTTTTATTTTTTTTATATAATTCCCTGGCATCTAGTAGGCTTTCTGCCCCCACCGGGGAGTGGATCGGGGGTAACTGCCCCATCTGCTCACCGGTGGGCAGAACAACTTTGGCCCCCATTTGTTTGGGGTGGGGGTATGGCCATACCCCAACCTCTTTTTAAAAAAAAAAAATCTTCCCTGGTCTCTGGTGGGCTTTCTGCCCCCCCCCCACTTGGGGCAGATGGGCCTTCCAAAAATAGGTCAAGACATGGTCAACAATGAAGTGCCCCCATGGGAAGCGACCCTTGCCCCCCACACAAAACACACACATACGCACACATCATTCCCTGGTGCCTAAGTGGTAGCCGATCTGCCCCCCAGGGAGGCAGAAATGGCCTAAAATAAAATTGCCCCCACAAGGGAGCAACCCTTGCCTGAGGGGTCGCTCCCCTTGCGTGAAATTGACACAAAAAAATCCCTGATGCCTAGTGGTTTCTGCCCCCCTTGGGGCAGAAGGGCCTTATAAAAATAGGCTGATCTTCCCCCAAGAGGGCAGAAATGGCATAAAATAAAATCCCCCCCCCCATGGGAGAGACCCTTGCCTAAGGGATCGCATTGTGGTTTCTCTCTCCCCCCCCCACAGGGGGGCACATCGGCCTAATTACAGTAGGCCGACCTGCCCCCAGGGGAGGCAGAAAAGTCCATCCAAATAATTGCCCCATAGGGGTCGCTCCCCACGTCTAAAAAAATAAAAAATATATATATATCCCTGGTTCCTAGAGGTTTCTGTCTCCCCGGGGGCAGATCGGCCTGATTACAAAAGCCAGATCTACCCCCAAGTGGGGCAGAAATGGCCTAAAACAAATTTGCCCCCCCAGGGGAGCGACCCTTGCATGAAACTGATAAAAAAAAGTCCCTGGTGTATTGGCCTAAGGAAAATAGGCCGATCCTAAATTAAAAGTGCTCCCCCAGGGGAGTGACCCATGCCGAAGGGGTCGCTCTCCGTCTATTGTGGTTTCTGATCAGCCCAATTACAGTAGGCTGATCTGCCCCCAGGGGAAATGTATGTATAGCCTCCCAGGGGAGGCAGAAAAGGCCCTCCAAAAAATTGCCCCCCTAGGGAGTGACCCTTGCCCAAGGAGCCGCTTGCCTTAGTCATATATATATAAATATATATCTAGATAGATAGATATATAGATAGATAGATATAGATATATATATAAAAATCCCTGGTGTCTAGTGGTTTCTGTCCCCATTGGGGGCAGATTTTCCTAATAAAAATAGGCTGATCTGCCCCCTTGGAGGGGCAGAAATGGCCTAAAAATAATTTGCCCCCCAGGGTTGTGACCCTTGCCTATTTATTCAAATATATACAAAAAAATAAAATCCTTGGTGTCTAGTGGGCATTTCTGCTGCCCCTCTCCTACCCCACCTCCCGGTCGGAAGAGAAATGCTTTTGCATTTCTCTTCATTGGAGGTGACCTCTGATGAGGTCAGCGTGTTATTTGCACGTTGATTTCATCAGACATCACAGGGTTGGGGGTGTTCCGGGGTGGAAGAGGAAGCGATTCCCCTTCCATCCCTGTCCTGGGGGGGTGGGTGAGTGGGAGACTCTAGCGCTCCCACCATGGGCCGGATGCAGGACAAGTTGGTCTCGTCCCCGGCATACAGCGACTGTGGCCGAGGGCGAGACCAGCTCATCCAGGGCACCCAGAGGGTTAAAGGATTTCTCTGCTTCTCCCTACAACGCTCACATGGCGTAACATCACGCTGTAACTTCTCCACTAGTGAGACATGAGCGAAAAATTAGCATGCGCACGTAGATGGGCATGCTCACCACAGTCCAAAAAAAAAACAAGCATTTGCTCGAGTAAGAGCTATTTGCTTTATAAATTACGAACTGGACATTCCTTGCCACATAAATTGAAAATAAAAAGTAACACAGAAGTTGGCTCACAGTCAAACGTATTATCAGCAAAAATGCAATTATCCATGTAACAGGGTCAATGTGATGTAAAGCACTCGAAAACTGCCCAGCAAGATTGTGCTGCATAGGAAATAAATAGAAATAAATAGTCAAGAAACCATTCGGAAAATACGGAGCCTTGTACGTTTTCAGTAGTTGTAGGGTGTACTCAAGGAGGGCTAAATACCGGCAAAGGCATGACATATGCATGCCTTCCACTAATGAAAGCAAGCAAATTTTAAAAGGCAAGCCCACAAACCAACCAAACTCATGCCTGTGCGGTGGGCGTGAGAGAGATTACATAGAGAGATTACAGCAGGGACAGAGCGCTTTGCGCTTGACCCTGAAAACGGACCACCTGTACCAGGGCATAAAAACAGAGGCTGATAGGGACCAGTTTCAATGCCCCCTTTTAAAAACTGCTGGGGCTCAGCCTCAGGAGGACTCGGCCCACTTAAAGCCCCGTTCACTGTGTTCTACAGCTCCACCCATACCGTCCCAGGGAGAAATCACACCTTCACTACCACTTTCCAGTACCAATTTCTCCCTCAGTCAGCAAGAGTTCAAATACAGCTTGCCACCCATCTCAAATTCTGATACCTTCTATCTTCTACCACAACATTAAATTCTTGGCCCTTGATATATAATTTCCTGTTCCCATTTCTTCTGAACCCAGAGGCAGATGGAAATCACCTTTGTCATGAAGGGTACTCTCTGGGCACAGCATTTGGCATTCAACCACGCACTGAGACCTCTTGCCTAACGCCATTACTGCAGTCTGTTAGGTACATTTCCAACTGTGTTTTACAGGTTCTGGTCATAGGGCATGGCCTTTTCACTACGTCCTTAGCCAACTTCGCCTATCCCCATAAAAAACTTTGAAATTACCTTCAGCAATGCACTGAAGGCTTCAAACAAAAGACAGTCCCCAAAATATTTCCATCAGTATGTGCTGGGTGCAGCATTTGGACCTGCCAAGCCTGCATTGTGTGCATTGTTGTTGGCCAAGCCTACCACTCTGGCAGTGACCATTTTCCATGACCCATGGCAATGTCCAACAAATAGCAGAGCTGCCCATTGACCACACCCTGAACCACACCCAACAGTAAAGAAACACTTTCTATTGCCGTTACCCTTGCCCTATCTCCAGTAACCACGCCCGAACAGCTGCAGAGTGTGCCTGATGACCATACTTAATGGACCTCAGGCATGGTTTTCAATCACTGCATTTTTTTTCTCACTTATCAGTTAACATTACAAGGGGTAATTCACGTTTTTGGACTCATCTAAAATACTGTTCCTTTTAACCATCAATACCAACTGCTGTTGGTGGAAAGCATAGCCGGGGGGCCCATGCTTCACTGCCAGCAACAGTTGATACAGGCCCTGTAAATAATGATATCACTGCATATTCGAGCCAAAGTTTAAATCACAATTACAGGGAACAGGGTTGTTAATGGCGTTTCACCCCAAGTATGTCTTCCCTTCCAAGGGGGAGAGACTCTCTCATCAACACCCCCTCAAGTATCATAAATTTCGATTTCACAACTAAGTCTATCATCATCATGTAGGTCATGATACCTTAGTATTTGTCTGACAGACCAAAATGAAATACCATTTGCAGTCATTCAAATTAAAATCCACAATTGTGATCTGTGTTCGAAAGATCTGTAAATATTTTTACATACTTTTTGTAAAATGTCTCAGCAACATCTAACAGATATACCAAATAAACTTGCACCAGAACTCTGTGTTTTAGGGTGCATGCCAAATGTGGTGCAATTGTGTGCAATATGTTTTCAGTAGATGCAACAAAGATTTGCCCCCCTCCCTTCCTCCATAAAGCCACCCCCCCCCCACCCCCACCCGTGGAGAAGCTGCATACAACGTTCTGGGATCATCAAAAAGTACTTTTCGTTTCTTTTTGTAATGCTCAAAGTCTATTTATCAAACTATGCTACAGGCAACAGGAAGATCCACACCAGAGCATCCACCAACTGACAAAACACGGTTAATCATTTTGAGAAGGTTATCATGATAAACTCAAGTGCTCCTAGTAATGCTCATCATCAGGGGAAGAATGAAGGGAAGTTAGTGAGGTTAAGAGAATATCTAACGGCTAAGAACAGAATACTGAGCCATTATTCAGAACAGCAGTCCAGGACTTACTGCTGGAGTGTAGTAGCACAGCAATGCAAGCCTGCTCTGCTTGAACAAAGAAAACAAAGTACGAAACGGAAAACCTCAAGCAGTGCTACACAAAACCCTTTAAGTTCCTTTGCACAAAAAAAGAGTAACCAGAGGAGTATAATAACTACCCCCCTGAAATTAAAACGTGCATGCTACCAGCTGAAACACGGGTATGTTGGCATGCTTATGATCACGTTCATGAGACAGAAGCATCTTGTGTGTTTAGCAAACAAGGGCAGATACACAAAAATGCTCCCTCCTCATGAAAGACAGTGCACAGGTGTAGCATTGAAAACTGAAAGCTACTAGTATCGTACCTAGGATCACAATCCTGTAGGATCACAGTCCTGTTGAAGGCTTATCCGAGTCCCTACATTGAGGGTGAAACAGATATTAATAGATCTGAGATTTTTGAATTTTGAACACAAGAATAAAGTCAATGAACTGGCACATACATATAAAAAGATATTATTGTTGATATATGGCTGAACTAGGGATTTATGGCTTTAAACAAGGCCAGAAAAGGGTATCCACACACCATATTCCTCAGCCAACAATCAGGAGCAAATCCCTGAAAGTCTTAAGTGATGCAAGGAATTCCAGGACTGTATTTCTATTTCTCCACTTGAAAAACACCACTACTATGGCAGATGAACTGAGACAGAGGGGAAATCCAACCGACTCCATCTTCCATGACATTTAGCACACCTCACAAGTGGATAACAGCTATGGAGAACAAATGCTTGTCTATAGTTCCATTAAGAAAGCTACTGCGACAAGAACTGTTGAACAAGTTCACATTTGATGCCTTGGTGGCTGAGATGTGCCCTTGTTATCATGAAGTCTGAAAGGGCCACTAGCACTGGACTGACATAGCTGGTTATTGGTAGTTATCAATGTCACCAAACCTGTGGTCCTCTGATAAGTCTTTTACTTAGCCTCTATACATTGAAGGTTTACTAAAATACGTTCTGGTAGCTGGAACAGAACCCGAACTGAACAAAGATTAGACACCCCACATGAAGAACCAAGTCACCAGAAGCCAGGAGCCTGCATGTAAGAACCAAGTGTGCAAGTAAGAGAGATAGAAATGCACAGATCATACTCGATATATTGGATACTCACTCTCAGGGATATCATCTTCAAGTGCACCCGTGCAGAAAGGCAAGACCTTGAATCCAAAAGGGTATGGAAGAATGGCAAAAGACAATAACCTCCAGTGTTCCCCCTGTAAGGGTATATCGAAGTAGTTTAAGGAGACTGAATATTCTCCAATTCCAGCATTTTCCCAATTTTTCAATCTTGAAATGAGTATTCAAAATATAGAGCAACCCACTATCCCTGGAAAATCTGGGCTCATTAATATCCAATACTCACGGAAAATCACAGAGCAGTCATTTAAAATATGCTTCAATTGACTTCAGGACTAAGTCGTAGCGGGTATAGACAAATTTAGAGGCAACTCGGGTTGTAGCTTTTATTAAACTTTCATATTTATGTTCTACAAACCTATTAAACAATTGATCTAGCGTCTGGCGCTTTTACAAGTCTCTTGACTCTCTTGGGTGAAGAAAAATACATTATACCATTCAACTTAAAATTATAGTGTAACCCATTTTGTCACGCATTGAATCTTGGAGGGAAACCAAAAGTTTAAAAGCTTTATTATAAATTCAAAGCCAAACTTATGTCTCAGAAACATGCTACATAAATACAGAATGAAAAAAGGTGAATTAAAGTGTTGAATGAAATTGAAACGCACCAACAGCAAACAAACCAAGACTTTAGTAGCAGCAATACAGAAAATCACAAATAAGACTTGGTGCTCCAAGTTCAAGCTATGGTTCTCCTGCCTAACCATTGAACCTATATTCACATAACTACTATAATTAACTACAAGAAACATGATAATGATCCAGCTCATAATAATGGAAATGAAGCAAAGTGTCTGCACAGCAGAAACCTCAGTAGAAGTTTCAGCATGAGAGATGTGTGTAGCATAAAGCCACATCAACCAAGGAAAAAGCAAGCAGAGGTCTGTACCTCTCTAAATTTCTAAAGGTCCACTGTAGTTAAAGGGCAAGAAGGGTCTGAATCTCTAACTAGTAAAAACACTATTATCCCCTCAAACTTCAGGCCGTCATTCCCAGTAACTTTCCATAGTCTGTGTACAGTCATGAATGGTATCCTTTAACTAGCTTTCATCTCTTGGTTCAACCATCAGGATGACCTTGGATCTTTCTCATCTTCAGGACTCCAGAACAGAGATCTCCTTCACAACTCCCATCCTTGGAAACCAGTCTTCTCATACCCTCTTATCTATAATTAACAATAAGCTTTTAATTAGAAAGACTCCTGTTGATGCACATGCAAGCAAACAAATACACAGCAAGAGCAAAACTTTCACGTTGAAGGTTAAACATAAGAGAACAGTCTCAGGCCCCAGGTCCAACTTAATTTAGCATAATCCTTAATGCACTTTTAAATACATGGTTATATGTAGATTTCATATAAGTAAAATAAATGAGGAATAACTATGAAAATATTGATTACCTAAAAATCATAATATTCATATATGGAATATTATTGCATATACATGATTTGCATATGATCAGTCTATGTCTCTTCTTATAAATGTATTTCAGCTTATAACTTTCAGTTTCTTCATTTACATGAATACCTTTAAACACACATTATATATGTTGTCAAGTGCATTTTATTTCTCCTTTTGGAACGCATAACGGCACAGCTAATCTGTAGTGTGAAAACATACATAGAGCATAATGCATTACAGATTCTAGTATGGGTGAGACTCTCGCCCTCCCATCCCCAGAACAAACTGATATGTTCAGCTAGAGCTCTGAGTCATATGAGTCCCTTGTCACGCACAGTGAGGACTCCATCGCCTGCTGACTCCTGTGCTAACAGCTCGACCTTTTGGTGAGACCTGGTGTAGCCCTGACATGGTCTTCTAAATGAACGGTGGATGGCAGCGGACTAAAATCTGCAGGTCCCTGCAACTCACTGGATTCTGAATATCTTGAGATCCCCACTTAGTTCAGTGCAACCTAGAGGGGTAACTCTAGATACATGCCCATACATCCCTCACAGCATCTCAGATCTCAGTCCGAAAGGAAGTTGGAAATAGTCAACCCGGTGATGGCATGGGTAGGGGGGTGAGTGGTGGACGGGGGGGGGGTGGTCAAAGGGTGCGGCAGGAAAAAGTGTTTTGTAGTGGGATATCTGTCTTTGCAGGAGACTACGCCTTATACTGGGATGAGGTAAAAGATGAATACGTAATTGTTATGCGCTTTCACTCTACGGTCTTTACCATTCTCTCAAAATGTCAATTGAGTATTAAGCTGTTTGAAGGGAAAGAAAGAGTGCAGTTTTATTTTCATCTGGATAAATGTTTCATATTGTATTGGACAAAGGAAGCAACAGGACGGCTCTGCGCTACGCTGGCGGCAGGGAAAGAAAGGGCAAACTATTTTCAGCTGAGCGGTACACGGGTTTGTCAATACCAGGCCTGCGGTGCGTGAATTCTCTCGATGCCCGGGCTCCGAAAACGATTTCTGGATTTCCTAAGAATAACTATTCATTGGAAGGTTAATCGAATTAATTATGTCACAACTTGTCCAAGGACCCAAACAGATCAAGCACATGGGTAATTTGCATTTTCTTCTGTTTGTTCTTATTAGTGATACAGGGCTGGGTTACAGGACTGCTTTTTCACAAGTTGGGGCCTGTCCGCACACCAGAGGCTAAAACAGAGGACAACAAGACAAACAATAACATTAACAAGACCAATAGGCCTAACTTACCTTTTGAGCCGTTGTCAAAACATTACAGAAAAACTGTAGTGGAAGAACAAAACAAACGTGACTGCTTTCTACATACCTATCAGTAAGGTGCATATTTTAAAGTAGGATGGTTAAGATTAAGAGCTCGTTTGTGAGGTGAAATATTCCTTCATGCTTTGCAATATGAGCACTCCATTAGAGGTGGAATAATAAATCAAATAGCCGTTAGCATGAAGTGCAGAGAAAAACTGCCGTGGGTGCCCCCAAAGCCCATTCTATATTCCTTTTGAACCGGTGATAATAGTTTTTAAAATAACTGTACAGTGAAGCGAGTTTTTAAAAACAAGAGCAACACTGGAGATCTAACATTGTGTGTCAAAAGAAAACTTAAATCGGGCAGATAGGATAGGACTACAGTAAAATGTGATATTAGTATGCTAACTGTTTCCATGTTTATGTTTCTGACATTTTAGGTTTGCTGTGTTAATTTTTAGACTCAAATGTACTCTTTTACAATGACAAAATCTTGAAATGTCATAGGAAAAGCCTTAAAATAATTAGCGCTGATGCTTCTAAGAGTTGTGAAAACGTTTTGAAAGTCACTGTGAATAATTGATTATCACTATGGGCCTCTGAAAGATGATGTGAAGATTCAATAGCTACAAGCGTGCAAGGGCTCCTGACTATGTATACGACTTAAGGTTGAGGGAGTTCTGCAACCACCAGAAACCCAAAGTTAAATTATAGCTTTTTCGTTCAAAAAGGAGGGCATTTGCAGATTTCAGAGCATGTCTAGGGTTGCCAACCCACTGTCTCCCACTTACGGCACCAAACTAATCTGTCAAATCTGCTAAATATTTTCCAATTAAAAAAGCACAGATTTGAACCAATATTGAGTAGAACGAATAGCGCATACAAAATATTACAGAACTTGCACATACTGTTTCCCCCCCTAGTCAGTAGACACTATTGATCACGCCAAGCAGGAATGCACGATGCATACGAACAGTTTCAGTACACGTAAGTGATATGCAGAAGATGTGTATAACTACACCCGAGGGTGACTGTCAAGGTGCGACCTTGAGAGACTGTGTGCATAGTGTTGACGAGCTTGTGCCACCAAAGCCTTAGTGAGATTTTGATGCCCCTTTAATCGTTGGTGAGAAGTCCGTCTTCCTTTTCTTTTTGGGTACCCGACACCCTCTGCTGCACACTCTTTACCTGACCTACAACTAGCCTTGGGTGTTGACTATAGAGGAATGTTTTAGCAGAGAAAGCATGGTGTGCAGTGAGTGAATTTTACGTAGGAGAGAGAAGTGGTTTGAAAGGGGAGGTTTGATTCTTAAGCTTATTATTAGAACCGTGCAGTGACCCCGTTAAGGCGAAGTGCTTTGTAGTTGCTTTCCCTGAAACAACTCCTGCCAACTAACCAACTGTCAATGCAAATAAACAAAAAAAGAAAACCTCTGATGGCATGGCAACTTAAAAAAAAATATTGAAAAGGGAGAATCTCTCCAGCAGAGACTCACGAGGGATTCTGCTAGTCAGTCCAAGGAGCCCGGACATTGGTGCCACAATGCTTGCACACTGTAGTCAGCCTTGTGCACGGGGAATAGGGTGTCTGCGCGTGCTCCTAGCTCAGGGAAATGCTGGGCTTGTTTCAGGAAGTGTACAAGGGGGTGTGTTGGGAGAAGGGCCACAAGTCACTTAACTCTATGCCATTCTGCATTTATAGTGAAAATAGTAAAACAAAAGTGAAAAAATGTAATGGGAAAAAGTGACCAGATGAACTACTCACACATAAAGTCATCCCATGCCATGTCGGTACCTACTTAGTTCTTTATGACTTAGACACATATATTTCTACATAACGAGCATGTGTACAGAACAGTGTATGTTTAGCCGATCTTGTTTCAAAAACTATCATTCCAGGTTTCAGAGTGAGTGCAAGGTGGATAGGAGCATGCTTGAACACACATTTGCTGCATGTTCTCCAGCTCCTCTCTCTCCTGAGTCCACCTGAGAAGCTAAGAGATTCGGAGAAGTGAAAAATGGTGCAGGGGAACATATCCACGTAGATAAGTCTTTTTATGACCCAGGTTTGGAGAAAAGGTCGTGCACGTTGAAGCCTACTGCACTTCAGAAAGCTTGTCAGAAAAAAGTTCCGCTCAAAGCAGGAGAAAGTGACCACTGTGATCGAGGTGGGATTCAGAAGAGCAGGCATTGTGTGATTCACTTGTTGATTTTGCCTAGAGAAGATACATTAAAAGTGGTGTTCTGTGGGGAAATCGTTCTAAAGGGGAGGTACGCGTATATAAGAGATAGCTGTGGTAAAGAAACATTATAAATACATATGTAAAAGGTAATTATAAGAAATTCCCTATTAAAATTACGATGAATATATCCAAAGGAATCACAGAATTGGGAAAATGCTTGACAACAATCTAGCTCTGATGCAACCTCAACTATAGTTCTTAACCTAAAGCTAATACTTAAAGCCATCTAATTGGAACCACTAAAACTCCTTAATGGAGATTAATTGCAAGACACCTATTGTGCGCAATATTTATTGCTGTTTTGATAAACATGTATACATGCATACACATTTGAAATGATTACTTCTTATTTTTATCTTTTCCAATTGGCATCCATTTCACTGAAAAAACTATTTACATTCTTCTCAAAGACAATTGTACTTATTGTTCCTCTCTGTTATTTCCATTTCGGTTTTCCAGAGACAGGCCACCTGCTTCCCCCAGCATAGTCAAGTAAAAATGCTCATTTTCTTCATCTGGAAGCTTTGACCTATTAGGTCATGAGAGGAGAAGCTAACTTTAGCAAATCTGCTTCTCTGTCTTACACCAAAATATCATGACCTTTAAAGAGAGTCTCAAAGATGGCTGAGCCTACACAGCCGCTCTTATTAAATCTGTCTGTCGCTGGCTGCTGAGCGCTTTTGAAGAATACTCTGCCACAAAATTCTGTTCCTAAAAGGACTCTGCAAGTTTTGCACTTTTGAATATTGTATAATATATGGGATAAATTATCCCCTGCAGTACATTATCAGGATATAACAAGTCACCAAGAGGTTCAGAGGGTATTTTATTTCTTATAGTACATGGTTGCACTATCACCTTTCTCACAAACTTATTAAGTCCTTGGGCTCAGATATACTAAGCCTCTGTGCTGTCCTTGTGTCATTCAAGGCGAAAGAAGGACAACTCAGAGGATTCAGTAAGATTTACAAAGCCATGCAAAGCGTTATTTACACCGCCTTGCATGACTTTGTGAAGAAATGTAACGCAACCCCGCGGTTTGTGCTGTGTTACGTTAAATTTCATAGTGGTAGTCGTTCCATAGGTGGAGCAAGGACATCAACCAAACATCTGTGCCTACCACAGAGAGGTCTAAAAAGGAGAACATCCTTATTTCTCCTTGGTGCCTTATCTTACTATACATAATGCATTCTGCTTCACTCTCAGAAAGAGGAAAATGCCAGTTTGGATCATTTATGTGCAGTAAGGTATCCCTTCCTACACAAAAATATTCTTGCTCATAATGCAGGCACCATTTCTCAATGGTGAAACTGGCACTTGGCACTGCAGAGTGTACCAGTGCTAGGAGGGAGCAGAAGTGCACCACATCTTATTAGATATGGCACATATCTGATCTCTCTGTTCCACGCAATGCAGTGCCCATGCTCCTTCCATGGAACGCCTACTACTATGAAATTGTGTAAGATTTCTTTACAAAATCACGCAAAACAGTGCAAATCTCCTCTTTGCATGGCTTTGTAAATCTTACTGAAGCTTTTGCGTTGTCCTTGGACTGAGCAAAGGCTTAGTAAGTCTGGGTCATATAACAACTGTAATAAGTTATTACAGTAGAGCAGCTATGTCATTTTGTTAATACAGCTGACTAGAGACATCACAAATCAACTGTTTTATGGAAATTAGAGACAGGCTCTTACACATGTATTGCAGGCTTCCATGTATTATAAAACACAACAAATGTGGTTTCTTATCAATGTATTCTCATTGTGATCTTTCAGATACCATTTTAGAAGCCAAAGTCTGAAGCTACCATGAACTGGGCAGTGTACGAGGCCCTTCTCAGTGGCGTCAACAAGTACTCAACATCATTTGGGCGTATCTGGCTCTCTGTGGTCTTCATCTTCCGTGTACTGGTCTACCTTCTAACAGTTGGACGTGTTTGGGGTGAAGACCAGAAAGACTTTGACTGTGACACCCGCCAGCCTGGCTGCAAAAATGTCTGCTATGACCACTACTTTCCTGTGTCCCACGTCCGTCTCTGGGCCCTACAGCTCATTTTTGTCACCTGTCCCTCTTTGCTGGTCATCATGCATGTGGCATACAGGGAAGACAAGGAACGAAAGCACAGAGAGAAGATGGGAAAGGACTACAGAAAGTTATATACCAACATCAGTAAGAAGCGCGGGGGCCTCTGGTGGACCTACGTCTTGAGCCTCCTTTTCAAAGCCTCTGTGGACGCTGTCTTTCTCTACGTCTTTCACATGCTGTATGAAAACTACACACTTCCACGACTGGTAAAATGCACTCTCCAACCATGCCCCAATACAGTGGACTGCTACATACCCCGCTCCACCGAGAAAAATCTCTTCACCTTGTTTATGATTGCCACCTCAATTCTATGCATCATTCTCAACTTATGTGAAGTGACCTACCTAGTGGTCAAGCGGTGCCGGGAATGTCTGAGCAACAAATACAATAAGAATGTAATCGGCTCTGGAGAAGACTCAAAACTGAAAGTCAAACAAGAAGACACTGTCTCTGTGTCAGGACAGCCCGTTTTCAATGGAATGGACTGCAGGCCGCCCACTATTGAAATTGAGAACTCCAAATAGCATTGGCACACATTTCTAAAATGTAGGTAGAAAGGCAGCAGAAGTGGGTTACCCTACACATTGAACTGAAATAATGACATTGTGACCATGTGAATCTTCATGTGTGTTGGGACTTTATAATGACATCGTGACCATGTGAACCTTCATGGTGTGTTGGGACTTTGTTGGTTATCGAGACACGGTTTTGGTGAATAATGCTAGGCACAGATGCAGGCCATCTTGCCAAACATTTGGTAACATCCAATACCTTCGACAAGATGGAATATCTATCACGCAGTTTTATGACTGCACAGTCAAAGAAGTGCCCTGCTCCAAAGACCAAATACTGGAAGTAAACCCTGTAGCTCAAAAAATGTACAGTGCCTACTACGATAATGACAGATACTAAATAGAGACGGTATCATAATGTTTACGCAAGGAAGTGAGTATATCACAGAGGGTTAAAAAACATTTCACTACTCTGCTTTAGGCTCACGTTGTTTGGCAATCACAAAAAGTAAAAGTCTATTGACAGCAACCTAGCGACCTCTGTGAAAAAGTTGATGGTGTTGGTCTCATTGTCAGAACATTTTCCCTTTGCACAGCACCTATTGTAGACTGCCAGAAATTGATATCTTGTTCGGCTCTCTCAGCAGATGTGCCAAAGATTTTAAGGGGCGCGGAATCGGAGCTACTCTGCAGTGTTGGTTTGATACACCTTCATGCATTAAATGCACCTCGTCCAATAAGATGTGTCGGTGCTACTGGTGACCTCTGAATATATGAGGATTTCAGTTGTGTATATTTTCAAACTGTGTCCTTTTTGAAGAACAAGCGCTGAATTATAAACAAAATTACAATTTATGGAGACAAACCCAAAGTTTTCATTGTGCTGAGATTTTCCACCGGGACCCTCAACGGTTGTTAATACTGCGATACAAATAAAGAAGATGGTACATTTTCTTCAACCCTCAGTTGGTCTTAAAAAAAACATATCTTTCATCAAGATGGTACACTCACACTCATTCATTCATTCACAGACAAGCGCACACACATCCATTCACAACACTCATGATCAAATATTCAAACATACACACACGCACCAAACATTAATTTATAAAAAGAACACACACACACTTACCTTCAGCTCTGCCTTGGAGGTCCCAGGAGGGTTGGGACTGCTGCCTTCCCTCACTGGGTAAACTAAGGTCAGCCAATGAGGGAAGGCAGCAGCTCCAACTCATCACAGATTGGGATGGGGTCAGTGAGACGGGATGTCACTGATTGACACTTGGCCCTGCCGTCAGGGCTTAAAACTGAAGGGCCCAGGTCCGAAGCAGTCGGTAACATTTTCCCTCGTCAAGAGGGGAGGGCCTCGAGGCACCTTTACCAGGCTGAAGAGCTCAGGCAGCCGGGAGCCTGCACAAATAACGCATGTCTAGCTCCTGGATGTTTGACCTGAAAATAAAGAGTGTCTGTCATGCTGACCTTTACTCAGTCTGACAGACATTCTTCTTGAGGGGCAGATGGAGGGGAGGCGTTGCCTCCCAGCCCCAAAGGATGGGCTGCAGGTGCACTACACCCACTTTTGCGTCAGTGAGTCTCCAAATGTTTATTACAACCTTGTGCTGTGCACTTTGCCTGCCTCCCAATGTCCTTTCACTTTATTAGCATATATGTTTTTCAGATCTGACTAGTAGATACTGGCCCTCAGCTCTTCCGTCCACTTTTTAAAAACATGACATAGAATGTGTACTTTGCTATGTGGTGTTTAGACGATGTTGCTCCTTCCAGGAGAACCCATGTGGATGAGTGACTGCCTCACAAAGGCTAACAAGCGGCAGGCTTTTTTTTTACGTCCAAACTGTTAGATTCTGGCCACCTGGCCCCCCTCTATCTACATGAGCATGCTACCTCACCCTGTTATGCCTACAAAGCCTGCTCTCCAGGGATCCAACTCTAAAGTCCCTCTCAAGCTATCTGTGGCCAAATGCACTTCCTAGAAAAGAGAGAGAGAGAAAGAGAGGGTTTTGGATTGGAAGAGAAGGAGATAGAAAGGGAACAAAGCGATTGAGCAGATAAACAAATCGTCTGTCTTCTGTGCTGAGTTGCTGTCATCCCAATATCATCTCAGGAGACTGATTTTTCTACACATCTATCCTGCTAGAGCTTTCAATTGCATTTATTCAGTAAGGTGCACATGCAGAGTTTAATTTGAGCCAGTGGTTGCCACCAGTGCTCATTTTTGGGGACTGGCACCTATTTTATTTCAATGGTCATTAGCTAAGAGCAGGAGAGGAAAAACACACAAGGAGGAAATAAGGATAAAGAAAAAGATGAAGAACCAGACTCAAAAAGAGAAAGCAAGGACCCTTAAGAGTGAGATTATGGGGTAGGGAGAGTCAGGAAGTGGATTAGAGAGACACGAGGTGGACGAAGGTCTGTGCAATCTTGGAAATTGGTGCACTGACATTTAATAGTGCTGGCTGCAGGCTTCTGAGCAGGGCTTGGGGCACCAGCATGCACTCTGCATTCTTTTATAAATTAAGTATTATGCACATTAAACTAAACCCCCACTTAATGCTGTTCTCTCCTTTTGGTAGCGTGTTCTGCTCCCCCCCCCCAGTTTTTACCTTGGCTTTTCAAGAATAATCACTTAAAAGTCATTTGTAGGCCAATTATTTTGAGTACAACTTATAAACACATAATCCACCCAACAGCCGCACATTTCTTTGTTCATTTCCCACTTTTTCTGTCCTACTGGACCACTGCCACATTCATATCATTCAACAGCTACAGTCGAGGACTGGCAGTCTGCTACAGTTTCCTGTTTTCAGCATTCAATTATGTCCTTATCCATTGACCTACAACAGTGCCTCTTTAGGTCAAGCCTACAACATCACATGCACTCTTGCGTGCCAGATGTTATTGTTTACAATATAGGGCACAGAGCCCACCCATTGCCTTCAATTTGTTGGTCTCAGTGTCATTCTTCTTTGCTGCTCCAAATTGCCCAACCCAGGCCAAGTATCACTTCCATTCCATTCTGTGAGGCATGGAAAAAGCACAGTTTGATTGAACTTAATTAGTGCCTGTCCACTGCTCATGCTGTGATTAGGGTACTGTTTCTTTTTTCCCCTCCCACCCTTCGGTTCCCCATGTTGCTACCCATGCCTGGTGCTCTAAGTCTCTGCCCAGGTCTTTGTACAATATTTTTTCCTTTCTGATCAACTGTAGTGGGGAAGCCTCTGCCATGCCATCAAAAACAACCACACTGTCCACCCTGCCTGTAAAGGGGTGCTGAGAGACAAGGGTATGTATCAAGACAGATCGATGCCAACCTCAGTCCAAAAGCTTACCCAGATCTGCCTTCATAATCCTGAACCAAATGAGCATGATGAACTGGTCGATTGCCTAGGTAAGCAAATCCAGCTCACCATCCACCCCTCACAGTCAGGGTTGGACTGACTTATAGGGCAATTAGACAATGCCAAAAGAGCCAGCCTGACCGGTAAGTGACAGAATTGTTTGGTTGTTTATGGGCCTGTTTTATGGTCTGGTGGGCCACTTGATTTCCATGATTTTAAACATACTTTGCCTGCGGCAAGCACAAATGCTTGCAGTTTCCCATACAAAACACCTATGCAGCAAGTTTTCCCAATTTCAAAACTGCCCCACTTTGAAACTGCAGGCCACTTTGTTATCTATCTAATTCGCTAACGTAGGCTACTTTTATTTTGATTCATGTGGCTATTTTCTATCCCAATCCAACCCTGCCCACACTCCGGTATTCACAACACAACAGGTATTCTTGGCCGCATGAGGAAGAGAAACAGTGCCCGCTAGTTTTGTTCTGTACATAACTTTTTGGGAGGTAGGGGGATTCACAAGCCACCTTGCTTTGTGGTATGTATTCTGACAAAGGACACTGAGAACCTGATTTGGAATCCTCCAAAATCTAAATCACATTCTTTCCTATGGGATTTAGATTTCAGCAGATGGGATATCCGTCACCGAGTTCATCCGCCGAGTTCATAATCAGGCCCTGAGTAAGCAAGACATCAAAGTGCGCCGAAAAAATAATGTCCTGCCAGGTGAAGACCCAACATGGCATGTTCACAAATCTATTTTCCTAGGATACAGAAATTCATTAAGTTAAAAGGCCTCCTTTTGCTGAACAAAGGGGGTCGCACACCGAGGACTTTCTAATTGTATAAAAGATGTTAAGTCACATACGAGAAAAAATTATGTGTACCTATCAAATTATGTAAGTGAATGACTATAAATATATATACTGCACACAGCATGGAGTTCAAGGCTTTCAGAGGACATAACAAGCATGCTTACCAGGATTCAAACTGGAGATACTCTTGAGGTTTCTTACGGGTGAGCGCAAAGCGCTTTGTTGCATGTTGTTATCTCTCTTTGGGCCTCAAACCACACCCATGTCACCTCAGTGTCTTTCATTGGTTCGTGGGCTTGCTTTTTAAAATCTGCTTGCTTTCATTAGTGGAAGGCATGCATAAGTCATGCCTTTTCCGGTGTTTAGCCCTCCTCGAGGGCAGCGACCTAGTACTGAAAACATACAAGGCTCCACATTTTCCATCTGGTTTGTTGACAACTTTTTTTCTTTTTTCGCAGCCCGATCTCACTTGCCAGAATTCGAGCGCTTTGCATGACATCGACCCTGTTACATAGTTAATTGCACTTTTGCCGACAGGTTTCACTACGAGTGAACTGTTATTTCCCTTTGTGTGTCTGCTTTGTACTAATGCCGTCAGCTCGTTTATGTGAAACCTTTACTTTGCAGTTTATATGGCAAGAAAAGTCCAGTTAGTTATATGAAACAGTTTTATTTTAATTTTCAATTTATGTGGCAAGAAAAGTCCAGTTAGGAGTTTACAATGCTTATTGCTCGAGCTCAAGAAAACGCGAGATCGTTTGCATTGCAAATGCTTGTTTTACATAGGAAACACGCATGATTGGATTCTGTCTTTGCATGTCACACAAATGCCCGTCCTGCTTTTCTTTGTATTCAGTGAATTGTACTGATTCATGGAAATTCAAACAGATCATAAGCACATACCTCGTTAGTCTACAGTAATTGGGAAGCATTTCTTTTAGCAGTATTTCTTTTATTTCCTTTAGGTTTTGTGAGGTGCGGCTTTGCTGCATTCAGTGTATGTGCAACAGTGTCTCTTCTTTAGTCAGTTTTCTTTCTTACAACTTATTGAGAGATATTTCTTAAGGTAGATTTACATTGTAACATTTATATTTCTTCACTCACAGAGGATCAATTTTAAGGTGTTCATGGTGCTTGTGACAAAAATGAGCAAACTATCAAATGTTTCGTTTTGTTGTATGGGGAACCACAATTTCAAAAACAAAACAAACCAGCCCACTTAAAATGTGTAACAGAAGCCAAACGTAAGTGTCAGCAGTTTCATATAATAAAGCATCCTGGCAGTTACAATCTGTATCAGCATCAAGTAAGTTGACATGATCAACTTGTACCTTGCTGCAGCTTGCAGACGGAAACCGTAGGCTGCAATAGGTGTCCACAAGAAACCTTCACCTTCTGTAGTCTGGGGGGGGTTGTTGCATAAGAACATTCCACGTGGCCCAGAACCCCCGAGTGTAGTTATGCATTCAGCTTTTCCTGAACGGAGCCTTGTTCTTTTTTGTAATCTGTGCTACTTTCTTATTTTACTTTATTCATCAATTGAGGTGATAATTGCCAATAAAGTATTTGATGATAAATGGTTCGCAGTCTGTTTTCTTTTCCTGAAGCTGCATCAACAGGCAATGGGACAAGCTTCTTTTTAGGTCGAGCCTACCTTACAGTGTGGGAGATGTATGCAGGCCTGTAGCCAGAAGTATATTTTTAGGGGGGGAATGTCCCACATCTCTGGGAAAACATTAAGCTGTGCTCTATTAGTGCATTCTTTCCCAAATACTGGTTGTACTACTAAATATCGACACCCCCTAGAATACCGTGATAGAAGAATTTCAAAGACAGACTATCGAAAGGTAAGTTCATATCGGGAAGTATAGCTCAGACAGCCATCAGCAGCGAGAGCCCGCTTAAATGGCATATGTCACGCTTTACAAAACCTCCATAAGGTAATGTCTCTACTTGTGATTGATTGATCCGATGAATGGCAAGTGTTAAATGTATATACACAGTTGGAACAGAGCACCAAACTGAGTTCAGTTATGTCTGACTCATGAAATGCAACCTGGTAGCATACACTGTAGTCACCTTCCACCAAATACTGAAACAAGCGAGATATGAGACACCAAGATGTATTTCAATGACGTGGACCAGCCTGATATTCAAAATATTGTGGGCGGTAAACCTGAGGTATCTTACCACATTGCAGGATCCAGAAGCTGTAAAGCTGCAGCACATGGGACAAGGGGTGGACTCAAGGTCTGGCAAGGAGTCAAGCAGAGTACATTCTGGACATGCTAGTCAATGGCTGCTGGCCCTCATACAGCATGCTCCACAACTGCCCGGTGCAACTCAAACCTTCTTCAATTCCAACTTTAGAACAAAGCTGTGGTCCTCTCCGAGCAACGCTGTTATATTTTTTTATTAAAAATAAAGTCTACCTTCTCACTTTTTGCAATTCCTCACCTCCCCGCCGGTGCCCACCGCAACTCGTTTTCTGTGCCAGTAGCATCCAGCAGTGATAGGGGGCTCAAGGAGCAATGCTTGCCTCCTCCGCCCAACACGGCCCAGGACTGTTGGAGCAGCCAGGGCTAAAATAGGCAGCAACTGTGTTTGGGATGGGTGGCCACTTACGCATACCATGGACATGTCTGGCTATCTCAGCTCCTCCCTTTCAGCCCATACAGGGTTAAATCAGCTAGGGCCGAGGACTCAGGACCTCCATTGGCTGCCAATCAAGATTCATCCAACGTGCTTTTTTTTCACACACATGTTGGTAATGGACCAGTGAGTATGTGTGAATAATGGTGAACCTGAGTACGTAGCGAGAGCTCTAGTTGTTTATTAACACATAACATGTTAGGTCTGTAACAATGGTGAAAGCTAGAAGGAATTTATATGTCATTTTACAAGGGAAGATCTCTCGATGAATTCTACCATAAGATGGTAAAAAAAGATGGATGGTTCAATTACATTTACTCAAATCCACCAGTCAAAACTGCATGGACATGAATGGAATACACCCCTCATAGTTACAGAGATGTTGTGCAAATGATATTGCACAAAAGGAGACCTTTGTTAGACATTGACCAGTAGACAGCTGGGCATGGTAAAGGAAAGGTTATAGCGTGGTCTTGGGATGGGTCCATCTGAGGCCTGTGACCTGGCTGAGGACACTAATTTTATCTCCATTTACAAGAGCTGTAGATGGAATTGAAATGGTCTTTGGACATCTTGCGCTATTCATTTATCTACTTAACCCTGAATCCTGGCACGTTTGTGAGGGGAAATGTCAAGATGTTTTTAAAAGGCACTAAGGCCACTGTACCATTGCGGCACAACCATGCACTTCTGGTAGAATTTTGGCACTTAAAATTATGCAGTTGATCAAAATTTGATACATGTTTCAAGCTCTACCAGTTCCCCTCATAAAAGGTATCATAGCTGCAGGAGCTTTGCAGTGCATATGACTGGACTGGGGGAAGCTATATCTGAGTGCTGAAGCGTGTACCAAACACCCTAAGCAGGGAGGTTTGGGAGTACCGCATTTACTTACAAAGCTGCTTACCTGCACTATATGGTGGAATGGCTCAGAGGCAAAAGCATTGATGATCTATTGATCAGAATCTATCCAATTGCTGAGAGTTCCTATGGGTTCCTAAGCACCAAAGTGGAATGGATGTCTATGATTCCCTTATTACACGTTATACATAGAGAAAAGGCATACACAGATGTGAACAACTTTAAGGAACATGCATAGAGAAATGTACTAAACAAGATCATTTACAGGTGGTAATATACCTCAGAGTGATTGCCCAAGACTGATAAGACCAGACACCGAGGGTACTAGAGAAAGTGCTGCAAGACTGGCAAGATGCTACACATGATGTGGTCTTGCATAAAGCTGATGCAATATTGGGAGGACATGCTTACGACCATCTCCTTCTTAGGGGTTGGCGAACTGGACAAATGCACTAAGATCTTTTTCTTGTGACGCCCAGTGGAAGAGATTTATCCCTTATACTTAAAGGCAGGGAAAATTAATTTTCACAGTGAAACAGACCAACCATTTTATCATTATGGTAGCAAACTAATTGCCCCATCCATGACCTAAGGATTCAAAGGGTTTGGGCACTCCAAAAGCATGGGAAGCCAGTGTATAATTTGATAGAAATGACTCATATTCAACAGATTATGTAATAACCTAGTTATGGCATACCAACACAATGACAAAATGGGTCTTATCTGTCAAAGTAGGTTGAAGGTGTTGGGCCTGATAGATGGAGATTGATTCCTTCTCTATGGAGGGTCCAACAAAATGGAATGACCGGGGAAGGTTGGGGACTGATAATCAATAAAGCCAAAAGTGTAGGTGGTAACAGTTGGGAGGGGGCATTTTTGAAGTTTAAGGGAAGGGGAGGCAGGGGTTCTGGCAATCTGCTAGGCGTGTATGCATGCCGTATCTTTGTACAACTACAAATTTCAATAAAAATGTCAGAAAATTAAAAAGACAGCATTAATGTAGTCGCAAGATGAGGTATTACAGTTATAAGTCCATAACACATTAAAATGGCGGCAACGGACATATGCAAGCATGCCCAATAAAGGGCTCAGTTTCACAGAATGAAATAAGTGAAAGATCACCAATGGCCCTTTCTGAAAAAGATTCAACAATGACCAGATATTGTTATGTAAGTTAAGAACAGAGTGTGGAATAAGTGTGATGAGAGAACAACTTTGTTCCAGAAGCTGAGACCGATCATGCTAAATCATATCACCTACTTTTGCTTATAGCCAACAGGAGGCTCATTTAGCCTTCACTTGCTAAATGTATCAGTCTGCTGGGTAATGCAGATGAGCACAGCAGACAATACTGTTATATTGAACATTTGCCTCATTGTTCAGAATAGGTATGCACATGTGAACCATCTCTGAAATTCATATTAGATTTTCTTTTGGTGCAGAGTTTAGCTTAGTAAGCCAAATACACAAGTGTAGGATTGAGATACAATTACATTGCCAATGTTTTCCAAATTATTTTTTTGTTTACACTTCTCATAAACATTGCACCTGCTATTCTGAATTATAATGACAACTTCTCGCATTGTGTGCACCAGGATAGGATTTTGATTTCCACTGATCATCCCCATGACATCTCACATAACTGACTGTTACCTGAAACACACCTCACTCAAATACTAATTAGTGGGTTTCGTGGTGGTTGCAGTCCAACTGTTTTTCTGTCTTGTTTTGGCCCATTGACAAGAGTCCTTAGTGCCAGGGGTTCTAGAAATCCTATTTCCAGGAAAGATCCAGAATACTTATCACAGTCTCCAACAGTAGAGATATTGACTTTAGCCATTGCAAGGTTGGATGTCCTTAGACTGGATGGACAAGTGACAGAGGTTTCAAGCTCGATAATATAAGTTTTCAAGACCCATTTTTATTCAGTAATGGAATGGGCACTGCTACACTAGGAAGAATAATCTAGAGTAGTGTGCCAACTAATTCAAGAAATCTGATCTCTCCTGTGCAGTAGTGTAGTGTGGGAATGCTTAGCACAAGTAGTTTAGACAATCACTACAGACGTGGAGGATTATATAATGGATTTAGGGTGATAGTTAGTAATTAGTAGTGTTGGTAACCATTGTGAACACAATGGTCTGTAACTTGCAGTCTAACATATGTCTTGTAGACATTTTATTTCAATTTCTGTAAGATCAAGCATATGAGTGGGGAGACAGAATGTGCATATTTCTGTTGTCAGAATGGATGAATCTGTCCAAGGTAAGGAGGCGAAATGTGGGAGACCTTGTACAAAGCTCTTACAAATATCAAGGTAGCTTATCACTCAAGTATTGATCAGGATCTTGGCAAAATAAACAAGCTTTATTGGGGAATTGTTTTACCAGTGGCAGATGTATGTAGATTAATTACAGTATACGTGATGTATACTGTAGTTAAAAAATACTCCTAAATGTTTTGCAGAATAGGAGGGACAAAGAAGAAATTAAATATGTGAAGTAAAAACTTTGGGATGTCATGAGGAAGAGAGTACACCATTTCCATTTTAGAGGAGTTGTGAGTATGGAATGTAAGGATGTCCTGTGTATGTGCCAAAAAGGCAGTTAGATATTCTAAACTGAAAGATATGTGAAAACTAGTGA